>NC_044329.1:19214272-19849625 GCF_007399415.2 Gopherus evgoodei | reverse complement strand
ATGTCTATTTCCATTAGTCCTTCCCTGCAAGACTTCTGAACTATTGGGAAGGATTTTTCACACTAGAAGTATTTCCTACAAAGATTAAACTTTTCCCACCTCCCCAACGATTTCATCCTTCCTGTACCAAACCCCGTCTTTTTTTTTCCTCCACTGTACTGCACCCTGTGCTGAAGGACGTTGCTGCTCCCTGAAATGCAACGGACAGAAAAATTCAGGATTCATTTTTTAAAAGTGTTGCTTTCTCTCTCTTTCTCCTGGATGACTCCAGTCTTTCCTGACATAAATTCCAGCCAAATCCACACACAAAAGGATTTGATAAACCACTGTAGACATTCATACAAAGGAGGGAAGGGAAGACCGAAAACATTCCATGAACACTGGCCTGATCCAAAGCCCATTGAAGTCAAGGGAAAGATTCCCATTGACATCATAGACTTTGGATGAGTTCCCAATGGGAACTTATGTATCTCACGAAAAAGTAATATTTAGTTGGGAGACTAAAGTAGATTTGAATGAAATGTGGGAATCACATCTAAATTATTTTAAGGGAAAAGGGGGGCAGTAAATGATCAGGGCAGTAAACATAAGTGGCAGATGAGCACAGGACATCTCATTTGAATTCTGTTGCTGTCCTTCCCTTGTTGTTTGCTTATTTATGAAGGTTTAAAAGAAAAGGGGGGGAAATGTTACCTTACATGTTGTCTGTCAAAAATTTCAATGTAGTTTTAAGGCTAGCACAGGAGGAAATCTGCGGGGTTGCTACCCCTGTTGAATTTTCCCTGGGATTCAGTAATCAGGAGCTCATTGGTAATGGGGCTTTCTGTCTCTCTCTCTCCCCTGCACTTCATTTTTTTTCACCCACTATCTCCTGACCGTGACGCCACCATCTTCCCAGAGACAAAAGAGAAACTTGGCGGCTTCGAAAGAAGAAAAGAAAGTTACTAGCTCAAGAGGAGCCTAGCCAGGCTGTATTGCAAATTAAGTTGAAAGAGGCCCAGTTACTGCACCATTATTTGATTTCCCCTTCTCTAATCCCTTCCTTGTAATTAGCATAATTTATTAACATATTAGAGTCATGCATGTGAACACTCTTTATAGTTGCAGAGTGCTCCCTGAGGCTGCCTAGCAAAAGCTTTTCCCCACTGTTTAATAATATGTTACATAAGGAAAGCCATCTTCTGATATCATTTAAATTATGACTTTCCTTTCTGCCTCTGAACACTCATTTCCTTTAAATGAGGTTAATTTCCTTAAAGAATGAAAATCTGCCGATTTCAGTTTTCCATTCATTAGACCTCTTAATTCTACATGACAAAGTCACACGGCAAAGATAAAAAAGTGGAAAAAAAGAACTTCAAACACAACCCCCTCTGGGAAGAGGTTTTCTGTGATCGCAGCCGCCCTTGTTCTATATGGCACAAAGAATGAACATTCAGAGGCTTCCAGAAGGCAGAGATGGAAAAGACATATTACATCCCAGCTGGACCGTCCCCTGGTCAGTATAAGATTGTCCCCAGCAGACCATTTACCAGTAGCCTTATGTTGTTTTAAAAGTCACAAGCAGATAGAATGAAATCCTAAGGGAGCCCTAGGATCTAATGGATCTCTAATCAAACAGGTTTTTTTTCAGTCCAGTTTTCCCTTGTATCAACGACAATACATTATATACTTCTATTTATAACCCTTTGTATGACCCTAAATAATTCCCCTCCTGCCTTGGTGCTGATACCTTACATATCCTGATACTCTGATCTCATGTTCTCCCTTAATCATTGCTTGGCCAAGTTAAACACATTGAGTCCTTTTAATCTTTCCTCATAAATCAGCCCCTCCAGCTCCTTAGTAATTTTTGTTGTTCTTCCTTCAATTTGTCTACATCTTTCTGCAGTGTGATGCTCCAAACCAATGAAGTTTCTAGGTGTGGTCTTGAAATGTATTTTTAATATTGAAATTACCTTCAAGGTCCTCTGCAGGCTGGGTAGAAATTAAAATCTTTCTTCTGAAAGGGTGGCTTAGAGGTTGACTATCCCTAAGAAAACATGGCAAAATAGTAACAAAGTGAAAAGGCTCTATAGAGAGGAAGGATGGTTCAATAGTTAGGACACTCACCTCGGACCTGGGGGAGCTGGGTTTAATTCCATGCTCCTTCACAGACCTCCTCTTTGACTTTGGTAAAGTCACTGAGGGCTTGTCTACATGTGAAATGCTCTGCACTGTTGTAGTGCTTCAGTGTAGACACTCACTACAGTGACAGGCAGGGAGCTCCCATTGGTATAGTTAATCCACCTCCCCAAGAGGCAGTAGCTAGGTTGACAGAAGAATTCTTCCATTGACCTAGCTCTACACTGGGAGTTAGGCTGGCTTAACTGTGTCGCTCAGGAGTGTGGGTTTTCCACATCCCTGAGTGATATAGCTGGGTCAACTTAAGTTTTGAGTGTAGACCTGGCCTTAGTCTCTCTGTGCCTCAGCTCTCCATCTGTAAAGTGGGGATAATAGCACTGGTCTACCTCACAGGTATAGGTAGATACTATTATGGTAGTCGTATGTACTAAGGACACACTGGTATTTATAGTGGTAGTGTGGTGCATCCATGATATAAAAGTGGGATCATCCATGACGATAAAAATCTAAACAGTTACCATATTGACGAGAATTAAGCCTTACTTTTTAAAAAAACCAATGTCCTGCCACTGAAACACATTATAATCCCATCATCATTAAAATAAGAACTGGAAGACATCTAAAGGAGAAACCTACACTAATTTTCTGGCAACCTAACTCTGGGACTGCTGGCAAACACTGATACTGCATTGGGACTTGTGAGGGACTTTGTAAAGGATTAAATCATGTATGGCTTTGGACACTGCTCTTCTGGGTTTGGGATGAAAAAAATGTCAGTTTTTATTGTATCTTAATAAGTTCAACAATCCCTATGCACTTGTTTACAAGGGGAACTCAGAAAAGTTAGTCCGGGTTAACTAAAGGTGTACATTTCAAATGGATTTGTTAAATCCCTGTACAGAGGCTCTCATTCAGAATGCAAGTGGCCTTAATTTGCTTTAGTTTTATTCACTTTGGAAGTGAATTAAGATAAATGAATTAAGGCCACTTGAATTCTGAATCAGAATGTCCACATGAGGGCTTACTGCAGTTTAACTAATCTACTTTACATTCACACTATTAGTTAATTTGAGCTTTTAAAGTATCCCCATAGAGACAAATGCCATGTAAAAGAACCAAAACAGATACTAATTTTTTAGAATAATTATTTGCATTTACAGCACATATTTAATTCAAATATCTCAAAGCACTTTGCAGAGGTAGGGGGGTAAATGTTAGCCCATTTTTACTGATGGGAAAACTGAGTACAATTAACTTAGTTTGTCCAAGTTCACTTAACACGTCAGTGTAGCAACAAAACTAGAACAGGGGCCTCCTACCTCCTAACCCTTGATTGAACTACTGGTCTGTTTTTCCTTCTTCCCTGTCCTGAACCTGATTTACTGTAGTATTGTTGGGTATTTTATGCTTTCCATCACAGCACTGATGTCTCTGATCTTGTAACATGTGTAAAGGTTTGGGGCATGATTATATCTATGTATTTTGAAAGCTGCACATGCCTTTTCCACTGTTCATCCCCTTCTCCCCTCTCTCCCCCCCCTTTTAAAGAGTCTTTTGAAAGCAGTGCAAAGAATAATTTAAAAACTGTAATCTGCCGTGGGTTATGACATGATTGAAACATCACCATTTTGTCTGGAGGGTCACAAAACAGTTTTATGAGAAAACTCTAAAGCTGCTAACTGTAGAGGAACCTTTGATATTTCATGTTTTGTTGTTGTTCATATGCACTGTTTTCTGACTCTAAGTAAAACACATGTGATGTTTCCTATTGCTTTAACGAATTCCACACTGAACATTCTGTACCATTAGGCGGCTTGACAGTCTCAGAAGATCAATAGATACATTGAGCTTTTCAAAGCCATCAAAGGGATTTGGATGTCTAATTCCCATTAATATGAATTAGGCATCAAAATCCTTTAGGCAACTTTGGGAATGTAGCCATAGTCTATTCCTTCCTAGTGAATGGTCTGAATGAGGTATGATGATGTGTGTTACCTATGGCGGTAGCTAGATGGTGCCAAAGCAGATTAATGTGGTGCTATATGAATGTGACGGTTTGGAGTGCATTTTTTCTTGATGGTTGGAAATTCTAGGGGGTACAAAATGTTCAGCTGTATGGTGCTGATTATAGCATATAATATTATATGGGCAAACCAGCTTGGGTAAAATGAAATCCCCCCTCTGAAACACACAGAATATGCACTCAAAATTGGAAACATTTCTGGAGGTTTGAAAGAGTCTGCATCCCTTGTTGTGAAGTATCAGAAAAAGTACAAGGAGAGATGAGATTAACTACTCCTCAACAAATGTCTTTTTTTTTTTCTGATCAAGATCTATCAGTGAATAGATCTTGAGTTTTATAAATGTGTGCAGTACTTACAATTGTTTGAATATTTTAGGCAAATATACTGTAGCCCATAGGTAGTTTAAGAATTGCTCATTTCAACTTTGTCTTAAATTGTTTAGTGTTTTGTTTTCCATTGTGAATGACTGGGCACCTAAGGCAAATGGTATCGTTTCTTCTGGCTGATGGGAAGACTGAAACTTTGCTAAATAGAAAAAGGAAATCAAAGAAATTTCAAGATGGTTACACATTTCACAAAAACATATTCATAGGAATGTTCTCAAGATTTTGGCTTTCACAGATATATTGCACACATAAAATAACTCATACAGTGCAGAAAATGAGTAAGATGGACTATGAATATAAAAGAAGAAAATGAGTTTTATTTGAATTGATCATAGTGAATTCTTTTTAAAATAGTTCTCTCATTTCTACTTGTGCAGGAGTCTCTCTGGGGGAAACTTCTAGTCCAATTTTACAGACCCAAGAGGTTTGGATAAGCATCTTAAACTCTGAAGAAGAGCTCCGTGTAAACTTAAAAGCTTCTCTCTCTCTAACCAACAGAAGTTGGTCTAATGAAAGATATTACCTCATGCACCTTGTTTCAAAGCAAACCTCTGACATTTATGAATTTTGTCCATCACTAGCTCAGGTCAGTAGTGATTAAAAATTGTTCCCATTGTGGCTTTTGTGAAATGAGTTGGTGGGTTTCAGAAAAAGACGTTTATCTCTTGTGGGACTCAGTGGAGATGTTTATCCACACCTCACAAAGCCGTCACTGCAAGTGGAATCTATTGTGGTAATCTCAGTTGAGAATCTGGCCGTGGACTGAATGATCATACTTAGAGGTTGTCCCTGCTAGCCACATTTGAGCATATTGGTGAGGGAAGCTTGCAGGCCTGCAGTCCATGCTGTACCTTTCGGAGGCATAAAGAGAGGAGTTCATTCTACACAGCAAAGCCCTATGCTTCCTTTATTGGATGTTAGTTGGAGTTACTTGTGTCCTGCAAGAGAAAATTCAGTCCCAGGGCTGACACCTTCAGCCAGCTGTAAGATAACAGAAGAAAAATGTTTCTGGATGGCAGAGAATGTACAAAAAGCAACATTTTAATTCCAAGAATCTATTTTAAAAGATATCAAGCAAACTACACAAATACACTATATGGAATATCTGTATGGCCATATCTTAAACTATACTTCACATGTAACAAAACTGTTCAGTTTTTATAACACTTTAAAGGATGGGGAGCCCAGTTTTCAGAGATGCTGTACTGGATGTCTGAGTATGACCCTAGATGTGACTCTAGACATCTCTAGAGATGTGCTTTCTCTACTGATTGTGCACATTCTTTTGGGCAGGGACTCTGTCTTACAATATGTCTGTACAGCACCGTGCACAACAGGGCCCTGGTCTCAGCTGGGGTCTCTAGGCACTATTGTAACACAAATAAATAATAATATGATATTGGTATGTATTGTCTCTGTGTCAGCCATCCAGGGAAAACACCTCCCCTCTCACATTTTTAGAAAAGGTCTTTAGAGTAACAAAGAAAACATTTTCCCTCTTTTTTTCCCCCAGAACCACCAAACACCTGGAGGCTATTTCCTGTGAAATGAAGAGGTGCAGGCACATTCTGGAATCCTTGAAATCTAGTTTATATACTATATTGTCACATACACTTAACAGAGATGGATGCAGGACTTTTGGTGGAACTGACAACCAATTTATTGAAGGAATATGGATTTTTCTCCATCTGGAAATGGTTTTGTCTGGGTTCTGAACTCTAATTTTGTGTCTCCTGGACAGGTTTATACTTGATATGGGCCCAAACCACAAAATTCTGATTTCAGCCTTCCCTTAAACTCCAAAATTTGGTGGCATTTGGATCTGAGTTGTCAGCATGGCCCATGATACAAACAGCACCTTGCCATGAAATTCAGATCAAGATCATGGTCCTGCCCCAAAGTTAGAGGATGGTGAGGGGCTGGATTTTGATGCCAACCCACCTCAAATTTGTACAGATTCCAAATTGTTATCAGTAAATTTGTCTGGCTACCCAGAATCATCATGATTAACAGTTAAAACTAGCAGCATAATCCTGCCAGGTACCCTGATGAATTTGATATGTGCAACAGGCAGGGTCAAACCTATAAACTACATCATTTCCCAGCCTCACTGCATGCCTTCATGCACAAAAGACCATGCAGCCTGGAAGGGAGTTTGCTTGTGTTTTTTTTAAAAAAGGGTAAAAATTAGTCTCTATCAAATATTCCTTAGAAATAATTGGGCAAGATTTCCTCATAAACTCTGATTTGATTTACTTGTAATATCACTGCCCTGGGCTTTCTCCAGGGTGTATTTCTGAGCGACTTGCTTATTGCTTTGTAACTTATTTACAACACTGTCTGTGTTTGCCCCATTTGAACTCTGCTACAGCAGTAAAATAAAGAAAGGCAGCAAGAAAATCAAATCCTTGTGAAAACAAACTGGATTTAAAGTACAATTGTAGGAAGATAAATGACTGTAAACATGACACTGCTATAATCTCCCAATAACTTCTATATCAAATTTATTCATCACTGCAGTCAAAAGATATTTTCTATCAGCCAACTCTGGAATGGGAAAATCTAGCGTGTTAGCTCTGTTGGGTTGTCCTTTTGTTCTGTGTTTGTACAGAGACTAGTATAGCATGGTCCTAGCCCATGACTGTGAGTTCCAGGTGCTATCTCAGCATAATTAATATGTCTTTTATAGCATCCCCAGTAAGTCTGTTTCGCTGTGTGCAAGTCAGGTTGATGATGTGCCAAGCAACAATCAAACAGAAACAAGCCCCACTCCTACTCACTATTCCCAAAACAAATGAAGACAGCACACATGACCACATGCACTTTCTCAGCACTAGGTCAGGCTGAGGTAACCATCTCTGGAATGATCGTTTGGTTTTACAATTCTCAGATGCAACAATGATAGGCACATGAAAAATACTCACGGATGGGCAGATTAGAATCCAGTTTCCCATAGCTGCTCTGCTACCAAGTTAAAATATAGTTAGTTATATCAGGAAGGTGAAAGAATATGATTGGAAGGCCTAATTCCTAACCTAAATCTCCTTTACTGCAGATGAAGCCTATTAATACTTGTCCTGCCTTCAGTGGACATAGAGAACAATTGATCACAGTCCTCTTTATAGGAGCCCTTAACATATTTAAAGACTATTATCAGCTCCCTAGTCAGTCGTCTTTTCTCAAAACTCAGCGTGCCCAGTTTCATAAGTCAAGTTTTTACCATATTTGTCTGTCTCCTCCGGTCTCTCTCCAGTTTGTGCACATCTTTCCTAAAACATAGTGCCCAGAATTGAACACAGGACTTCAGCTGAGGTCTCACCACTGCAGAGTACAGTGGGACAATTACCTCTTGTGTCTCACATATGACACTCCTGTTAATATGCCCCAGAATGATATTAGCTGTTTTTGCAGCTGCATCACATTGTTGACTCATTGTCAATTGGTGATCCACTAAAACCCCCAGATTCTTTTTTCAGCAGTACTACCACCTAGCCAGTTATTCCCCATTTTGTAGTTCTGCATTTGATATTTCCTTCCTAAGTGAAATACCTTGTAATTGTCTTTATTCAATTTCATCTTGTTGAATTCAGACCAATTCTCCAATTTGTTAAGGTCATTTGGAATTTGAATCCTGTCCTCTAAAGTGCTTGTAACCTCTCCCAGATTGCTGTCATCTGCAGATTTTATAAGCATACTCTACACTCCATTATCTAAGACATGAATGAAAATATCGAACAGTACTGGATCCAGGACTAACCCCTCTGGGAACCCACTACATACGCCCTCCCAGTTTGACATGTAACCCCATCATGGAGTTTCGTAGCCACAATTGCCTTATAAATTGTGATCCAGACTTGTCAGACCTTCCAATATCCCCTCCCAACCTTGGCCCCCTCTGACTTTTCAAAGCAGACCAAAAATGTGTGAAGAAACATAGAGGTGTTGTGCAGTAGATTAGACAAGTGAGCACAAAGCTCCATTCTGGCTTTAATATGTGAATAATAATCTGATATAGTTGTAACTGTCAACTTCAGTGATGATGCCAGATCTCCTTCCTCTTTTTATCCTGTTCTATATTTGCTTGCCTGTTATATGCTCGGGAGGCTTGTAATTCCACCATCTCTCACAGAATAGAGTAAGAGTCTCACCATTTAACTGAAGCAAATGTTTTTCCCAAGGGTCAAAGTGCAGGAAGATCTTGTAAACAGATTAAGGAGCTGGTAGAAAGGCCAACGTCACCTTAAGTCTTTACATTCCCAAAATGCTATGTTAAACTGTAGCCTAAGGATGTACTTAACTCCACAGAGAACGGGGGTCAAGTGAACTTGCAGTGGTTAAAATGTAATCAGCCTGGAAATGTAGCTTATTATAAAGAAGTATATCATGGAAGTATTCAAATGTGAGCATTTCCTCTCTGCAAAAAAAGCCCAATGTGCTAGTTTTCTCAGGAGCTGCCATGTTTGCTTTGTAGCATCAGACAATGAGACTTCATTTCAGTTTAGTTTAAATCCCACTGAGCGCTTTTGCCAGAGGGCTTTGGGATGTCTTTTTAAAAAGACTGTAATGTTCATTTGTTTTCTTTTAAGTAACTCGGTCATGTGTACATTGACATTTGGTCCTTCAACAATTCAGCCAGCCAGTTATGAGTATGAGTGGTTTTCTAATCTGGCGGGGTGTGAAGCAGGATTGATGCACAGAGCTAGTTATCTTACCCTAGCTAAGCAGGTGCCATATAATATGTGGTGCATCTTAAGCAACAGGCATCTCTTGGGGAGAACAGCAACATGCCACCAATGAAACAAGCCGCTTTCCATCTTAGTTCTCAGAAAGACCTCAATTTTTGCCGGGTCTTTTAATACAGCACAGAGACATCTAGTGGCTGAGCTGCATAATGGCAAGTTAAATATCATATCTCAAACTTGCTGAAGCAGTTTGCTAGCCCATGTTTTGTTTCTCTTTAGACAAAGAGAAGGAGACGGATTCTTTTAGTCTGCGCTTATTTTGGATTAGGAGCGCAGCAAACAAAAAAGGAAAGATCTTCTTGAGAAAGAACATATACTCCAAGCGTATGTCTCCTCTGCAGGGCTCATATTGGCTAGGTATTTATTATTATTTTTATTCATTTATTTATTATGGTGGTAGCAATTGGAGACCCAATCATTGACCAGGACCTTGTTGTTCTAGGTGCTGACGGTATGGCATATCAGCAGCTCTTTTATGCTGATTTTGGTCAGCATGGGAAGTAGGGTTTTGCTGAAGTCAATTTAGCAGATATGACCCATTGTCAGCTGGTATCCTGGGAACAGGAAGCTGGAAGACATCAATCATGATGCATGGAAGGGTGGAGAGCAGAAGACAAATGGGCACTGCCTTAGCCCAACTGCCTCTGCCCTTCATATGCTCCAGCTGCCAAAACCCACCCAGGTGCCCAGTGTAAAGGAAGGTGTATTGATGTGGGGCTTAAACTATATAGTTCTCCTATATTCAAGATAAATACAAGCAATACCCAGTGTAGGTGGTTCATAGATAGAATGGGAGCTGTTCAGATGGGAAGCAAGTGTTTCATGCTTTCTCCTTGTCCCTTCTCTGGGGTGTTAAGTGTTCCTCGGAAAGTTTTTATTTACAGGTATTCTAGTGGTATTACTCTCATATGAACACTTCAAATTCTCAAACCTAAAAGTTCCCCAGAGGATATTCAGCAGTAGATTTTGGAATATCCACAACCAATTAGACAAACAAACAGATGGAAAAGGGGCCCAGTCTATGATTGGATCTCCAATATGCATTGACAGCTTGGAATTTTTGCATGTAAAAGACCATTTTTAAATTATGTGGCACCATCAGAAACTTCTGTTTTGTCAGTGAGCCTAATTTTTTTCCCCATGCAGGGACTGGCCGTTACTATGCGTAAAATGGGTATTTATTGCTGTATGTGGACTCTGTATGTCTCCAGAATAAAGAAAGACACATTTTATTTTTAAATTAAAATAACTTTTTCTCTCAAGGAGAGCAATATGGATTCAGTTTTCCTAGAGCCGTACATCTTGACCTAGAATCCTGTCTGTTGAATAGTCTATTAGGATATTTTGTCTCCAGTAGAGTTCTCAGCTTTTTTCACTAGAAATTGCCTAATTGAAATAGTACTGTTTATTAATTTCTTAGCCTGAGGATTCAAATCCAAACTCTGGTCTTGGGTAACCTATTCTGAGGCAGTAATATATACTTTAGCTAATCATAGTGCTGTATCACCTGTTAAAGTCAACTAAAATCATAGTTGGAAGCACTAATGCATCTGCCAAGGTTTGAGACCCGGATTTCTTTTTTTTCTGAAACCAAAGGCAGGTTACTTATAATTAGGACTAATTTATTAGAATGTGTAGACTGCGCTTCCAAAAGATACAATATCATAGATTACCCAGAGTTGAGTTTATTTTTTAAGATAAAATCGAGGAAATGGTCTAGAACTATATATCCCCTTCAACGACATATCTTTTTCAGTGTGTAAGGCACCAACCTTTGTATGAGAAGTAAACTAAAAGATAGAGTTAAACAAGCACTGTATAAATCACCAACCCCAAGTGATCAATAATGGTGAGTCATGTCCACCAGAATCTCTAGATTGTCTTAGAAAACAAGGTGTTAAAAATAATAAATGTGGATTATTTTTATTTGCTTTCTAGATTAGGGTTCATGTTTTCAAGCTTTTCTGCACAGCCATAAGGGCTAGAAACTTTTTTTTTTTAAATATAAGTTTTGATTCTACAGGATTCCAGGAGCTAGGGCGTTAAACAAAAACAAATACTGGGAGAGTTGGCAATACTGTGATCATGTCAGTTCTGGTTTACATCACATGGTGAAAAGGAATTGAGGGGGTCTCATTTTATTTGTACCTGAAGAATCACAAAGCCACCTGTTGTAGGCTGTGGTATTATATTCACATTGGTCCTAGGATATGAAAGAGAGAAGGTGGGTGAGGTAACATCTTTTATTGGAGCAGCTTCTGTGGTGAGAGAGACAAGTTTTCAATCTTACTCAAGAGATCTTCTTCAAAACAGAGACAGGCCCAGACCTGAAGAAGAGCTCTGTGTAAGCTTGAAAATTTGTCTCCCACAAACAAGTTGGTCCAATAAAAGATATTACCTCACCCACCTGGTCTCTACAAAGCCACCACTCATTTTGGCACCATTGGAAAGCCATACTTGAGAGAGGCCAAAACCCAGAATAACAGGGGCTGCAGCCTATCAGTTAGCTGGCTAAGGAAAGCTGTGAGGCAGTACCAAGACAGGAACATCAAAGGATGCTTGCTGTCTGACAAGATTTAGATGGGTCAGAAAGAGATGTGTGTGGGATCTAGGAATGGAATAAAAGATCTTATTGGTCAGGGCTCAGGTACTTTGACAGTGGTGTGCATAATGGAGGAATCTTTCATGGGTCCTCATTAAATTGTATCTGACTATAACAACTTCTGTCAGAACTCCTCAACTATTGTCATTTACACAGTTTTAGACAAAAAGCAAAAAAGCACCTCACAGCTACTGACACTTGACATTTACCTGCTGCCCTCAGCTGAAAGTAAGTGCTGTGGAGAAGCTGTGCAGAATCTCAATAGAGGGCACTTCTGATTTTGCAGACACCTTCCTGTCCTCTGAGAATCTTTTTATTTTTACATTCCGCATGATACATTTCCTAGAATGCATCCAGGCTTCTGGCCACAAACAGTACATTCTTTAAGATGGCTCAGGTTGAACAGGCAGTTAAGTCTGAAGTGATGACTGCCGTCTCGTGTTTGTGACTTCCCCTTTGGTCTGTTTTTAGAAGGCTGTTGAAGATAAGCTGTTAGCAGGCTGCTTTGAAAAAAAAAAACCCAACAAAAACACATTGCAGATGTGAAAGAAAAGACTGCAGATACAGAGGAGGACATTGATCCAAAGAGAAACACAGAGAGACTGTTTTTCAGTAGGGCACTCTTCGTTTCATAGGTACAATTTGTGCCTCAAAATAGGTGCCTGCATTTTTGCATCCATAATTGAACTGCAGGAGCAAGTCCGATTACATGCACTTCTGATTACCTGATTGAGGATGCAGAGCTATTAGTCGGGCTAGTATACTGATTGTGTCTGCAGTTTACTTTCCCTTTCACACATGCCCTCAGTCCTTTAAAAAATGAACCCCTTTGTGTAAGAAGCTGAACTAGAGAACAAATTATTGTGTTGATGACCAGAAACATCTGAATAGTCTTCTACAGTTCTTTGTAAAAAGTGAGAAAGAGTCCTGTGGCACCTTATAGACTAACAGATGTATTGATGCGTCTGATGAAGTGGGTATTCACCCATGAAAGCTTATGCTCCAACACGTCTGTTAGTCTATAAGGTGCCACAAGACTCTTTGTCTCTTTTTACAGATCCAGACTAACACAGCTACCCCTCTGATACTACAGTTCTTTGGTTCACTCCAGAAAATGGACTGGGGGTTTGGGGTAGGGGGGAAAGTGTGGCAGCCATTGTCAACATTGATGATTATCAATATAGTCTGTATTAGAACCAGTTGCAAATCTGTAAACCAAGTATCAGTTTCTTGAGCTGTCCAAGTATTTGTATTTATTACATCATTCTCAGAGATGGGATTTAAAGTTTGTTTTATAGAGTTTGTAAGAGCAAGCAGTGATAGTGATGTCATTGCCCATAAGAAGGATTTCAAGTATATCATCCAGTGCAATGCATTTAATGACAATATGCAGCCAATAATGCATCATTGCTCTAATATATATAGATTCTGTTTTTTTTGTTTGTTTGTTTGTTTGTTGTTGTTTGTTTTTTGCATTGGCTGATATGGCTGTTTTGACATATTTCCTCTGGACACTGCATTTCTATTTTGCTGTGTGATACAGTCATATCTGTATGCAAAACTGGTTGGAAAACCATTCCCAGAGAGTAGTTAGCAGTGGTTCACAGTCATGCCGGAAGAACATAAAGAGTGAGATCCTTCAGGGATCAGTTCTGGGTCTGGTTCTGTTCAATAGCTTCATAAATGATTTAGATAATGGCATAGAGAGTACACTTATACAGTTTGCGGACAATACCAAGCTGAGAGGGGTTGCAAGTGCTTTGGGGGATAGGATAAAAATTCAAAATGATCTGGACAAACTAGAGAAATGGTCTGAAGTAAATAGGATGGAATTCAATAAGGACAAATGCAAAGTACTCCACTTAGGAAGGAATAATCAGTTGCACACATACAACATGGGAAATGACTGCCTAGGAAGGAGTACTAAGGAAAGGGATCTGGGAGTCATAGTGGATCACAAGCTAAATATGAGTAAACAGTGTAACTCTGTTGCAGAAAAAAAAAGTGAACATTGTTCTGGGATGTATTAGCAGGAGTGCTGTAAGCAAGACATGAGAAGTAATTCTTCTGCTCTACTCCACGCTGATTAGGCCTCAACTGGAGTTGAGTTGGATGGCAGGAGAGAGATCACTTGATCATTGCCTGTTGGCTTCACTCCCTCTGGGGCACCTGGCATTGGCTACTGTCGGTAGACAGATACTGGGCTAGATGGACCTTTGGTCTGACCCGGTACGGCTGTTCTTATGTTCTTATGCATGTTGACATGTGCAACTTCAGTGGAAAATATCCTGTATAAATGGATTAAAATAAAAATTGAAAACCATATAATATAATACAGAATATCAACTATGTGGGAAACTAGTTATGTAAAAGTTTCAGGATTCACATAGAATGCAGGAGTGAATCCACCTGCGTAGATCAGTCTGTACTCCTGATCATGCCATAGGATAAATGTAGGTGGACCCTTGCGCAGTATCTCACTGAAGTTGGCCTGTGCAGATCCTATTGCAGGATCAGGACCTATGTCGCGTTTTGAGATCTTTCGGGGTAAAAGGTGCTTTATTTTATCAGCTCTGCCATTTGATTTTTAATATGGTTATTGAATCGTCAAACTACAAAACTGGCATATTTATTGGCTATATGAAAAAGCACATACTTTACTGATAATTCACAATATACTTTTTAAATAGTTTGGATTTGCTTGTCAAGTGTGTTTCCTTAACCATCCACAGGCCTCTGGCAATTGCTTCCCATCTTTACTGAAACTTTTGCAAGTTTTGATACTGAAT
This sequence comes from Gopherus evgoodei, assembly GCF_007399415.2. Lineage (NCBI taxonomy): Eukaryota > Metazoa > Chordata > Testudines > Testudinidae > Gopherus > Gopherus evgoodei. The sequence goes on along the minus strand of NC_044329.1, from coordinate 19,834,958 downwards.
GTCACCAAAATCAATAAGGCATTACTGTGAGACAGCAATTTAAAAAAAATCAACATTTTTTAATGTTAACATAAACATTCTTGCTGGACATTTAGCTAATGAGTGACCTACAGTAGGGTCTGCTAAGAGGTGACTCATTTGAACAAGTACTATTTTTCCTCTGCAGTTTTTGAGACAAATCAGTACAGCATTTCTTCTTGCACTATAAGCACGTGAAGTATTTTTATTTCACTAAATACCATATAGCAACATTCTGGGATTTTAAGGGTTAACAGTTCATTTTCTGCATTCTAGTTACACATTATCCAGCTAGTTACTTTTATTTTTAAGTGACTAGAAAAACTGGAGTTATGAGATAAATAATTTATTCTAAAGAAACGAAACCCCACAAGTTTGAAGCTTTCTACACCAGGCTTTCTCAAACAGGGGTTGCCGCTTCTGTAGGGAAAGCTCCTGGAGGGCCGGGCCAGGTCAGTGTGTTTACCTGCCCCATCCGCAGGTCCGGCTGATCACGGCTCCCACTGGCCGCGGATCGCTGCTCCGAGCCAATGGGAGCTGCTGGAAGTGGTGTGGGCAGAGAGACTTAGAAAGGGGACTAGCCTGGGACTCAGAATAGAACTCAAGCTTCCTAGGCTCTGCCTCTGACTTGCTGTGTGACCTTGGACCTTCACCTCTCTGACTCTGCTTCCCTTCCCACACTTTGTCTGTCCTGTCTCCTTTCGGTGGGACCTGTAGCTTACTGTATTTTTGTACAGAACCTAGCTCAACAGGCCCAATTTTGGTTGGTGTTAAACTAATAATAATACATCTCAGAGCAGAAAATAACACATGGAAGATGCACATTAAGGCCCCTGGAATGACATCTGCTGGAATGGAGCCCTTCACCTACTTGTAAGCTAATTTCTACACATGATCAATATACTGTATCTTGGATCCATCTAACTTTATTTTACTCCATGTATAGAAAACATCTGTTGTTGAAAGTCCTTCATTAGGGAGCTGCCTATTATTATATGTTAATATGTATATTGTAGTGGCATCCTAAAGGTTTTAATAAGGTTGGGCCCCACGGAGCTATGATAAATGATCAGCCCTGCCCCATTCTGCTGGATCCTAATGCAGGACGGTCCCTCAATGTGCTTACATATTCAAAGCTCCCAGTGACTGCAATGGAAGTTTTGACTTTTTTTTTTATCCCTGATTTAATTTCAGACAGCAAGCCTGTGTTAATTGTTGGATTTACAGGGTTGTTTTTTCATTGCGTCACAAAAAGGTTTGAATCAAGATGCTTGTTCTGGTAAATTGTCACTTGTTTGTAAATGGCCTGGAAATAGTTAACAGGAACCAAGTACCCTGGGCCAAAAGAGACCAGAAGCTTTGGATTATTGCCTCATTTATTTTATTTCATTCCTAATTTACATTTTATGAGCTCAGACTATGTTTACAGAAGCACATGCAGGAAAGTGCATATGAACAAACAAAATTAATAGCCATCATATACTCAATAACATACCCAACAGATTTAAATATCAGGGCACATTCCTTTGCCTCCTCTGTTAGAAGCACGACAGCCGAATTCACAGTGAGAATAAAAGCTCACCTCTACATTTTTTCTCTCTACCACTGGCCCTAGCTTTCAAAGAATTGGAAATGACTGCTTGGCAAGAAGGGAAGGCTATTCTACTGATAGCTGAATTAATATAGTAGTGTGCCATAAGAAATGATCTCAACTGTTGCTTTGGCTGTATCAATTAGTGTTCCACGGATTTCAATGTTATGTCAACAGACCTACAGAGTACAGAGCACAGACACCGAGCAGGATGAACAAGACAGTTAAGACTACACTGAAGGACAGGGGGTTGTTTATATGTAATGTCCTGAAAATGGCTCTGGGAACAACGATCAACTGAAAAACAAATGAATGCAGATATGATACAAATCTCATTAAAATGAGGAGAGATTGGGCCTCTACCAGACTCCAGTTCTGGAGCCCAGATTAGGGTTTGCATCTGAGTTCTTAGCAACAGCCACCTGTGTAATGGGTGCAAATCTAATATCCTGCACTCTCAGCATACCTAAATTTAGATCTGGAGGTCTAGTTTGGGCCCATTTCTAAAATTAGTTTTATTCATGAAAGGTTAAATGTTTTCAAATACATCAGGATCAATCCATTCAGGGTATGGGTTGGCTGTTTTAAACTCCTATCACTTGAAGCATAGAACTGCCTATGAATTTCCAACTTTACCCCATCTCCAAAAGGAGGCATCCCCCATGTGTCCTGCCGAATACAGTAGCAGTATTGAATCGTGCTTAACAAACCACCTCCCCCTCCTTAAGCCTATGTCTTCAGCTTAGAGTGGCAAGTTCAAGAGATCTGGATTCTGTCAGCCAATAGTGTAAGGAGAACTCTTCTTAACTGCCAAGTGAAAGGCTGAGGCTGTTTATCAGAGAACTGAAAACACTCAGACTCCCAGAATCCTTACCGTTTTGCCCTTGGGATCAGCTTTGCTACACTTGACCCTTTAAGAAAGGAAAAGAAAAGATATGGGGCATGAACTGGAGCTGATTGTAAGCATGGTTAAAATCAGAAATAGTCTGCGGGTGAAAAAAAATCATGCTTTACTGCTTTTTTTATCCAAGAAAAGGATAAGGTTTGCATTCATGCCCAAGAGGCACTTTTAATTGGCAATGTAGCAATCCTGAGGAGCTCTGTATCCAGACCTGCCAACCTTCCATGCACACTAAGGGTGCAATAGTAATAATAAGGAATGCTTCTATAGTCAGTTAATGTTGTCTAGTTGTTAATTTACCAATGTGGGAGGGAAAAATGGTTCTGCTACTGGTGTGCTCTGTGACCTTGAACCAGACAGGAAACTAAAGGAATTGGGCACCCAAATTCCACTGAAATTCAATGGGAGCTGGGCATCTAGGGCAGATTTTCAAAGGTATTTTGGTGCCTAATATGCAGATAGGCACCTAATTAGGTTTTTCAAAAGTGCCTAAGATGCTCTGAGATGGCAAGATTGTTAAAACACTGGTGCTTTTTCTCCCCTAGAGCTTACATCTTTGTTAATGTCGCTGGGACTGCAGTGGTGGGAAAGTTTAGGAAAATAAGTCTAGCGCTGACAACCTGCTAGAGGGAGGATTCTGGATTCTCGTTTACTATGGCAAATCTTACGCTGCTCAGTTCAGGTATATGTGGTATCAGTGAAATGTCAGATAGCTAGCTATTGTGACTGTCCATCTAGCAGAAGAGCAATGGGGGCTGTTCCATTTCTCTACACCAAAAGGGTTGCTGGAGAACATTCCAAAGTACACTCTTTGTACTGAGGGCTGAATGTGCTCCCTTTGCAAGTCCCTATTGCCTCAGGACCAAGATCATGACCTGAATGCAAGGCCTCCCTGTGGCAGAACAATTCAGCCAATGGCGAAGCTTCTATTACTAACGTTATCTGATATGTCAGGGAAACCTTCCCCTCTCTAGTCACTTTTTGTTCCCAGCTTAGTTTATGTTAAAGAGTGAATTTCAGTGTCGCATAAACAAATGGCCAAATACACTATTCTGCTTACATGTGATCAGAGAAGGCTTGTAATTTGAAGTCACAAGGGAAATGCACACAGTAATAATTACCAGACTTGCTCTTCCAGACTTTCCCTCCAAAATTACAGGAGACATGGTATTTGCTGATACCAAAGAATGGGATGGGGAGTGTGGGGAGGAGTTTTTTGTAGAAAATAAATTGCATAACAGAAAATTAATGTTATACCATTAAGGTGACAGTGTAGTGTAATTTCCTGTAGTTCTGTTTGCTTCACTTTGATGTTAATATTAACATTTTCTCCCCTGAGAGTACATCCCATGAATGTGGGTTTGCACAGCTACATTGGAGGATGTGTGCACAGCACCTGCCTGAACTATGCTTGGGCCTGTTTTTATGGTTATCAGCACCTCACTTTCATGGACAGTAAATTCAATTTTATATAAAGGAGAAAGCTAATAACAACAAACTGTTACCAGATGAAACCAAGATGTCTTTGCTCCTGTCCTCTCATAGTGAGGACTTTCTGCTTCACAACTCAGCTTCCTTTTCTGCTTGATTCCTCATGAAAGTCATACTTACAGCAGTCTTTTGGCATAGGTATGGTTGTGCTGTCAGAAATATAATGTTATAATCATGAATGAGGAATTTGGTTCTGAGAAAGCAAAACCCACTCTGAATCATTGTCCATAACTGAACACTTTTTGAGTTTTAAAAAAGTTTAGTTAACTTTATTTCTGACCTCTGCCTCTACGCTTCCCAGTTATGACTGGCATGAGAAACAGAAGTGCAGAACAATGAAAAGGTACTAACTATGACCAGAAAACTCCATAAGAGGAGCCCATATCACAAGTGGAGCTGGGTGGGAATTATCAATTTATTTTTTTTTTGATACAACTTTTACAAAATCAAACATTTCTGAGGGCAAATTTCAATTTTACTGATTTTTTTTTTTACTTTTTACATTTGGAAAATCAAAATTAAATATTTTTTGTGGGGAGATGAGAGGGGTGGTTGCACTAACCCAAATCAAAACATTTTGGTTTGTAAAACTGAATCAAAACGTTTCATTTTGGATCAGTTTGACAATCATATGTTTTTGGTTGAGCTGCCACAATTGGACAAGTTCCCCAGCCAGTCTACATCTCCCATGATGCACCATGGTCTCCCTTCTGGTTTTACCAATGTGATACATATGTGATACAATGTGATATGTGATACAATGTGATACAGGTGTCCTGTGATCATTGTATACCAGGAGAGATGTAGTCCAGCTTGGGAGCCTGACCCATACGTGAGAATGGGCGCATGAACTAGAGCTCCCATGAGGCACCATGACAGCTCGGGGTGATGCATATTAATATAAAACCCAGCCAAAACAACAAATATTTTCATAAGAGTCAAAAAATTGAAACAAAATATTTTTGATTTGAGAATGACAATGATTTGTTTTTATCGGAAATGTTGAAATGCTTCATTTCAAATTGAAATTTTTCAAAATTTTCCATTTTGCAAAAATATTTGATATTTTGACTTTTCATTTTGATTTTGGAGTTGACAAGTTCAGATTGTTCAGAAAAACAGCTAAACTCCTGCAAACATCCAGAGAGTAGAAAATGTTTCAAGTATTTCATCATACATTACTCTGATTAATGAAATAATTTTGCAAACTTGGAAACAGGAAAATGTTGTTAATAGGAAAAAGAACTTTTGCAGAGACTATTTCCTTTGATTGTGGTTATTGGTAACATACAGGGTTGGATTTAGGGGCAGGCAACCCCGGCAACAACCTGGTGTGCTGGGCTCAGGGGGTGTCGGACTTGGGGTGCTGTTTTTGTTGTTAACAATAAAAGGGAAAATAGAATGTTTGAAGTAAAATGTTTCAGTTAATCTATATGTGGATTCATTTTTCACTAACCTCCTAGAATGTTCTAAACCTCTGTAGAATCTCGTGGAACCTTTAAGATTTTGAGAACTACATTTTCCTTGAACCTCTTAGAATGTTTCAGCCATGTCCTCACAGGTACAGAAGGGGTGGGGTGTCGCCAGTCCATCAGTGAGATACAAGAATGAAGTGAAGTGAGAGCCCAGCTGCCAAATTGTGAACCTTGTTTTATTGTTTAATTGTGAAAGTGTACATGTGTTTTAAGACTTGAAGAGTGTAAGTAGTGACCAATAAAGGACATATTTAATGAGACACATGAGATATTTCTCGAACCCCTATCTACGTAACAATATAAAATAAATACTGTTCCTTCTTTTGCATAACACATAATCTTTGATGACTTTCTAAGACAGTGGAATGTAGACTTTTGCTCTCCCTAGTACTGCCTGTTTTCCCCCATAGAAAATAAAAGATGCCCCCGAAGAAGCCTTCAGGAGCTTAGTGTAGGAAGCAAAAAGCTCAGTTGCAATGTAGTTTGCAGCAAGGGGAAAGTTTGATGGGAAAATATCTGAACAGAACAACATAGCCTGGGCTTTAGGCAGTAGCGATTGTCCCAGTGCAGAAGAAACTGAGGAGCAAAGCGGAAATGATGGAAGTCGCATTACTAAGGAATTAGCAGATTTACATGAAGATAAGGAATGGAAATGTGTGGAAAGTGATGGAGAATTGCCCAGTTTTTCTGATAGCATGAAGGAGAGTGATGATAAAGAAGAATATGGCTCACATGAAAAGGAGAGTAATGACAAAGAAAAATCTGGTTTACATGAAAAGGAGAGAAACAGTAAAGAAGAATTAGCCTCTTATGATGACCGAAACAGCACTGAGAAAAATTGCACACCACAAATCAATACATCAGATCCTGTGTTATAGCCGGCAATCCTAAACTCTACCAGTACTTGATCGTACAATTTTGAATGGGCCGGGCAAAATCGAGGCTGTGACATTTTCCAGTAAATGAGCAGAAGCGACACTTCTCGAAGTCACACTGCGAAAGAGTGCTCGAGAATGGTGAGAAACTGAATTGGCTTTGGCTTATTTACTCAAAATCAACTGACAGTGTCCTCTTTTGTGAAATATTTGACAAGAATGCCAAATCATTGCTTGCACTTTCCAGGTACGATTACTAACATACCTTAGCTGATGCTCTGAAGCAACATGAAAAGTCACCCAGCTATTTTATGGCCTACTCCAAATGAATGGAGGTCAAGTCCAGGCTCAACTTGAATAAATGCATAGATGCAGAAATCCAGTGCATTATTAACATAGAAACCCAGCCTTGGAGGAATGTGTTTGAGCATCTGATCTCAATTACCCTCTTCCTTTCAAAGAATAATTTGGTTTTCTGGGGTGTCACCGACGTGCCTCCATGGGTCACAACTGAGAATACCAAATTCAGGACATACTGCTGAGAAATAGGGCAGACACACCCAAAACTGGTGATTTATTCTCTCATAAGATATACCAAACCAGCAACAAAACTTCTGTTTCATCACACTAGTTAACCAGAAGTCAGAAAAGCAATTTCTTTAGGTATTCCAGTTCTTGTATCACCACCAAAAACACTAGACTTAAAGATAAGCGGTTCTTTAAAACCAATTTCATTCAACAAATGGGTTCTTTTGATCCCAAAGGACCAACCACATACCCAGGTCAATATACAAATCAGATCTTACCCAGTATTCATGCTGTTGCCAATCCTTTAGTATCTAATGTCTAAAGGTTTATTTATAAAAATAAAAAAAGCAAGGTGAGAGTTAAAATTGACTAAAGAAATCAAATACATACAACAACTGGAAAGTTCTTGGATCAGGCTTGTAGTAGTCATGGAATAAACTGCTGATTTGTTAAGTCTCTGGTTACTTCCAAATCATTGGAAGATCCTCAGTCCTTCAGTTAGAATGATTACATTAGTATAAGTCCATAGTCCATAGAGCAGGAAAGAGGCATGTTTCCATGGCCTTTTATAGCTTCTGCGATATGGAGGGGAAATCCATTGTTTCAAACAAAGCCCTCAGCTAGTTGAAAATTACAGGTAGCAAGATGGTGTTTGGGGTCACATGGACAAGTCACGTGTCCATGCTTGATTTCACTTAGTCACAGCAGGAAAGTCCATTAAGGGTCGATAGGCATCTTCCATTGTGAGTTAAGCGTTCTTTAATGGGCCACTTAACTTAAATAGTCCCTTTAAGACGTGAAGGCTAAATACCTTGTGGGCATTACCACAGGAGCAAACATATTTGGTACAGAGCCAATACTCATAACTTCAGCTATAAAAATGATACATGCATAATCATAGCATAATCATAGCATAATCATATTCAGCAAATCTTAACTTTTCTATTGACACCGTACTTGACACACTTTGTATAAGATTTGTTGCAATTATATAATAATGGTGGTAACAATGATCTACATGGTCATATTTTAATCAGATAATGTCACAGAGGGCTTGTAGGATAAGTTGTTCACTGAACATAATGGTAATTTCCTCTGGTAGAGGTTCCTGTGAAATACAATGAAGTCATGCATGAGCACCTACGTTGAGCAGTTCGTGAAGAAGCTATGGACCATTACTACAGCAAAGCAATTCAAAATGAATTGGTTGACCTTATGGCAAGGAAGGTGCTTGATAACATACTAATGTGGCTCAGCAAAGCAAAGTACTACGCCCTCATAATGGACTGCACTCCCAACATTAGTCACAGTGAAAAGATGTCATTTACAGTAAGATTTGTTGATGACAAAGATGGCTGTGTCCAAATAAAGGAACACTTTATCTGTTTCTGGTCTGAGAATGACTCTATTGGAAAAGGCCAGTAGAATTGTTTATGAACCTTTTGAATGAGAATAAAAAAAATAGCTTCAAGACTGCTGTGGCCAAGGTTACAACAATGGTGCGAACATGAAGGGAAGAAACAGTTGCATCCAGGCAAAGATCCATGCGCTGAATCTGAGAATTTCTTCATCATATATGAGAGGATAAATCATACATGCAAATTGTGCATCAAAGTTGTGAAATGGGCTACAAATGCAATAAAAAAATAAGGTATTCAAAAGTTCAACAAATGGAAGGGGGACGTTTAAGATGCTCCTTGCCTGGGGTGCCATTTGGTCTAGGGCCAGCCCTGGTAACACTAATAAGATAATTTTAAAGTATGTTTTTTACTATCTTCGTATTTTAGAGTGTGTGAATCTCATCTCATTTAGGGCACAACCATGGTCCTGGCTACATGTCCGCTCTGGGTAGTAGGACGGTTTAGGAAGCCCCCTTACTTTTGTGCCTGGACCTTCCCTAACATTGGTAGTGGTGGGAAGGGAAAAGAAAGTGGTGCCTTGACTCATCCCTGTCGACACACTGGCCAGCCAAACTGAGCCAGGGCAGCAGGAGACATAATCTGTGCTAGGTGAAGAGCTGGTCAACATTAGTTCCCTCCCGAAATAGGAGACAACCAGAGACCAGCTTATGTCTCTCTGAGAGTCACAATTTGATCCCTATCCTGCTCCTGAGGTGGTGAAACTATGTACGTCCATTTTGGGGGGGCTTGTGGCTAAGGTCTCTTTATACCAGTATAATTCAATTATTTTAAGTGGAGTTGCTTCTGGTTTATGATGGTTTAAGGGAGATCAGAATCAGGATCACAGTCTTTATAAGATCTTCTGTCTTTGATATAATTTGTCACTGTATAGTTTAAAACTCAAACCCCAGCTTGAGAATTTTAAAACTTCAGCCACAGCAGAAAACCCTAGGGAGAGCTTTTGGGTAAATAGATTTGAAAAGTTCCTTTGATGAATGATCCTTCTTTGATGGCTGTCTGATCAAGTACAACTATGCTTAGAAGACAAAGCTCTCTGAATGTTCATGTATGGAGGTTTTAAGTGGAAATCATATTTAAAATGCCCCTATTGGTGATGCCCAAGAAAAGAAAGGAGGAGGAGGGACCTAAAAATTCCCTCCCTTTATCCCTTCCTAATTTATCATGGAGAAGAAAATGTTTTGCTTTGTCATTTATTGAATCTCTCTAGTGCTTTCAGATGGAAACATTATCAGAATCATCACTACAGTATAGATCAAAGAAAACAGATCAGATTCCTCCCCATGGTGCAGATAAAGGGCTGCTCTTGACCAGCGCTGGAATCTCCAACTGGGACAAAATAAAATACCATTGCCCCCTCCCTGATTCCTCACCAAGGCCACTGGATAAAGCAGGGAAAGAGCTTCAGTTCCTTTCAAATATTGAGCCAAATGTTGTGCTCTTTTACACTGGTGTAACTGAGAACAAAATTCTCCCCCCCCTTCTTTTTCTATAGTTAACTATGCCTGGTATTCCTCTTTGGAATTCAAAGGGAGTTGGGCCCTTACCTCCTTTAAGGTCCTTTGAAAATTGCAGTTCAAAGAGACTTTTCCTTCCAGATAACAGTCTGATCCTCATTTTCCAAAAGACCATAAGGACATAAGAACAGCCATACTGGGTCAGACCAAAGGTCCATCTAACCCAGTATCCAATCTTCCGACAGTGGCCAATGCCAAGTTCCCTAGAGGGAATGCACAGAAGAGGTAATCGTCAAGAGATACATCCCCTGTCACCTATACCCAGCTTCTGGCAAACAGAGGCTGTGGACACTTCAGAGCATGGTTTTGCATCCCTGCTCATCTTGGCTAATAGCTGTTGATGGACCTATCCTTCATGAACTTACCTAGGTTTTTTCTTAACCTTGTTATATGCTTGGCTTCACAACATCCCCTAGCAATGAGTTCCGTGGGTGTATTGTGCATTGTGTGAAGAAATAATTCCTTTTGTTTTAAATCTACTGCTTATTTATTTCATTTGGTGACCCCTAATTCTTGTGTTATGATAAGGAGTAAACAACACTTCCTTATTTACTTTCTCCACATCAGTCATCATTTTAAGGACCTCTGTCATATCCCGTCCCTTAGTCTTCTCTTTTCCAAGCTGTAAAGTTCCAGTCATGTTAATCTCTCCTCATATGGAAACTGTTCCATACTCCTCATCATTTTTTTGTCCTTTTCTGAAACTTTTCCAATTCTAATATATCTTTTTTGATATGGAGCGACCAGATCTGTACTCAGTATTCAAGATGTGGGTAGACCAGGGATTTATATAGAGGCAATAGGATATTTTATGTCTTATTATCTATCCATTTCCTAATGATTTCCAACATTCTGTTAGCTTTTTTGACTGCCGCTGCACGTTGAGTCTATGTTTTCAGAGAACTATCCACAATGACTCTAAGATCTTTCTTGAGTGGTAACAGCTAATTTAGACCCCATCATTTTATATATATAGTTGGGCTTATGTTTTCCAATGTGGATTACTTTGCATTTATCAACATTGAATTACATCTGCCATTTTGTTGCCCACTTTTGTGAGAGACCTTTGTAACTCTTCGCAGTCTGTGCAGCTTAGACCTTCTTCTGCTCTCACAATTTTCTTTGTTTAGTGAAGCAACTTCTTACCTCTTTCAAACTCCATTTGACGTTCTTTGACTCGGTGCTATCTCAGTAAAATGTAGAAACCAATCCAATAGCTTGTCTGTTGTAAAACGAGCTCTCTCTCCAGTTGTCTAGTATTATGAAGGTGCTAGTCACGTCTCCATAGATAAGGCTGAGTTGTGATTTGCATTTCAAATAGTTTTATCTTGTTGTTATGACCTACCCTGATATAACCTGGCCCAATATAACATGAATTTGGATATAATGCGGTAAAGCAGTGCTCTTCGGGGGGCAGGGCTGTGAACTCTGGCGAATCAAAGCAAGTTTGATATGTGGTTTCATGTGTAATGCAGTAAGATTTTTTAGCTCCCAAGGACAGCATTATAGCGGGATAGAGGTGTATTATCCCATTGGAAATAGCTGGTGGAAAATAAACTGATGCTATAAAGGAGTTGTTTTGTGCTAGATATTACCATTGGAAAGTAAGGTGGATAAAGCATTCACCATTCCTCTCTGAGGCCCAGGTTCAAGTCCAGTTTCAGATCAAAGGTGAGAGGAAAAGGTGGGGGAGAATACGTTATATTTGGGCATTGCATGTGACTGCGCTGGTGCATATACAAACAGGAATAGATTAAACTGATGTTCTACATGCATTGAGTCTGAACCATGACAAATAACGTTCAGGGAAATTATTATTCCCTTCACCAAAACCATTGGTGAATAACATCATCATGCAAATAGAAGGGGCTCTAGCCACAAAAGCTTGTCGTGGCTTCTTGGCCCGAAAAAACTGCAGTATCTACGGTGCTAGGGAATGACTCTGGGAATCAACTGAATTATCTCTTCTAGGAACAAAGCAGTAAAGTCAGATGTCTGTGTGATTTTAACAGTCTTTTCAGCTGAGATTTAGGGCTGTGAGTGATCGACTGGCAATTTGAGACACTGCAGACATCTCCTGTAACAGTAAGCACTGGAGTCAATATCACACCCGTATTACATCTCTTCATGGCAGCCCCTATTTTGCTGGGGAGTTTGCAGCAGCTGCTGCCTGTGACTGTGTGCACTGGGCTCCCATCTTTTGTTGTGATTGTGAACCCCAGGAACCTGCTAGCTTACAGTAAATCATTCACAGCAGCCAAAAAAAAAAAAGAAAAAAGAATAATTTGGTCAAGTCATGCACCAGCTGGTGTCCTGTAGAGAGTTTGTCTACAGACACCTTTGTGGGCTGCCTCTTCTGTTTCCTGAGCAGGAGAAGCCCTTATTTCAGATTCCAAGCTTATTGCAGCTTCTGGGTGACTGCCATGACCTCATTTATAATGTCACAGGGTTACCTTGATTCATCTCTTCAGGAAATATAGTCCCACTAGGTTCATCCAGCAATCTGTGGATAAGCTGAATGTGGCCCAGGCTCTGCAGTATGGAAAAACTCCGGGTAGGTGTTCGCTCTCAGCGCTGTTTCTCACGTGCCTTAGACTGTTTGTAAAAAGGCAAGATGCACAATGTGCTTATAATCCTCATGATTTAATACAAATAAAGACTGTGTCATTCGGGCAGTCTTGAATGCGAAGGACTAATATCGCCTGGCCTGAGCTGAGCATAGAACAGGCCGATGCTGGATAAGCTTTCCAAAGCCCTGCCAGCACACACCCATCCTAATCTGCAACCCCCATTTCTCTCTCCCCACAGTTCTGAATCTTTCTTGAACAGGAATTGCTAATTGAACTAGACTATAATAAAAGTTAAGGTATATACATGATGTGGGCAAATGCCTCCTAAGGAATAGGACTCACCAATAAACTCAGTTCCCCTTGTGAACTGCAAGGCTTTGTACCTAGATCTCTGGAACACCTACCTCTCCAGCCACCCCAGCCGCTGAGGAATCTTGTATGTCCTCGTAAAGGTGCAGCATCATTGTTTCTTGCTTGTAGCCCCCACTGGCCATTCATTCCAGGACTTGTGACTACTTAGATAAGTTCATGTGCAGTAGCATTTATAAACTGGGAATTGTCCTTTGATGCAGGAGACGGTAGATACATGATGATAAATTTGAGATGAATGCTGTTTTAACTTCTGTAAATACACTCAGAATATTAATGCATCACTGCATGTTTTTATGCATCAAAACATAAGCATGAGTGAATACAGTGGGCTAAGGGAAGCAGGATACGTACTGCTGGAAGTATTCATGGCAAAGCAGCTGTAACTTGATTTCAATGGCTTAAACATTCAAAATTTGCAATATGTGTGTTGTTACATTCTGACAAATCCCCATCTGCCCAGCTTTTCCCTCCTGTTATTTATCTCTACACTGTGTCCCCTCAGGGGCACAGTGAGGGATTTGAATGGAAAAAGATAAGTTGGTGATACCCAAATTATCATTGAGATACAGATCTAGGTTGCAAGAAGGAAATATATTTTCTTTTGTTCCCTGCTATACATCTAATATATGGATGGTATGGAAGTATAATCATAGTGCGTCGCAAGGCACTGACACCTTGGGCTGGTCATGTACAAAGCAAACTGCACAACCCATAGAAATAGGAAACACATTCCTGACATAAGCTCTCTAAGCAGACATATGTTTTATTTGGATTGCCTTTGATGTTTTAATTACAATATTTATTCATTCTCAAAGCAGTAGGTTCAGTTTATCTCGCTTACAATTCTCACATATTGTTTCTCCGATCCTTGGAGCCTGCAATATACACCTCTTCCTTTAGGATAATGTTAAACAAGATGAACCGTGCCTTTTGACTTATAAAAATAAGGAGTGTGTGCCATTTTGGAGAATATTAGTCTATTCACTGGTTTAAGATTTTGCGGTCACAGATAAGGTTTCCATTTTGCAAACTTGTAAGGAATTCTGTGCAGTTCCCATCTCTTACCCAAGTCCTTTGGTGTTTTCCTAGAATGCATGTTCTACTACACATGAGGGCTGGAAGCAATGTTCCCTCTAATTTTTTCCATCCCTGTGCGGAATGAATTTGGTGATGTACAGTAATATCGAGGTCATGGGTGGATGTGTGCCACGAGTAGATACAATATATATATTTTTTAAAAGTTACTGTAGGGATAATTACTCCAGTCAGGGCAGATTATGCATTTTAGAACTCACTACTCAAAGAATTAAATTTAAGCATAAGAGAGAAATAAAAATTATGAAATGCATAGACCAGTCAAAAAACTAAAATAACAGCACTTTGAAAGAACAAAATGACAGTGAATATATGTGCATTGCAGGAAGTAAGAAGTAACAGCAACAATAATGCAAGTATGTGTTGGGAGGTGAGTGTGAAAGACAGTGTGTGTGTGAAACAGACACACAATGTGTGTGTGTGCGTGAGAGAGAGAGAGAGATGCTGCTCCTTTAAATAGGTCGGCACTCACCAGTCTGAAGCCTGCTTGTTCAGACACAGCAGCAGCCGCCAGCAAGCTCTGTCCCATGTCCCACTCATGAGCCCTGTCGTGTCCCCCCCACTGCTCTGTGGAGATGGGGTACAGGGGCAGAGGGGTTGGGGACATCAGCATCTCCCCCAGCTCTGCATAGCAAGCAGGAGGCTCCCAGGAGCTGCTGACCAGGGCTCCAAGGGAGATGGCAGGAGCAGCACAACAGTGTGGGGAGGGGCACCTGAAGTGCCTGGCACTTGATAGACTGCTGGGCAGCTGCATGACCGCATCTTAGAGGGATCTTAGGCTGGGATTATGTACTGGGAAATCAGATGTAAATTATATGATCATCACACTTTGCTTCCTAAATCCACTGTCTGCTTTTGCCACAGCAGGCATGGGAATTTTTGAGGTGGAGTCAGATTTACCCAGGCCAAGTGTATAAGAGTGAACATGCTCTGCCTCTTGTCTTGGCCATACTGTATCACCCTCACTTGGAGGGCTTAAAGCAAGAATTATTGGGTGGAATTCAGTGCCCTGTGTTAGGCATGAGATTGGACTAAATGGGTATAATGATTGCTACTGGCCTTAAAATCTGTGGGCCAAATCCTGGTCCCATTGAAGTCAGTTGCAAAGCTCCCATTGTGAACATAACTGGGCCTATGAGTGTGTAATCTTCCGGGAATAATCCTCCATTAATTAGAGGGTTGACTACAAATTTATACCGTCTCCAATTTCTATGATTCTGTCATCATTCATAATGGCTATCTATCCTTGCCCTTGCTACATGACTTTAGCATCCTGAAAGTTGCAGGCAAGCTGAATTTAGTGATAGTTGATTGCTGTACTCCACAGATTACAAAAAGTTCAGGTTGCTCCCAGTCCCAAGAGACCAGTCACTTACTGCAGGTCAATTTGAACCTTAGATTTCTCACCAAAGACAACGCTTTTAGTCAATTCTGTAATAACTAAAGATTTATTAACTAAGAAAAGAAATGAGAGTGTTATTACAAGGTTAAAGCAAGCAGATTTATATACACAAATGAGTTACAGTTGATGGTTTTAAAAGGTGACAGAGTTGTAGTAATCTGTCATCTCTGAATGTTTTTAAAGGCTAACCCAGGTTGACCCTGGGGAACTCTGCTTTTGTGTTGTAGTTCTGGTCCAGTCAGAGTCCAAACAGCAAAGGAAAGATGAAAAATTTTCCTGTCAGCTAGTTTTATTTCCTTCTTCCAGAATCCAAGCTGATGGGATGAGTCCTTTTGCACATAGCTTCTTCACTGATGTGAAGTAACAAAGAGTTTGCATTGTGAGGTCTCACAATGGCCCATTTAGATCTGATAGCCTTCTTAATGAGCAGGAGATGATCCCTCCTGACAGGCTGACAATTTCAGAGCAAACATTTTTTACAAAATTAATTTTTTACAAAATTAAATTTAAAACAAAACTTAAATATTATCTTATAGCATGTGATAAAAATAAGTGAGATGAATGCATGCAGTAATTTACAAGCATTTAATAAAATCTAAACACTAAACACATTGTTATAAGTTCAATACCCATCTTAACCGTATAAACACACAGGTGAAACAGACCAGTAATGAATTTATCAGTGCTTGGCTGAGGCCTAAAGCTTTGGCAAGAGCTGGCAACAGATTTGCCGGTGTCACACAGATGAATGTTTTTGAGGTTTGGCCTATTTCTACTTTTGAACTCTGACAATGGTGTCTAAAAGCATACTGGCTACTAAAAATACTCTGCAGCTTTTCATTTCACACAAGACAGACCCTATTGGGTCCTGAGTCCATTATACCTCATGTCTGGATGAAACTCACTTGAATGACCTCTGATGAACTTCAGATTCCTTTGTCAGGTATTTATCGTCCTTGTGGCATGGTGTACACACACACACACACACACACACACACACACACACACACACACACACACACACACACACACACACACACACACACACACACACACACACAAAATTGCTCATGTCAAATTCAGCCAGGACCATCCTCCTCTGCAGCTGAATAAAACTAAAAAGCCAAAACAACACTCTTCTGTATTAGATTTGACTTAAAGCCCCAAACAAGCTCAACTCTTTATCCAAATGTTTTTCTGCCATTTTACAGTGGGTGTGGTCCTTTTGATAATTGCCTTTAGTAATCTGTCATCTTCACCTTTCTTACTTCAAAAAGGAATTTACTGATCCTTGCTGGGACTGTATTGTTGGTGGCTACATCATCCCTTTAAGGTACTATTTGAAGACTGTATACTTCCAAAGTCAGTATATACACAGTGACATTGGACAGAACAAGCTTCCCATTCTGTGATTTGTTCTAATATGTTCAGCCTTGAAAAACTTTTTGTAACAGTGGCTTACAAAAATAAACACTTCACCACAGGATACCTCCCTTTGTGATTCATAGTAGTTTTTGGGAAGCTCTTTCTCTTGATAACTTGCTAGCTCTGCCAATACCTTTAGGGGAAACTGAAAGAACTATACCAAGTAGTAGCTTCACTGAACTGAAGTATTTGGCTATAGGTGCTGTTGGATCCAATACTTTGCTTTCTCAACTAGTGTTAACATGAGACATAACCTTTTTGTACAAAACCCAACACTCTCCTTCCATGAGACAAGGAATTGAAGCCAACACATAATCCTTTATCTAGAAGTATGTGCAAGAGGTCAGACTAGATGATCATAATGGCCCCTTCTGACCTTAAAAGTCTATGAGTCTATGAGGTAGCAGGATGTCATATGTTAACCATGCCAAGTGGCTTTGGATTCTAGAAGGAAAGCAAATGCTCCTACAGTATTAAGGGACAGAGAATCATTTTTTCTTCAGTGGAGATGTACTCACTTATGCCAGGGTTGAATTTGACCCTAAAAGCTTAGATATTTTCATGAAGCTCATTTTGTTCAGAATGAAGGTGGTGAGATGCACCAGCTTTGGAAAAAATAGAATCTATATCACATCAAAGTGGTTCAAAATGGAATTTATACATTGTTTAAAAATTTAAAAGTAATTTGTGGGTGCCTCCACTCTTCCTAATATTACACACAGCCCCGTCTCAAGAAAGGCTATTCTTGAGGTATCTCTGAGCCACCCAAAAGCAGTATGTGCAAGACATCTCACTGGAAAACGTTTAAAAATTATTTCAAATCTGAATGATAGTCCAAACAAGCTTCAGATGAATTTCTATCTTTGTGTGGACCACAGGAGTATGTAGATAAAGTTAAAAGATAACCACTCACCCACAGGCCAGCTTAATATTCTGGCTTACATGCTTACCTTCCCCGACGACTCCGAGTATTTCAAAAACATATGCAAGTCTATGTTTGGTTTTAATTTTAATATTTTTTGAAAGCTTATTGAGATAGGCATGATCCAAACTCTCCAAGGTCCTCCAAACTTTGGGGAAGTTCAGATCCAGATCTCAACTTCATGGCTGGAAAACCCATCTATAATAGCCTGAATAACACTGTGTCTGTTCAAGAGTTAAGTAGGTTTTCTCTCTGGAACAGTAGAAACAGCCTCAGTGGAGAATAGCACAGCACAGTTAAGTTTAACAATAACTTCAACAGGACTTTTATTTGTGTATGTTAAGGCAAGGGGACAATTAACTTTCTTTCTTTCTTTCTTTCTTTCTTTCTTTCTTTCTTTCTTTCTTTCTTTCTTTCTTTCTTAGGGAAATTTGACATTTCAGCTGTGGTAAGAAGAATGAATGGCACCAAAACACAATGATTTTTTTTGAAAGAAAAAATACCTGGCTGAGTCTTGGGGACGGATATCACCGTAAATAAAAAGAAAAAGTACAATAATTAATGTTTGTGGTAAGTACCCTAACAAATACACTCTTCAAAGTAAACCAATTGCATTTTTAACTGAAATATATGACAGATAGCTAAGGCACTAATGTTTTTCTCTGTTAATAAGCTCGATATGGAACAGAGCTCCTTTAGAATATGTATGGTAAAGTGGAAATGCATGCTTTGGTGACTGGTATAAAGCAGGCCAAAGATATGTCAAGTCCAATTAATGTCAATAAGGAACATCTGTATTTAGGCACCCAAGTTACTTAATGCAAACATTTCATAATTATATACTATAGCACACATGGAGCATTATGAGATGTGGTGTCCCAGTGTGAATAATATTCACATTTTTCAGATCAGTCAGCAGTCTTGGTCTGGCTTTGGCTCAGTTTGCCGTCTCCCTGTAAGAGCATTTCTTTAAAATATTGAATTAAGTACAATCCACATTTTTTCTCTTATCTGTGAAATCTTGTGGTTGTGGCTTGACTGTTTTTATAAAATGAAAGATCCAAGTGCATATAAAGCTAAGGGTTTTTTTGTTGCTTTCCCCCCCCACAAGACATCTGTTTTTTTTCTTATGCACTTTAAGGCTGAGAAGCAAAGGTTCAAACATTTGAAACACAATCTGAAAGACTCCATTTTTGACTGGCTCTTCACCTCACTGAGAGACATGGCAAGAACGAGGAGACCAATGTTTGAAATAATTTCTCGCATGTGAACTTTTCATTAGATGATCTGTGGATATGGGTGACTTAGGGCAGGAGACAATAGAGAATGGAATAGAACTTGGTTTTATAGACAATCATTTATACTCAGGATATCTCAAAGCATATTACAATGTAATGAGTTAGGTACTGGCAGTGCAGCAACTGTTTAAGCAAATGGAGCAGATGTTATGGGCTTGTCTAGGCAAACATTTGGTTCGCAGAAAGCTGGGCTGTGAATCTACCCCACACTAGCCTGAAGTGCCCTAACCATCCATGTGGACCCTACTGCCACACACCAACAGTTGCTTAGTGTGCTTTGATCTAGTCTTTTTTCAAACTGGGGTAGATCAAAGTGTGCTAAGGAACTGATAGTGCACAGCAGCAGGGTCCACATGGACTTACACGCCAGCTTGCTGCAGACTAAATGTACATATAAACAAGCCCTATAAGCTCAACAGTAACCCACATATTGCTTTGTACGTTATAGCATGTGTTATTGAGTTGGCCAGGATATTGGGATTAACCCATAGGCTTCTGGAACACGCACTTTCAAGAATCACCAGAGACAGAAGGGAAATTGCTCCAGCACCTCATCTAATGGATGCCACCTGCAACAGTGGAGCAATCTCCTCCACTCTTGCATGGTCAGGGGCTTGGAACCAGGACTTACAAGTAAGAAAGGCAAGGATGCTACCAACTGAGCCAGGAACAAAGTATAAATCAAGATACAAAATAGTCCAATCAAATACAACCTCATGGAACTTTTGGGGACTACTCACGTATGGAGAGTGGGGAGGAGTAGCAGGTGAAACATCAATATGAAAATAGATGGTAGATAACTGGTCATCTTTAATTCTGTCTACTAACAGGCTGTGCTTAACAAAATCCAAGAGGAAACAGATGTCAAGACAAGATTCGAGAGAAATGAAGCATATGCTAGTTTTGCCATTTTATAAATGATCTTTCCCAAGCCTTAGTTCGCTAACCCCATTGTCTCCTTCATCCACCTATCTCTAAGATTTCTACAGCCCCATCCTCTTCTGTAGCAACTATGGAAGCCCCACCTATTTCAAGAAACATTCAAGCCCAAATACCCACTTACAACACTGTATTTGTTCTCTCTTGACTTGCTTTGTCCTTCTACAGATCTCTTCCACATTCATTTACTATTCAAAACTTCCATTGACTTCAGTGAGATCAGGATCAGCTCTTGAGTGATTAATATAGGTAATTATTAGTACTGGTCAATCACTTCAGTTCATGTCTAGAACAGAGAAGTGCAGAGCCATGTAGGTGTCCTGAACATGGGCTGCTGCTACTTTTCAACTTTGAATCAGTTTACTCATCTTTAAAGATCTGGAGTTTTGGTAAGAAACTATAGCTGCAACTGAACCAACTGCTAAATCTGTGCATCTCCAACCCCGCTTTGGGGTGCTCAAAATCCAGGTCTGACTCTGACTTTCATCAGCTCATCTTTGATAAACTTTATCAACTATACAACATGTTGCCACTTAACACAGACCCAAAAATCTTGCATTAGTTGAGAAGCAGATGGTGGGTGGGAGGGGAGAGGTGAGTAAGGCAGGATCTGCAATGTTGAGGTTTTGCATTTACTGAGGTGCCTGTATGAAAATGCAGCCAAAACTGGATGGAATGATGGCAGGGGGAGGAGAGGTGTCAAGGAAGAGCATAGAAATCAGTATAATAGGATGTCATGAGTAAATTTTCTAAGTTTTGCCTAAGAAATCTGCTCCCAAATCTTATTAATGACTAATGGGATTTTTGCATCTTCCTTCCATGCACCACTTTGAACATGTACAAATAACAGGATTTGTGTGATTCCCCTCCCACATGCTGCTCCCCCACCCCACTAATAAAACTTTAGAAATAAAACAAACTTCACTCTGTGTGAATTCTAATTATAAGCAGACAGGAGAACAGCTTATATCTAGGTTGGCTTGCATCCAGAATCAAGAAAGGGATAATGAGAGTAGACGTGGCCCCATGCCAGAAGAAAGATATTTTTGACAAATTAAGGGGGAAAAGAGATGGCAAGAAAGACTGCACATTCGACAATACTTTGGAGAGGACAGTAATTGACTGGGGTTGTTTGTGTGGCCAAGGCATAGGATTAGGAGTCAAAAGACTTGGGTTCTAGTCCCAGATCTGCCACTGACTTATTGTTTGCCCTTGATGAAATCCACTCTTCAACAATAGGTGTAGTGGCTGAGAGGGGCAAAATTCACCCCTAACTCCAGTGCTAGGACATGAGACTGCAGCAGAGCTCCATGAGGATTGAACTGTGATTGCTTTCATGGGTGACAGGGCCCTTGGATCTGCCCAGCCATGCATCATATGGGCTCCTTCCTGTGCAGACTCCCAATGCAGAGCTAGCAGTACGCAGGGCAAAAGCCCTACTGGATGGCTGCTGTGCCTGCAGTTTCTTTGTACCGTCCCACCATGGGGCTGAAATGTTGCTGGGGGCCATGCATGAACCCTCCACGTGACAATGAATTTCACCCTCTGTGCCACAGTTTCTCATCTGTAAAATAGGAATAATAAGATAGTTACCAATAAAGAGAATTCTGAATTACAGTGCTTTGGGTGTTCATTACAAGCAAGTAGCATGGAATAAAAGAGTAGGTAAGCTTCAAATCCTATCCAGGTTTCTCTGTGGAAGGTGTGAGTCATGTTACTCACTTCCTGCAAGAGTCTGTTGCAAGCTTTCTGTCAAGGAGATGGGTTTTTTTAAACACCAAATTGCTTTTAAAAGTATCTTTGGGGGCCTGCCCTTCCAACTCATTCATCTTCATTTCCAAGAAGGAGACAAACTTCAAACTTCATGTTTCAAAGATGACGTGACATCAAAGTGACTGAATATTAATGCCTTAATTACAGATAATAGCCTGATAAAAAGAAATCTCATCTGGAATTTTATTAAACAGGAATTACAACTACATTCAGAAGGATGTTTACAGCAACCAGCCTAGCCTCACATATCAAATGAATATTTTTTGGCAATAGAGAATAATATTTTTTCTCACTTGTTTAATTACAATTTACAACTCCAAATTACTAGCTTCAGAACCGGTAGCTGCACAACTACTCTGAAATTACTCATCATGGTGAGCATTTTTTCACTGGCTTTTGAATTCTTTCTGTGCTTGTAGCAGGTTCACAGTGTTTTCTGTTGAAGTAAAATCCCTTTGCAACAGTGATAGTTTACTGACTTGCATCTGTTGAGATCTGTGGGGAGCAGCAGGAGCATTCTCAGATGTGAATTGGTCTCCCAACAGAAGTGAGGGAAGACCTGTTAATTGGGATATTTGAATATAAGAGTCTGGTTCACCACTCCAGTAATCCACAATTACACTGGACTTAGCTCCATGTTTACACTGCATTACTCCCGTTCCACTCTGGTGTAACTCAATTGAAATCGATGGAGACTTCACAAAATACTTTTCATTAGGGAATAATTTTGTACCAGTAGCAAGATAGACTTGATGATCTAATAGACTTTTCCATCTTTAGCTTCTATGATTCACTAGAAAACACATCTGGATAAATTGCATAAAGAGAAAGGACAATAGTCTGTAAAAGAGATTATTCAAACTTCTACATTTAGGCTAAAACTTCATGGCAGATGGTGATTTGGGGCATCATACTTGTAATGGAAAGTTTTACATCAGTCAAAGTGTCCAAATGTTAGAATGGACATAATTAGCAAAGCTAACTTCCCTCTGGTGTCTGGACTCATTCTTTGTGGTTGTGGCCTGTACATTACCGCATCTGACACTCAGGAATCTTCATGGGATGAAGCTGATAGGTGAGCCAGATGGGAGTCTACATCTAATCAAGCCTGTTAGAGCTTGTGCTAAGTCTCTCTTGACTACAGTTCACTTTGTTATAATAATAGTATGGGCTTCCATAGTGTCTTCCATCCAAAGTTCAGAAAAGTCCAAGGTTCCAAGGATGTCTTTAGAAACATTGCCTTGCAACTCCTCATGTGTGGGAGAGAAGTATTATTGTCCACATGTTACAGATGGGGAATGTGACACAGAGCATGGTTAAGGATTATGTTTTGCAAAGTGTGAACATGCAACATTGGATGTACACAAACACATCAAGGGACTGACTTGAGAGTAAACATACCTTAGCACATGTGGAACGCTGAATTGAATTCGGAACTCACGTCAGTGCAGAAGTATGCTGGAACCTTAAAAAATATAAGTCTAAGTAATTTAACTGAAGTCTCAGAGAGAATTAGTGAGAGAGCTTGGATAAAACCCAGGACTGGCTCCCAATGCCATGATTCACCCACTAGACCCTATCTTTTGCATTTTGCAGCATAGGAATGAGCTCCATAATCCATGTTAAGGTAATATAAAAGCATAATACACAGACCATAAAGTCAGTAATAGTGCTAGGTGGACAGTTTGGACAGCTATAGAGCCCTCTTTAATCTTTGCCCATGACTCTCAATAGGAACACTCTTTGAAGTTTGGAGAAGTGCAGTTAATTTTACACACACACCCTCATCCATTTTGGTGCATCCCAATTTATGCACCCAGAAGCAGAAAGAAAGGAGAAAAGCGTTTCTTGTGCCATTTCCAACTCCAATGAAAGGAGAAGACTCTAAGTATCGCTTATTCTGTGATTTCCAGCCTGATTGCTCCACCAAAGAGGCTTAGATCCTCATGAAAGTCCAAACTGCTGAATCTTTTGAAGTTCACCAGTCACTAATCTGGATCCAACTATAAACATCCTGGGAGTTCTGTTCTGTTTCCTGCCACTTCCTTCTGAAGTGCTATACACACAGTAGCAAAAACAGTTCAGCCAATGAAAATTTATGAATAACGTGGTTTTAACTTGCCAGTGAGGTCTGACTAATTTTAACCATGTATGAGGATAATTATTACCTACAGCATGTAACAGACCATCATTCTGAACTGAAGGAATCCCTATATAT
Source organism: Gopherus evgoodei (assembly GCF_007399415.2). Taxonomy (NCBI): domain Eukaryota; kingdom Metazoa; phylum Chordata; order Testudines; family Testudinidae; genus Gopherus; species Gopherus evgoodei. The sequence goes on along the minus strand of NC_044329.1, from coordinate 19,811,130 downwards.
TCTTTCTGTTTGCAAAGCAGCAGAGTTGTTGGGTTTATTTCTGGTTTACCAAGAAAATATAAATAGCAACTCTTTAATGCATTTCTCTTTTTCTTTAAATCTCAATAATTATTTGGGAAGGCCAGTTCACCAGCATAGTTCATTCCCGAAGTCAGCAGCTTTCCGTTTATAGCATGAATGAGACATACACAGCATGACACACAGGTTCACTTTCCTCCAGCAGGTGTATGGGTCCATATATGGGTAGTGTACCCCATCTCAAGAATCCAAGAGCGTGCGGCATTATTTCCAGTGGAATCAGTTGAGACATTGCAGTTCCCTGTGAAGTGCACAGGTAAGAGTGTGAGAAATCTCAGTGAATCTGAAATGAGACCATGTCACTCTAGCTACATGCGCCTTTGTTTCGTCAGCAATGCACTCACTTTTCCCTTCCTGCTTGTTTTAGTGCAGAAATTCACTTCATATGCACTAATCCAGAGTTTCCTTTATTATCACAGTGGGATCTTCTCGGCTCTTACAAGCTAAATCAAGTCAGGGGCCAGGTTATTAATTGCATAGAAGACCAAAGACATTCCAGAGTGCTACAGCCAGAACATGATGCTGTGTTATTAAGTGGTATCTGAGTCAGTACTGAATCATGCCCCCAGGTGGCACTAGGGGCACTGTGCTGTTGGTGGTGATGTCTGTCAGGGAAAATATAAAACTGAGTGCTCCTGAACACTAGTGAGAGTTGAAAATTCAGTGGCGCTGTTTGCAGCAGTAAATGGTTTCAGCCTTCATAATCCTAGTCCCATTCTAATTTGAATAATTACTGTCTGTGTCAATATTCTGCAGTTTCACTTGGATTCTTCACTTCTTATTCTAGGGGCTACTGTAGTCAGCTGCCATGTTCTACTCAGGGCTGACTGCCTATCAGCAATGGGTAAAATAATTCCTCTGTATTCTATAGACTCTGTAGAATACACTTGGAAAAGAAGGTGCTATATCATATAAACACATGATCTTGCCATTAATAGCAGTAAATCTGGAATGTTTTCTGTCCCAGAAGCCTAACTGTTTGGAGACGATGACAGCACAGTGCTACCTCTGTAGCTTCCTGGTGTACTGGGGGTACAGATAAGACAGGATGTAGGCAGACCAGGAGAGGCAGGGAGCATACTGGGGAGAGAGGGGTAATACCAGGGCAGATATGAACTCTCCAGTAATTGTACTTTCTTGCAAAGCTCCATAGAGGCCATGAAAGTTGGGCATGTGACTTTGGGCAACACTGACAGCTGGCTACGCCCATGCCAGGAGCCTCACTGGACTTCACAAGTTCTTTATAAAGGGGGCATGTGTTCACTACCCGCTGTCCGTTTGCTGGCCTCTGCACTAGGGCAGGGATGAATCTGCTCCTTATGATATCATGATCCTAAGAAATGGTAAAATATAAGAGAATCTGGTGCTCTTACTGCAACTGATTATTTATTAGCTGTTATTTAATTGTATAGGCCAGGGATGGGCAACCTTTGGCACGCGGTCCATCAGGGTAAGCCCCTGGTGGACCGAGCTGGTTTGTTTACGCAGCGTCCACAGCTTCGACTGATCGCAGCTCCCACTGGCCACAGTTCACAGCTCCAGGCCAATGGGGGCTGCGGGAAGTGGTGCAGGCCAAGAGATGTGCTGGCCACTGCTTCCCACAGCTCCCATTGGCGTGGGACGGCGAACCACAGCCAGTGGGAGCTGCGATGGACTAACCTGTGGACGCTGCAGTTAAACAAACTGGCCCAGCCTGCCAGGGGCTTTCCCTGATGGGCCGCGTGCCAAAGGTTACCAATTCCTGGCATAGGCCCACAGTTGTGCTTGGCACTTTTCAGGTATAAAATAAAACAAGGTCCTTGCCTTTAGAAGCTTACAATCTAATTTATGTATGTAACACAATGAGTAAAGACATGTGGTACACTGGGGTAGGAGAACCAACAGGAAATTTCATATAAAGGGGTGTGTATAACTGTTAAATAATGCACTTCATCTGTATAAAGCCTGTGAGGATCAACAGTCAGCCAAGTGCAGGCTTAATTCTTGCCCAGCTGTTGGCAGTGTTCAGGTATCTCATTACCATGCGATCCACCTGGTTGTGCTGTTGGCCAGGAAGCCTCAGCCTGTGAGATTCTCTGGCAAACAGGAAATAGCTGGTGGCTAACATTGTTGCAATCCCATCTCTCCATGATCTGACTCAGCAGTCTCTCGGAAACAGAAGAAATGGACAGTTTCATGTGATGGCCTAACTGAGATGCTGCTGAAAGAAAACGCATTTTTACCTCAGAGCCAAGGGTGTTGCTGCTAAATGTCAAAGGCTGGTATCAGAGTATGAACCTGCCTTGTCACTCTAAGTTATGACAGCCCTGCCTGCAATGAGCCCCAGAGCTGCCCCAAGATCACCAGGGCACTTTGTGCTTTGGGAATCCCCCTCACAATCCAGACCAGCCCTCCTAGGTGCCAGGGGCCCTGTGTAAGGTTGACTATGGTTGTCCAGTGCAGTGCCTGAGTGGATAGAATCTGTTTCCTGGCTGGCTAAGAGGCTGTTATAGCTCATCTAAGCCATAAGGGAGAGGAGATTCCCGCTCCAGGTGTCTTGGATTGTTATCACAGCTCCATCACTGACTCACTGTGTGACCTAAGGTAAGTCACTTTCCTTCTTCATGCCTCAGTTTACCAAGCTGGACAATAGCAATAGGCACCTCACGGGTGCCGAGAGACTGAGTTTAGCAATGTTGTGAAGTGTTTTGAAGTCCCAAGAGAGATGGGACTGAGGAAACACAAAACAAAATGTTTATGTTTTCATGGCAGAGGGGGAAGTGTGTAATTATTGTTCTGGGATATTAAAGCAGCCAGGTCCCATGACACTTTTCATAAGAGTAGGAGTTTGTCTTGGTGTCCGCTTCCCTCTGTGCCCATTCAGTATGCCAAGGGGAGGACACTGAGACTATGGCCCCAACCTCCCCTCCGCAGCCCCCTTCTGCAGAGGCTACTGCTAGTCCTGCAGCATCTTCCCCTCCATGGGGAAGAATCATCCCTGCTCTGGTGCAAAGGCCAGCCAAGGACAGAGGGGAGGCAGCTCGCATCTCTCTTATTTGGGAGCTAGTGTAGGCCTTGGACCCTGTTAGGCTCCCTTAAACTGTGATCCTCTTCAAGAGTCTTTATGTGGCTTTGCAAGTGTGCAGACTCACCATGACACTGTTCGACTCAGAGAGTGCCCCTTCCCTGGAACAGCCCCTGCTCCCTGCATGGCTGAAAGGCCTTGTGTAGGGATTCCCTACCCAAGGGATATTCTGGGGGCAGGGCCGGGCTTTGTGCTTACCCTACAACCTAGGTGCCGCAAAAAGGGCCAATTAATATAATTCCCCTGACTGCAAGAAGCCCTGAGTTCACAGCCTCTTCTATGCCTTTCCCACTTTATCTACCTGTGCAGGGACCAGGTGAAAGAGGAGATAGAAATGTAAGGTCTTGTATGCCCCCAAGCAGATAGTTGGGGATGAATTATCTAGCACTGTGCCTCTATGAATCTGCAATAGTTTGTTCTGTCTAGCACTTCACCAGGGCTCTTCCCAGAGAACAGTGGAGGGTTGTTGTTTTTCACAGAGGCCATGTCTACACTTACAGTTTTGCAGTGCTGGTAGTTACAGCTGTGTTTGTACAGCTGTGTAGGGTCAGCGCTGCAGTGTGGCCACACTGACAGCTACCAGCGCTGCAGTGTGGCCACATTTGCAGCACTTGCAGCGCTGTTGGGAGTGGTGCATTGTGGGCAGCTATCCCAGCATTCAAGAGGCTGCAACGTGATTTTCAAAAGAGGGGGGTGGGGTGGAATGTGACAGGGAGCGTGGAGGAGACAGACAGAATGGATTTTTGGAGTTGACACTGTTCTCAGCTCCCTGCCTTGCAAGTTCTAAGGACTGGAAGACGCACAGTGCCTACCTTCAATCATTTTAAAAGTTCTAACTCCCTTCCCCCATTCCTCTCTCATTCACTAAATGCAAATTATGTACTTCTAAATACCCATCAGACCAGATAAGCAACTGCTCAACATGGACTTCCCCCTCCCCCTCTGCCATGTGAGAGTGCTGCTTCTCTCTTCAAGCAAACAGCTGTGAACATTCCAAAGTAATTCCCCTGCCTGCCTCCGCTCGCTCAGCAAACAGGAGCTGTGTTTGTTTTTTAAATAAGCAGTTTGGCTGAACTCTGAGCTCTCCCTTTCTTCCGGTTTGTTGTGGACAGGAATTCTGGGATACCTCCTTATACCCCGGAGGTCAATAAAAGCGCTGGTGGGCGTCCACACTTGCTGACCGGCGCTGGATCACCAGCGCTGGAATCCCCACACCCGAGGCTCGACTGGGTGTACAGCCAGCGCTGCAACCAGGGAGTTGCAGCGCTGGCCGTGCTTTGCAAGTGTGGCCACATCCTAAGTTTCAGCGCTGTAACACCCTCACCAGCGCTGCAACTCTCTAGTGTAGCCATGGCCTGATAGATGGAAGCCCCAGCAGATCAGTGGGAAAAAAACAAATATAGCCTTTGAACCCTGCTGCTGTTCAAAAACTAATAAAAGCCCAATCAACCAAGATCACTGCCAATCTCAAATGGGGACGTTCATTGTTTATTTTCAGCAACCATAGGAAGAGTGGCTGGACCCAGGCAACTCTGCTCACAAGCCCTCATGACCCTTTAACTTTTTAGTGTTAATGAAAGTTGCACCTTTCTGAGTGGGACACCTGGGTTTTGAACAACCTACCCATTTGTTTGGAGTTAGTATTTTCTGAAGTTTACTTACAAGTTAAATTTGACTGAGTCTTCCCACTCCAGCCAGCTTTTGAATAGGTAGAGTTGGTTATCTATCGAGGCTGGCTGCTGTGTGCAGCACATTGCAAGATCAGAAAGCTAGATACTGGAAGCAAAATGATTAGGCAGGTTAGAGCAACAGTCTTACAGACTATATTTGAGTAGAGTGTGCTGTGATGCAAGGTCCCCCCACGTCTGGATACTCTCAAGTTGAAGTTTAAATTCCCCTAGTTGATACACACATTTTGAGGGAGGATGATGGGTTTCCTTATCAAAATCTGGACAGAAATGTTGCATCTCACACCCATCTCTGTGCAGTAGTTCATAGCCCCAGAGAGCTTACCCCAGGGTTTTTCTGAGAAAGGGAATGTCAGTAAGGTCAACAGCATTTACCCCCTATTCCTTTTGGAAAGTACCTTGGGGTCTTTAACTTCTATCTGGGCAGCCACCAGAGTGAAGGGAGGATGGATCTTAGATTAATGTTTGATTGTAGGATGGACACCGCAGGGATAATTTCTTCTGAGACGACCAGTGTGAATTTTAGTGTATTTACTTGTATTTGTTTGTGGGTTTTTTTCATTCACCTTCAGGAACTCTTTAGAGGAGTGAAATAACATGAGATTTGGTCTTACGTTAGCTCTCTTCCTGCATGGTGGAAATTCTACGAGAAGACTAGATGTTGCTTTAGTTTGATCCCCCAGATGGCTCACAATCACAAATACAAATAGAAAAACATTTGGGTTTATTAGAACCAAGCTGCCCAGACCTTCTGTAAAGGAGGGGCCTGACTTTGCTCCTGCTTATCCGACTCTAAATTACTATAAACCCAATGAAAGTCAATGGAGTTAAAAAAGTGAGATCAGAATCAGGTTCTGAAGGTACACAAGAAAACCAAGGAGGCAAAGTAGAGGCATTTAGCAAGGAAGAGGGTAAAGCTGCAGGAGGGGAGGACAAGGCAGGCACCCTCTAAAGTCAGATGGAAAATGATTCAGACTCTTTTATGCTGCGCTCCCATATGTTTTCCTAGAAAGCTGGTTGCCACCAATAAATACCAGGAACAATTTAAAAAGCACATTACTTAGTTTGTTTTGGGCAGGGTGGCATGGGAGGGAAGGGAGTTCATGTCATAAACAGATAGCTAAGGGTTAATGTCTCTTTCACCTGGAAAGGGGTAACAAAAAACACCTGACCAGAGGACCAATCAGGAAACAAGACTTTTTCAAATCTGGCTGGAGGGAAGTTTTGGGTGTGAGTTCTTTGTTCTTTGTCTTGGTTCGGTGACCTTCTCGGCTCTGAGAGTGATTTTTCTATCTCCAGGCTTTCTAATCTTCTGTTTCCAAGTTGTAAGTACAAGGATAGTAAGACAATAGGTTTATATTGTTTTTTTGTATTTACATGTGTGTAGTTGCTGGAATGTGTTAAATTGTATTCTTTTTGGATAAGGCTGTTTATTCATTTTTTCCTTTAAGCAATTGACCCTGTATATTGTCACCTTAATACAGAGACCATTTTATGTCCTTTTTCTTTCTTTTTATATAAAGCTTTCTTTTTAAGACCTGTTGGAGTTTTTCTTTAGTGGGGACTCCAGGAAATTGAGTCTGCAGCTCACCAGGGAATTGGTGGGAGGAAGAAGTCAGGGGAAAAATCTCTTTGTATTAGATTTACTAAGCCTGACTTTGCATACCCTGTGGGTAAGGGGAGAGGGAGATTTGATCTCTGAGTATTTCCCTGCTTCAAGTCCTTGAAACACAATCTCCTAGGGTCGTCCACGGAGGGGAGCCTGGGAGGAAGTAACAAGGAAACAAGGGGAGGGGGTTATTTCCCTTTGTTGTAAGACTCAGGACATCTGAGTCTGGGGGTCCCACTGGGAAGGTTTTGGGGAGACCACAGTAAGCTAGGCACTATATAATTCCTGGCTGGTGGCAGCAATTACCAGGTCCAAACTGGTAACTAAGCTTGGAGATTTTCATGCTAACACCCATATTTTGGATGCTAAGGTCCAGATCTGGGAAGAATTGTTATGACAGTTCATAACTCTGAAATGTTCATAATTCTGAACAAAACATTATGGTGGTTCTTTCAAAAGTTTACAACTGAACATTGACGTAATATGGCTTTGAAACTTTACTATGTAGAAGAAAAACACTGCTTTCCCTTTATTTTTTAGTAGTTTACATTTAACACAGTACTATACTGTATTTGCCTTTGGGGGAGGGGGGGAGGTGTGTCTGCTGCTGCCTGATTGTGTACTTCCTGTTCCAAATGAAGTGTGTGGTTGATGGGTTAGTTCGTAATGCCGGTATTCGTAACTCTGAGGTTCTACTGTACTTCCTACCTTCCTAACATTCAGACTGCTGGTCTGGGCAAAATGGATGGAATTTCCCTTTGGCCCAGTTTCCCATTTAGCCAGGGAGCCGAGAGGATTCTGAATTCCACTGCTGACTTGGAACTGCTGAGACTCGCTGTTGGACTTCAGACAAGTCACGTCCCCCACTGCCTTGTGCCTTGGGCAACCTGAGTTTTGAGGGGAAAAAATGCAGGAACCACACTGAAAAGCAGACTCTGGATCCGAGCTGAGTTTTTGTGGGTTAACAAATTAAAGCAAGTGGAGGTTTATGCGGTAAGAGCTGCAAAGGGTGGCCTCCAGCTGAGAGGAATTCAGTGCAACTTCTGTTGGATAAGCTAGAGACAGAGCCCTCTTCAGCTCTTCTGGCAGGAATGCTCCTCTCCCGTGCACCATGAGAGGTCCTGGTTCGAACCTGGGCTGTGGTAATGTGCAAGATAAATGCACGCAGAGGGCCTGTCGTCAGCTTGAATCTGCTAATAAGCTATGTTTGGTCACCAGCTGGATAGACGCTTCTCCCACCTTGTAAATTCCTTGGATGGTAAGGGGTGAGGGGGAAACACTTTCCATCACCAAAGGAGGGGGGAAAAGGACAAGCCGTCTGTTATGCCTAGGTCATTACTAAATAATGTAAATAGGATTTAAACACACTAATTACAACATTATGAAGTTGGCAGTGATTACTAGGTTCTCTTCCCAGCACTTCCACCGACATGCTGGGTGACCTTCAGCACATTGCATCACCTCTCTGTGCCTCAGTTTCTCTCATCTGGAAAATGATCTTTTCCTTACCTTACCAGCTGAGCTGTGTGAGGCTTAACTAATTAGTGTTTATAAAAAGATTGAGCTTCTTAGATGAAATGTGCTTGAGACAGGCAAAGCATTTATAATTAAAGCCCTGCAAATCCGCAGATATCCACTTCATCTCTGCAGATATCTGCGGACCATTTTTGCAGATACTGGTCCACTGGCCCATGGCATCTGACTCGGCAGCCCAGGGGGGTGTAGCGCGCTCTGGGCCAGCAGCCAGTGGCTGGGGCTGGATGGCAGGTCGGAGTTAGGGCTGTCCAGCACCTGCTCGCTGCACTGCTTCCTGTCCAGCAGCTTGGGCCCAGTTGCTGGTGAGCCCCCAGGAGCAACAAGTGATGCGACACCCCTTCCCCTCAAGACTATGTCCCCATGCTGCCCCTTACCCCCAGTCCTCACCCTTTCAGTGCCTTTCCCCAGCAAGACCCTGCCCCCCCACTCACTCCCTTCCGCTGTTGCTAGCTCTTGTGAGATGGTTTGCTGCTGTGGGGGTGGATGTGGATGCGAATACGGGTAAAAGATGGCTAGCCCATTGTGGGTTGGATCATGGGTTGATCCTGGTGGATGTGGATCCACATTTTTGTATCTACCCAGGGTTCCATTTATAATTATAAATGAGTCATGCTTGGCTTCGTACCATCTTCTATGAAGCAGTTAGACACACTGGGCATAGCTCATTGTTTGCCCCACGCTTCCATTGCATGATTAATCTCATAAACTAGAGATCACTGAATCGATATTAAACAACCCTTTTCTTGAGTGAAGTACAGGCCGTGTGTGTGTGTGTGTGTGTGTGTGTGTGTGTGTGTGTGTGTGTGTGTGTGTGTGTAATGTAATGTAATGAAATGAAGTAATTATGTATGCTAACTAGATTCCTCGAGAAACACCACATATAAAGTTTCCCACCATTCTAATTCTGGTAGCTTTCTTTTTTCCCCCATCCTTAATAATTTGAAAAACAACTAATTATGATCCCTCCAGGCTAAATAACTGCCATTAGAGATGCACTAGATGAGTGGGTATGGCACGGCAATGGAGAGCATTTTTTGCTTTGTCTATTATATGTATTGTTTTAGGTAATTAACATCCACTTTGTAGTGGCAACACAGACGCCTTGCTGTCTGTACAGCTTCTTGGCTCATATTCTCTGAAATACTCATGGTGTACTCCTTGCAAAATCATGTAAAGTGTTATATAATTCTCCAGGTTGAAAGCAATTGTGAACATCCAGGTTAAATAGGTGTGTGTGTGTGTGTGTGTGTGTGTGTGTGTGTGTGTGTGTGTGTGTGTGTGTGTGTGTGTGTGTGTGTGTGTGTGTGTGTGTAAAACAGATATTTCTGATCTTTTCCAAGGTACATTCTGCCCAAGGTCAATTCAACAAAATCTCCTAGACTTTCCTTCTCCAGCAGCTTCTGACTCTGATATCCGTACTTGGGAAAATACCATTGCAGGTGTAATGCATTTCACGTTAGTATTGGTTACTATTTATTACTAATTTAGTGCACACAGTGTGTTCAGTAGTGGACAGTATACCAGGTAAAGACTGTCCCCGCCCTGAAAATTTTTTAAGTCAAGCAATAGACAACCAGAAGATGAGTTGAACTTTGAAATCTAGTAATGGGCATAGCTTATTGTTCTTGCTCTTGTTGTTTTTAAAAAACTTGGTTTAAGAAGTGTCTCTTTGAGGAGGAATTGAAAGAATTGAGCATGCTGGGATAGGAAAGCAGTCTGTGCATACAGGGGAGTGTGGAAAAATGTGCTTGAGCACGAAGGCATTTAAAATCAGAATCATCCTGAAGTGAAGACCTATTTTTAATACTTAGGAACTCCAACTGTATTGTTAGTGGATAAGCCTCAGATCTAAATAGCTATGGAGTATTTGTGATTGAAGCTGTTTCTCTGGTACATGCAAAATGTTACAATACTGTATGACTGAAGGATGAATATTTCTTTTGCACTTGCAGATTTTCAAAACCTTTATTAATGTTTGAGCCAATCGATGATGTCTCCAGGCTGAAGAAAAGTTGAGTTAGAAACACAGTGAAGAGCCCCATCTGAAGAAGTATATCCTGTTAAGTCGTGCACTTGCAAATTTGAATGTACACATAGCTGCTGGTTGGCATCTGCACGTAGGCATATCAGCTGCATATAATTCAAATCTGGATTTGTGTGCTTTCATCTGAGGTATGTAAGAGCAAACACAAAAGGAATTCTAGCCCTGAGCAATTTTAGTTTGAATATTGATCTCATTTATTCCCTCTCCCCCAATAATTAATAGTATGTGTCAATAAAACTCAGTCTGATAGGGCTGTCTAGAGCAAAGCATGAGCAGATGCACTGCAAGTTTCACTGTGCAACTTCAACCATGACCTGCAACATCCTTCATGATTCCAGCTATGAGTGGAGGTTGCCAGTTCTAGCCCTTATCCTTAACTAGTGTAGATCAGCATTGCTCTATTGGGTTCAATGGAGCAATGCTGGTTTACAGGAGTTAAGGATCTAGCTTGCATGTGTCTGTGCAGGGAGGATAGGATGTGATCAGCGATTTCATTCTTACTTGAGACAGGCTGTCTGATATCAAGCCTATTGGTTCTACATTCTCCTCCTTCCCATCTCCTTGTATTTGTCACCTGTACGTGAACCCAGTAGTTTAAATTTTATATATAAAAACCTAGGAGTGGTATTTTCAAACTTGTGGATATAATTTGCTACTTTTATTTTTAAAATATGAACCCATCCCCTCCCAATTGATATGGAATTAATTGCTGCTGTAAATTAGCTGTGCGCTGTGAGCCAGTCATGACAAATATCTCAGAAAGCAGCTATGCAAGCAAGATGAAAGATAAAACCAGGGAACAGAATGCATGTCAAGCACTGGAGCACTAGAAGGAATTGATGGATGATTTCAAGGCTGGGGAAGGGTTTTATTTTTTTATTTGTTTGTTAGTACAAGTTTGCATACACATGGTCTGATGAGCTTTTGTGGTGATGATTGTGGGGGCATTAGACATTTTTCTAGTTAGATACAGTCATATAAAAATCAAAGGGATTTGGCATGGCATAGCATTAAAAATGCAAGTATGTGGGTGGCTCTATTTAATCCATGATTTTTTTTCTGTAGTTCCCTCACTGTAGCATTTCTGTGTAGCATCATGATGCCATCAGAACATTCTCTCAAGGGAATATTAGATATGTAAATGGTAATTTATCTGAATCAGAACCTATTATCAACCACAGCCTCCAAAACTCAAGGTAGCCTTCAAAATCCTTTATCCAATAAATATACAGCATCTTTGCCTATTTGAATGCATACTTCAAATGACCCTACACTTTGCCACAGTTGTTGGTCCCTGTTGAAGGGGAGAGAGTCACATCTGGAAAAGCCAGAGGATCAGGACTGAATAGGTTTCTGATGAGGTCCATTTGCAAAGCTGTGTGGAGGATCGCCAGAACAGGAAGCAGACATGAGGTGTACATGAGCAATAAGGAGGCTGAGGAATAAACTAGGATGTATTGTGGGTCAAGACTGGAGGGCATTGAAAGAACTGAGGTGGAATGGGAAAACACCTGAACTGGAGTAGCAGGGAGCGCTGCATGCTGGGACTGAGATGTTTTGGCAGAACTACCCTGGGGAAACTAACATAGCGCCTGTCTACAATAAGTCTAGTTCTAGCCAATGTTATTATTAGTTCCTCCCACTTATGGGCCTTACATTCAGTAACAAATTATTAAAAAGTACTGTCCCCATCTGTTTTGCAGCTTGTATATCAACATTCTAATTTAAAACATTAACTAAGATGGAAAAAAGACTTTCCTTTCATTACATTCTAAGTGTATTCAATTTGTGTTTTGTGTGTTTCCATTTTTTTTCTCCTGAAGGGTTTGCTTTTCTGGATTGCAATGGAAAGACTGAAGTTACTTTCTTGTTTGCAATTGTTTCAGGGTCTTTAGAAAGTGCTTATTCTTTTTATGACCTACGGATGGGTCTGGCCAGCTTCTTGGTACCTTGGAAAAGGTGTCAAATAAGTATCACAGCTACCTAGCAGGCAAAAATTCCAAATGTGATGTCCCTTGATTCCCCAAGCCCATAGGAGGTTAGGACTATTCAGTGGCTCTCCCTGGAGAATTGTATCTACACCTGCTGGTAGATGAAGGCCATTAAAATGGACTTGGAAGTTTCACTATTTTTCTTTAAAATAAAGCTTTGTAATGGATTCTTTTCAGAAATGCCCATGTAAAATAATGGAACTCTAATAGTATAGGGATTACACAAAACTCTATTGGGATGACCTGTATAACACACACGTCTGTGCCAGTTGTGAGTAATGTGGCCCCGTCCCAGACGCATGCAATAAAAACATTGTACCCAACCCTGATGCATTCTCTAGACACACCCTCTATTAAAATTAATACTCTTTATCTTACTGCAGAGAAGTCCAGTGTCTCTTGTCTTTGAAATTAAATATAGGCTGCCACATATGAAGAAGGCATTAGCTGCCAAATTATATCAGTGTAATTTATACCATATTTATTCTACATTATTCTATTAAAATACAAATATTTCTAACAAAACAAAAGTGATTCCACTGGCTAGATTTTTCCCACGTTTGAAAGCTTTATTTTATTTGCCAATGTAGATGCTTTGTGTCCCTGTACTCAGATGATCACTCCAAAATACATATTGATGCCAGAACCGTAAACTTTTAATTAATATGAAAATTGCCTCCTTGTAATAATTAATCATGATTTATGTTAAAAATTATTTCATGGGAAAGTGAAACTGTACAGGGCTACAATGCATCATGTTTGCTGTTCACATATTATGGAGACAAGTACTATTTCACTGAACTAAATTCTTATCACATACATATAAGTAAATCTTTTAAAGGGCAAGATCCTCAGTTGGTATAAATTGACCTAGCTTCATTATAATAGCTCTGTACTAAAATCAATGGAGTTATTTAGATTTATGCCAACTGAGAATCTGGACCTGTGCATATAGATTTTCTCTGACGCATGTGTATGTTCCATCTTATTTTCATTTCTTTCTCTGCTGCTTTTTCTGAATCATAGGTGATTTTGATACGACAAGACACCACCATTTGCTGACATGGTGGTAGAATGGTAGCGTAGGTGGAATTTCTGCCAGTTATCATCTGCCTAATATTGAGGTTGAGACTAAATAGGCACCTGAACCAATATTTATTTCTAAATAATTATAGTAAGGGCGCTGTACTATAGTTAGCTCATCATATTTGGATTTAAATACTGTTCACAGCCCTAATGTCATGGTGCATTTCAAAGACATTAGGTAAAATGTTGTGACACCATCTTGGAAAGCCCATGCAGGTTTTAAAGCTCACCTCAATATTTATTATTACCAATGTAATCTAAGTCATATTTTCTCTTCTCGAGGCACAAGGAGCTATACACTTGGAATCATAGAAGTGTAGGACTGGAAGGGACCTTGATAAGTCATCTAGTCTAGTCCCCTGCACTTGAAGCAAGGCTAAGTATTATCTAGACCATCCCTGACAGGTGTTTATCTAACCTGCTCTTAACCTCCAGTGATGGGGACTCCACAACCTCCTTAGATAATTTGTTCCAGTGCTTAACTACCCTTCAAGTTAGGAAGTTTTTTCTAATGTCTAATCAAAATCTCTCTCACTACATTACTTCTTGTCCTGTCTTCAGTGGATAAGAAGAAGAATTTATCCTCCTCCTTTTATGTACTTGAAGGCTGTTATCATATCCCCCCTTCTGTCTTGTCTTCTGCAGACTAAACAAACCCATTTTTTTCCATCTTTTCTCATAGGTCATCTTTTGCTAGACCTTCAATCATTTTTGTTGCTCTCCTCAAGACTTTCTCCAATTTGTGCACCTCTTTCCTGAAGTGTGGTGCCCGAAACTGGACACAGTGCTCCATCTGGGACCATGTAACTCATTAACACACATGGCAGTTGGAAAACTAAAAGTCCCCTTGAAGAGCGATGAGACAGTAACCCCCCCCTTTGCAGTCACTCTCCAGCTTATAGAAGCCTATGTAAATCTTGCTGATTTTGGTTGCAGGGATTTGCTTTGCGTAGCTTTGGAACCCTGGTGTTTCAGCTTTAAATTAACTCAAAAGCTCAAACTGAAACTCAGCCCATATAGTCCTTTCAGGTAGACACTACTCAAACCTGAAATTGTCCCAGATTTTCTTGAAATTCAACTCAGCTTTGTAAAAGCCAGGCTTGGCTTCTGGTTTGTAGTGAAATTTTGAAATTGGGAGAAATGCATGGGGTGGTTTGGGGTTTTGTGATGAAAGTTGAACCAAACTTTACTACTTCTGATAAAACACTGTATGGCAAGCAAAAAATACTCGTCTAAACACAATCTATATCTTGACCTGTTAAAAGCAGAGAATACATTGAGCAAAAAAAGACTTTTTATCTTTGGTTTGTGGCCCAAATTAATGAAACAAAGTTGCCAAACACAAACTAATGTGTAATTATTTTTCTTGCCTGAATCATTTTCTTTTGTGTGTCATAACATGCAGGGTAAATAACGCCACACCTTTTTACTTTGATTGTGGTAATCTGATCTTTCAGCCACAAGAAAATCTTCTCTAATGCTTTCTTTAGAATGGACTTTCAAGTCAAAGCAATAACATTGACTGCAATAATTATCTCTTCTTTTCTGTCAGGGGTGGAGGGTTTGTGTTAATACAATTAAGTGTCAGGACCACTCCGCAAAGATAAAGTGCCTTAAAAGTCACAAAGAGCGAAATGTTTGACAGGTGACTGACTTAAAGGATGATGGGATTTTTTTTCTGATTTGCTTGATGCTGAATTATTTGCATCAACTAAGGCAAATGTAAGACTGTCTGGCTTTACATTAATATCATAATGGGAAACATATTATATCATTTATCTCAGGGATCGGCAAGCTTTGGCACGAGGCCTGCCAGGGTAAGCACCGTGGAGGGCCAGGCCAGTTTGTTTACCGAGGCCAGCACATCCCTCCGCCTGCGCCACTTCCCGCAGCCTCCATTGGCCTGGGGCGGTGAAACACAGCCAGTGGGAGCCGCGATCGGCCAAACCTGCAGACTTGGCAGGTAAACAAACCAGCCCGGCCCGCCAGGGTGCTTATCCTGGTGGGCCACGTGCCAAAGGTTGCCGATCCCAGTCCTAGATACATATTGGTTTTATTCACTAGAAAAACAGTCAACTTTTGATTAATATTGAAATTGCCCTCATTGCCTCATTAACAATGATTTATTATTAAAAATCCACATCATGGGAAAATAAAGACAGGCTCAATGTAAATTGTTCTGTTCACATACTTTAGGGGCTTGATGTCAATGGGAGTCTTTACATTGACTTCAGTGGGCTTTGGATTAGCTCTGAAATGCATTTTCTTTTTAATTGAACTCAGATCCTCAGTTCAAACTTTCTTTAAAGTAAAAAAGATTCTGCTGAGCTTTCACTCAAGCTCAGTGAATACTTTTGTCTTCTTCAGTGTTTGCCATGGTGTGTTGATGGGGCATGGGGGAAATGGGTTGCCATACACACGCTTTCCACTTCTGTCTGTTTGGAAAGAAGTGGGTGGGAGGATGTGCCATATGAGCTATTGTTGTCCCCAGCTGAGTTATTACTGAGAGACATTGTTATATTACCATAGCACCTAGTGGCCTCAACCAACATCACAGTCCCATTGTGTTAAACACTATAACAGTACACATCCTACCTCTCATCACATGAGACTGGGTCTTGCACAGTGCTGAGATCTAGATCCAAAGAGACTTAAGTGATGCAACAGCTTACTTTTTTAGGCACCCTGCCCTGAGTTTGACATCCAGCCCTCCACTACAATGCAGGGGAAGAGTTAGGCACCTAAGAAGGGGATTCATGAAAGCCAGCAAGCTGAGCAGGGAACCACCTAAGCTAGCCAGTAGGAAATAAAAAGGAGGGGGCAGGACTTGAGTTCCATTCAGATAAGCCAAGTTAATCCTTTCCTACCAAAAAATGATGATGATGGTTTTCAGAGTGTGCCTAACTCACACAAAACATGAGGGAAAAGGGGAAGGAGATGATGATGCTCCCCTGTAGCCCCAATACTTAGGGCACCCTCCTAGGATGTAAGAGACCCAGGTTTGAATCCCTGCTTAGCCTGATGCCTACCAGATTCGTCCATACAGGTTAGCTAAGTGGGGGAATGCCTAGTTTATGAGATCCTTTCATAGGAGTGATCTAGGTGCTAAGCAGCTCAGAAGCACAGGACTTTAGGTAACCTGGCACATATGTACTGACAAATATTTAGGTGCCTGGGGGTCTTTGCTGGAAGAAACATAAGTGCGTAGGGGCTCTAGGCCTCTCCAGGGTTAAGGGGGAGTTTGAGGATATTGGTAGGGCCTGAATGTTGGATTTAGGCACTTAAGGTGTAGTTAGATATCTAAGTCCCTTTGGGATCTAGCCATCAGTGCCTCCAGAATGCCTATAATCTTAATGGTGTTGACTGCCCCTCCTCTGTGAAAAAACCCCACGTGGGCTTGGTGGAAGATGTGTATCATGGAGTTTCCTCTGAATTCTTTGGTTACGAGAGTGGGAGGAGTTGGGGTTTTCTCCCTGAAGATCCACTGGAGGCTAAGGACATCATTGCTAATTCTAGGGATCCCTGCGCTCCCCTCTAGCTCCAGAGGAGCCATGTTATTGCAACATGGGACTGTAGTACCTAGTTTTCTGTTCCCTGTGGGCTGTCAGGAGGGGCAAAGGCAGACTACAGGGGGGAAAATGCATATAGCGCACCCATTCAAGCCCCATGTGTGGATCCTGGACCCTGCAAGGAACCTGGATGGGCTTCTAAGATGGGGACTCACTACTGCCTTAGAAGTGGCTGACCCTGTACTCCCTTCAGGAAATACATATCCATAGGGTCCCCTGTTTGGGGATCTTGAGAGAAAAGGTGGATGAGGTAATATATTTTACTGGACCAACTTCTGTTGGTGAGAGACACCAGCTTTCTCACCAACAGAAGTTGGTCCAATAAAAGATATTACCTTATCCACCTTGTCTCTGTAATATCCTAGAACCAACATGGTTAAAACAACACAGCTAGGCATGATTGTTCCCATCCGCTAAACAGATGATCAAGAAATATTTAGGGAGGTCAGGGCTGTTGTGTATTAAAGTGCATTGACAGAGCTAGCGTAATGTCTATCCTCACTGTGCTGGATCTAACTAGTGCTCTCTCTCTCTCACTTTCATGGGCATAAAATCCACCCAGGTCTATGCACCTAGCACTGGAAGTTTTATAACAAGTGTCTCTTTCATCTGAACCAGGGGTAGGCAATCTATGGCACACGTGCTGAAGGTGGCACACAAGCTGATTTTCAGTGGCACTCACACTGCCCAGGTCCTGCCCACTGGTCCGGAGAGCTCTGCATTTTAATTTAATTTTAAATGAAACTTCTTAAACATTTTAAAAACCTTATTTACTTGACATAAAACAATAGTTTAGTTATATATTATAGACTTAAAGAAAGAGACCTTCCAAAAATGCTAAAATATATTACTGGCATGCAAAACCTTAAATTAGAGTGAATAAATGAAGACTCGGCACACTACTTCTGAAACGTTGTCGACCCCTGATCTGAACAAAGCTATTAGTTTTCAGGAAGCAGACTCACTAGAAAGATACCCCCCACCCTTTATGCGAGACTAGGCTGTTGCAGATTCAAATGGGACATAAGTAATATTTAAGCAGTTGCTCTTTATTCCCTTAACTAAACAAAAAGTTGTATGAGGAAATCCATAAAAATTTAATCCCCCCCACCGCATATATAACTTTCATAATGAGATTGTGTGTGATTTATTACACGCCTACCTTACTCTGATGGTTACAGTACAAGAAGATGAGCTTTGCAACAAAAAGTTTCACTCTCTAGACTGATATCAAAATGCAGACTACCCTTGGGTTTGCCTGGTCACCTCAGCTCAGAAGAATGAGGTCATCTGACAGCTTTAGGCAGGTGTGGCAGGAATCTGATACCAGCAATAGGCACTAGTGGGCTGCTGCTTATTATTGTTCACTTGATGTTTAGAACATCTTAGTCACTGCCATAGCAACCAGTGGTGATATCACAGAAGAGGATGAGGACTTAATAAACAGCATGAGTAGATGACCTCTTCAGGGCCGCCCAGGGGGCAAGTGGGGCAATTTGCCCCAGGCCCCAGAGGGGCCCCACGAGCCCTGGCCCGGCGGTAGTCTGAGTCTTTGGTGGCATTTCAGCGGCAGGGGGCCCTTCCATGCTGCTGAAGACACAGAGCAAATGCAGGGCCCCTCGCCGCCGAAGTGCCGCCGAAGACCCAGACCGCCGCTGGGTGAGTACAAGCGCTGCAGCTCCCCCGCTTTCCCCAGACCCCCTTAATCCTCTGGGCTGCCCTAGACCTCTTATACCACACCAATTCTGTTATTGGGCAAATGTCTCTTCTAAGTGGAAAAGGGGCTGAGCTAGGTCCAGATGGAAACATTATTTATATTGACATAGTGCCTTGGAGCACTAGGCATGGATCAGGCCCTTATTGTGCGATGTGCTATACAAACACAGGACATAAAAGTCTCTGCCCCAAAGAGATGGATGGTGGAGTACAAGGAAACTTCCCCATAGTTCACACGGTCAAACCTGAGACGTTGGTTTCACCAGCTGGAAGATAGGTCCAGTTGTGACATTCAGATCTGTGTCTGGATGCATGCTTTACAAAGCTGTCACAAATTCTGATTTAGGGCTTTGTTTCAGGCCTACTTCTAATAGTAGTTGTAGGAGCAGTAGCTAACAGACATTTTATGAAGAATCACAAGAATAAATGGGAAGGAAATAAAAAAAAATACAGTATCTCAATACAAGTAGAATTGTTTCTAAACAGCACACTCTAACAAGCTTTCTGTGACATTGCTGTGGCCTTGTATACCCTTTATTTATTTCAAAATAAACTGTACAAAAAGACATATATTCCAACCTCTAGGTGCTTTGATTGTATATATATATTAGCAGATCCTCAGTTGGTACAACATTACCTTAAAATATAATCTCTTTTTATGTGATATTGCTGTCAATTAGTCCAAAATACAGTAAAATAAAAATAGAATTTCTTATACAATTTGCCTTACTGAAAGTTAGAGTAACATATGTTACATACAGCCCTTAGACTTGATCTTTGTCTTAACGAGTGCTACAAAACAGGCCAAGTTCAATGATCATTTTTAAGTTGAATGGCCCAGAGTTTTTGAGGGAGTTTAGGTGATGTCAAGTGTGAAACAATCCCTTGCTTGAGACTGCTCATGTTTTGAGATCATCCCAAATTGAGAAATCCACAGTTCTAACTTTGATGAGATTTTTTTTTGATCAACATTCAATCTGATAATTTCAAACCTTCATAACTTTAAAACCATTGAACCAGTTTTCTTCCAATATTTGTTCCTCCGAAGAAGCTTATCCTCGTGTCCTAGTGTAGTGGGATTTTTTATGTGGCTAAATTAGTGCAAGGCTTTGAGTCCCCACACATTATTGATGGTGGTACCATATACAAAGATACTAATGCATATACAGGGAATACACAATTGGGCTATGCTACAGAAAATATTTCAAAAGGCTAGAATTTCTTTTAATTTAGGAGTTAGTGTAAAACAGTTATCAGTAGGTTACGTATTTTAGTCCAGTTAAGACCCCTAATAAATGAAGATACTTCTTTTGTCTCACTCCATATTGCTTATCATCAGATTGTAAAACTTTTGGAAGAGTCTTAGTGTTTGTAAATTTTAGCCTGTTTACCATATAAGTGGAATTGGCACCAGTGTATTTCTCCTCCCAGGCATTAGGATATATACTCATTGCACTGCAAACTATAGTTGCAAAACTAGGAGATTGTTGGGATTATAACTGGTGCAATATGGTGACTTTTTTGTACTGGAAACAGCATCTCATAACAGTGCTCCATCCTACATTCATGGCAAGTCTCAGGCTGCACCTGCAGTTAGATAAATTGGTGAGTGCACAATGACAAGGCGGACAAATGCAGGAAAGACAAGGTAAACAAAATGGAGAGGGGATGTGCGCTTTACCTAGTAGATCACATGGAAAGGAAGAAGCTCAGGATTTAGGAGATTACATCACCTATGAATTTCAATGAGGCTTAGGCTCCTAAGAGGAAATCCTGGAACTCCCATTGACTTCAGTGGGGCCAGAATTTTACTCTAAGGGCTGGTCTACACTACTGCAGTAAATTGATCCTACTTATGCAGCTTCAGTTACATTAGTCAAATAACTGAAGTCAACTTAGTTAGATCCACTTACCTCGGTGGCTATACTGCACTATCAATAGGAGACCATCTCCCGTTGACTTCCCTAATGCTGCTGTCCCATTGATTTAGCGTGCCTTCACCAGACCGGCAAATTGACACACGCTGAATCGATTGCAGCAGTGCCAATCTACCAGTAAGTGTAGACATGTCCTAAGTGCCAAAGGGCCAGATTTTTAAAGGCACATGGTGCCAAAGGTGAAGATAGGTGCCCAGGCCCTTTTGAAAATTCCGTAGGCACCTATTTCAGTATGTAGCTTTTTAAAATTCCACTAGGTGCCTTTATTCAGCTTTAAGTCCTAAACACCTTTGAAAATCGGGTCCTCGGTCACTTTTGAAAATGGGACTTATGGTCTTAAGTGATGTCACTTAAGTGCTTTTGAAAATTTTATTCTGAGTGTAATTATCTCAATGCTATTATAAAAGGGTGATTGCCTGATGAAAATTAGAACATGTAAGAATGCCCACCCTCTGGAAAAACAGACTTCTTTAAGTTGTCTCTTTAAGGTGAGATACTCAGTGTGACGAACTGGGAAAGTTCTTAATGTTTTCTCTGAATACTGTATTGGTGCCTCAGTGTCCCCATGGCAGTTCTTAAGTATCTGGCAGAGCAAAGGGACAGTGCACCTAAATGCCTGACACTCTGTCTCCTAGCAACTGATGGCCTGGGCCCCTCCTCTGCAAAGGTGCCAGCTGAAGGTGTTGGTGGCAAAGGGATCAGGTGACCTCCTGGCCCAGGAAAGGGGCTGGGGAGAGAGGGGGAGGGAGGGGTTGTTAGTCTGGAGCTGGCTGGGGTCGAGGGTGGAGGGCAGACCTGGGGGTCTGGCTCACTGCCCCCCAGAATGGACCCAGCCGAGGGGTCCGGTTCGCTGTATCTACAAGCTCTGTTTTAGACCCTGTTCCTGTCATCGAATAAACCTCTGTTTTACTGGCTGGCTGAGAGTCACGTCTGACTGCGAAGTGGGGGTGCAGAACCCGGTGGCTTCCCCAGGACCCTGCTGGGGTGGACTCGCTGTGGGAAGCACACGGAGAGGCAGAGGATGCTGAATGCTCCAAGGAGAGACCCAGGAGGTGAAGCTGTGTGAGCTTCTTGCCCTGAACAAGTCTGCTCCAAGGGAGAGGAGGCTCCCCAAAGTCCTGACTGGCTTGGTGGGGAGCAGTTCCAGAGCATCGCCCGGGGACTCCGTGACAACTGGTGGCAGCGGCGGGACATACTGCACCCCGTGAATGGCGCTACTTGCAGTAAGTGACTGGGGAGCAGTAAAACAAAGGAGGGATAATGAGGACCAGGCGTGCTGAAGGCTCAGAGTGGGACGGTTTCAGGGGGCAGTTAACCTCTGGGAGTGTGTGACCAGCGAGAAGGACTGTTGGAGTAATAGGGTCCCCCTGAGGACTGCAGCGAGCAGTCTCGGGGCGGAGGAGCTTGCCGCTCGACCCGGGGAGAGAGAAGGATTTTTGCAGTAGCAGGGTTCCCCGGGGGATTGCAGGAGCAGTCCCAGGGGCGGAGGAGTCTGCAGCTCGACCCTGGCAAAGAGGTGGTGATCATGAGAAGGGCTGGCACACCAGGGGTTCTTCCTGGAAACCATGGGGGAGCCAAGAGCACACAGGCCTGTGAGTCCAGAGCCACTTGGGAACGGTGAAGTGATGGCCTATCACCATCTCCTTGAGAAGGACATTGTGATCCTGTGCACAAAGAGAGGGTTACGCATGGGGAAATTCACCAAGGCACAGTTAATCGTGCAGTTGGAGGAGAAGCACCGCTCTGAGGAGCAGATTCCTGGCCCAGATGGGGCTACAAGAGGATCTGAGAGGAGCTGGAACATCAGCCAGGCATCCCCGGGAGTCTGGTCCCCAATCAGACGAGGGTCTTCACGATTGGGTTCCCCATCAGGAGATTGGAGACGGATGGGATGGGAGCAGAGCCCGAGAGAGCGAGAGGATCATGAGAGAAAGGAAGAGCCCGAGGAAAAGCTGCAGAAGAAGCAGCAGCAGCGTGGACTGGTGATGGTGGAGCAGAGAGACATAGGGGGCTGCCCAGGGGTCAGTGGGGAAACACGCCTGCAGGGGCGAGACCCTGGGACAGAGAGAACTGTGGTGGTGCAGCCCCAGATGCTGAGGGACTGTGGGACCTGGGTGAAGTTCCCTGGGGTGAGGCCCCTCGCCCTGCCTATGGCCCAGATCCCTGTGCAGACCCAGAAGGGGTCGGGCTGGCTGGTAGTTGGGGTTCTCCAGGATATCGGCTGGGAGGCCCTGTTGGGGGGTGACTGTCTCCCCATGGGACAGGATCCAGGCTCCGCTCCTGTAACGGCCGAGGGTTTGAATTCAAATCCAGGGAACCAATTGGCTAGGATGGAAATGGTCAGTGAAAATGCAAATGACCTGGCTGGCAGGGGGGAGGGGCTGCTGGGCTCAGGATACCTGCCTACCTATAACCAGCCCCCTGGGGCTGAGAGGGAGGGAGAGATGCTCTCCGCCCCCCTGCACACCGGAGAGGGGGCTCATGCTGGCTCTGATGCTGTGACCAGAGCAGAGAGCTCGCTGCCTGTCCCCACTGGGACAGCAAGGGCAGCGCTGAACACGGGGGGAGCTGAGACCCCAGCTGAGTGGGGGGACACCCGGGCAGGGCAGGTCAGCTGCCAAACAGGTTTGCCTGGTCCAGACATGCTGCTGGGAAGTGATTACACAGCAGGGAGGGAGCTACCAGGGACAGGGCTCAGGGGGGCTGTGACCCCAGGCCCAGCCAGCGAGAGGGAGCAGGTCCCACTCCCTGCCCAAGCTGCTGAATCCCAGACCGAGCTGCAGAGGGATCCCTCCTTGGAGAAGCTGAGGGAACTTGCTGGCCACCACACTGCAAACCCCCTTGGGGAAGGCTGCAGGGACAGAGTCCTGCAGGAGAAGGGATTCCTGTACCGGGAATGGGCTCCCCAAGGGGAAGTAGAACTGGGGGGAATCGGGAGACAGCTGGTGGTGCCCCAGGAATCCACAGGGTTCTTCCCGTTCGAGCTGCTGGATGGGAGGAGAGTGAGGGGACCCCTGAACCTGAAGAGGGAGGATTGGATGAAGAAGGGGGAAGACCCCCGGGGGGATCTCTTCCCTGAGGTGGGAGCCAATCTCCCCATCAGGTGTTCCCCGTTCAGAGTCACTGGGAAAGCAGCCCAGAACCTGGAGAGAGAGGTCAGGGACATGCTGGTTTTAGATAGGATCCAGCCATTTTACAGCCCATGGGCCTCACCCGTGGGGTTGATCCCCAAGCGAGACAGGATGATTTGGTTTTATGGGGGCTATCAGAAGCTTAAAGCCATCACAGTGTATGATGCCCACCCCATGCCTAGGCCTGGGGAGATTCTAGACAAGCTGAGAGGGATGGAGAACTTGGCCCTGGCAGACACTGATAACATGTGCATCTTTAGCCAGATCTGGGAGGAACAGGTGTCCCAGGTGAAGAGGGGGCTGGGCTGCCTCAAGGAGGTGGGACTGACATTAAAAGCTGGAAAGTGCAAGGGGGGACGGCAGAGGTGTTGTATCTGGGCCACAAAGTGGGAAGCGGCTGCCCAAGCCCAGAGCTGGCCAAGGCCAAGATGGGGGCTCTTAACCAAGAGAGCCCGAATCACAGACCGGAGGGCTGGGAAAAGACCCAATCCCAGCTTGAAGCCCAGGGGTACTGGGGTGGCAAAGGGTGTGGGCTGCATAAACCTTCCCACATGCGGCCTGCAAGTGCCATCAAGCACACCCGACCTAAGGGAGGGCGTAAGACTGGACTGTCTTGGTGTAACTCACACCAAGGGATGGGAGAGATGCTGGGGCATCCATGGGAACCTTGGTGGGTTCGAACTTCCCCAGGTCACTGGCTGGAGTGACCTCGCTCAGTTCGGTCTCGAAGGGGGGAGAGATGTGACGAACTGGGAAAGTTCTTAATGTTTTCTCTGAATACTGTATTGGTGCCTCAGTGTCCCCATGGCAGTTCTTAAGTATCTGGCAGAGCAAAGGGACAGTGCACCTAAATGCCTGACACTCTGTCTCCTAGCAACTGATGGCCTGGGCCCCTCCTCTGCAAAGGTGCCAGCTGAAGGTGTTGGTGGCAAAGGGATCAGGTGACCTCCTGGCCCAGGAAAGGGGCTGGGGAGAGAGGGGGAGGGAGGGGTTGTTAGTCTGGAGCTGGCTGGGGTCGAGGGTGGAGGGCAGACCTGGGGGTCTGGCTCACTGCCCCCCAGAATGGACCCAGCCGAGGGGTCCGGTTCGCTGTATCTACAAGCTCTGTTTTAGACCCTGTTCCTGTCATCGAATAAACCTCTGTTTTACTGGCTGGCTGAGAGTCACGTCTGAGGCCATGTCTACATCTAAAATTTTGCAGCGCTGGTTGTTACAGCTGTATTAGTACAGCTGTATAGGGCCAGCGCTGCAGAGTGGCCACACTTACAGCAACCAGCGCTGCAAGTGGTGTTAGATGTGGCCACACTGCAGCGCTGTTGGGCAGCTTCAAGGGGGGTTCCGGGACCGAGAGAGCAAACCGGGAAAGGAAACCAGCTTCGCCGCGGTTTGCTCTCTCGGTCCCGGAGCCAGCCAGCAAACCGCGGGGAAGGAGACCTGCTTGCTCGGGGTTCCGGGACCGAGAGAGCAAACCGGGAACGCCGCGGTTTGCTCTCTCGGTCCCGGAGCCAGCCAGCAAACCGCGGGGAAGGAGACCTGCTTGCTCGGGGTTCCGGGACCGAGAGAGCAAACCGGGAACGCCGCGGTTTGCTCTCTCGGTCCCGGAGCCAGCCAGCAAACCGCGGGGAAGGAGACCTGCTTGCTCGGGGTTCCGGGACCGAGAGAGCAAACCGGGAACGCCGCGGTTTGCTCTCTCGGTCCCGGAGCCAGCCAGCAAACCGCGGGGAAGGAGACCTGCTTGCTCGGGGTTCCGGGACCGAGAGAGCAAACCGGGAACGCCGTGGTTTGCTCTCTCGGTCCCGGAGCCAGCCAGCAAACCGCGGGGAAGGAGACCTGCTTGCTCGGGGTTCCGGGACCGAGAGAGCAAACCGGGAACGCCGCGGTTTGCTCTCTCGGTCCCGGAGCCAGCCAGCAAACCGCGGGGAAGGAGACCTGCTTGCTCGGGGTTCCGGGACCGAGAGAGCAAACCGCGGCGAAGCTGGTTTCCTTTCCCGGTTTGCTCTCTCGGTCCCGGAACCCCGAGCAAGCAGGTCTCCTTCCCCGCGGTTTGCTGGCTGGCTCCGGGACCGAGAGAGCAAACCGCGGCGTTCCCGGTTTGCTCTCTCGGTCCCGGAACCCCGAGCAAGCAGGTCTCCTTCCCCGCGGTTTGCTGGCTGGCTCCGGGACCGAGAGAGCAAACCGGGAAAGGAAACCAGCTTGATTACCAGAGGCTTCCTCCTTCCACGGAGGTCAAGAAAAGCGCTGGTGAGTGTCTACATTGCATTACCAGCGCTGGATCACCAGCGCTGGATCCTCTACACCCGAGACAAAACGGGAGTACGGCCAGCGCTGCAAACAGGGAGTTGCAGCGCTGGTGATGCCCTGCAGATGTGGACACTCTCAAAGTTGCAGCGCTGTAACTCCCTCACCAGCGCTGCAACTTTCTGATGTAGACAAGCCCTGACTGCGAAGTGGGGGTGCAGAACCCGGTGGCTTCCCCAGGACCCTGCTGGGGTGGACTCGCTGTGGGAAGCACACGGAGAGGCAGAGGATGCTGAATGCTCCAAGGAGAGACCCAGGAGGTGAAGCTGTGTGAGCTTCTTGCCCTGAACAAGTCTGCTCCAAGGGAGAGGAGGCTCCCCAAAGTCCTGACTGGCTTGGTGGGGAGCAGTTCCAGAGCATCGCCCGGGGACTCCGTGACACTCAGTCATTACAGAACCCAAAAATCACTTCAAAATCTTGGATCATGTCTTTAAATTATGGAATACAGGTACCTGTTAAAACTGGATACACTAATATTTGGGGGAAACATTTTATTGAATTAGTGATTTTGTGGACACCCAAAAGAATTGTTGATAGAATTCATTATCTTTCATTAAACAGCATCTCCTGTATTCTTGCAAACGCCATATGTGTTTATCATCCCAAGTGTCCAGGGGGAAAAGAAGAAAGTTCTGTCAATTCACTGTTTAGTAACAGAATCCTAGCAGTACCCATGGGCCTTGCTTCGGAATGTTTTGCATTCGGGTAGTTTTTAAAGAAGTACATAAGAACTGCTGTAGTGGGTCAGGCCAATGGTCTATCTAGCCCAGTATCCTGTCTCAAAGCTTCCGGGAGAGTGTACAAAACAGGGCAGTTGGAGTGATCCAACCCTATCTTCCCCTTCTGGTTTCTGGCAGTCAGAGATTTAGTGGCATCGTGAGCATGGGGTTGCATCTCTGACCATCTTAGCTAATAACCATTGATGAACCTATCCTCCATTAGTACAAAGCTAATGACCAGGAGGAAAGGTGAAAGGAATTAGCATTCTCTCTATCAGGTTTATTCCATTTTACATCTTATATCTACTTAAATGTCTGCAAATACACATTAAGTTTCTTAAAGTGTGGATCTGATCCAATTAGTTATACATGCCCCATGGCTGCATCTCTCTCCACATTATAGTTTTGTTAATGTACCTTTTTCCCTACCTGCTGTTATCAGAAATGAGACTTGGATAATGGGAAGGCATCACTGCTTTTCTCTAGCAGTGCTATATTTTTGAGATGCTACTCACCTACAGTTTTACAAGATCCACTGCTAAATTAGCAGTGGAATGGGATTCACAAATTGGGCGAAAGCCAGGAATAAAGGTAAATTAGATGTCCTGTTCTTGATGATTAAAGTATTGTTCCTACCAGTCTGTGCACAGTCACAGCAATTGCTGAGTAGTAAATTGTTGCTGGACATTTGGAACATGAGGTCTTTGTTATAGAGAAAGGATAATCTAGAAGAGACAGGTTGCACTGGAAAGACAGTCAGTCCTGATAATAGAATCAGGAATAAATGCCACAAAATGTCACCACTGTTTTCTATCCTTTTAGCCACACTGTTGAGCTAGTACAAATGATGTCCTTCCTTGTAGTTCAGAGAAGTCTGAAAAAGAATCACTTGGGGGGAAGAGCAAGCACCCTTATCTATATTTTATCAATTTATTCTGATTAATTTTTTGAAGTTTAAATTAATGTCAGGTAAAGACAAATAGAAATATTACACAAATGTCTGGCAGAGTCCAAAAGCACTACTCAAATTAATACTGGGGAGCAAAATAGGAATTGACTATGAAACTCTAGGTCAGGGGTTGGCAACCTTTCAGAAGTGGTGTGCCGCATCTTCATTTATTCACTCGAATTTAAGGTTTCGCATGCCAGTAATACATTTTAATGTTTTTAGAAGGTCTCTTTCTATAAGTCTATAATATATAACTAAACTGTTGTTGTATGTAAAGTAAATAAGGTTTTTAAAATGTTTAAGAAGCTTCATTTAAAATTAAATTAAAATGCAGAGCCCCCAGACCAGTGGCCAGGACCCAGGCAGTGTGAGTGCCACTGAAAATCAGCTCACGTGCCATCTTCGGCACACGGGCCATAGGTTGCCTACCCCTGCTCTAAGTCACAGCCTGCAGCACTAAGACACTTGAGTTTGTACCTATAAATAAATATTTAAGACAGAACTGAAAACATGTTAAATGTGTTTCAGAGGAGGGACACTTACAGGCACAGTGAGCTATACTGTCTGGCTGGGCTGCTAATATGATCAGGGTTTAGAATTGTTTTTTTAAGAGGAGAATTATCTTCTGTAAAGTCTGAATTGAGAAACTTTAAATGATATGTGACGACATTTCTCTAGCAGAGAACATAGAATGACCTACAGACGCAGGAGCCTCAGCAATGGTGCGGGTGGAGGCTAAAAAGGTCTCCCTGCAAATTTATGCTTGAATTCAGGGCCAGCTCTAGCTGGCTGCACAGCCTGTTCTTGCAAGGAGCTCATAATTGGGAGGAATGCGGGGAGGGGTGCGTGGGAGGAAATGGGAGTGACTGTTCTGAGCATGCACAGCTCCTCCATCCACACTGGGTTTGAACAAGGAACAGCCGAGCCTTGTGCTGCAGGCCTTATTGGGCATGCATTGAGAGGTTCCTCAGCAGCACAGAAAGGTTAAATTTGAACAGTTCTCATCTCAGTGCAACATAAGGAGCAGGGCTATGGGAAGAGGATAGGACAATCAGGTGGAGGAAACTTCCAGGGAGGGTCGTTTGAGGAATTCAACTCCCTTTCCCATAGACATAAGTCCAGTGGTGATCTGGAGCCAGTTCCCACAGGTTTCCAAGAACCAGTTGCTAAAATTAGACCTCTGTGGAGAACCGGTTGTTAAAGGGTCAGGGAGTGGGCAAAGAACTCAGGTCTGCAGGCCAGACCATCCAGTTTCTCCCAGGATTCCCAGCTGGGGAGGTTGATGCTCCCTCGGCCCTTTCCCCGCTTCCCCCAGCTGCAGTGTGGCCAGCCGCTGGCATCAGCTGGGCAGCTCAGCTGAGCTCCGGAGTCATCCTGCTGCTTTGAGCTGACGGGAAGGTAAGGGGGGAGGGGCCTGCAAGCTGTAGGGCTGCCGGGGAGGGGGGGAGGCGGCAAGTGGGGCAATTTGCCCCCGGCCCTGCAGGGGCCCCCGGCCGCCCGAGTATGTTTCCCACTGCCCCGGCCCCTCCCCCTCTCCCCCGCTTAACCCAGAAACTTTTTATAGGGAACCGGTTGTTAAGATTTTGGCAGTGGGAGGAACGAGGGGAACTATTTTCCTTGATAAAGAATGCCTGTTGATTTTACAGTAAAAGCTCTATGTAGGAGTCAAGGGGGCGTCTGGGCGTTCTCAAAAGTATTTAAAGGGGAAAAGGTTCCGGTTCAGGCTACTGTGTACGTGAGTCTTTTGCTTTCCCCTAATGGTCAAACTGTTAGTTGTTAGGAGGGTTATTAGTAACTTTTACATCTTTTTTACTGGGGTTGTAAGCTGCTTGGAGCATGAGGATAAGGGTATGTCTACGCTACCCGCCAGACAGAAATCGATCCAGCAGGGATCGATTTATTGCGTCTAGTCCAGACACGATAAATCGAACCCCGAGCCCTCTCCCATTGCGAGAGGCGCAGATGGAGTTGACTGGGGAGCAGCAGCAGTCGACTCACCACAGTAAGTCGATCTAAGTACATTGACTTTCAGTTCTAGTCCAAGTGATTCTTCAGTTCTAGTCCCAGTGTAGACCAGTGGCTCCCCCTCTCAGGTAGGGTTTCCAGCGCAACATTCATACAAGTAATAGATGCCTAATAATAATGGCATCACCGCTTCACTTACCTTTCAGTTCTAGTCCAAGTGATTCTTCCTGAGGCCTTGTCACTTAGGGGTAAGACTTTTAAAGGAAATTTATTGTATTCAGTAAGTGACCAGGTTTACAAAAACGTTGTAAAGTGTTGTGCACTAGCACATAGGAGTTAGTGAGTAAATGATGGTGTTTCTTATGAAGGACAGCGCTTCCAGCAGCAGCACAGCTCTCTCCTGGACCATACCACCAACACATTGGTCTAAGTTGTGAAGTGGGAGTAACCCTGACTGAGCCACCCACAATACTCCCTGTAACAGCTGGGTGTTCCTTGGAGGTCTGCCACCCAAGAACCAACCTGGCCTGACCCTACTGAACAGGAGATCTAACTGATGGGTTCTGCAGGGAAGAGGCCTCTAATAGCCTAAATATATACCACTGGACTCATTCTACATGCTAAGAACCAGCCACGATCCTTTCTCTAACTTCAGAGAGAAGATAAAGACAGACCCGGTTTCCTGTTCCTGGGAACTGATTATCAGGTAGGAACAGGCAGAGTTCTTTTTCCTCACCAAAAAGGATGATTGCATGTGATCCGTGAAGCTATGTTCTGCACTAAGGAGCACTTGCCTGTTGCTGGATCACAGCTTCCTGTGGGGTGGGACACAGCAATGCTGCACAAGAACAAGATATATAGGAAATTTCTATATCCACCTGAAATTGCAGGGAGGATGGATGGAATTACTTGAGCAAGGAGTTGGCCCAGGAGGACACTGGGTTTAATCACCCAAGTCTTTTAAAGGGTTTTTTAATGCTTGTGGAGGGTGGGGTAGGGCAGAGATGAAAGTAAGCCTGTGCACCGTACTAGACCAGCTTCCCCAGGTGGCAACTGAAAGGGCCAGGGGCTCCCAGCAGTGGCAGGAGTCCCAGGCCCTTTCAATTGCCACCAGAGCCCCATTGCTGGAGCCAGCAGAGATTTAAAAGGCCCAGGGTGGTAGCAGCAGCCAGAGCCTCAGGCCCTTTAAATCGCCACCTGAGCCCCGCTGTGGGATCTCTGGGATTGCGGTGGCAGCCGGGACCCCCAGGGATCCTTCAGCAGTTTAAAGGCCCAGGGCTCCTCAATGGTAGAGGTGGCCAGACTCCCAGGCCCTTTAAAGGGCCCTGAGCCCCGGGGCTCCCAGCTGCCTCTGCAACTGGTATCTCCAGCAGTGATTTAAAGGGCCCAGGGCTCCCAGACACCACTACTGCAGCTGGAGTCCAGGCCCTTTAAATCTCAATTTAAAGGGCCCAGCGCTCTAAAAGTCACACCCCTTCTGGCTGAGGCCACACCTCTTCCAGTTGAGGCCCCGCCTCCTGCTCAGGGCTCTGGCAAACTGGTAAATCCTTTAAAATACTTTCACCCCTGGGTTGGGGTCAAGACCTTGGATTTTTGTCTTATCCTAGAGGGGTCACCTTCATCAGTGTAGCAGCTCCTACCATTACACTGACATACTAGCATCAGAAAGCATAGACAAGAATGCTCCCTCCTGAGTTACCTACACCACTCTGCAGAACACACTCTCCCAGTATTGTTTAGGGGTGCCCTCTAGTGAGTTACCAGAATCCTTACAAGCAGCAAAGAGTCCTGTGGCACCTTATAGACTAACAGACGTTTTGGAGCATGCTCCAAAACGTCTGTAAGTCTATAACGTTCCACAGGACTCTTTGCTGCTTTTACAGATCCAGACTAACACGGCTACCCCTCTGATACCAGAATCCTTACCTGCACCCAGAAGATAGAGTCTGGTCCTTCCATAATCTCCTACTCCAGGAAATAGTGATGAAGTAATGCTCACATCCTCCACCTATAGGCCTTTCCCCCTTCTCTACATGGAGCCAGGTGCTGATTGGTTGGGAAGAATGCTGTCTTCTTTACTCAGGGACATGCTGCTGGGTTGCACCTCTATGCACTGGGGAGCAGCCAGAAACCAGAGAACAAGAGATGAATATGTGGGGTGGAGGAAGGTCCTACACCAAGAGGCTGCCCCCCCCCATGACATTCATTTTGTCTAAGATTATCATGAGAGGGGAAAATGGAGGTCCTAAGAAGGGGGCCTTTATAGGGAGGAGGGCAGGGGACATAGTCTGGTCCCTGAAA
This sequence comes from Gopherus evgoodei, assembly GCF_007399415.2. Classification (NCBI taxonomy): domain Eukaryota; kingdom Metazoa; phylum Chordata; order Testudines; family Testudinidae; genus Gopherus; species Gopherus evgoodei. Next base: position 19,779,449 of record NC_044329.1, on the reverse strand, counting down.
GGGCTGCATCTTAGCAGAGAGTTGATTTGGGGGCACACAGTCGCCTCTTGAGGGGAGGTGGCAATAGGGATGGTGCTCTGGTTTGGTAGGATGGCCAAAGTAGGGTAGTGACAGGGGAGGGAATGGATATCTACTTCACAAGGGGACAGATATGCACCTTACAAGGGGACATACTGGTCAGTCTCCATCTCATGAGGGCATGGTTCTGGGAAAAAAACTTCAGTGAATTTCCCCTGAGCCCCTCTCCTTAATGTGAGGGAATAATAGCGGGTAGATGTGAAGGAGGTAGAGTTTGGAAACAGGAACTGGGACTGAAGGGTTTGACCGGGGGAAGTCCTAGTGCTCAGACATAGCCTTCATCTGTGCACCATAGCTGGACAGGAAAATTGCATCTCTATGGCCAGACTCATGTACTGTCTTCATCTACTTTTTCTGGGGGTATTGTGTTTCATTCATTGTGTTACATGGAATTCCTCCTCCTGCAGGGAAAGCAGACAAAAGGTTATCTTGCCTTCTCAGTGCACAGACCTCCACCATAACCCTTCTACTTCCTGCCTTCAAGCCCATCAGTTTTCTTCCTTCTCCAGTCCCTCCCATTCAGATTGGACTAAGCTCCTTGTGCTACTGGATTGGGGTCTACTTTCCCCTCCTACTCCCATCTTTCCTCTATCACTAGGAAAGGCTGGAGAGAGAGGCAGAGAACAAACATACCTGAAAGCTAGACTCTCCTGTCCAAAACCCGGAGAGAGGAATGTGCGTATACAGTAGCAATCCCAGGAAACAAGAACACTGCAACTCAAGTATGCTGAATCTCAAGGAGCATCTGGACATTTCTTCCCCCTTAAACTTTGAAGGACCATCTTGAAATCCCTGCAAACTATTAATTTCAGTGAAAGTCATAAGACTAAATCCTCTAGTTGGCTTTGGAGCATAGTTTGTTTGTTTGTTTGTTTGTTTGTTTCTCTCTCTCTCTCTCTCTCTCTCTCTCTCTCTCTCTCAACATCATGCTCTGCTCTATACCACTTCTCTGTTTCTCAAGCTAATCTTAATCAAGAGGTGGTTCCAGGTGTTTATATCTGACACTGGAAAGGAGGTGAGGTCAAGTGGTTAGAAGAGGCAGACTGGGTAGCAGGTGACATTGGTTCCACACTCCCTGATCTTGCAGAGGAGTGTGTTTGATTGGTTACAGCTGGGAGTGATATTTGAGATCTAGATTCTGTAGATGTATCCATTTCTCTCTGGAACATACATTCCAGCATCCCAGGAGGCAAGATATCTTCCAGCTCCAGCAGCTTGCCTTGTGCTTTCATCTCTTACACATTTCTGTGAAGTGACTTCCTTTAAGGTCCTACCCTGTGGGCACTTCAAGGCCTGAATGGCAGTGAAGGTCTGGCTTTGCAGTTTCACCTGAGGAGATAGGAATGCCTGCATTGTGATCTCACCTGAAGCATGTCAACAATAGTGCATTGGCCCCACAGAGTGTGAGGGTATTATGGGGTGTACCAGGCATTTGATGCCTCTTGCAAAAGGCCCTGCCACTTTGGTGCAACCCATGCAAAGAGGACATCATCTGGAGGGGAAAGAGTGAGGTGCAGATCCACTAAAGTATTTAGGCTAACTTCCATTGAAATTTAGGATCCTAAATACCTTCTTGGATCTGGGCCTGAGTTCAGACCTCCCAGAGCTATCTACAGAGACCAATCAGGTTCAGCTGCTGGCAGAACTAATGAGAATTGGTCCTCCAGTAACTAGAAAGGCAGAAGTCAATCAAGGTCCAGCAGGCAATATAAAAAGGGCTGGGTGTTACCTTCAGGGGCTAATTCTGGGCAAAGCTAGGAAAGAAAAGGGTGGATGGGTTTTCCTTCTCTTAATCACAAATGCTTGGTCTGGTGCCCAACTCTACCTACACATTTTTAGTTAAACTAGCAAAGGGCTATTGTTTTATGTTATGGAATTTAAAGCCCAGGTGGCCATTTTGAATTCAGTATCAATTTACTGTTGTAAAATTAAGGCAGGCTAGCTTTGCAAGATGCTTGAGTGGCTCAGGTGAGGGAGATGACTAGAAAAGGTGTAGTTGGGTTTCCTCACCTCTGCTTCCTAGGATTCTGCAATCTGTAAAACCTAGCAACCTCATTGGTGTTGTACAACTATAGAAGCTTTCTATATCTCCTATTGTCACATATTGTTCATATCCCTCCTTCCCCACATAGAGGAGTCTAGGGCAGCACAGTATATTACCATAAACTTTGCTGAATCCTAGATTTCAATGTCCCTACTTAGGGGGCTTCCAGATGTTCCCACAGGGAGATCATTCTACAACCTACTTGATCTCCCCTATGTAATAGGCAATTCTTATTGTTTAAGTACAGTCAGTATGCTGAGTACTGTACAACACAAAAAAAAACTAGAAATGCCCTACCCTACAGAGCTTATAGTCTAAAAATTTGGCACATCCTTGAGTAGATGCCTGGGAAATCTGGATAACAGGGAGAATGTGATTTGGAAATTTTCATCAATGTTTATGTAAACTCCTTCCTCATGGGACCTGTGAAAGAGAAAGGGGTTTGAATGAAGAGAGATTGTGGTAGTGGGATGCTGAGGGAAGTTTCTGAATAGGGGCAGGGCAAGAGAGTTTTGGATTTTGATTAGTCCTTAATCTTTAAGTACTAGAGGCGAATATTTAGGCAAACCCAGTGCCCTTCCTCTGACTTTCAGTACTGCTTCCACTGTTAATACTGAATGCCAGCCTTGACACAATTTCTCATGTCACTATAGGTGAAAAGTCTTATTAATGGAGCACCCTCCGGGACGCAGGACAGATGCTATTACTGCCAGGTTGGGGGACTTCCTGGGATGGAGAGTGAAGAATTTAACTTTCCTCTCTACAGATTTAAACGCTCCTCTACTACTTTCCGGAAAACTGGGGAAAAGATATAGCCAGCCCTTTCCTAATACCAAAAGCCTCAGCTAATAAACCACCTGCCCCAAACCCCTAGCTATCCCCTCCCCTGCTGCCAAACTCTCCTGCTTTCCCCTGACAGCTGCTATAAGTATCTCTGTTGACATCAGCGGAGCTATGCAGCTATCCCAGCTAAGATGTAGACCTGGGCCTGTAACAATAAGATATAATAAAATATCTTGAAAACTTTTTATTTCAGAAAGTTGAAAAAGCTACTAGGGGGGAAGCTGTTCTAGACTTGATTTTAACAAATAGGGAGGAACTTGTTGAGAATTTGAAAGTAGAAGGAAGCTTGGGTGAAAGTGATCATGAAATCATAGAATTTGCAATTCTAAGGAAGGGTAGAAGGGAGTACAGCAGAATAGAGACAATGGATTTCAGGAAGGCGGATTTTGGTAAGCTCAGAGAGCTGATAGGTAAGGTCCCATGGGAATTAAGACTGAGGGGAAAAACAACTGAGGAAAGTTGGCAGTTTTTCAAAGGAACGCTATTAAGGGCCCAAAAGCAAATTATTCCGATGGTTAGGAAAGATAGAAAATGTGGCAAAAGACCACCTTGGCTTACCCTTGAGATCTTGCGTGACCTACAAAATAAAAAGGCGTCATATAAAAAATGGAAACTAGGTCAGATCATGAAGGATGAATATAGGCAAATAACACAGGAATGCAGAGGCAAGATTAGAAAAGCAAAGGCACAAAATGAACTCAAACTAGCTATGGGAATAAAGGGAAACAAGAAGACTTTTTATCAATACATTAGAAGCAAGAGGAAGACTAAGGACAGGGTAGGCCCACTGCTCAATGAGGAGGGGGAAACAGTAACGGGAGACTTGGAAATGGCAGAGATGCTTAATGACTTCTTTGTTTCGGTCTTCACTGAGAAGTCTGAAGGAATGTCTAGTATAGTGAATGCTTACGGGAAGAGGGTAGGTTTAGAAGAGAAAATAAGAAAAGAGCAAGTAAAAAATCACTTAGAAAAGTTAGATGCCTGCAAGTCACCAGGGCCTGATGAAATGCATCCTAGAATACTCAAGGAATTAATAGAAGAGGTATCTGAGCCTCTAGCTATTATCTTTGGGAAATCATGGGAGACGGGGGAGATTCCAGAAGACTGGAAGGGGGCAAATATAGCGCCCATCTATAAAAAGGGAAATAAAAACAACCCGGGAAACTACAGACCAGTTAGTTTAACTTCTGTGCCAGGGAAGATAATGGAGCAGGTAATCAAAGAAATCATCTGCAAACACTTGGAAGGTGGTAAGGTGATAGGGAATAGCCAGCATGGATTTGTAAAGAACAAATCGTGTCAAACTAATCTGATAGCGTTCTTTGATAGGATAACGAGCCTTATGGATAAGGGAGAAGCGGTGGATGTGATATACCTAGACTTTAGTAAGGCATTTGATACAGTCTCGCATGATATTCTTATAGATAAACTAGGAAAGTACAATTTAGATGGGGCTACTATAAGGTGGGTGCACAACTGGCTGGATAACTGTACTCAGAGAGTAGTTGTTAATGGCTCCCAATCCTGCTGGAAAGGTATAACAAGTGGGGTTCCACAGGGGTCTGTTTTGGGACCGGTTCTGTTCAATATCTTCATCAACGATTTAGATGTTGGCATAGAAAGTACGCTTATTAAGTTTGCGGACGATACCAAACTGGGAGGGATTGCAACTGCTTTGGAGGACAGGGTCAAAATTCAAAATGATCTGGACAAATTGGAGAAATGGTCTGAGGTAAACAGGATGAAGTTCAATAAAGATAAATGCAAAGTGCTCCACCTAGGAAGGAACAATCAGTTTCACACATACAGAATGGGAAGAGACTGTCTAGGAAGGAGTATGGCAGAAAGAGATCTAGGGGTCATAGTAGACCACAAGCTTAATATGAGTCAACAGTGTGATACTGTTGCAAAAAAAGCAAACGTGATTCTGGGATGCATTAACAGGTGTGTTGTAAACAAGACACGAGAAGTCATTCTTCCGCTTTACTCTGCGCTGGTTAGGCCTCAACTGGAGTATTGTGTCCAGTTCTGGGCACCGCATTTCAAGAAAGATGTGGAGAAATTGGAGAGGGTCCAGAGAAGGGCAACAAGAATGATTAAAGGTCTTGAGAACATGACCTATGAAGGAAGGCTGAAGGAATTGGGTTTGTTTAGTTTGGAAAAGAGAAGACTGAGAGGGGACCTGATAGCAGTTTTCAGGTATCTAAAAGGGTGTCATCAGGAGGAGGGAGAAAACTTGTTCACCTTAGCCTCCAATGATAGAACAAGAAGCAATGGGCTTAAACTGCAGCAAGGGAGATTTAGGTTGGACATTAGGAAAAAGTTCCTAACTGTCAGGGTAATTAAACACTGGAATAAATTGCCTAGGGAGGTTGTGGAATCTCCATCTCTGGAGATATTTAAGAGTAGGTTAGATAAATGTCTATTAGGGATGGTCTAGACAGTATTTGGTCCTGCCATGAGGGCAGGGGACTGGACTCGATGACCTCTCGAGGTCCCTTCCAGTCCTAGAGTCTATGAGTCTATGAATCAGCAACTCCACAAAACTTAACTATTCCACAGAGGTTGTAACAAAAACCCCAGCCAATCCTCAATACCCCAATAACCACTCCACCAACACACCTCAACTTCCTCAAATGCTAGTCCAAAATGTTAGATTTAAAGTTCCTCCAATACAAAGGGCTGGTAGTAAGGGAATTCTGAAGTTCTCAAATCCCCCAAAATAAGGCCTGTGGCTACACATTTCCTGTAATTGAGATGTGTTGATGAAGCTGTTTAATGCTGGTCAACACATCCAACAAGAAATGTAGATATGTTGTCTTGATGGTTCTGTAGATCAAGATCTCCCCTCAATCAATAGCACAGGTAGTGGCAATGCAAGCTTCCTCCACTGCCCAGCTGATGTGCATCAACAATGACCTTCTAAAGATTGGGGGGAGATTAGTTCATTTGGTCATGCCTCTTCATTCCTTTACATCTTTGCTAACACTACTGGGGGTGGGGGTACGATATGAGATTATGGACATGAGTGACATAGAAGTAACTAGATGGATTCTATGAAGGACGATACAAGTGTGAGTAAATAGTGTGGCTATGTGAATTTACTTTTGGTATAAAAATATCTATAGATATTGTGTGGAGCCTTTGCGGTCCTGGCAAATTGCCAGTGTGGCCCTCTGAATCACAAATACTGTGTACCCTTGCTTCAAAGTTTCCTTTCTTTTCAAGTTTGGTTCAGTGTGAATCCTGTTGGAAGCATCTTTGACATATATTAGAACTATTTTCAGTAGATGCAAAGCTATACGAAAAGAGTGTGACCCGTTCATTGAGTAAATTTTTCTCTGGTAAGATGTATGCTCCCATCACTTTATGGTCTCTATAGCACTGAGGTGTTTCTTTTTTTAAATCACCCCTAAAATCTAGTTGTGATTAGATGTCTGATATTTAAAACTACGGTGAGCCTTTAAAGTCCAGTTTTGCAGTACGAACTTTGGGCCGGGAGGTCCAAAGTTCAAATCTCAGTATATTCCTCACTCCTGTTTTTAATTGTCATTTGATATGGACATTATGCTGCAAGGATCTCTCTTACACATCAGAACACACAGTCTTCTAAAAGTAAAGAGTTGTCATTTAATTGGGTTTCAGATTTAAAAGAATGAGGCTTGTGGCTACTTCATTTGCTGGCTATGGCAGCATAATGTTGTTTAAAAGAGACAGACACAGCACAAGCAAAAAATTCCTTCTCTTGTTGAGGTGTAATGTGTTCATGTACTGGATCCTGTGGTGAAATCCTTCACAGACCAATTTAAAATAATCTCTCTCCCCATCTTTCCCTCCCTCGCCTTCCTCAATGCAACCCTGATTTACCAAAGGCCTCAGGGTTGTGTTGATGCAGTTTCCTTTTTACAATGCTCCTAAGATCTTCAAGATTGAAACTGGAGCTGGGTGAAAATAGGGAAAAATAATTCAAGACTTTATTTTTGTGAAATTGATCAAATAAATCACATGGTACATATATTCTTAAATTATTTGCCTAACTCTATAAACTGCGCCAATAGTGAAAAATATATTCCATGAATAACTTACTCCAGAAATATAATGAAATTCATGGACTACATTGTTCTAAAATTATTATTCATTGTGCTCTAAGTGTAGACCTACTCTTGCAAAGCTTAGGGGCTCCATCAGAGCAGAGCTCCAAAGAAAGAGAGACAAGTGACTATCCCCAAGTCTGGTGGGCTTATCAGGAGTATATGGGCATAAGCCAGTGGAATCATATTTAATTTCATAAACCCTATGACAATAATATAGGTATACCTCATGGCTCCCACTGCTCTTTAGGGTTTAATACTAAGTTGGGGGAAAGGTGTCTTTATTTTACACCAAGTTTTCTGCTCAGCTTTGGTTGTCTTGTGGGTGGGTGTGAGACATCCCAGCTGAGAGAGAGTCCTTTTCACCAAAACATGCTGTCGGATTGCTGATGACTTTGGCTGCAAAGCAGCTTTGATCAGGATCTCTATGCTGGTTTACTATAACCACAGACACTTTAACAAAACTGCTTTTTATTACATAAACTATACCCACAGCTGCCCTGAATTAAAACGATTTTCTGAAGGGGGGCTTTGCATGAAGGCACCATTTCATTTAGCTTTGCTTCTTTTCTAGTTTTCTGCATTAAAAAAGAGAAAAGAGTCTGTACCATGAAAATAGTTTGAAATATTGCATATTCATTAAGAAATTGGATGCTAGGTCATACTGGTTCAGCATATTTTTTAATCCATCAAGAAACTAGGCAATGGTTTTATTTGACATACTTTGATTGAGTGCTGTGGTTAAAACTGACCAAGAAGAGAAAAAATCAAGACCCAATCTACATTTTAAAGCAGCCTATCTTTGAATATTTAACACTCATTGGAAGGTGTATTAGTAAGATGAAGAACTGAGAATGGATCCTTGTCTGATATTTGATGTTATAGAATGAAGTTAGAGAGACCACCACTATGATTAATGTTAACTGGCACTGTTGTTCGTGGGGTCTGTAGAGATCCTCAACATTGAAAGGAAGGTGGAATGTGAACCATCCTCTCAAATGATTCCTTCAAAATGGGGTTATGATCCATTGGCAGGGCAGTATGGGGAAGGTTACAGAGTTGCTACACAAGCTAGACCTGCTCCATGTATGAAACTGTGTCTTCAGTTTCTTGGGTTGTTCATCCAGCATCTTTTACAAACACTAAATTCATTGTTTTAATAATGACAACCAAATTAGATGGGGCCGTATTCCCACTGTGACATCCCACTAATCTGGGATTATTTTTAATATCTGACTCATTCAAAGCGTGTATTGGGAGTAAGGTACTGGAAGGCTTTGGGAGCCACAAACACCTATGAGCTTAGTTTTGAACTTAGTTGTTTGGACATGGAGTTGAGTCCTCTTCTGACATGGGTGATATTTTTTTTGTGGAGCGGTCTTAGCATTATTAGAAAACACTTGTCTACTCTTTGAGGATGGAAAGTCAAAATTTAAGCTCTGGATTGTTGAAGTTTCGTCTTCTGTGATAGCTACAACAGGAGACATTTTACTGGGTGAATTTACCATGCAGACTGAGCCTTGAGGAGCCTTTCTATCCAGGGTGTTTTGTTCAATATTACCTGGATGGAAGCACCATTCAGAAGCTGATTTCTCGTCAGTGGCCTCAGCTAGTAAAGAAATAGAAAGTGCTCATGCTATCCCAGCACCTGTCAATATTTCTTATTATACTATTGTTTCAGAATTTATAGCGAGATGCTGTCTTATGCCATCTGCCTCCATCCTTGTAGGCAATCTTTGACTACCATGTAGAGTGTGTTCACTTTTCCAACATACTTCCAGAAATGGAGGTGCTTAAAGTACTAAGGACTGCAAGTTGTAGCTACCTGGCAACTCTACTTCATGGGGAAATATTTAGCAATATTCAGGATGATATAGGAATAGCAAACATGCAGGGATAGCAAATGATGATAGAGTATAAAAATGCAGAGGATCTGTGAACATAGATTGTTCACATGTTGCTAACTACCAAACCTGCCAGGTCTCACCACGCTAGCAGGAGCCTGAGTATGCATCTGAGAAACATGCATCTTTTGTCAGGAATTTGGGCAGTGTAACCATCTATCATCCCTTGAATACAATTAACATGTACTTCCTGTCAGAGACAGAGAGGCCTTCAAATAAGCCCTTGAAAACTATCCCAAGCCCTTGAAAACTATGGAATAAAGAGTCTTAGTATCCTGATTCCTGCCTTGTTTTTAGCTGATCTACTAACAGGTACATGCATATTGTTATCCTCTTCAGTGCCAAGAGAGTCTAGGCAAGAGATGAGCCCATTTTGGATACCTATAGATTCTCTTTATTTGGTTGTGCTTCTCCACCCTCCTCAGCTTGCATATATATTGCTGTTGTGCCAGTATCCTGAGAAAGAACATTTGTGGCTTTTCTGGACACCTATTCCAGACCAGGTGTAACTAGAGGAAGAAAGAGAGGTGTCTGATTATAATAGATTCCCATTCTCTGGTCCTCAGACACTACAGTGATGTATGCCCCAAGATAAAGATAGATGCCTCAACAGCAGGAGATAGAAAATCTATGTTCAGACCCAATAATTCTAGGCTTCCAGCCTCTGATATCATTGGATCAGCAAGGAGGAAATGTATGATACCTGAGATATTTTGTAGTCCCTAGAATTCAGGCATCTTTATATCTCAGCCAGGTTTCCCCCACACACACTTCTTTTTCTTTTCTTTTTTTTTAATAAAGGCTGACTGAGCAGAACAAGCTGCACTCTACTATTGAGTGAGGAATGTACTGGGCATGCTGTGACTTGTCGTCATAACCTCCTATTTACACCTACATTACTACAAGTCATCTTGTATATTTCTAATTGCTAGCATTACGCAAACAATAATCGTTTTCATGACGCCACTAACTTAGATCGTGGTTCTTGTTGCTCTCTCTTTATAACTAAGGTTTTTGTTCTGTTTTAAAGAATGTAGTTTATTGATCAGGAATGGGGACTGGGAGTCATGAGTCTTGGCTGTGCAATTCCTCTCTTTAACATGGGCATCATAACATTAACCTGCCTTATAAGATGTTGTGTCTCTTACTTAATGAATATTTATAATGGACTTTGAGATCCTCCGATTAAATGGATTATTTACATGGAAAATATTCTTTTAAACAAGAATGGCTCCTCATAGGTTTGGATGTAAGTAAGAAAAACATGAGAAGATTTTGTAATACCAATCTTGTGCTGCTGCCTCTAAAGTTCCTGTAAGCCGTGACACCGGTAGTTCTGCAGGGCCCTAAACCAGTAGCCATCAACAAATGAGAATAGGCTAGTAATACACATATAACCCACACGTAAATGTGGCTGTCTGTCTCCCAATAGTGGCTGGACCACATAGAGATTGAGTCTGTACAGCATTTGAGGTCATGGATGACAGTGCTTTAGCTCAGACAGCTTTCCATGAACATTCATCCGAGCCCATTTTAGTGCACAACAATGTTTGTGGAACAAGAAAAGGTCACAAAGGATCATACAAATTTGACAAGTATTTGCACTGGAAGTATTCATGTGACCATCTTCAAAAATCTTTGGAGGCTTGGGAGAGAAACAGAAACAATACCATGTGACTAAAGCTGATCACCGAGTTCCAACTGTGAGTGCTTGCAAAGCAGGAACCATGGCAAATAGTACATTGATTATGCTCAAGTAGATTTGCAAAAAACGGTGGTTGAATAATTTCAGATAATGAACAAATTCATAGAAATTTAATGGCAACTAACTCTCAAGCAGGATAAGGGATTAAATCAATTGAGTAACTTGATGTAAAAATATAAATAACACTGGATTTTAATAACAACTTTAAAGCACTTTTTATGCTTTTTAATTGTTCTGTGCCAAATTTTATTGCTTGTGAAAGGTGTCAGTCTGCCTGTATTTTTTTTATATTCATTATGAAAGCTACTTAGTGCCATTGTAGTGGAGTGATTAAACTGTGGTCCAAAAGATACAGACGTCTTTTGATTTGATCCTTCTGTTAAAGAAAAACAACCTAATATACTAATTCATACTTTACCTTTGTATGTGTGCAGTTTAAATATATATAATGAGAGAGAGAGAGAGAGAGAGAGAATTACACTTTGCCCCCAGGCTCCGACTGATTGGTAAAACTCTCAGACACTAAGTAGGCGCCACAAATTGTGTAAGCTCTGACCTGCTGGCTTGCTGCCTAGTTCACATGACAGAGATATCTGATGGTTTTGGCAAAGCAAATCATGGTGGAAAGGTGCTTAGGAACCAATAGAAACAGGGAAGCCATCCTAGAGATTTTGAAAGGGGATGGAGGGTGTAGCTCATTACTGTTCTGTTTTTCTATTTATTTTTTACTGACTTTGGTTTCCTACCTACCAGACAAAAATCTCCATACGAAGAGGAAGCAAAAAGATAACATTTGTGTTTTGAGAACAAGCAGAAATATTTATCCTCACTGTCTTTCCACAGGCATCAAGTTAATGTAATGACACTCTGAATGCATGTGGCCTAAGCTGGAGGACTTCAGTCTTGCAATTGCTCCAGTAGTAAGTTCTTCATGCCTCTAGGATTTCAGAATCTGTAAAATTCAACAAAATTAAATAATTGGAACAGTACATATGAAACCATTGTCCGCTATTTACAGGGACACTTTTTCTGAATAGGGCATTGGCCCTAGAGTTTTGAGATTTCTGATTGTTCTACTGTTGATGTTGAAGTCCAGACCCCACCTTCTCTCTCTGCTATTCTGGGATCAACATGGCTACAACTACACTGCATATAGAATTAAAACATATGTAAACATATATATAGAACCCAATAAATCCCCCTTCCCCAACGTCTGGAGATGAAACCCCACTTTTTCCTAGTGTCTCCCATGGGTAAGACTGCTCTAGAACAGCAGAGTGATAAAGAATTGATCAGTGAAAGAGGGGAGAATTTCCTTCAGTGACCCTCGGAGGAGAATAGGTGCAGATCAGCCATCAAGATTTCACCTTTGGCCTGCCCATCTCCCTAATTCTTCCACCCTTCCCCTGTCTTTTTCTTCATACTCTTCCTCTTCTACATGCCATGTGTTGCTAGTGCCTCCTCTTTCTTTAAATTTCATTCCCCAGGAGATTTTTATTCTTTGCTAGGTAACTTACCATGCAATTGATCTTATCTTTCATCTTCTAATTGCAACAATGTAATTAAGAATTAAGGTGGCAGAAAGGGAGTAGATTTATTTGCTGAGTGATATATTGTTGAATACTTTTGTACTAATGTTCTTGCATACACTGCAGTCAAATTATTACGACCACTTTATACCAAACTCAAAAAGAAGCTTTGCCATGTATACAGTTGTTTAGATATACACTGCAATTTAGGTGCATCAAGCAGGGTATCTGCCTGACTTTTTATACTAGTAATGCCTGGTTCACAAGTGCATATTTATTCAATTTATTTCTAAGATTTATAAAACATGCTCATCAGAAAACTGAGTATATAAAACACACTACTAAATCTCTAACACAAGATATTAACAAAAAGAACCCCCTCTCACTTATTATTTATATGACAGTAATGCCTAGAAGGCCCAACTGAGATCAAGGCCCCATTGTGGTAAGCACTGCATTACTATGTAGTGAGAAACAGTCCAAGCCCACAGGACTATAAATAGATCAGACAGACAAAAGTAGCAGAGGAAATGGAGGTGAAGTTACTTCTCCCATATTATACAGCAAGTCTGAGGCAGAGCTAGGAAAAAAAATCCAGGTTTCCTGATTCCAAATGTAGTACCCTGTCCTCTGGACCATATGCCTCTCCCAAAAGCTTATCTGAAATATCCTTCCCAGTCACCCCACTGAGGCAAAAGATTAAGGAAATAATAAATAAATCTACACAGTGCGCTGAAGGTTAATAGACTGAGTCAAGCTCAGAACCATGAAGACAGCCAATTCCAAAGTCAAGAGCTCTCCAGCATGACGTTCAAATCTAGGGGCTGTGAATAGAAGTACCTTAGCTGATCTCAACTGCTGGCCCATAAAGAGAGAAGAGGCACTTTTAGGTAAACAGATCCCAAGCCAAAAATGGCATTATAAATCAAGATGGCTGATCTGACCCATTAGAGCAATATATTGCATCAGGCAGAACACAACGGGCTCTTCTAGCCCATCTTCATGGGATATGAGGTTTATAGAGATCATGTTACTAATAAGACATCATGACTAATTTCTTTCACTTCATGGGTCTGATGTAGAAAATCCATTTGTAGACAATAATAATTTATCTACTTACATTCTTAAACAGATATCTACAAATTGTGCAATTGATTCTGCCATGCTTGACACAACAGGTCTGACCTGAGATTTATCTCAAAGGATTATACTGTACAATTGGCAAAATGTCAATATTTTATTATCGTTATTCACAGCCAGAAAACTATGTTAAGATGGAGGTAAGAGTATGATATGAGAGTACATATCAGTAATTTAGGATAAAATATTTTATAGGAATGTTGCAATTATTACAAAACCGAGTGTGTTAAACCCATGAATTCAGACTTAAGTTTAAATTTAAAAGAAATTCAAACATGTTAAGGTATGGCAATGCATAGTTAGAACACTCAACAACTTTAATCTTGCACTGTGCTGACACCATGCACCTACACCCCCCTGCCCACTTTTCTCCTCCCTTATGCACCATATAATACACCACCTGTATTCTTCCTACCCTCTCTATTGAGCAGGTCTGGTGCAGTGGGTAGCTTTTTGGGAAATGGCAGCCATTTTGAAGGAGGATAGCTCTACATGGAATTCTTTGTAGTAGATTATTTTGTCCTGCTGAAGAAGAAACTTTCAATTATGAAGGATGATATAAAAATGACTATTTGTCCTACAAAATATCTTCAAATATAGCTTAAGTGTGAGATTTTAGTGAGTTTTAACTGCTTGGGAATTTTGGAGTGTCTGTGTTCTGTTATCAGGGTCATTTGGGACAAATAAATGGTCTGATGTTGGGTACTAAATTTCGTTAAGAACTCATTTTTAAATGTTAGTACGCACAGTAATTAACTAACTTACTTGTGAATGGTCTGAAAATTCATTCTGTGGTCAAAGAGTAAGTGCTGTAATTTGGGGAGGAAAGGCTGCATTATGCTTAGACAACAAAGTGATTAAATCCCTACTTAAGTGCAGACCTCATCTCAAACTTAACTAGGCAAATGTGACATTTGCTTCCATAATAAAGGTTTCAAGGTTATCCAGAAAATTATGAATGAAGCAGGACCCCAAAACTTCCTTCACCATCCCATTAAAATGGCTACTAGTCACATTTGACCCAAAACTTACCTACAGCTGCTCTTCAACTGTGGGATCTTTCGTGAGAATGTCCCTCCTGTTGACCCTCTACCAGATCAGTACTGACCAATGAATGGGTTTGGATGATGCCCTTAATATTTTATACTACAAGCCAAGGCACTGAAGGCAGTTTTCCCATCTCGTATCAATCCAGTATTTGCTTCATAATTGAAGCCTGCCAATGAATTAAGAGATTTACCCATCACAGTGGGAGGCTAACACATGCAGTGAAGACTGCACAGCAACACAGGTAGTACATGCTTGGCACATGCTCTGGTTATGTACTTTTCTAATTAGTCCATTCTAAAGCCTGTGCTGTGTTGTCTTCACTGCTACTATTACCCGTGTTAATTGGATTCAAGCTAGCTCAGGTAGGCTAGCCCAAGGACAGCTTTTGCTGTGTAGACATACCCCTGGAAGGCTTTTGTAAGAGGCATGAATTTTGATAGAGCTGTTGTGGTATAGTGAGTATAGCAGTTAACTGAGAGTCACTGGGAGTCAGGTGACTTGTATTCTATTCCTGACAACCAGTATATCGTGCAAATTGCATACATGGGGATGGTGCCATTTGTCTTTGGACCTGGATCTGATCTCCTTTCTCTTACATTCCCAAGAGCCCAAACAAGAAGAGCCAGAGATTTGGAATAGAGCTAGGCCAATGTCTGAAAGCGATCTTCAAGTCCTGCAGCATTTGAATCTTCCAAATACAACCATTTGCAAGCTTAGTTCATCAATGGTAGCATCATAAAGAGATTAGACATGGTGGGGAAGGTCCAATCTGTTATTGGAGCAATGTCTGTTGGTGAAAGCAACAAGCTTTGGAGTTTACATAGAGTTCTTCTTCAGGTCACAAAGCGATGACATTTATATAGTGTAACAAATTTTTCACCTGTTGCTGGCTCAGAAGAACTTTGTACTTTTGGGTTCACTTCAAACATTTGGGTTTGCTTAATTTAATTGTAAGAACCTGACTCCCTCATCACACTCCTCTGCCATTTTCTGCCCCTGCTTCATAACTGGTGTGTCATCTGACTAGCACTGTGTGAGCTTGCTACATTTTTATCTGTCCAAGGTAACACAAGCCACATTACTTTCTTCTATTGGTTCTACTTATAAGATTTTAAAATATGTAATACCCATCCATTAGGAAATGCATTTTCAAATCACGTGGCTTGTTATTGGACAATTAGTGATCTTGTATTAGTACTTACAGGCCCAGCGCCAAAACAAAAAGAATGAAATGTATACTCCTCTTGTGATTTCATCATAAGTAAATGAAGAGTGAAAACAAATGCACCAATAAAAGGTGTCAGTACTAATTATTGGGTAGGATACAAAGTGCACAATGAACAAGGAGTGAGAAAAATAATTGTGTGCTGATCATTTTAGTACATAGATGTCTTTAGGACACTCACCTGTTTCGCTCTGCCATTCTCAGTTTTCAGTTGAAGTGCCTGAGCTTCAGCCCTGGTGGGATGGCTTTGCAGTACTGTCATTGTCTTGAAATAAATAGACCTTTTATCCCAAATGAAATCCAAGCCCTAATGCTGCTTGTATATTTTTTTGAAAGATAGTGTTTCAGTTGTGGGTGGGTAAGTCACTGCACTGGTTGGTGGATACTAGTATGTCTGTAAATCTAAGTAATTCTTGATACAAAAATTATTTTGAAATGGAGGATTGTGGGTAGGGGAACAATCTCACTTTTTTAAGATTATCAAATCAGTCATAAACAGGATCCCACAAAATATGGCACCTACATACTAGAAAAGGAGGACTGTCAATTGTATGGCAGATGTTCTCCAATGTTCAGATACTATGGAACATATTTTATTAGAAAGAGTGTCTTGTGGGCACCTGCCCTCTCATTCATGACCACCTAACATCACTTGGGCAACTGCAGTAATTGCTCACATGGAAAAGTACAGCTCGGAAAATATTTAATGTATTTTACATAGCCCTTTAGTGAAATTTACTAACTAGAAATGAAGAGTCAGCGCCCAACCAGTTTTCTGTAAAGCACCAGCAGGTGTTTAGTGGCCCACTTACAGCTTGTATGGTCCAGAACATGTCTGTAAATCATTGGTGTGAATGAGGTGGATCTAAAACATTCAAAATGAATTCAGAAATTGAATATATTTAGCAACAAAGTGGGGTGTTTAAAAACCAGATCCAATATTTTAACTTGATCCCAAGTGGGGTTTGTTTGGATCTAGAGTTTGGTTTGACCTATTATAAAGAGAAGAACCATTTAAGAAATTCAATTCCAGATCTCGATTCAGATTTTGAACACCTTCATTGTCTAATAGTTTTCAGACCTGATATTTTGGTTCAAGTCCACCTCTGAAAACAATAAAATCTGTAGTATCTGAAATTCTTAATGATTTCTGATTATTTGCTAACTAGAGAGAGAAACTGGGAGTAAAATAAAGTGACATTACAGGAAGAATATAGAATTTTTAAGAGAAAAAAACTCTGTGGGGTGAGGGAGTGTGGCTGGAGGTGGGAGGGCTGTTGCAATCTTCAGTTTGAAGATACTAAGCAAAGAAGTGGCCACAGCAGTACATTTCCTTAACAAAAAAAGTTCTCATTGTTTGTTGTACTTTACCATCGTATCCAGCAATTAGTATTGGCAGCTTTATATTGGGACATTTGTTTTTAGAATTCATTTACCTGCGGTGACATAAGAAAAGAAAATTGGTTCATTCTCTTATTCTTTGGCCAATGGCCCACATCAACTAATAAAACTATTGCTAATTGCAGAGAGAGTGAGGCAAGCCAACCCTTTGGAATATATATTTTGGTAGATGGGATTTCAGATCGTTTGCTGAGCTGAGGGTAATCTGACATGTAATGCAGATAGAAATGCCTCCCTTACAAAGTACCATGTTAATGAGGCAAACCACTGCTTCTGCACAGTAAAGAGATCAAGACGTAAAACTCAGGGTGTAACCCTACAGAGGAAAATCTTTTAAAGACTTGTTGAAAGATGTGGTATCAAATGAATTGCTTGCTTCTTAAAGCCTGCTTTGATATTTATTGGTTCAAATTGCTTCACTGACTCACCCTTGCATAAGCTTTCTTGCCCCATTTTAATCTTGACATTTAGGGAAGCCAGTCAGAGGCGGTGTAATGACTAGGTTTACAAAGGATCTAAATGAAAAAGGAGAAGCTGAGCTGTAGTAATCATAGTCTGGCAATGCATATTTTCACATGATCTACAAATGCAGTTCAAGAGTGATAATATAATAATGAGCTGAGTAATAATGCCAGGACAGGTTATATAAAATAGAGTTCTGGGTTTGGTAAATTAGGCAGTGCTGTGTTGTGTTTTATTTTTAAGTTAGACAAATAGCTGCTCAATATGTTTTTTTATTTACATTGTCTTCTCAAATCACTTAGCTGAGATACGTCATAAGAAGAGACTGTTGTCTATGAAAAAAAATATGGTCTTACAGTAAATCTCAGTATTCAAGGTGGGAAATGTACTGAAACAGCCCCACTCTTCAAAAATAAACCAGTATCGTGAAGGTTTTATTTTTCTCTTTCTGCCATAGGAACCCTTTGTATAATACGTATTTATTAAAGATAATGGATTAGATCCAGGGATTCGCACAAACTTTTCTCACTGCAGCTTGGTTGTGGGTGGTGAGCGTTAAAAGTAGCTTTAAGTCACTTTTACTTTCTCTCTCTTGCACACGCACACACAAACACAGTCACACCCGTCTTGACAAGGCCAGATTTAGGAGCAGATGACCCAGGCGACTGCCTTGGGTGCTGGGCTTGGGGGGTGCTGGGTTCGGGGTGCTGTTTTTGTTGTTAGCGACAAAAGAGGAAATATAATTTTTGAGGTAACATGTTTCAGGTATTCCATATGTATATTCATTTTTCACTAACCTCCTAGAATGTTCTGGATCTCTGTAGAATCTCATAAGGTATTCAAAAGTGTAACAAATGGGGGGGAGGGGCGCTGAAGACACTCCTCATCTGGGGCGTCATTTGGTCTAGGGCCGGGCCTAGACCTATTTAGGCGAGGCCTAAATGATCTGGAGAAAGGAGTAAAAAGTGAGGTGGCAAAGTTTGCAGATGATACTAAACTGCTTGAGATAGTTAAGACCAAAGCAGACTGTGAAGAACTTCAAAAAGATCTTACAAAACTAAGTGATTGGGCAACAAAATGGCAAATGAAATTTAATGTGGATAAATGTAAAGTAATGCACATTGGAAAAATTAACCCCAACTATACATACAATATGATGGGGGCTAATTTAGCTACAACGAGTCAGGAAAAAGATCTTGGAGTCATCATGGATAGTTCGGTGAAGATATCCACGCAGTGTGCAGAGGCAGTCAAAAAAGCAAACAGGATGTTAGAAATCATTAAAAGGGGGATAGAGAATAAGATGGAGAATATATTATTGCCCTTATATAAATCCATGGTATGCCCACATCTTGAATACTGTGTACAGATGTGGTCTCCTCATCTCAAAAGAGATATACTAGCACTAGAAAAGGTTCAGAGAAGGGCAACTAAAATGATTAGGGGTTTGGAATGGGTCCCATATGAGGAGAGATTAAAGAGGCTAGGACTTTTCAGCTTGGAACTCCTTGCCTGAGGAGGTTGTGAAGGCTAGGTCTCTAACAGTGTTTGAAAGAGAACTAGATAAATTCATGGAGGTTAAGTCTATTAATGGCTATTAGCCAGGATGGGTAAGGAATGGTGTTCCTAGCCTCTGTTTGTCGGAGGGTGGAGATGGATGGCAGGAGAGAGATCACTTGATCATTACCTGTTAGGTTCACTCCCTCTGGGGCACCTGACATTGGCCACTGTTGGTAGACAGGATAATGGGCTAGATGGACCTTTGGTCTGACCCACTACAGCCATTCTTATGTTCTTATGCCTGTTCCTCGATGGTCCTGGAAATGTCAGGCTGCCGCTTTTGCTTCTTAGTGTAAAGTACAGCAGTGTCCGGGCTGCTCTACTTCATGGCAGCTGCCAATGGCCACCAAGGAATGCTGAGGGTTCGGGCACATCCTTGCCATGCCCCTGTGTCCCTGAACATGGTCCCTTAGCTGGGGAAGCTGGTTTGGGTGGTGGTGAAGGAGTCACTATGGAGGATTTCCCTTTGCAGTGGGAGTACTCCACTAGCTTTATGACTTCTTTGAGCCTGAGAATTGATGCAAAGTGGCTGCAGTCTGACCAAGAATTTGGGCCATTGCCACAGATATATAAAGTGCCATTTATTCCCAAAGATACCACAGTGCTTTGTAAACTGGTATACAAACAAAAGGACTGCAGGCAGGGACTAAAGCCTGTGCCCTCCTGTGCATACAGCTTCGAGAAGGGAGTGACACGTTACCTCAGGATTTACATGGATTTTAATTTCCATCCCATGTGATACCAGTAGATATCCATCAGAGCAGTCTCCAGTGCACTCTCTGCTCCTTCTTGATTTCACCATTTGGGCTTGTATATCAAGACAGACACTGTGAATATAATCATTCTAAGCTGCGATTAACAGTTTCATTTTGAGAAAGACGTGTGTATAGTGACTATGTGCTCTCAGATTTATTTGTAATCCTTGTTCCTTCCTTCATCATGTCACAAGTGCTTAAACTGGAAATATTCTGGAGCAGGGACCTATGTTTCCATATGGATATAAATTGTCTAACACATTTGAGTGCCACATAAAAAAAATTAGTTTATAATTAGAGTCTTGCAAAGGTCCAAAGAGTCTCTGAAAAAAATGCAAAGAGAAATACATTAGAATCCCATTTATTTCAACAGAATGGGGCGTGGAATGTATTCTGTGAACTGGGTTTTGGATAAACTTGGGCTTTTTTCATTGTAAACAATGCAAGTTGTAGGACGTAACCCACCTCTGGATAATGCATTGTTTTCAGCAAAATAACTAAATAAATAACTAAATAAATGTATTGTGCTTTAATTCCATATCTATTACTGTTTCACTTTATTTATATCTTTTATTATTCTAAGATCCAGTATTGGGAATTGGGGTGAACAGATGTGATGAGGAAGTGACCCTGCTTATCCTATAGTTCTTGCTCTTGATGAACTTCCCACCCAATTCATGAAACAGGCAAAACTGTGTTCTTAGCCACACTTCTGAAAATTGGAAGTCAATCCACTGAAGCCAGAGGGCTATTCTAAATTTATATTGATGCAAATGGGAGAAGACATTGGCCCGGACCATCTGTGAACTATGTAAAGTAGATGAGAGATCTCCATTTCACAAAAGGAAGAATCCTTATCAAATTTGATCCATCAGTTGGTCCATCAAAACATATGTTCCTACTGAACTGGTTTGCTCATATCCTACACCAGTACAAAAACTTGTGATTGTTAGATGTAAAAAGTGGCTTTTCAAACTAATTATCTGGTGACCAACTCCCATGACCAATAGCTTATGCAGATTTCTCACCAGGGAAACCAATTTCTTCATTTTATGCCACTCATCATAGCAAGGTACAAAATAGCATTAAGAGGTCTTCAGTGGAGACTTCTGATGATTCTTTCGTTCTTTTGGCAGAAACAGAATTTGAGCTTCTCACAATTACTATGAATTAAGAATCGTGACTTAATTAGGTGCCAAAAAGATGAAAGGGTATAACAACAAACACACAATGAGCCTGATTCTCTTCTTGCATATGTATAAATTAGGACTAACTCCAGTTAGTCAATGGGGTGTAAAACCAGTGTAAATAAGGGGAGAATCAGACCCAGATCCCAGCAAACTGTAAACCAAATGGTAGAAACATGACTTGGCAAGCACAGTAGCTGTAACTGGGACATGATTAAATGATTGCCATGTAATGTCTTAGTGTTTCTTGAGTGTGTCAAATATTTTACATCTAGCATTTAATATACATGGCTGCCTCAGCTGACTACCCTCTATATCATTGTCTCTCCTAAAAAAAGAAAAAACTAAACAAAAGCCATGTGATTAAATATTTTTTTAAAATAAATAATTAAGTCTCCACACAGAACAACAGAAGCATCTCTCACAAGACAAACTGAATGATTCTCCTGGTGTTTTTCACTTCAATCAATTTGCAAGCTAGTATATATCATAGGTGTAAATCTCTGCGCATTACAGGGCCACAAACAGGGATATGGCAAAAGGTAAACCTGAAATTATGATCTTTAAGGACTCATTGGAGACACTTGTAATCTTGTTTTATTGGTGGTACCCTCCCCAACATAATGAACTTTGATGAAATAATGAAGTAGCTGTGGCGCCTGTGAAGCTAAGCAGGCAGCTATGTCAGTTATAGACCTCCCATGAGCACAGTCACCTGGGTAATGACTCTAGAGTGCAGCCAAGCCAGAAACTCTGGCAATCCACTCTCTTCCCATTTCTTTAACTCCCTGCAGTTCTGTTTCTTGAGTCTGGAGAACAACTATTCATCCACTTAGGTCTGTGGTTCAAGGTTGAATCTAAAAAAAATTCAGTGAGAATCCACTGGGTTGTTTAAAACTGCTCCAAGTGCAGAAGCCGAAGCCATAAGACTGGCTTTCCTGCTGAATATGTTCACGTGTCTAAGGAAATCAATAAATGGAAGACTTTAAAAAGCAATCCTTTAAATTCTGCAAGGCTCCCCCTCACCCCCTTTCCCCAGCACACACATGTTAAGCTTGGTGAAAGTACAATAAATGGTAGTAAGAATCCATAAATTCATCATCATCATTGTTCTTAGCACTTTGCCTCCTCAGAGCACAAACATTTCATAATAAATATAATTAAATTCTTTGCTAGCTGGTTTGACTAAAGAGCCAACTGGCACCATAAATTCCACTTGTATTTATATAATCTATATAATTTATATAATCTGAACATTATATTTTATGCAACGTTGACTGGCAAGGCTGTGATTCTATTGAGTCCTAACTAGGGATGAAATAAAATCAGATGAATCTGAATCAGGAACTCGGATCTGACAATCTCATCCTTGTACCCAAACTCAGATCCAAAAGGTCTAAATTTTCAAAAGAGACTAGTGATTTTGAGTGTTTCAAGTTTTGTATGCCCAATTTGAGACTCTTTCAAGGAGCTTGATTTTTGGATGGTGTGTGAAACTATCAGGCCTCTTTAAGATATCTCCACCTCCTCCAGAAGTTGAATCTGAAGACCACTTCCTGTCTTCATCTCTACACAAGAACAAAGAAGCTTTTGGTTGAAAGTGTAACTATAACACTTTCCTATTTTGTAGGCTCCAAGCCGTCCCTATTTAGTTGTCAGCAAAGGAACAGCTCGCTGACTCTCTTTTACCAGGAGAAAGTAAAGGCACATTGTGCCCTTTTAATCTCATAATGAAAGAGAACAAAGACAAACAAATGAAGGCCCAGTTATCTATCCTTGAGATCTGAGTTTTGAACTTCTAGTACCTACTTAATGAGCCCATTCTGTTGCTTGCTGGTGAGTGAGAACAAAGAGATGTGACTCATGCTGCCTTGTTATTGTTACATAATCTATACAGGTAATTTTTTTATGGTTAATTACTGGATTAAAGTGTATTGGAAATGCAAGGTGATGTGGCAGAAGGAGCCAAGTAGAGTTATGAGAACAGGTGTCAAGATTATGTATGAACTGGAGAGAGGAGGTGAATCTAAGAGATAATTTCATAAGTTGCCACAGTTCTCTTTTGGGGGCTGGGTTGAGTCAGATGTTGTTTAATGATGATCATCATCCATTTTTTCCACAGCATGCTCATTTCCCTCAAAGCTGCATAGGACTTTGGACATTACTTCATCTGAGGCAAGCTGGATGGGATTTCCTTTAGTGCGCATTAAGTCTGCATGTCATTAGATTGGTCATAGGCATTCATTCCAAGTGACCAAAACCCCTCTCTTCACCACTGAAAACATTCCCAGTTCTTTCCTGCCTGGCATACTAGGTAGGACTTTGACCTCCTAGAGATTAAAACTCATTCCTTTTTATGATAGTTGAGAACACATACACCAGGTCAGTTGGCTGGCCCCTCAAAAGAGCTGTGCATTTTAACCACTGTGGAGCTGTGAGAATAAAGTGACACAAACCATCCTAAACAAGCTAAACCTATTGGAAATTATTTAGGTTATTTATGGGAAGAGTAATAACAGTACTAATGACTATAATAATTATTTTATTTCCAAAGTTCCCTGAGTACACCATTAGTTTGTAATAGACAATGAGTACCAATTTAAAGCTGCAAAAATCCACTATACTTAAGTATGTCATGAAGTGACCTAAATAGAGTTATTCAGAGGCAGCAATTTAATTATGATGCCACTTACAGTAGTGCAAAGGGATATATGTGTTACAGGCCAGTTAAATACTAGCACCTTTGAAATCTCAGGTGGATATTTTACATGAAATAAATGCTTGAATTGAAAAATTAGAGCCTTTGAAAGCTTAAGTTGGACTGGTTCTGAAAAGGTCATCCCATCACGGTGACATAGACAGGGTCAAGTTTGTTTGGCTGCAAAATGCACATACATCCTCATTGCTAAAAGTTGGTTGTAAGTAATTTGAAATTGCCAGGAGCCCTTGTCACCCACAAATGCTCTCTGCTTTCCATGCTGTCCCACTTCAAAGCAGCACAGTCCAGCCATGAAAGCATCCCTCCTCTGTTAACAACATGTGGTGTGTGGTTTAAGGAGTCAGACCATGTTCTTTTGGTTCTTTAAAACAATTTTTTGTTTAACTTCTGCTGTAATCCAGTCATCATGTTTGTTACTCAGTTACTCTGTTAATTTAACCAGAACATTTGCTTACTTGGCAGCCACTGAAGGAGAACTACTGGTCTTAGTTAACCCCACCATGGATATTTGTTGCTTCTTCTTTTCTTTTTCTTTGTGCCCCAATTGCAGAGTCCTTGTTTGACAGATAATTAATGCAGATGTGGCTACTTGCTCAGGTATTATTCAGTTGATCTTCTCCTGTTAATTAAAGGTTTAGACTCAACGTCTCTGAACCTGCCTCTGGATGTTTGTCCTCACTCACTGTTTCATACCTGGGATGCGCAGGCGGGGAAATGGATACAAATCTGCATGTGCTCTGGCCAACTTGTTTTTAAAAAATGTCTGTGGTTGGAATTTGCAAAGGAGAATCAGCTGCCACAGACAAAGAGAGATTATTTTTCTGATGGGGTTTTTATTCTTCCTTTGCTCTCTTTGCTACTGAGGTTTCACCCCAGGCAATGACATGCAGGTTTAATCAGCCCTTTACTCTCTGGTGTGCTCAAAATGCTCTGTAAAGTGCAAGGAGTCCCCTTTCCCATTGTTGAGAGCAGGCCTGCCTTGGGTTGGCACTCAGAATAGGATGAAAATTTCATGGGGGACACAGGAATCATAGACTCCCAGCATGTTAAGAGCAGGAGTACTTGTGGCACCTAGTCTACACTACGCGTTTAAACCACATTTAGCAGCATTAAACCGATTTAACCCTGCACCCGTCCACACAACGAGGTCCTTTATACCGATATAAAGGGCTCTTTAAACCGGTTTCTGTACTCCTCCCTGACGAGAGGAGTAGTGCTGAAATCGGTATTGCCATGTCGGATTAGGGTTAGTGTAGCCGCTAATTGACGGTATTGACCTCCAGGCAGTATCCTACAGTGCACCATTGTGACTGCTCTGGAAAGCAATCTGAACTCGGATGCACTGGCCAGGTAGACAGGAAAAGCCCAGCAAACTTTTGAATTTCATTTCCTGTTTGCCCAGCATGGAGCTCTGATCAGCACGGGTGGCCATGCAGTCTCAATCCAAAAAGAGCTCCAGCTTGGACCATACGGGAGATACTGGATCTGATCGCTGTATTGGGAGACAAATCTGTTCTATCAGAGCTCCGTTACAGAAGAAGAAATGACAAAACATTTGAAAAAATCTCCAGGTTATGATACAGAGTCCACAGCACAGTGCTGTGTAACAAGAGTAACAGAAAGCCAAAGAATCAAATGGACGCTCAGGGAGAGAGGGAGGGGGGACTGAGGACTCCAGCTATCCCACAGTCCCCGCAGTCTCCGAAAAGCATTTGCATTCTTGGCTGAGCTCCCAATGCCTGCAGGGTCAAAAACATTGTCCGGGGTGGTTCAGGGTATATCTCGTCAATTTACCCCGCCTTCCCCCCCAAGAAAGAACAGGGAAAAAAATCATTTCTTGCCATTTTTCAGTGTCACCATATGTCTTCTGCATGCTGCTGGACACGCGGTCCTGAGGCGCTAAACAGCAGCATTCCCTCCCCTTCCTTTCCTGATGGCAGATAGTACAAAATGGTGGAAAACCATCATCATCCCATGAGTGCTCCTGGCTGGCCTCGGTAAAAATGGGAATGACTCCCGGTCATTCCCGGCAGATGGTGCAGAACGGCTGGTAACTGTCCCTCATCATAGCAGCTGGAGCCTGAGCTCCATCAGCCCCCCTCCTCGCCCTTTTTGTGTCTAAAGAAAAGATTCTGTACTCCCTGGACTATCATAGCAGCAAGAGGCAGCACTCCTCTCCCCCTCACCCTTTAATGTCCTGCCTGGACTATCATAGCAGCTGGAGGCTGCCTCCTCCTCATTTTATCTCGCTAAAAAGTCAGTGTTTCTTATTCCTGCATTCTTTATTACTTCATCACACAAATTTGGGGACATTGCAATGGTAGCCCAGGAGGGTTGGGGGAGAAGGGAAGCAATGGGTGGGGTTGTTGCAGGGGCACCCCCTAGAATGGCATGCAGCTCATCATTTCTGTGGGATCTCTGGGGCTCTGACCCGGAGCGGCTGTGCTCTCTGGCTGTCTAGTAGACTTGTCCCATATTCTAGGCAGGACTGACTCTGTTTTTAGACAAAACATAAAGAAGGGAATGACCCAAGGAGTCATTCCCATTTTTGTCCATGCGCCCCCCAGCCAACCTCAGCGAGGCCAGCCAGGAGCATCCATGCCAGCAGCAGACGGTACAAAATGATTGATAACCATCATCTCATCACCAATTTACAATGGCAGACAGTGCAATAGGGATGGTAACCATCTCTGCTACCTTGCAAAGGCAAATGAATGCTGCTGTGTAGCACTGCAGTACCGCCTCTGTCAGCGGCATCCAGTACACATACGGTGACAGTGACAAAAGGCAAAACAGGCTCCATGGTTGCCATGCTATGGCATCTGCCAGGGCAATTCAGGGGGAAAAGGGCGCGAAATGATTGTCTGCCATTGCTTTCACGGAGGAAGGATTGAGTGACGACATTTACCCAGAATCACCCGCGACACTGTTTTTGCACTATCATGCATTGGGATCTTAACCCAGAATTCCAATGGGCGGGGGAGACTGCGGGAACTATGGGATAGCTACGGGATAGCTACCCACAGTGCAATGCTCCAGAAATCGACGCTAGCCTTGGTACATGGATGCACACCACCGAATTAATGTGCTTAGTGTGGCCGCGTGCACTCGACTTAATGCAATCCGTTTTACAAAACCGGTTTATGTAAAATCGGAATAATCCCGTAGTGTTCTTTTTAAACACAACACACTGGTAGGTGTCAGAGTAGCAGCCATGTTAGTCTGTATCCGCAAAAAGAACAGGAGTACTTGTGGCACCTTAGAGACTAACAAATTTATTTCAGCATAAGCTTTCGTGGGCTACAGCTCGCTTCTTCGGATGCATAGAATGGAACACAAAGACAGGAGATATTTATACATACAGAGAACATGAAAAGGTGGAAGTACGCATATATATAAATATCTCCTGTCTATGTGTTCCATTCTATGCATCCGAGAAGCGAGCTGTAGCCCACGAAAGCTTATGCTGAAATAAATTTGTTAGTCTCTAAGGTGCCACAAGTACTCCTGTTCTTTTTGCGGATACAGACTAACATGGCTGCTACTCTGAAACCTGCCAGTGTGTTGTATTTAAAAAGAACAGTGATTGGTTCCTTTCGCTCCCAAGAACCAACTCAAGCAAACGTGTTTTATGATCCAGTCAAAATTTTGTTGTTTTTACAAGCTGTGATGTTTTCTGTGTATACATTTTGCTGTGACAGTATAAGAGAACAGTCATTTCAATCCAAAGTGACATATTTTGATCATCCCAACTAGACACTTCAGAAGTAATCATTTAGAAGCATTTGGAACTTCTTGGGTTCCAGAATTTAAATTCTTGTGAAACTTATAAATAACTTTATTATTTAAGAGACAGGAAGAGAGGCTGAGAAAATGCTTTTCATTTTTTAAATGATTTTTTTTAAAGTTCTAAAATATTTTGCAAGGGATCTAAAAATTTTTCAGTGCTTAGAACAACAGAATCCCCGAGTAGAGCAGATGTACAGCAGGATAAAGGTACAGAGATTTTTTCAGTGGACTAGGAGGATGTTTTTGTGATTGAAGAACAAGTCACACTGGCTTGGGAATCAAGAGTTGTATTCCCAGTCTCGCAACATACTTCCTGTGTGACCTTGCACAAATCACTTAACCTTTCCATGACTCAGTTTCCCATCTGTGAAATGAAGATAACACTTACTGACATCACAGTGAGGTTGAAAAGCTTAATTTTTATTAATTTGAGAACATCAGACAGAAGGAGCCAGAGACATGGAAATTATTGTTATTATCAATGGATGCCTCTGGTGTATTGAGGGTTGCCTATACCTATCCTGAAATTCCATGAGTTGTTTCTGACTGCAAATAATTAAATATCCCTGAATTTATTTCAGGCCTTGTGAGGCTACTATGAATCCCACAAAGTGATGAACTTCAATCGAAAATTGTGACTAGGGATTTCTGACTCAGTCAAAAGGATATATGAAAATCTCATGAGAGAGCCCATTTGTGTGAGAATTCCATCCCAATTCTATTGACCCCAAAGATTTGATAGATATTTTTGCTAACTAACATAATGGGTTGCTGAGCCTGAGTTTGAAATCTTTCGGGGGACTTGGCCATCTCTTATTGAGTCAGAATGTGTTGGCACACACCTCCGTTTGTGACATGAAGCGACAGTGTGTGACAGTGTCACAGCATTATGACACAATGTCATCCTGCAGGAGAAAATTAAATCTACTGTGACACTTGCACCATCATTTTTGTTCTTGATGGTGTTGGTTGGTGCTGCAGATTTTTACATCTAAGCTTTTATCCTAGTTCAGAAGATATTGGCATGACTCAATTGTCTATGGAAAATAATTAGCTGCCTAGGTCTTTATAGTTGTACACCAGTTTAATAATAAATAATTAATTGAATTAGTCCAATTAATGTCTCTAATGGTCTATGAATGGAGTGAGATCCTAGGTCACGTTTAATTAAAAAATGCAATAGATTTGCCATCCTTCTGTACACACCCAGGGTGATGCTATTGCAGCCCTTCCAATTACTGCCTATGATTCATTATTTGGACCCTAATGACATAAACAGTTCTGCATGAATCCTCCTTCGGCATTTGTACTTGAAAACAAGCATTCACCTGTGCAAATCAGATAATTTCACACACAAACATGTAGTTAGGCATTCAATTATCTGATCTAAATATCACATGTTGGTCTGTGAGTGTAAATGCATTTGTTTGCAAGAGCAGTGATATGTGTACATTTTTGTGGGTGCTTCTGTTGCTCCTTGCTTTGAAATTTTGACCCTAAACTAGTCTTTACATAAATCAAATGGGTCTTCAACTATGATACTGCATGAGCAGTAAGGTTCAGTTAATGCTGTTTCATCATCAAAAAGCAGAAATTATTGTTGAGATTAACAGGGCTGGTTAGGAAATTTTAACACATCTCTAGACAAAATTATATTCAAGGTACTACAGGCAGCATGGCTATTTTGCAAGCCCACTCACTTATGGTGAGTGTCATTAAAAGCTCATTTACCTCTGTGCTGTCATGTTTTTACTGCAGAATCTCCTAGTCGAAGTGGAGATAGATAGCACAGTTACTGCAAGCGCCTGGGGTAGTGCATGTGAATTGTACTTCCCCTCAGTGGCCAAGGCT
Organism: Gopherus evgoodei; assembly: GCF_007399415.2. Taxonomy (NCBI): domain Eukaryota; kingdom Metazoa; phylum Chordata; order Testudines; family Testudinidae; genus Gopherus; species Gopherus evgoodei. The sequence goes on along the minus strand of NC_044329.1, from coordinate 19,750,116 downwards.
ACCCTAGTTTTGGTATTCACAGAAAAATCTCCTCCAAAGAGGCACTCCTGAGAATGAGGAAGCAGAGCTGAGAACAATAAACCTTACCTTACTGCTTTAAAAATACTAGTTCTAAAGCTCTGAGTCAATCTGTTTATCTTCAACCCCTGTCAGTCCTGTTCAAATATGAAAACATTCTTGAGTTTTAAATTGATTCTTTGTCATCTAGTGGCGTCAGACACCCAGCTTGTGAGCTGGATCCAGCCTGCTTAAATTATTTGTCTTTGCATTATGTCAGATTTGGATCCTGTAGAATACAATTTGAAGAAATTAAGTTTCCCTTGCCATTATGAAAAATACCCCTAATATCCTAAATGCAACAAATATGAAATCTATGCAGAGTTGTCTTCCTGCATCTGCAGACAATCTGAAACAACAACTCTAAGTTGTGTGAGGTGCCTCCATTTTTCTTACTGGGTTATTCACTCTTAAGACTAATGATGGCAATCTAAGAGCCAGGTTTCAAAAAATTATGTATGCAATTATGCATCTAATTTGCATAATTATTGCAGTCCTGTGTGCAAATTGGGCAACTGTACAGTCAACCGGCCAAAGAAAGGGAAGAAATACCAGTGGTCCTAAATATTGCTTGTACCATTTTTTCCCCTTGGTTACTACATTTGGGCCATATTCGATCTTTGATCTCTGGGCAAGCCTCCAAGTGTTATCAGTGGAACGTTCACTGTAGATCAAAGGGAGTATATGGCACTAACTTTGTTGATCTAGTTCAGGGGACATAATTAAAAATGTAATTTCATTGAATGAATGTGATGTCCCTTTTAAAACTTGTGTAGGTGTAATTAGTGCAGCATCTGATTTCTTTCCCCAGCAATTACAATTTGATTCACTGTTATAGGTTGAAAAGCATATAGCATGTATATTAACAGCTTTTTATCTTAGCACAGGTTTGTTGGTTTGCTTTAGTCTCTCTTTCAGGGATGTGACTGCACTCTAATATAGGGAAAGACAATTGTGTGGTGGCTCTATCCAAACCCCTATTCATCATTCATGACCTAGTGAAAAAAGTGTTGCAAATTGTGCTGAAATTCTGTTGAAAGCCAAGCCAGTAACTGGGCCAAAGGTTTTCCATTGATATGAAAGACAAAACCAGCACCATTAAATCATCTGTGCAATGTAAGCTGATGCAACAGAGGATTTAGCTCTGTCCATACAATAGTTATATAGGAGAGTAGGGTATGAAGGGTTTCAAGGGTCTGTGGCCATTGTTTTAAAGGCACAAGGATAATCAAATGACATCATGGTAATAAAGTAATCAGAAGAGAGCAAAATAAACAGTATTACAGCACTGAAGTGACTCATCCTGAGGGTTAGACAAAATACTGTACATAAATCAGCTGAACTGAATACACATTAAAACAGAGTAAACCGAAAAAGACTCATATCAAATTGTATATGCCATGCTGAGTTGTCTGAGATGTGTGATTATAGATCACATACAGAGTTCTATACTGAATACATACTGGTGACTAAATTATCACACTGTCAGACTTTGCATAGGACTCCTATAATTTCATATAAAAGAGATCTTGGAAGAAGCAGGATGTTTGAGAACTTGTGCTGCATTGGCATTGGACTTCATGTTTAAATGTTTAAAATGACTTTGAAATGCATTTATTTATAAGGTGAAATTACTGATGTATAAGGTGAAATTTACAAGGCAACCTATATAAGGCCTGCATGAGTTTCTGAGTCTATCTGACAAATACAATAAAAATGATAATGTAGGCTGCATAGCACAAGAAAAGGATATTGTAATGATTATGGAGCTTCAAAAATAAGGCTCTTTTTCTCAGAGGCTGTCTGTCAGCAAAGACGTTTTGAGCCTGATTCTCTCTAACTTACATTAGTGTCAATTGTTGTAACTATTCAAGTCAATGGAGTTATACTATTGAAAAATTAGTGTAAGTGAGAGGACAAAATGATCTTTTGTATGCTACAAGCCCTGCTCTTTTACTAGTGACACCATTGGAGGAGATGGTGGGAGCTTGCCCCCTTCTGAGATAGGTTGAATGGATAAACAAGAAAAACCTACTGAACTTGTAATGGAAGACTGTTAGTCGGAGCTGTGGCCATGAACTCTCGTGTGATTTTTTTTCCTCTCTTTTCCCCTCATTTAACTTTTCTGAGTCTGAATGGTGTTCCAGACTGTTTGCCTGTGGTAATGGGTTGGAGAGAGATGACTTCATAAAATCATAGACTATCAGGGTTGAAAGGGACCTCAGGAGGTGGTCTACTCCAACCCCCTGCTCAAAACAGGAACAATCCCCAAATAATATAGACTTCCATAATATAGAACACAAAGTATGAACATTTAAAATTACAAGCTTGTACTGGTGCGGTAAGATGGCTGTTGAATTTTATTTTATGAAGTTTATTGTGATAGTCTGACAGATTGTCCAAGAGTGGCTGAATACTGTAGATTATTCAAATATAAAATGCTTTTATTCTATTGCAATCATTAATCTAAAGGTAAGGTGGTTTTGCTGTTGATGCAATGCAATGAAAACTGATGGCAGCAGGGAATTGTCTTACTAGTAGGGATTGGAGATGGTACATAAAGACTCACTTATTTGACTCCAGGCCAACCCAGGTCAGTTGCGCCTGTATATCATTGTGTCTGATAGCTAATAGATGGCCTATATCAAAACAGTTGATACTTTCAGTCTAGTTCTTGTCAAGTTGCTATGTCACAAAAGCCACTATCAAAGTTAAAACTAACTGGAATCTTTGTTGGAAGAGAGCAGAAACAAGGGGAAAGCACTAAATAGAAATGGACGATAACTGAACTTATTCCTATTAGTCATGGATGAAGGAGGTTTGCTGGAGGGGGAGCAATAAGACACAGGGAAACCTGCATTGACATGAGGCAATAAAGTATGTGCTCTATCTATGGGGATAGGGAAGACTATACATAAGACAATATAGATATTTTTAGCTGATCAGATAGTGGGGAAAAAAATGTCCAGGCTAAACATTCAGCTAACATAAATTCCTTGAAAATGTTTGAGTTCTACCAGCAGAGAAACTGGACCATTCGAAAATAAAATAGTAGCTTGGACAACGGAAAAAAAAATCACAAATAATATATCTGGCAAATATAATCCAGCCATCTTTAGAGCTGGTACAATAATGAGGGGGAAATGCATTGAGGAATAATGTATTCAATAACGGATGGAGAAACAACGCTGAAGAAACTTTGTGACTATTATTCAACTAACTGTGGATATAACAGAGAAAGTGGATCAGCATATATAGATAAACATCACAGGCCAGATTCTTGACTGGTGTAAATTGGTGTAGCTTTGCTGATGTCAGTACAGCTGTGTCAATTGATTCCAGCTGAATATCTGGCTCAAACACTTAAGGGTCTGATTCTCTCTCCTGTACTTTCACTGAGCAGTATAGATGAGAACCATCCCATTAACTTCAATAGAAATATATCATGGGCCAGATCACCTCTTCCTGCTGTAAAACCTCAGTCTTTCCAGCTGGTGTGTGGGTGAGTGGGTATGGCTGTGGGCATTGTCACTCCCCACTACCACAGAGTGAGTCTACAACCAAACCTGCCGTATCCATGGGAGAATCAGAACTATTTGCATGAAGGACCTATGCTGACCCTACAGTCCTCCCCACCAGTGTCCCCAGAGAGACCACCACTTAAAGAACAGATCATCACGGCCAAGGTGTTCAACAGGATATGAAATACAACCTCTGACTGTATAGTCTTTTCTGAATAAGCTTCATGGGACTGCAGGAGGTACAGTGTAAGTGCCACTCCCACACATGATGGCTCCATGGCAGCCACTACTCAGTGCAAGGCAGTCCATTCCCCAACCCAACATGTGACTTTTTGGGTCATGATCTGACCCGCCTTGAGTACTGATGGCAGAATCAGAGCCTAAATTTCTGTTGATTTTTACAGGAGCCACCACATTTGAAACCGTTCTGAACATTGACCTATCAACAATGCAAACCAAGAGCAAAAGGGAAGAAAAGTTACAAAAGTCTCAGAGCGTCTCACAAATTGTTAGTCACCAATTTCACTCCCTTTGAGGAACATTTGCTCGTTCTGTATCCATGTGTTTTAATTCAACAGGGGACCAATAGCTTTGATTTTTTCTCCTAGCCTTGTTTAAAACCGGAATTTGAAGTGCAAATTTTGAAATGTAATCTTTGCTGCAAAGCAGCTTGCAATTTAATTGCTGTGGCTCATGGGTGAGGGAAGTGGGGTCAGGAATCCCACCCCAGCCTTCTCATAAAGTCATTTGTGACAGAGGAAGTCTCAGTTATTACACAGGAATGTTGAAAGCATTTTATTTTCTCTCCCTTTGATTTATATTGGTTTAGCTCCAGGTCCTTTGGGAATAATTAAACAGATTGCTTCATGTGTTGCTTATATAATGATTAATATAAAATATGTGTGCAAGCAAATGGAAGCTTATTACTTAGGTGATTAATAATTAGGATTAATTAAAGTAATTATTTTAATAAATGAGATTTAGTAAAATATAGCCAAAACCAAAGCTATGGCACATATTGTAGATGGTTGATTTGGAGAAGAAAATGAACAAAGTAGTAATTGGGGCAGAAGGAGAAAGAGATGAGAAGGAGGTTGAGAGTGATTAAAGGCAAATACACAGGACATTTAAAAATATTAATTAAAGCTAGGATGGAATGGACATATCCAAGCTGTCAAGTCATTTAACCTGAGCCACCTATTACAACACAAAGATGATGTTCAGATATTCAAGCATCCTAGCAATGCCCATTAAAAACTCCCATTTTTCATGATGGCAGGAGGAAGGCAGTGAGGCCAGAAAAGATTGTAGGAGAGAGATAAAGGGTCAAATTCTTCTTTCATTTACACTGGTATTATTCTGCAATAACTCCATTTTGCTTATACCTGTGTCACTGAGACACGTCCAGCTGTCTAAGGGTATGTCTACATGGGAGTTTAATTCAAAGCTTTTTTATATGCATCAGGTAACTCAGTAAATGAGTTAATAAGTTGAACAAATAGTGTGCGCATGGAATGCCTGTTTGGTTTTCAATTTGCATTGTGTGAAAACATGTTGTCAGTTTGTGCAAACTGAGGGCATAGCATTCTCAGGGGGTATCTAGTTATCTTTTGCTTTGCTGCTGAGCAACGTGCATCCCAGGATTGTTTTTGCTCAGAATTGTGGAAATCAAGGTGGGTTCAACTTCTTTTTTTTATTCTTTAATTTATCTTTTTAAAATCCCATGATTCCAGTGTCTCCCCCCATGCTTACTTTCTGAGCTGGCTCAATGGCGGCAGCAGGACAAGGCTTAAGAATAGGAGGTCTCTGAGCTGTTGGAGCAAGAGAACTAGCTCCTGAATCACCAATACAGCTTTCAGCATTGTTTATGGGCCCAAGAAACCAGTTTGGATGGTGAGAGAGCATCATTCTGCCAACCTGGGATGACCAGCTGTAGCAAGAGAACTTCAGGATGGTAAGGGCCATCTATTTTAAGATCAGTACAGAACTGACCCTGGAGCTTCAGCAACAGTATACTAATATGCAGTGCCCCATACTCATGGAAAAGCAGGTTGCCTTTCCCATCTGGAAGCTGGCCACCCCAGAACGTTACCAGCCTGTAGCTAACCAATTCAGCACATGGAAATCAACTGTTGAGCCATTCTCATGCAGGTCTTCTATGCCTTTGATAAGGTGCTGTATAACTGGGGTCATGAACTTTGGTAATGCTCAGGAGATTATTGATGGCTTTACATGCATGGGGTTCCTAAACTGTATTGGGCTAATTGAAGGAATCCATGTGCCTGTCATTTGCCCTCACCCCCATCTGGGCACAGAATTTATAAACAGAAAGTATTTCTCCCTGGTGCTCTAAGGACCAGTGGACCACTGCAGCCGGCTTACAGACATAAATGTAGTGTGGTCTGGGAAGGTTAATGGCGCTAGGATCTTTTGCAACTCAGCACTGTTTAAATTAATGGCAAAAGGACTGTTCACCCCAGGACTACTGTGGACATTAATAGTGTGTAGGTTGGTCTGGTTATTCTGGGAGACCTGGCTTACCCCTGATACTCTGGTTAATGAAGCCACATATTTTAACTATCACTTGCGTAGTTGCAAAATGGTAGTCAACTGTGCATTTGGCCATTTGAAAGGCAGATGGTGCTGTTTGTGGACTTGGTTGGAAGCAGCAGAAGAGTACATTCCAACCAATTTAACTGCATGTTGTGCCTTGCACAATATTTGTGAAAGCAAGGGGCAAAGCCTGACCAACAAGTGGGAGGCTAAGGTGTGGAGACTTGTTTGTGTTCTCTGTTGGCTGTTCGAACTTCCAAACAACAGTGGGATGCCTACTGTTCATGTTTTCAGTCACATGTCTGAACACGTTAGCCCGGGGTGGAGTAGGAGGGGAGTGTTGGGATGCAGACACTGCAAGCAATGGGGTATTATGTGTGGGTGGTTAAAGTTTAACGTTCTTAATGTGCTTAAACCCTAGGAATTATTTCAGCTTTATTTAAAGGATGCTTTGTGTTAAATGAAATGATGACCCATAATGGATGTATTGTAAACAGTTTTATTATGAAACAACAATAAAATACCAATAATAAAGTTTTAATAAAAGCAATGGGAAAATGTCATTGTATGTGAAAGGGCATTTAACAAACCAATTTTTTTAAGCAACCAATTACACACGAACCTCTAATTACTGCACAAGTGCAAACAAAACCCAAAGTGCAATGGTAGCAATGTTCTAATTACAACAAAATAAGGAGGGGGCATTAAAAGGGAGTATATGTCTTGCCTCTGGCTCTTGTGTGCGTGGGTTCTGGAGTTGAGTGCTTTAGCTCAAAATTTTCGGGGGCATTGCAGGACTCGTTAGAGCTGGACTCCCCAGTGCAAGTGTTCTCAGTGCCCAGAAGTTGGATCTGAGAGGTGAACAGGAGCTGCTGGGAACACAGCTTCAGGGATGTAGAGGTTAGAAGTTGCTGCTGTTTCCAGTAGCCAGCACTGTCCAGGGGCTGACGGACATGACTGCTGACCCAGAAGGAGCATATTCTGCAGGAGGACATTTTAGCCCAGGGGTGAGAGTGGTGAAGGGAGTCTCCAGACCCTCCACATGCTGCGCCCGCCACAAGCATGAGCTCCGCGGCTCCCATTGGCCAGGAAAAGCACCACTGGGAGCTGCTGGAGCCACGGAGCAGGGCTTGCAAGTGCCGGGAGCACACAGAGCCAGAGGGACACCTTAAGAGCCAGAGGGACCTGCCAGTGGGTGAGGTGGGGAGTCCTGGCGGTGCTCACCTGAGGCTGCTCACGTCCCAGGAAGCATCCGGCAGGCTGGTTCCTCTGGCTCCTAGGGTTGCGGGTCGGGTCGGGATGGGTGCGGAGGGCTCTCTGCTTGCTCCCGGCACCTGCAAGCCCCGCCCCTGCAGCATGCAGCGCTCCTGCCAGCGGGCAGGCGCTAGGAGCTGCCCCAGGAAGCGGTGAGCTGCGGTGCCATGGCTGCGGTCCGCCGATACTGGGACAAGGGCTTCCCAATCAATGTAAGGATGGGACGCAGGACAAGTCCCCTAAAATCAGGACTGTCCCAATAATATCGAGACGTCTGGTCACCCTAGCACTGTGACACTGTCCTTTGGCCACGTCCGGGATCTCTTGGGAGAACTGCATTTCTTTCTCCCTCTGGGTCTTCATGTGCAGCCTCCATCTCTCAGCCATGAGTTGTGCAAACATCTTGTCCCAAGTCTTCTTTTTTCTCCCCCTCAGGTTGGCCAGCCAGTAAGCAGTAGATAGAGGCCCAGTCCTTGTTGGTCTGGCTGTTGCAGGTGATGTGGTTTATGGGAGTAGGAGGAAAAAAACTCAGTTACTTATTGTTCATATCTCAGGCAAGTCGTGACAGCCTTTTTATAGTATGTATATGTGATCTTACCTCCTTGAACCTCTTCTCATTCCTGGTGGAACCTCAGAGATGGTAAGCGATCTGCATGTGCGGAGAATGCTGGATACTGTATCTGCTTTCATGCTGTTAGGGGTGGGGTGGATGGAGCTATATTCCAGGTTGATTTTTGTAGTTTTGTCTGTGCACTGGAGGCACTACAGTGGCATCAGAGGTGTAAAAGGAGGCATGGGGACATGGGGGACGAGCTCAGTAATAGTCACCTCTACAGCCTCGTTAGGCTGTCCTCACTTGTGACGTTGCACTGAGATGGGTGACTAAAATGGTGTTAATCAAAAAGGCAAAGGGCAGAGCAGTGAGGTATGCTGTGAAACTGTGCCCCAGGATGATCCCCCATAAGTGCTGCAGGAGTGGAAAGGGCTTCCAAGTCATACCGGGGTCATGGGGGTGCAGCTATTCCCTGTAATGTGCGATACCATATTGAGTTGTTTCTCAGTAGTCAGTTCTGTGTTCTCTCCCCCGCAGACATGGAGAAAGAGCAGAGAAAAGTAGATGGGGCTCTGCAATGATTGCCAGCTAGAACGCCTCAGTGGGAAGCAGTATTGTCTGTGCCTTGACCAGGCGCTGCATGAATGAATGCTTTCATTATTCGAATCTGCCCCAGAGGCAGAGGGGAGTGGGATGCAGACTGCGACTGCACCATGCTCAGGGCCCGCGCTTCCATTTAGGTGACCTAGGCGGTCGCCTAGGGCACCAGGATTTGGGAGGGCAGCAGGCTGCTCCGGTGGACCTCCTGTAGGCATGTCTGCGGAGGGTCTGCTGGTCTTGCGGCTCCGGTGGAGCATCTGCAGGCACGCCTGTGGCAGGTCCACCAGAGCCACGGGACCAGAGGACCCTCCACAGGGACGCCTGCGGCAGGTCCACTGGAGCCACGGGACCAGAGGACCCTCCACAGGGACGCCTGCGGCAGGTCCACCAGAGCCACGGGACCAGAGGACCCTCCACAGGGACGCCTGCGGCAGGTCCACTGGAGCCGCGGGACCGGCGAGCGGCAGAGCTAGAGCCAGCTCTGCGCCTAGGGTGCCAAAAACCCTGGCACTGCTCCTGACCATGCTGGTGAGCGCCATTTTGAAGTAGTGCAAGGTAGAGTGGGGGAGGGCTCCAAACCCACCTGCACCACCAATAATAATAAATTGTAAAAATAGGTATTTACAAAAGCGAAATTCCCTCCAGGGGATCTGACTCTTTGCTTCCAGCCTGTTTTTTTGGCTGAGAATCAGGCTCAGTCAACACAGAGCAGGACTTTCCAGCTGGCCATCATCCCTGTCCTGGAGTCACAAACAGATCCTGGCTCTCAGGGGGCAGCTCCTTTCCACCATTGTCCTGCTCAACTGTTGATGGATCAAGGTGGTCATCCTCGGAGGGGAGAAAATGTGAACAGCCGACTGTGAATAATGCCTGGGATGGGTACATCACAAAATGGAAAGAAACACATCTACCAGATTGTCTCCTTTTATCTCATGTTTCGGTGTACTGTCTCGTGAGCTGCTTGCTGTCTGTCATTGACTGGCATACCAGTCCTGACCCCACGTGGACATCTGCTTTGCAATGTCCACAGAAAGATCCTGTGTCTAGCTACAAGAGCATCCTGAACTGACTCTGTTCCCCAGACAGTGATGAGATCTAGGGTCTCAGCACAGCTTCAAGCAGCTGCACAAGGCATGCTGTGTGGCTTCTGGAGTGCTATTGCAATTGTATTGTGAAAATAATACACTGGGATTCAGGAGCAAATGGGCAAAATCTGGGCCAGAGCTCCCTTTTACAAGGGGGAGGGTCATCTGGGAAACTTGACACTAAGTCAGCGGAGGGGTGGGGGGTGGGAAGCACACAAGTAAACATACTGCTGACCTGCAAAGCATTGTGGGATAGCCATTTGGAAGCATGCAAAAAGTGGTGTGCTACAGTTGTATGCACACAAATAAAAGACCAAATTGAAATAGTTCAAAGCAAACCTAATCCATTTTGCAAGAGGACTCTAAACCTAACTGCAAAATGCAGAGTTAGTGCATAGTGATGGGTTTTCTCTGTTATCAGGTATTATTGTCCTTAGGCTTACAAGGATCAATAAACGGGCCCCACAAAGGAGTGAAGACAAAGATGTACACCTTCCACTTCAATTAATACAATGTATGGTATCAGCTAGATGAATATTTCTTGGGAGAGCAAAGTGTTCCACCAGACTGGGGGGATGAAAAAGAAGAAGGTTGAAAACCAACAATAAATTGTTGCGAGACTACCAGGACTTGGCTGTGGCCTATGTTTGAAGTCTTATAACTGAGATGGTGTGGAAATGTGACCCCACTAGTGCCTTTGATTCCTGACTGAATCAGCAGCCAGCGAAGGTGAAAGAATAATTTTGTGACGACATAGGAGTAGCAAGGATATAGTCTGCCCTGGAATACAACATTTTCAGCATTGTGGGATAAATATATGACAGGTTCGCCTTTGGTTAGATTTACTGTGCACACAATATTGTTATTCACACCATCACATTTTCCCCTACTCTTGAGGAGTCTGACTGTTGACTTAGCACTTGGTTATAGCTTGGAAGAATTTCAGGACCCTCACAACTAAGCCTTGTAAAACAATTTTGCCCCATTAAATCCTGCTACTGTTTTGTAAATGCAGAGACTAAACAAAAACATGAGCACAGACATTGTAAGAAACTTGTGCCTAAGTTCCCTGACTGCCTGAGTCCCCTGACTGTTCTTTGGCCCAGAATTGGCTTAAGTGCTTTCCTGAATGGGTGCTTAATATGTTTTCTAATATACAGGTGGGTTTTCTGTGAGTGTCAAGATCTTTTCTGTTCCCTATTTATAGTGTGTGTGTCAAAGAGAATTAAAAACTGAAGAAGATAGAGACCAGAATCATAGAAATCACGTTCAAATCTCAATTAAGAAAACCTCATCTAAGTGCCCCTGTTGCAGTTGCCTAGCTGACAAGTTGCGTGCTGATTGGTAGATTTTTTTTACAGCAGGTTAGGAAGGGGAAAAGTGAATTATTATCATAAGAGGTTAAAAATTCAAGACATGCTTTTTTATAAAACATTATTTTTTTAATCCGTCTCAGTTCATTCTGAGGGAACTAAAAAACACACTATATTTTTTCCACCCTGAAAAAGACCAGTTGGTGCATATGTTACTCATATGACACAAGAAATTAAAAGATTCTAATTCATAAATATCTTGCTTGATTCACTTCACAAGTTTGCTGAGAATTATGGGAATGAGAAAGGCTTCTCTCTACATTATCGTGGCAACTCATGGTGGAGCAATTTGCAGATAATTTACAGCCAGGCATTTTCAAGTTGTTCACACAGAAAATTATGTACTGAATGTTGACATACTTCCTTTTGTTAGTGTTATTGTAACCCAGACCTTTCCAATTGTTTTTTGAGTATATTATGACCAACTGGTTGAGTCATCATCTTGTCAAATGCCATTGGATTTTGTAACCAGGTTCTTGCTTCACTTGCGCTAGAGTAGTAAAGACATTTCTCTCAGTGTTGCTGTGTTTCATGTTGTACACATGGGGGATTTTGATGGGGGAGAGTGGAGGATTAAAGAGATGACATAGGTCTTAAAGTTTGCTTCTAACAGTCTGCTGGGTTTTTTATTTCACTGTATAAACAAAGACATGCACAACTGTCTGTTAAGGTTTCTGATAGAGTAGTTCAATGGGCAATTTCCTGTATTAAGTAGTGTGATAATTAGGACTGCTACTGGAACAAAACATCATGTGCACATATTATTACATTACACCATGTTTAAGTTAGAGTGCAATTATTGCATCTTAGTAGCCTATGTACACACCCCCACATTTTGAGTGGGTAACTTCCCGTACATTGCTTCTCATTTCATAACTTGCATTATTGTTCTTCAGTAAAAGTATTTATATTACCACTTGCATTAATTGAAAAGGACCATTCACAGTAAACCAATTTGAGCCAGTATGATTGTCCTACACAGTACCTAAACACTCTGCATCATTCCTGTTTGAGTCAAGCAGCAGACACAAGTGACCACATTTGGATTCAGTGATCCAGTGGCACCTGGTGAAGTTCCTGACTTTGACTGTGCCCAATAGAACCCTCATGGACTATGATGATGAAATTAATGGAAGGCTGAATTGGTTGAATCTTATCAGAGCCCTGTTCCAAGTGCAGGCTCGATCCTGCATATTCTTACTCACATTAGTAGACACATTGAAATCAGTGCCATTATTAATGAGTAATTATTATTTGTGGGCGTAATGCTTTATATGATTGATTGGTCCTTAAGATGGCAAGGTAACGTGCGGAAACTAAGAGGACCATAACAGAGGAATAATAGACTGCAATCGATAGGAATATTTCTTACACAAGTTTAGCAGTGTGCCTGCATATCATTTCTGGCTGTAAGCAAGAGCCACTCGAGTTCATTAAGAGCAATAGGAAGTCCTTGAGCCCCAGATTCCTGTCATTTCAGTTGAAGAGGAGGCCTCTGGCATGTAACCAGATACCTTCTGAGTTTTAAGACCTGCTGATCTTTGCCTTTAGACTTCTGGACAGTATTAATTTACATAGGCCAGAAAACAAGCGTGGAGTTCTCCACCCTATTGAGTTACATGCAAAGAGCACCAATAAACTTCCTGATGTAACTAATAAAGTAAATTGGGAAGGAAGGAACAACCTATCAATTATCAGTAGAAAAAAAGTTGTAGGAATTTGGCAAATTAAGTATGTGAACAAACTAGTTAAACATGGAGAGGAGAGATTGAAAAGGAAACCATGAGCTTCTTCTCATTCTTACATACTAGGCACTGATCCATTTATTAACTAGAAGCAGAAGAGGCAAAGAAGGCAAGAAAAAGCACAAACTTTTTCTGTTTAAAAAAAACCAAAGGAAAATAATAATCCATTTTTAGGTGGGCGAAATGGAGGGCTGCCACCTTTCATAATATAAACATGCTGCAATACTCAATCCTTGTACTGATGGCAAATTAGCTCACCACACTTCTTGTGTCATCTGTTTATATTATTATTATTATTAGTGCAATCTGACCTACTAAAGAGAGACATTCAGCAGTCAGTGAGTGCAGCTTCCATTGACTCCAATGGGAATGCTGTCCACTTTTTCCAGTGCCAAATTGGCCCATAATGTGCATCATGATGTTTTAGGAAAAGGAATGGTCATCCCCCCCCATCAGCCTTGTTCTTTTGTGGTTGATTGTTGACCCCCCCCCACATGGTTTTTCACCAGAGCCCTTAATCTTTTTTTCCCCAGCAACAAATCTGTGTATCTCTTGATCATACTAATGCAATTCTGCTTAGCCTCAAACCTTTCTTCTGGTAGCTTATTCTGTGTCTAGTTCCTTTTGTGGAGGGTAGTCCTGTTTTGTTCCCTTTCTGTTCTGAGTTCCTAATGTCCAAATCTCACCCCTATACTTACAGGGAGTGTTAAGGAGAGAGAAGAATTGAATAAGATAAAGATCAGAAACACACTTGCCCGCTGAATTCAGAAAACTCCAACTAGGTGCCTCTGTAAGGCCCAGTTCAAAAAAGAATACCTTTAGCACATGCTTAAGTGCTTCTCAGGCAAAGTGGCCTAGCAGAAGGATTTTTCCTAACCGAAGAGCTGCGTGCTGATTTTTAGCTTTCTGCAGCAGGTTTGGAATGCAAAAAGCAGTTTATTATTCAACTCTCTGTTCTAAAGCAGCGAAAACCCTGTTTATAAGAAACTTCAAAAGCCTCTGTCACAAATATCAAGCCCATATTCTATGTGCCTTTGCCAAGTCAAATTAGGTTATTTTACTTGATATTAAGTTTGACAAGCAAAGAGACTGTGAAAACCAGAATTCCAACTGGGCGGGCCTCCTGTAAGTCAGTCATTTTTTTAGTGTTAAAATTCCAACAGTAGCCCTATTCTTTATGCTCAGATTATATTACTGCCTGTATTCGTCTTGTCTGGAAATTTGCCTCATTATATCCTAAACTACTTCTAATATTCAAATTCTTCAGGAATGTGAATAATACAAGTAGACTTTGTTTTGGCTAGCAAACTGGTCCAGCCACATGCAAATGTCTGCGTGACTTTGGTTTCTGTTTGCCACAAGAGATTATGCATTTCATTATTATGCTAATTCATTGATACAGTAAGTATATCAAGCTTTGTGCTCATCAGCAATAAAAAAACCCAACCCTTCTATTACACGTGATCCCTTAAGGGTGGGGAGAATTACATATCAATGTGTATATTATTAATACAACAGCTGTGGATAATTAAGTAAAAAAATTAATACTATGGTACATTTAAAAAAAAGCAAGATAGTCTCTCTCTGGACTGTACTGTTGGCGCCTTGTTGTCACTGACTGAACATTAAGGATTTCATCCAAGTACCACTTATCCAGAAAAGAATATCCCACTGACATGTTTTGACTATGCCTGGAAAACAGGATCAGGGCCTTCAAGGAGTTGAGTGGTCCCAGATGTCATTGTATACTCTCAAGAAGAAATAAGTCCATGTTTTATCCTCCCTTATAATGAGATGATTGCTTAATAGTTGTACCTCAATTACGGATGTGACATTTCTGTGAACCAGTGTCAATTCATATGTAATCTTTGCAGTTTGCCACATTTGTGTTTGTACAAGTCTTTAAAAAAAAAAAAAAAAAAAAGATACCCACAAAGGATAGTCACTTTAAACATGGTCAGGCTCACTTTACCATCTCTATTCTTTCTACTCAGCCAACTTGCCAACACTCACTTTTACTCTTTGTATGGCCCCAGAAAAATTACCACATTCACTCAAAGTTGAGGACAAAAAGCAGAGGAAATCAAATTATAATACAATATAATAATGTTTAAAAGAGAAACTGATGGGGGGAAAAAACTGTCGAAAATGTGGGACTTCAAAAGGTTTTGGTTCACATAAGCATCCAGAATTTTAGATACTTGTCCAATGTTCCCAAACATCTTGGTTCATTTGGGTTGGAATCTCATGAAATTAGTCTTCTTCCTGCTTTTCAGTCAGACTAGAAATACCAATAGAAAAGTTTTTCTGTCTCTTTATATATTGCTGCTTGTGGGACAATCAGAACCCAGAAGTGCAGCTAGATTTAGGTTGATTGGAGCTTCAGAGGAAGGAGGAAGGTGCTGACTTTACTTGCCTGAGTTTGTCCATTCCTCAGCTTGTGTTATGGTGGCCTGGCTGACTTAGATGGGTGTAGTATTCTGTTAAGTGGAGAGACCTGATTTACTTTTAAATAGTAATTTTAAGACTTCTATCAGCCAGTCAGGTGCAGCCAGTGTCAGAATATTTCCTTTATCGGCATTGAAATGAGCCCATCAGAGGGCTACATTTCTATCTCCAGGGACTATCCTAGCAGTTGCAGTGATCAAGCTAATTTTAAGTCCATAGAGTATGTATCTGGGGGCTGGGCAGTCTCAATGGAAGGCTCTTGGCTGTTTAATTAAATTCCCTCATTCGTTCAAGATAGGCCTTGCACTGTGCAAATTTTGTCTATCCTTTTTCTTAGCCTTTTGCCTGAGGGACAAGGAGTTTGATATGTAGTTTAGTTGTAGGGGAGGGATAAGGGAGTCTCTTGCTTTCTGAGGCTAGTATTTTTAAAAGTATGGAAAAATATATCCCAGGGGAAGTTAAATAATTACCCATCATAGGGTTTTTTTTAACACTTTCCTTTGACGTATATGGAACTAGCCACTATTAAAAACAATATACTAGACTAGATGGGCCATTGGTCTGATTCTATCTGGCTATTGGTGTGTTCCTGTGTTTCTGTTTTGCACATGCACACTGAGACACTGTAACTGGACATATGCCCTAAACAAGCACTTAGGAAGTGGTAGTGCAGTCATCACCATTCTCTGCAATGCTGACATATTGGCCAACCTGCTTAGATGGGGGCTTCTTAGAACATCAAAATCCTGAGAGCTTTGGGAATGGGAGTTTCTGGACTTGTGATTTGCTTGAGGATCCCCTCTGACCCACAGATTGAAGTGGGCAGCTTTTCCCATCTCATGCTGTCCTTTCTTGTCAGGATTTGTTTTGTCTGTACCACAGTTATTCCACTTTTTGTCTGAAACTGTTCAACACGGCCTGACTTAAGAGTTGACACTAGCTTTTGTTACTCCGTGACAATGTCCCTAGGATGGAAAAAAAATAGAGATTTCCTTTCTGAATGTGAATGTTGCAAAATACTTGAGGTCAGATCTTCAGTTGGCGTAAATCAGAATAACTCCACTGATTCCAAGCTCAATATTTTTAAAAATGCTTTTTCATGTGGGCATCAATTTGAGCTTTTGGTAGTAACTGCTGGGATTAGACAAACCTGTACTGGAAAAATAAGATATGGACCAAAAATTTGCCCATTCCTTGGAAAAATCACAAACCCAAACCTTTTATAATATATAGGAATGCTTAGTTCAGGACCTCACCATCAACTATATGTATTACAGTGGGAATTAGATGAGACAGTTCCTCCCATCTAATTACATGGTCCATTATCGTCCAACCATCTTCATCCACTTCTGATCTGTAGTAGCAGGTCTTCTTGGAGGAGCAGCTTGATGACTTGATATATCCCTCCACCCCTATTATACCTGCCCCCTCTTCTGCATTTATCGGTGGAGAAGTCAATTCCCCGCAGACTACCAGTAATGTTTCATCCTTTCAGGAGAGCAAAAGCCAATCTCTAGTGCACTAGTATCTCTCCACTACTGGTGGGGAAAATGTGCAAGATTAGTGGGTTTGATACAGTTTGGAGGGTTCTAGGATCTAAATATTAGCCCGAAACTCTCAGGAGACCAACCTTGCTTGTATATTTCTTAAGTCTCAGATTGTATTGAACTGGAAATTCTATTGGAGTGTGGTTTAATAGAGTATTTTGGTGTTTATGCTTCTGATTCTGGCCATATCCAAGATCGAATAAGCATTTACATATATTCTCCAAAGGTTTTAAAAACTAATTAGCATAAAAAAGTTCAAGTTTGGGGCCCAAGAGTCAAAGATTTTTTCTTTGTTCTTTAAAAAAAATTTCTCCCATCACTAACACTTGCTTCAAGTTCCATGAAGAGTTGTTGCCATTTTGTGACCCGAACTGAGCTGGGGTGAAAGGATGTAGTTGCTCTGTACAGAGTGCAGGTCCAAAGTGTGCGTGTGCGTGTGTGTGTGTGTGTGTAAGGCTCAGTTTCCCTCAGAGCCAGTCTCCAGGTTGTGCTGGATGAATCAGAGGTTGCTTTAAATTACCCCTGCTGTAAATGGACCCAAGGAGTACAAAATACAGTTAGAGATTGATATGGTGCAGGTGCATCTCAGCCATTTCCCTGTCCCCCTGTTATGCCAAGGGAGGAGTGGCAAAAGAGCCATCACATTGGCTCTGTGCCATCAGAGGATGATCCTCCCCCAGGTCAGTTATACTGCATTTGGGCAGACTGAAGAAGTAATTCTTCCGCTCTACTTCATGCTGATTAGGCCTCAACTGGAGCCGTGTGCCCAGTTTTGGTGCCACATTTCAGGAAAGATGTGGACAAATTGGAGAAAGTCCAGATAAGAGCAGCAAAAAGGATTAGAAGTCTAGAAAACATGACCTGTGAGGGAAGATTTGAAAAAATTGGGTTTGTTTAGTCTGGAGAAGAGAAAACTGAGCGGGGAAAGGATAATAGTTTTCAAGTACATACAAGGCCGTTACAAGGAGGAAGGATAAAAATTATTCTCCTTAACCTCTGAGGACAGGACAAGAAGCAATTGGCTTAAATTGCTGCAAGGGCAGTTTAGGTTGGACATTAGGAAAAACTTCCTAACTGTCAGGGTGGTTAAGCACTGGACTAAATTGCCCAAGGAGGTTGTGGAATCTCCATTATTGGAGATTTTTAAAAGCACGTTAGAAAACCACCTGTCGGGGACAGTCTAGATAATACTTAGTTCTTCCTTGACCTCTGGAAGTCCCTTCAATCCTGCGATTCTATGATTCTGTGTTACCAGAACAGTACAGAGCATCTGCACCACACTGGTGAAAATGGCCCAAGAGGTCTTTTACCTCTTGAAAGAGAAAAAAAGAGAGAATCATTGAAGTAGATTTCTTGTGCATGTAAGAGCTTGTAGTTGTAAAACCCAACCAACAGGTCAGTGCAGGTAAATTTAACTGTCACAGTCACATAAAACCAAATCAGTCCACATAACAGGCCCGAGAGTGCTGCTTTATTGTCTTCTCAGTAAATGGAGTTTATGTTACAAGAGAGATTCTTGTCTTACATCCTGGGGATAAAATCACTGGTTTGGGATTCATAAATGAGGTCTGTACAGGAAAAGGAGCTTATGCCAGTGATACGAGAATTCACCATAAGAAATATTTACAAGCTATAAATTCAGTTGTTAACTTCAGGTTATCAAAACCAATCATCATATCTCAGTTCCCAAACAATATCTGATCATCCTCATTGCATTAATAATCAGCCACCGAGGAACAGTGTAGCTGAATTTACTTTAATGTATTGCACTTGTTTCCTTCACTAAATATTGAATTGCAACCTCAATTACCTAGTCAGTTCTTTCTCAATTCTAGAGTGAGGGATGGGGGAAACTCTTGTGGATGCCAATGGAAATATATACATGGGCTATAGGAAGCAGAAATGTGTGTATAATTTGCATTAGGAGAGAAAATAAAGGCTGACAAGAAAGAAAGATTGATTCCAGTTTTAGAATATTAAATCAGTGTCAAGTTATCAAATCCTTGAACACCCTGGAATGAGAATGAAGGTAACATGCATGAATATAAATATACTTCCAGATTTCTGACCTGTTTATGCTAATATTATACACTTATAAAAGTCTTTTCCATCCTGGTTGAATATCATACTACAATTTTTCAAATTTTGTGTGTGAATTTTGTGTTCAGAAAAGTGATGGACAAAAAACAATGATGACAGGCTGGGGTAGTGCAGACAAACACACTTAAGGCTTCACTACAAACAGCTATGCTAAAATGCTTCCACAACCACAGTATGCAGCACCCCAGTTATTCTAATCCTGGACCCTGTACACAGTGACCCTCAATCCTGACATATAGTACCCTCTCCTGCCATCAGTTCTAGACATGTCTTGAGCAAAGACCACAAGTCATGCTAGGTTATTAGTCATGCCAGTTTATTTAGGTTGTAAACTCTTCAGGGCAGGGATATGTGATTATAAATTGCTTTGCACAATGAGGCTCCATTTTTGTTTGGCTTTTGTGCCACCGTAATAAACATGAATAATTTACATTCTTGTTTTATGACAATGAAACTCCATTGATTTCAGTGGGATCACTCCTAATTTACATCATTGTGAGAGCAGAATGAGGCCCATAAAGTTCAGAGATGGAGAAAGATCTATTAATTAGGCCACCCAAGCCTGTGGTCTTCCAACCTTGTCAATGTGCAGGCTGTCTCATTAAAGAAAGAGCTTCCCATTGATGGCCTTCAGTCACAAAACCATTCACAGTTTAGTTCTCAAAATATTTTATTTTAAGGACTACCAAAAAGGGTCTGCAGGCTACAAATGTATGACCTCTGATCTAATTAATCTCCCTACCAAAAGTAGGCTTATTCTCTACTGTACATGTTACCCAGTGTTTTTCTGTCTACCTTTCAGTGTACCAAGCAGTAGGGCTTCTACTACTTCCTGGGGGATAATATTCCCAATGCAATAGAGCTTGTAGTTTTGATGAGTGGTTAACTGTGGTTGAAAAAAACAAACCAATTTTAACATAAAGACCTTCATTGAAAACCAGTTGTCAGAAATAAGGAGACCTGGTTTAATTTATTCTGACCTTACATCACAAGAAGCAATGGGACTCCCTCTTGAACTCTGGCATAATTCCAAACTGATGAAGACATTTTGATCAATGGCTACATATGTTCCTTTTTCAATAAAATTAGGCACAGTATGACTTCAAAAGTGTCTAACAAATCATTGTAAGCTGCCACTCATTCCATTCAATCTCCTGGCCATGGAATGAGATTCATGGAATTGTATTTAGAGCTGTGCAAAACAGGTGAAAAATGCGCCTCTACATGTTGCAAGAAATATTTGCTATTTCTTTCCCTGTCATTTTGTACTCCTCACATTTCACTTGTC
Source organism: Gopherus evgoodei (assembly GCF_007399415.2). Lineage (NCBI taxonomy): Eukaryota > Metazoa > Chordata > Testudines > Testudinidae > Gopherus > Gopherus evgoodei. Next base: position 19,729,992 of record NC_044329.1, on the reverse strand, counting down.
AGTGCAATTTGACAAAATGTCTTTTTAAAATGAGAAATATGGAAATTTCAGTTTTAAACTTCACATTTTGACATCAACTTTCACTTTCAATGAATCCAAAGTTTGCTTTAAAAAAGTAGACCCATTCCCAGTGAAAAACATGGTGAAATATTTGTTCTATTCTAAGATTATGTTGAAATGTGAAAGAATTTGTGTTCTGCATAGTTTCATTGTTGGTTGTGACTAGCTCACACACATCTACTTGTGTTTGAGAGGTTCACAAATTATAGGCCAAATTCAAGAATGATGTCAATGAAGTTGCAGCTTTTGTGTCAGCAGTGAATATGACCCTATGATTTTCCTTCCAGCCAATCAACAATGCCAATTCAACTAAATTTCAACATGCCATATTTTGTCAAGGGTGTTGTCAGTTGCTTTTCTCAGACCATTGGACAATCAAGAACTCTGACTGGCTGATGAGGAGGGACTGTGTTGTTTTGTCCCAATGGAATATTCCAATAGCATATTGCCAACAGGGATGTTCTTCTGTAATTTAAAAAAATAAGAAGACATAGGGCCTGGTTTCTGCTCTCACTTGTACCCAACATACACCCGTGTAACTCCATTTACTTCAAAGGACTTCTCTGTAACAATTTCGGAAAGAGACCGTGGTATCATATGCACAGCTCAACCAGAAGCCCTGCTCAATGTGCAGCATTGGCTAAAACAAACAAAATTAAGAGTGCATAAGAAAGGAGGAAGAAAATAATACTGAAAATCTTCAGTGGTACATGGTCCCCTGGACAATTGTTTAGTTCTGACCACACTACCTGTAAAAAGATATAGAAGAAACATATAAAGGGAGATTGAAAATGATTGGAGCTCTTTTCTTTAGAGAGATGAGTAAAAGGGGACTAAATAAGAGTATCTAAAATAATGAATGGTTGCAGAGAAGGTAGCTCTGACTCTGCAGTTTAAGCTCTCATAATGCAAGAATAAGAGAACCATGGCATGAAATTGAAAAGCAACATTTTTAAACCAATAAACTGAGAGACCTTTTTCATAACCCACAATTAGTCTGTAACACTCCTTACCACAATATATTATTGAGGCCAAGAACTGAAAAGGATTGAAGGTTTACCTGGATAGCAAAGACATCCAAGTTGCATTGGTAAGAGGAAACCAAACTAAAGGTTGAAAGGGATGTAAACTCTTATGCCTTAGGGCATAATACAACCACTAACTGATATGGAATTAGGAAGAAACTTTCTGTCTGGGCTGATTATTCCATAAGTGCTTCAGGGTTTCTTACACTTTCCTCTGAAGCACCTTAAATGTTTTAGTTGATGTGAGGATTATTTACTTAGATGCTCCACTAACTATTATTATTTACTATTACCTTGATAAAACTATAGCAGTACCTGGTGCATTACTGTCAAATAAAAGACAAGATGCTGCTTAATGAAGTTATAGTGTACATATTAAGAAAACACATATGCGGCATGGACAAAAAGTTGCAGGGAAAGGGAATGCGGGAGAACAAGAGCTACAGCAATAATATAATGGAGTGACTCAGGATGTGATAATGCAGGCATCTTGAGGCATTAACCTCATCGCTCTCTTTTTGTTTATCTTCCTTTATACATATACACATCAAGTAAGAGGATACAGAGAGAATACAGTTACAGAAGCCTCATGGAAGAAGTGTATGCTTACCCACATTCACTACATCGCACACCGCTCCGATTGCCATTTGAAAAAGTACCAGCTACCCAGGACAGTGGCAGGTCAGCAGGCGATGGGGCTGCCTTTGCTACTTTACTGCTTGCACTGTTATAATTATATTCCAGTGCAGTGCAGATTCCACAGACTTTCAGAATGGAGCCGGTGCCAACAGTTCAGTGCCTGACAAAGACACTGTAAATTATAAAGAAATCGGACTGTAGATCATTTCCCCTTTGCTGGCCGCTGCTTGATGCATCACAGCAAGGAGAAGATGTATCAGGAGTTTGGCCAGGAGCCCTTTCTCTGTGCACTCCCTAGTCTGTCTCCAAGGGAGTTTGCTTAGGCTTTTCCTTGGGCAGAAGAAAACGGGTAGGATTTTGTCAAGTCAGACAGCTTGGGGGAAAAGTGGAAGAATAAGCAAAATAAATAAATAAATATCTCAGACAAAGTTCCTCTTGAGACTCTGTGGAGAACTGCCTGTAACCAGTTAATCAGTGTAATTGTTTCTAATTAGGCTCCAGAGGCACATCACAAGCATTGCTAGCTTTACAGAACAAGGGGTGGGGGAGAGGAAAAGCTTGCATGCCGTATTAATGACAATCATAACTCTCTGGGCAGCCAGGGAGGCTTCTGGTCTAATTAGAACCATTCTTACTGGAATGGGAGGTGACATGATTTGTGAAAAAGACACCCTCAGCATGTAATTTTCTATGTAACAAATCTAGAAAGATGGATACTCTTTGATCTTGATTCTCCTGTTATTGCTTTTCACACTGGGCAGGGCGCTTTAATGAAACAATCTCAGGGTAATTTACTGCCTTTGAAGTCCTGAAATGTGCTGCCAACAAAATTTCTGGTTTAGTGGCGGCTGCAGCAGCAGTCGCTCAGTGTTGCTAAATGGAGCACCAAAACTGGAACATCAAGACATCAAAGGTGAAGGTGGCATGTGATTAATAAACTAAACTATTCATTTGTTTCTGCCTCAGAGGCAATTTGACAATTTATTGTCACTGGCTAATTTACACTTTGTGAGTACCTGCTCTTACTAGTTATGCTGGCCATGGAGCAAGATAAATTATGTTTACATAAAGGGGGGAAGGGAGTGAACGCTTCTCGTGCATTGTGGGTGGGGGTTATCTTCAAAGATGGTATTGGAAGCAATGCAGGCAGGGGAAGCTGGGTTTCAGGGACTCCTTTCTGTTTCATCCCCATATCCCTCACCCACTCACTCCACCATGTCCCTGTTATCATAGAATCATAGAATATCAAGGTTGGAAGGGACCTCAGGAGGTCATCTGGTCCAACCCCCTGCTCAAGGCAGGACCAATCCCCAGTCAGATTTTTACCCCAGTTCCCTAAATGGACCCCTCAAGGATTGAACTCACAACCCTGGGTTTAGAAGGCCAATGCTCAAACCACTGAGCTATGCCCCCCCTGTTGTCAGAAAGCAAATCCCAGTTATAAGTGATTACAAGGGAAAAGCTACAGCATTATTCTGAAGGAAGGATTACACAAATGCTTGACTATTCAATTCCTTCGCAGAGAGGAAAGCGGCAGCGATACCAAGATAAAGGTGTGTCATTACTAAGGTTTAATATTTGGAGTTGTAGTAGCTTTGCCTTGTGGTGGGTTGTGTGGGCACTGCCCCAATCGCTCACCTACTAGTTGCTGGAATCAGGAATAAAGTCTATTGAATTCACTGTGTGTTGGAACTGTGGTGTGTGAATACTTGTCTCTGCAAAGCTATACAGTGCATTACTGCTCCAGCAAAGCAGCCACTTTGGCGGAAAAGCCTCACAGGGCGAAGTAGGGTACTCCCATGGGGAACGCATTATGACAATTCAGTGAACCCACCTTTGTGAGCCGGGGCAGAAGAAACCAGAGCCTAAAAGGTGGTGCCTGTCTTGCTAGGCAGTAAATAGAAAGGCTCATATGCAGCCTCCCAAGCAAAAGTGCGTGGAGGAGGAAAAATTTAATGCAAAAACTCTGTGGCTATACGGGCTATATAGTGGGAATACGGAGTCTGAGAATTGTACTCCCAGTAGATGGGAGCACTGGGGATGTGGACTTACAAAATTATAGAAATGTAGAACTGGAAGGGACCTCATCCAGTCCCATCTCCCTTTCTCCCCCCATGCTGAAGTAGTGCCAAGTACACCTAGAATGGAAAAACAGATCAGCTATGAGAGTGAACTCCCATTCCATGCTCTCTGATGGTCCCCTTCCCCCATGCATGACAGAATGGCGCAATCAGTATCCATGCTGCTGTTGTCTGCCAACCTTGCTATTGTGGGAAAGAGTGTCAAGGAATTCACGATGTGAAGTGATGCTTCCTTATGAGCTGGATACTGATTTTGCATAATTCCAAAAATTCAGCCTAGAGGGGGAGTTTAAATCCAAGAGTTTGGTTTGGCCCATTTAACTATATTCATAAATATAAGGCCCACTTGCAAAATTTGGATCTAGGTTCAAATTTTGACTCCCTTCCAAAGCTCTAGGCTGTTCAGATCCATACTCATCTCTACCTCAGAGATGTTGATTTTGCAAAATTGGACTGGAAATCACAGGGGGGAAAGGCTTAGGTCCTGTCTACACTACAAGCCCAACCATATATTTAAAACTAGTTTCTCTCATTTGACAGTTATAAAAATATGTGGGTAATGTATAGCCACACAGTAGCTTTTTTCGCAATACAACCATGTGTTAGCCATGTCTGTGGATCCAGTGACATTGCCTGTGTTTGTATTAGTGCATTCAGGGAGAATCTAGCCAGCTATCCTACATTGCCTTGGCAGATTCTAGTGTGCTTAAAGTGTGCACTTACACTGGAACCAAAACCATGTGAAACAAAGTATCCTTGGGTGGGTGTCCAACCACAAATTTTGAAGGGCAGAGAACAAGCCAAGCTGGTTACATGGCGAGGTGGTCCTGAATATATGACAAAATGCACTGTGCCAAACCAGCTACAGGAAAATTGCCATGGGCCAGCCCAGACAGCCATAATTACTAACCAAATATTAACCATGTTGTGCGTGGGCACAAATCATATTTATAGCCAATCATGTCATGAACTGGTTACACACTTGGTTCACAGTAGTAGCGTAGGCAGGATGTTTTATGATATTTCCGGTATTTAGGATGACATTAGAAATATCAAGAGGATCAATCTGCCCCTGTGTTGTTATGGCACTTGCCCTTCCAGTTCTGGGTGGAGGTGAGATGCTCAGAGTTGTACAAGGTTGAGCAATATAAAAATAAACAAGATGACTATTATTGAGCCTGTGAAAAATCTTGCTTCATATTGAGAAGAAGTTTTAGGTGAAGACTCAGTTAAGTTCTTATTTTATCCATTGCAGTTGGTCCATCTGTAAGTTCAGTTTCAGAGGATGGGAAGGATCTCAGTGGAACAACCTTGTGCGAGGCAGAAAAAGCTAATTGTGTTAATACTCTTTAAAAAAAAAAAGTCCCATCTCCTTGATCTATGGGGGTTAACATGTAGCGTCCTGGCTCCTGTCACTGGAAAGCATGATTAGGACTTCAAAGAATACAGTGCAGGGTGAAATACAGCCGGGGAACAAGAAAAGAACAGGGGAAAGTAAGAAGCTTGTAAAAAGAGCAAAACAAAAAATAAAACCCCCAAACCCACCCAGATCTTATAACGTACAATCACTGTCCATCTTAAATACCCCTTTTTATTAGCAGGTTTAGGGGACCCCAGACAGCAGCAGAGTGTTATCTGAGGTCCATAGCCATGGGCATAGAGCAAGGAAAGTGAATTTGAAGACCTGGATACATCTGGAGTTTATCAGCTCTTTTCCTGGCTAGTATTACAGTAAACAATTATCTGTAGATCAGGAGACAGCAGGGACTTTAAAGACCCAAATTACAGAGAAAGGGAGAGAGAGAGAAGGAGAATACGGGAGATAAAAAGGAGCCTATGCATCTTATCGTGCTAATGAAATCAACCTGACAATCATGCCAGGCTGCAAGGGTATTACACTGTCTGGTATTAAATGAGCAGTTACAGCACAGGCTCCTGTGTCAAACAGCAAATAGACACAAAAGAAATGAAAAATGCACTACTAGGTCATGACGAGATTTATGGGTGGGGGGGGGGGTGCTGAGACAGCTGGTCAGTTTAAAAACCGCCTCAACTGAGCTGTCAGGATAATAACATATCCAAATGTTTTGATGACCATTTCAATGGATGAGGAATGTTCTGTAGTGCAGAATACCTTAGTGAGCCCTGAAATGAAATTAATAAGGGAATGGCCTATGGGTCTTCATCTTTATGCATTGAGGGGCAATCACCTGTCCAAAAAATAGGAAGAACTCAACTAGCCTTATGTAAAAATTTTACTAATTTTAGCTGTGACAATGCATAGCCACCCAGCTCCCCTTAAGCTAGTAAACTTCTAGAAGGGCTAACTGCTTCAATGGGAGCTGCATGAGGGCAGAATTTGGTCCAGAAATGTTCTTTACAAAAAAATAAACAAAAAAACCCCCAACCATGTGGCAGTTTTTCTCAGCTGACAAGAGGGAACTGGGGACAATAGTGAGGAATACTGTAGTATTTCTATAAGGGCCTATTGGACACATTACAATTCACAAAGCATGCAATATTACAGTAGGAGTTTTCCATGGTTTTAATCCAGGTATCTTCTGAGTTTTCATCTATGGTACAATGGCTGCACATTGCCACAGCCATAAACAACATAGAGATGTCTGACAACTCCCACCCTCAGAAACTGCCTCAGGGACAGAGACTGAAACGGAAGATCCCTACCCAGATGGATCAGGACAGTGGCAGCTTCAGGTGTAAGGCACCTCAGAGATTTTCACCCTAAATATAGGTTCACAGACTAACCCGCCATGACTGTCTAGCTGGTCAAGGAGACAGATTTTTAATACATTGCACATGTGCATGGTAAAGGTCACTAATTTGAAGAGCTGGGTAAATACCAAGAAATTATTTCTGAGTGTTTGTTCATTTTTTTAAGAAAAGAATTTCCTTTGACTCTGTTCAAAGAGTTTGTGTTTGGTTTTTATATTAGCTTCCTGTGACTATGCTAAAATTTTATGCTAAAATACAAGTTTATTTGGTAGAAAGATTCATGGAAATAGCCATTGTAAGTGACTATTAAAGGATATTCATGGAAAGCAAAGACTGGGCCAAATTCTTAGCTGTGATCCAAGCCCTTTGTGCTACTTTGGTAGTTCAAAGGGGCTGGAAAGCAGCCAGATATCTCCGGCTGTGGATTTCTGCTCCACTATCAGTTCAGCTCCCCATGTAAAGGTGTGTCAGGATTGGAATGCAAGGTGAAATGGCTGAAACAAATATTAACATGCTCTGTCTATTTTGCTAGCATAGTGGCCACTTCAGTGGCTCTAAAACTATGCTGGGTCTGAGTCTGGATCTGGCAAAGAACCAGGAGCAGACTCAGCAAGTTGCAACTGGGTCCTCTATGTTCCTGCCTCGCTTCTGGTTCTGACCAGTGAATACTGGGTGTAGGGAACAATCTGGCCCCTTTGACTTTATAATCACAAGTATTTGTACCAGAAGCCTGATTACAGGAATTAGGATCATACATTCCCTTAGCATAAGCATACCATGTGATTGTATCCAATGAAAACTAACCAAATATCAAATATTTGCAATAAACTGCTGATGAACAATCTACAAACCAAAAATGTCCAATAATTCTGACTAACAAATTTGAGAAAATAGTGCTTTGCTCACAGACAAATCATGGACAAAAAAAAATGCAAAATTAATTATTCATTTATTATGCATCACAAATTATTCATCCAGCTCTGCCAATTGTCAAAAGGCTGGCAGGGTCTCCAAACCAAGCTTGTTGGTGTCAGGATTCTGAAAATCCTGTCATGAGACCTTTGTGTCCCAAGTCAGAACTCCACCAGTGAAGCATAGAACGACCTGGGTTTCACGTGTATTTTTGAGGTTCCATAAGAATTTGGCCTGTAAATCTACCCACGCCTGAACAAAGCCTTCAAACCCTAAAGTGTCCCAGTAATAATCTTGATTGAAGCTTTTTGGACTAGATGACCTCCTGAGGTTCCTTGCGGCCCTGAGTTTCTATGATTTGTTGTATGGCATACTTTGACAAAACTACCAGCGTACACTGTTCCTTTGTAGGTTACACAGAAAATATAGTCTGAACTTTTCAAATGATCTGTGACAACAAAATCACTCTCTTTATCCATCAGTATATTTGATAACATAACCAGCGCCTTGTCAGTGTCAAGTAACGGGGGTGGGGGAGAGAATTACGTTTTTAAAAAATCTGAGAAATACAAAGTGTCATCAGAGGTGAAATTTTGGCTTTGTGACTCACTTAAGATGGAGTCAAAGATCAATAGTAAAGAGGCTTTCAGAATGCCTTTTTTTTTTTTTTTTTTTGCTACAGGCGTTAAGGCACTGTAACAATTTTCCTGGCTAATAAATGCTGTAATCCTATAATTGACACTTACATATTTGTACATGTTAGATGAAATACAGTTAAAAATTTTCCAATGGAATGGAGGAAAACAAATAAATTACTTGTTAGTTTGGAAGGTTGAGAGAGGAAACAATGAATACACACTTGCATCCTCATCCACATTTAGGGATGGGCAAGGATGAAATAAGATCCAGCACAAACCTTTAGCTAAACCTTTGGGTTTTATTGAGGTTTGAAAAATTCAGTTAAGTTTTAACATTACCTTTCCATGAGCCTCTGAGTAGCCTGATACCAACTGGGATGGGAAATGAGTGTGCCAATGTACTACGACAGGGTGATGCATTTCCCAGGACTGAGAATTGTAGGAGTCAGATTTGAAAAGTCAAAAACTTTGTGGCCGAGTTTTTCAATCTCTCTGTCTCTCTTTTTCCCCATTGTGTGGGCTTTATTAGGCACATAATGCTGAGAAATGCTGAGTGTCTTACTGGAGTTCATGGGAGTTGAGGCACTTACCACCACGCAGGATTGGAATTTAGTCTTTGAACTACACAACCAAAGAGATGGCCCTAAAGATTTGGATTTTTTTTTTAAAAAAGATCATGAAGCCTGTTTGGCCCATCTTTTTGACAGGTCCTAATGCAGCTGAGGTATTTTAAGAGACTCCGTCTGTACTGTCCCATTGATCCACAGGCTGGAAGTGTAATCTGCATTTCTGATCCTGTTTATTCCGCAGAAGAATCTTATCTTGATCTTTCTAACAGTTTTTCAAGTGGTAACTTTTTATTTGGAACAGCAGCAAAAGACATGAAATACATTCAACTGGTGTTAGATAATATATTTACATTTGTAATGTAGGATTATTTAATTCCTACTCTTTTGGCCTGAAATCTTATGTTTTTTTTTAAAACATCTATCAGATTGCTAGAACCTTCTCTTTTAAAAATACATTATCACTTATTAATAGTCTTGGATTGTTTTAAAGGCAAAGGAGCAGATTCTTTCTGGTCTGCAAAGGCTACTTTGTGCCACATAAGTGATGTTAGAGTAGCCTTAAAGAGGGTCAGTGGATAATTCCCCCTGTGAAGGGGAACTCTGCTGGCAGAGATCTGGCAGTGGTTGCTCATGTGCCAGCTACCACCACAACCCCTGGTGTAAGGGGAAGGAGTGGCCATATCAGTGATGTTCCAGGTGGAGCATGCCAGGATAGACCTTGGCTGGAGTGGGGAATCAGCCAAAAGGAACCTATTATACACTGACATTGAAGTTGATTTGGTTTTGTATAATTAGTCACAGTTGCTTGACTGTACATACTAGGCCAGATTTTCAGCTGGTGTAAATTGTAAATTATGCAAATCCATTCATTTCAGTTGAGCTATCAATTTACATGAACTGAGAATCTGAACCAGTTCTGAGTTGTTATGGAAGTGTTTCTGTTGAGGGTTGGTCTGGTGTGCAATGAAGCTCATCTTCTATCATGTATAGATTTTTTTCTTTTTTTAAGATTAATTAAAAAATCCTGAAGCATTTGATTTAGTAGAACACACACATGAAGAATTACAAGTCTGTAAATAGGATATTTTTTATAAGGTGAAAGTAGTTTTTGCGTGTCTGGCAAAGTACCTTGTGAAGTTGTTATTCACAAAAATAGCCAAGATCTCTGGAAGCAAAACATGCTCTGCAAATATTTTCCTCTCCCTTGGCTCATTTAATGGTTTAAATCTCTCAAGCTCTCTCTTTTCCCGAGGCAGTTGTCAGTACATTTTTTTTTCCAGATTTCTCAGGCAGATATATTATCTTGTGATACACCCCATGGCTGCAAATGTCACATCTTGCTGTTTGACATGCTGCCTCTCCAAAAGAGGAGGAGAGGTGTGGGGTGAAGTGAGTACGTACTTCCTCAGCAATCACAGTCTTAAAAAACACAACAGCTTGGAGATATCTGTGCAATGTTACCTACAAAATGTCCTCTAACTACAAGCAAAACCAAGGACAGTTGCATTCCTTTCCCCTCACCCAGTTATTCATTGCTCTTTAGTGTGGAGAGTTGGAAAATGGGTACATGAAAGCCAGCGCATCTGTAATCAAAATTGTTGCCTCTGCCACAGGGCATGATAGCCTTTCCTTAAGCAAAAGACCTGAGGTTTGATCCAAAGCTCATGAAAGACTCCAGCCACTAACTATAGTGGGGATTGGTCCTGCTTTGAGCAGGGGGTTGGACTAGATGACCTCCTGAGGTCCCTTCCTACCCTGATATTCTGTGATTCTATGACTTTGATTCAGGCCCCTAGTGAGAATTGCCATTGGAAGGAATTCAGTGTTGATCAATTGTCTTGACATGCTAAAAGTACTGTACTGATGGAAATGCTGTTATTTGCATGAGAGATAAAACCAAGGTCTGACCACTTGTGGTCATCAAAAATCACATGACGCTTCTCCAAAGAGTAATTATAGTAGCCCTGGGTTAATTACATTCTGACTAAATTCCCCTTGAAGTTTCAGTTATATATAGTACTAAGATTATTCACTTCCTCTACTGGAGTGTTATACAGTGTTAAATGGGAGGCATGTAATGCCCCAGAGGTGAGTGCATTACAGAAATGGGTGGTGTGATTCCTCCATATGATATGTACAAGGCCAAAGACTATTACAGTATGTGGCAACAGTGGAAAAAATCTGGAGTAATTCAAGTGAAATGAACGGAATTGCATTAAGAATTAATATTTGTGCAAACAGTAGACACACATACTCCTGGCAAATGCTAGAACCCTGTTCCCTTCAGCTGCAGTAGTACAGGCCTTAACCACTTGAGTTAAAGATCTCCCATAGTTAGCAAGCCCCTTTTTCCCCCTTGTGGGTCAGTTGCCAGGGCTCATCAGGCACACACATCCAAACACACAAAAGGCAGTACATTACAGTTATTCTGAATTAGCACTAGTATAGGTGTGAGTATGATTTAGCCGACAGTGTTTAAAGCACTTTAGGAATTCTTTGGGATCAAGGTTTATAAATGTGACATGTAAAATAATATGGGCTTGTGTACATGTGAGGTTTAGCTTGCACTGAGTCGATGCCTCACACTAAATTTTATGCTTGAGAGTAGCAGCCGTGTTGGTTTGTATCCGCAAAAAGAACAGGAGTACTTGTGGCACCTTAGAGACTAACACATTTATTTGAGTGCATAAGCTTTTGTGGGCTACTGATGAAGTGAGCTGTAGCCCACAAAAGCGTGTGCTCAAATACATTTGTTAGTTAGGCCTGGTCTACACTAGGGGGTGGGGATCAATCTAAGATACACAACTTCAGCTACGAGAATAGTGTAGCTGAAGCTGATGTATCTTAGATCGACTTAGATTGACTTACTTTGCATCCTTGCAGCGCAGGATTGATGGCTGACACTCCACCATCGACTCCACTTTCGCCTCTTGCCCTGGTGGAGTTCCAAAATCGATGGACGGCGCGTTCGGGGATCGATGTATCACGTCTAGACAAGACGCGATACATCGATCCCCGATAGAGAGATCACTACTGTAGGTAGTGTAGACATACCCTAAGGTGCCACAAGTACTCCTGTTCTTTTTACTAAATTTTATGTGCCTGGCCCCAAGAGAAACACCTCCTTTCCCCTCTTTATACTTCTTCCTGAACAAGTGGACCCTAGCTCTCACTCTCCACACCAAGAGGCACTTTCAGCACAATGTTACAATTTCACTGATTTGTCTAGATTATTATGAAAATGATTTCATGTTCAGTGCTTTTTATTTTAAAGTTGTTGGAGTTCTTGCTTTTTGTTGTTGTTGTTGTTTGGTTGGTTTTTTTGTTTTTGTTTTACCTAGATGGTCAATTGTGTGCCAATAATTCAAATTGTAGCTTTGAATTTTCAACTGAAATGGTTTCTGTCTCTTATTTTCCTTGTTCTGTAGTTTAGCTCTTTGGTGATTTAGAAAAGATGCCTAAAAAAGAGAGAGAGAAAGAAAAGAAGTTAAACAAACCTAGTTATTTGGTTTTCTTAAATTTTACCAAATGAAGAATGAAAGATATTTGTCAGTTATCTTTTGTGTGTTATCTATTGTTTTCTATTAGTTCAGTCCAGCAATGTAAAACACCCAATTCAAAAAGAAGTCCTCAAGGGGCTGTTTTAACAGTCAAAGTAAGAATAGTCATTCAGTCAACTTCTAGATGTCAGCCTCTGAGCACCCTCTCCTTTGTGCCTTTTCTCTGTGGAAGGAAAATGAGAAAGTTCTTTAGCTAAAATGAACATTGAACTTAATTGCTTAGATTAAAAAAGGAGGAGACATTTTAAGAATGGATTGCTCATAGAGTTTGTAGGAGTCACTCATTCCTTTTGCATCTTTATCTTCAGCCTGACATGAGTTTAACCTTTGCTACTAATCCTCTCGTTATCCGAGTTCCTGGCCCATGTCTGGTCTCTAACCTTGTTTTTCTCAGAAAGTAAAGTGTGTGCGTTTGTTTTTCTTAAAGGAAACAAACTCTTCTCTGCAAATGTAATGACCACATCCTTCAAGATTTACAGTGTATTGCAGGGCTCAGGAAGGGACTTTCCCTCCACCCATGTATAGAACTGCTCAATGGTCAGACAGGAAAGAACCTGGAGGTGTTTAAGATTTCTGATGCCTCTGAAACCTTTTGAAAAAGTCCAGAGGCCTCCTATAGCATTTTAGAGTGGTTTGTTTATTTATATTTATTTTACACAAAAGAAATGGTGAAATACCCTGTTTCAGCACCACCGAGGTTCTGCACCATGGGTTCCTATTTTTCTCCCGGTTAATTCTTATTTTCTGCTATAGGTGAGTCTAGACTGAGCAGATTATCTGTTTCCCTTGATTTCCTGTTTCTTCTTGTTCTGTTTGACACATCTGACCAGTCACATGACATGAACAGTGAAAGCCCATAGTGGTCAGTTTGTGAACAAAGCACTAGCTAACATTTGTTTAAACACATTAAATAATTAAAACCAGAAGACACTCTGTGAAACTGGAAGATAGCAAATTCTATTCCGATAAAAAAGAAACACATTTGCACGCAACATGCAGTTAGCCAGTGGAATGCATTGCCAAAGAGATCATTGAGGCTAGAAGTTTAGAAGGATTTAAAAAAGGAATTAAATGTTTATATCAATAATAAGAATAGCCAGTTATAATAATAAATGCTCAGAATATAAACAAGTGTGTTGGAGAAGATAAACTTTTCTGCCTCAGGGCATAAGCCAATGTCTGACTAATGGGGGGTTAAGAGGAAACTTTCTCTGGTGAAAAGTCACTGCAATTTAGGCTTGATTTTATCGCATCTACACTAGATGTGATAAAATCGATCCCTGATAGATTGATCACTACCCACAGATCCGGTTTTTCAAATCCAGGATTTTCAAAAGTGACGAAGAGTACATCTACACTACCCACCAATCTGGAGTGAACTGAAAATCCCAGCCCCTGGAGTGAACTGATCCAGTGTAAGGCGTACAGGAAATGCCAGTGTTCTTAATCACCAAACAATGGCAAATTAACAAATTTGTAAAAATCACAATTCACAAATAGAAAAAAACCAGCTAACTTTTTTCTAGTAAATTATCCCTGCTAAATAATTTGATCAGCTGTATTCCTGCTTCAGTGGTCATACAGTCCTTGCACAGGCAAACACCCATTGCACTTTTGCCTCAGCAAGGAACATGCAAAACCTCAGGGTGTGGCCTATTCATTATTCAAAATTACTATTATTTAACAAGCATCAAAAGCCTAGTAGGTAATTCTGAGACTGAAATGGAGGCCAAGTCCATACCTGAAAGAGCTTTCATTCTAAGGAATGTAAATTTCAAGACTAATCAGGCTGCAGAAGATATAAATAAAACTTCAAATCTCCAATTCACTGCAGTTTTCGATTGGGTTTAGGCCTAGGATGGTGTTTATTACATATGGACCTCTGGTTTGCCATCTTGCTTAGAAGAACCTTGAGTTCAGTTCTAGACAGCTCTACTACCGGAGGACACCTGACAGGATAGGATCTCTATATGGGGATCTTGACCTTCCTCCCTTTCTGTATGGCTAGATGAATGAGGATCATCAAACTATGGAAGGCCGGATCCCAACGTTGTTTTTATGTTGTAACATGGGGTCGTGGTATGAAAAGAGAACCGCTGCCTTATAGCAAGTCATTAAGATAGGCAGAAAAATGAGGACTAAACTGAGCCATTAATTAAAGGATGCAGAGGCTATAAAAACAAGGTTATACTGAAGAATCAAGCAGCATAAATACAGTGTACAAAATTTCCCTCCTCACCTTGTGTAAATAGACAATGTATTCATAAATTAGAAAAAAGACTCAGCAAGCTGAACAATCCTTTGTTCACAGTTTCTGCTGTATGCCTAGAACTATCATAGTATAATACTCCCCATATGATTGAAGGTCACTTTTTGCTATGCACCCAGGGATTCATTAGGATTACAGTATCTGTGGTAGCCTTTAGTCATCACAAAATAATTGTTGCAAACTTTTATAGACGTTTGTGGGGCAGGGGGCGGGGGTTCCTCTTCTTGTTCTGTGTAGCTGACTCACATAGCTGTAAGAGGAGACTCAGAAGCAAATTGCTGCAGGATCTTAAATCACTGAGCTCTTTGGAATATGCAGTCTCAGCTTGTTTGGTTTCACTTAATCATGACACTGAAGCTACTGTTCTGTCATTCTGCGTAATCAACAACTGGATGGTCCGTAACTTGTTTTGAACCAAGTAAATATCAGAAATGAATAACGTACCGTGAAACAGAAAAATTCATTATGCTATGTAGTTTAGCATTTGTAATTTAAAAAATAATTGGGATTTCACAAACAAATAAAATGTCTATGGGCCACAAAGTGGTAGGGCTTTGGTTATCTCCGCCTAGGCTTATAGTTGTCCACATTTGAGAAAAACTGGTAATACCAAAACTGGCATATGACAATCTAGTTGCCAGTCTCAGAAAAGAGGCCAAAGAATTAATTTGTCTTATAGACTTTCACACATGGGAGTGAGTCCTCCAGATCATGGCTGATGCATATTGACTAGGAGGTGTGGGGAAAGCTTGCACTGCTCCTGTTCATGCTGTCTCATTCCCATGGAATAAAAGAGAACTTTCCAGAGTCTGATGACTATTTAAGTTCTGGTGCAACTATTCTTGGTCAGATGTTCCCCTCTCTGCTCTTTAGAAATGTGCTATTTTTAGCCAGCCAACCAGCTGCCATGCCAAGGGACTATTGGGCTGGTAGCAGTACAAAGAAAGTAGAGTGTAATTTACAAATTTTGTGGAAACCCGTGATCCATGGGAAATGCCAATGAAATCCCCACAGAATTCTGAGACCTCTACCAGTGCCCACTGGAGCCAGGCTGTTCCTGAAACCACCCTTCCCACAGTAATGGTAGTACCGTATGAATTGTTGCTGTGCCACAGCCTATTAAAACTGTGGGCGGGCAGTTAATTCTGCTCAAGAAGCAGAACTTGTTATACAAATTACATTATAAGCTCTGGTGTTCTCAGAGGAGAATATGTCTTATAGAAGGGCTGTTCCCTGACACCTTGTCTCTCTTGGCCACATATACCCTCACCTGGGTGAATCAGATCTCCTGTATAGCAGCCACAGAGGGTTTAGAGGTGCCAATACAGTGAGAAAATCCTACTGTATCATTGTTACCTTTCCTTTCCACATGAAGACCTAGAATTTCCTCTCTTCTCCTCCTGTCTATTCTGCATGAGGGGTAATACGGCCCATTGTCAGCAAGGAAAAAATCAGATGTGCGAATGTCCTAGCAAGGCTCCTCCCCACCTTCGTGCAACAGTTTACATGTAGTAACAGAGTGCCATAAACTTATGCTGGAAACATGAGCTTGCATAAATTTCTCTCCTGTGTTAACAGGAGTCACTGGGGCCTAAGAGTTGCAAGTTTTACTGACCCCTATTTTACTCCATTTTGATTTATGCTGAATATTTTCATTTTATGTCTACAGAGCGTGAAACCATTCTAATACATATAACAATGACAACAACCTGCAGATAGGCTAGGGCCTAGTGGAGGGCTTGTTTGGCAGAAGAAGGATTGGTGGGGATAGTCCTGCCTGGAGCTTTGCAGGGGGATGGACTCTAGTTTTGTCTGAGTTGTATTGTTGTTTTAAGTCATGCCAAAAGCACCATGAGTCACAGGCGGGCAACTTGGTTAATTTTCTAAATCACAATAAATAATTGTAATTACTTAAATAAAATGCCTCTCCAACTTTTCATACCCAAGAATCCCAAAATGCTTTACAAACCATGGGCCTGGCCCAGTGCCCACTGAGGCAATAGAAAGACTCTCCTTGACTTCAGTGAGCATTCGATAAGGGCATATCAATCACTCACTAATCATTTCATTTGATAGAACACAGCTTCTATAACTATGCAAAGAAACACAACATGACCATTGAGGACATGACAGGAAGAGGCAGCTTGCATTCAGCTGACAGTGCACATAACCACTTTCAATTTTGAATGAGTAGCTGTCCCCATCTTTGTAAAGGATATATCTCTATTTAAATGTGTTGCTCTGTTTGGATTCTTCTTGTATTATGATTATCCTTGCAGAAATGCTAAAGATGGATTGTTTTATGGTATGTCTTGTTTGGAAGTGGACCTGAATCAAATTTCCAAATCTGAACACATACAAAGATTGGACTGTACAGCTTGCCTCTGTCTTTGGGCTGAACCAAAATCCCAGATCTAGAACCCCTCTCCCTCTGAACTTTGCAATCCAAGTCTGTCTCTAGCCTTATTCTTTCCATATTTTTCTATAAAAAAATCTGTAAATGTTCTAGCTGGCATTTCAATTTCATTTTCCTGCTTCTGCCTGTAATCTTGCTATGAAAAAAGATTGAATAATTTTATGGTCACTAATAACATATAACTATGTAAGCTGAGGCAATAATAAAGATAGTGCTTTCAGGGGGCTGGTGGATTACTTTGTGGGACACAAGAAGGTCTATTTCTTTTTGTATGTAAGATAGAAAGTTTGGCCAACCTCCTTATGGGCGATTTGGGGCCTGAATCTCATATCACTTACACTTGTTTTCAGTGTTGCCAACTCTTGTGATTCTGTCATGGGACTCACAGTATTCGGTGTTTTTCTTAAAGCCTCATCTTCTGGTATCAAGTGGCTACATTGGAAACTCTGCTTTCACTTGCAATAAAAAGTTTCTTATCCTCATGCATGGGGAGCAAGGCTTTAAAGCATGATCCGAGTGTAACTTAAAGGCCCAGAAACCAGTAGGCAACTAAAATGAACCCAAAATGTATTATTAATTATTATTATTAAATCTAATGTTTTTAAGCCAATCTGATGATTTCCTAGGGCTTGACTTAGGATTTTCATGTTTGGGGGTCAGTAACTCTTCATTTGCAGACTCAGACATTAGTTTCCCAAGGACCTTCCCATTGCTAATGGAGTTGATTCATAGATTCCAAGGCCAGAAGAGACCATCTAGTCTGACCTCCAATGTAACAGAGGCCAGAGAACTGGAAAGGCTCTAATTGATTTCCATGGGAGTTGGATCAGGTCTTCATCCTGCAAGAGGCAGGTTACTGTTATTGTTATAGGTAGACTAATGGTCTCCACCAGCATGGCAAATCCTTTATAAACTTAAACATTAAAATAACTTCATCTAGAGTTACTTTCCTATTCATCTATAGAATTTCTCAATTATGTATGACTAATTTTGCACAAAGTCATTATTTGGAGCAATTTGTCTAAGTATGAGAGGCAACACCTTCAATCTCCCTGGATGATGGGTGGAGAAAATGTCATAATAAGTTCTGCACCAGCATGAATTGTTAAGCGGTCACAGAAGTTCAAAAGAGAAAAATAATGAACAGGTAAGTCATTACATGTAAAAATTCTTCTTCTATATTATCAAAATACAAATTAATTACAGATAAGATCAGAATTTTCTTTAATGTCAGTTTTTCCCAGAGACGGTAATGAAAATATACAGTATGTGGGAGGGAAGGAGTGGAGATGTATGGAAGGGATGTTTTATTAATGTTGGCATGATTTCACTGGAAAGATGTTGCCTGTAAAAGCAGCAAATGCATCAGGAAAGGCTCTGGGACATGCAAATAAAATTATTATTTTTTATTATATTTAGGGTGCTAACTCGTACATGATCTCATTCAGAGAGGGTGAGTCTCAAAGCAATAATAAAACCATCTCCAGCCAACAATTACTCCATCAGGCAATGCAATCAGCAGGTAAGGCAGTTGCCAATTCTTGCCACAGCATCCAACTGAATTCATTAGCTTGTGGTTGTGACACCTTAACAAGGCTTCCATTCTTGATCTTTAAAATGATGATCATAACTTAAGTGAGCGCTAGAAAAAACAAGAGCACTCCTCTCTCTCCTCCCACCTTGTATTCAGTGTTAATATTAACATGACAACAAACATTTTCAAAATAATAGTCCTATATACTTAAGGATAATCAGAATGGGCGCCATCCAACTTGCAAAGACAGCAATTTTCCTTCATTAAAGGGAAATCAGGAGAGAGAACTTCAGGATTCCTTAGGGCTAATTACAAGGTGTTAATAATAACAATATAATCGTAGCAATTTTCTAGCTTTGCCCAAACCTATAATCTGCCTTGAGTGCCTCATAGGATTGTCTATGAGTTTATATAAAGCCCAGTGTTATCTCCCAAAAAAATGTTTTAAGTAATTTAATTTTTACATCATGTCTCTCTTTGGTTTGTTTTCAAAGACATGGTAATTGTTGGTGATGATGGTTTTCACTGGGGAGAGGACACGTAGGAGCATGACAATTCAGGAGAACCCTCTGTAGTTCTATTCAGAGTGCACACTCTGTACTGGAAAAGCTTGGAATGTCTACCTAAATGAATCAGGTAAAATTCAGAGAGACGAGGTGGAAATTGTCAGGCTCCTCCCACCTACAGTAAAAGGGAGTTAGCTCAATGATTATAGAAGAGCATGAGATAAAACAACAAGCTAACAAATATGCAAATTACCTTTGCATCCGTCTCCTAATTGCTTGTTGAAACCCTCTAAGGCTCAATGATCAAAAGCAGCATGTTGTAGAATGATGATGATCCATTAGTCAGATATTTTCAGCTGCAATAACAATCAACAGCATTGACACACTAAAGAGATATTTGAAAGACAAAGAGAGACAGAGTGAGAATATTCCCATTTAGTTTCCCAAGATCCAATCCTGCAAGTTGTCTGCATGCAGAACTCTTATTGACATCTGGAGGGCATGCAAGCCAGGCTGTCAGACTGTGTGCTCTACAACACTACACATCAAAGTGAGGAAATGCCAGTCTAAAAGACAAGTAGGTATGGATGCAAATCAGAAAACTTAATCCAAAATGCCTCCCCAACCTCTGAATTTGGAGGCTGTTCTAGTAAAAATCTTGAGCCAGTTCTGAACTTTGTGACCTTGGCTTAGTGCTACAATGGGCCAAACAGAAATGCCATGTCCAATGCCCCTGAACTTCGAGGAAAGTTTGTAGTTAGATCTAGTTCCAGAGCCGAACTTCATTACTGAGACACAGCTCTAAAGATTAAAAAAAAATGGCAACAATCTCATCCCCTGTCAGATTTCATAGAATAAAATTTTTTGTCTAGATACTGTCAAATTTTAGTCTGGAGCAAATATTCTAGAAAGAAATTCTAAACCTCTTGATATCTGACACAACCTTAACACTAGCTGCAAATATAAATTAACGCTGGCCTACTGAAGAAAGTTAAAATGCTATATGTGCTAACTGAACACCTCTCAGTCCACCACCAATAAAGGCCTTCATCTGCTGCATTATTTCAAAATTGGATAGGAAGCCCTTGCTCATTCATTTTAAAGCTTCTCAGTGATGAAAAAGCTTCAAAAGGTTGAGCATTCACATTCAGTGAAGAGAAACTACCATACATTTGGAAGTTCATCCAGACCTCTTTGATCTTCAAGACCGAGCTGCAAATCTCTCAAAAACAGCTTTCTACATGAAATTGCTGATAAGTTCTGCTTCTGGTCAGATCAGAAATACTATGCATAGAGTCTTTCCCCATAGTATTTCAGGTGTTCTTTTGTTTTCAGAGCAAAGGAATGTGGCAAAAATGAATGATGATAAACACAGTCAACCAAAGTATTTTGCACCCTTCCCTCCCCCAAAAGAGCTTTTAGTTCTAGTAGAAGATAAATATTTGAGGTGTGTGTAGTAAAGGGTGTCTGTTTCACTGTTTCATCTCTAAAAAAGGGGTCAACCCTATGGTCTAATGGGCTGATCACAGGACTGGAGTCAAGAAAGCAGATATCTGTTTTTGATTAGGCCATCAAGTCATTGTGTAACCTTGAGAAAACCACTTCTCCTCTCAGTACCTCAACTACCTCATCTGTGAAATGGAGATAACAATATTTATTGAGCTTTGTAAAATGGTTTGAGATCTATGGATAAGATGTATCATTAGTGTAAAGTAGTAACCATGCTGGATGCAATATAGCATAACCTATCCTATAATACCAGTAGTACCAGCTTCTAGTAATGAGCACATTTCCAGAAAGGCTCAGTTCTATACAGTCAACTGACTCATGCTGTTTTAGTGGACAGTTATCGGGTCAACAGATGCTGAGTGGACAAGTGAAGGATGAATATTTCATATAGGGAAATTGAGCAAAATGCTTTGTTCTTTATTTTACATTAAAAGTCCTATTTAATGCAATATTCCACATAAATATTTAAGAAGCACCTAATAGGAAAGTGGAAAACTATCCTATTGCGCTCTTTTCCTTCTCTAACTACTCACCACTTACCAACACAAGTTATTTCACAGGAGTGAAGCTTTTTTTTTTCTGACTACAGTCAGATGCTAGTTCAGTGCTAAGTAAGTTGAGCACTTCACACTCATTCACTAAAGTAAATTTATTTTGATTAAACTTATACACTTGTCAAAAGCTGTGCCAAGATGTATAAACAAACCAATTTCTTGGATTGTTTCAAGCTAATCATGTTAACTTATTTGCTATATTGGCTTTGGGGGCATTCCAAGTGGAAATGATTGAAGTTGGGTCCAAAAACAGCTTTATTTAATTGCTAGTCCTGGTGCTAATGTGTGCCTCATTGGACTTCCAGTGTCCATGGCAACAAGCCTGAAGCTTTCGCTTTGGAGGATTTCTGTGTCAGCTCATCATCAGCTTATTTCTGTGGCAGTTCTGATTTAAAATTGGAATATTTAAAATGTGAAGATATCAACAATAAAGTCTGATAATCAGTTGTCATAAATTGGCATCCATGGAGCCATAGTGAATTCCATGAGCTGAGAATCTAGCCCTCTGATTTTAAATGATAGCTGCCTGCAGAAATACAAAAGAGATATTGGTCTTGGTTAGGCCATACATTTAGTATACGTAGGAGCAAAAGAATGTCATGAGGGACAGAAAATAACTACAGTAGGAGGATGGCTATAGACAACACAACGAAGATATATATTAATTATGATTAAGGCTGGTTGTTTCTCATGGCAAAAGATGAGAAAATTCATGGCTTTGTCAATGCACAATTTATAGGTATATAAATAGTAACAAAGACACAAGTTCACATTATTGTGAGCAAAATATCTTTTAGTCTACAACAGGGATCGGCAACCTTTGGCACGTGGTCTGTCAGGGAAATCCGCTGGTGGGCCGGGACGGTTTGTTTACCTGCAGCGTCAGTAGGTTCGGGTGATTGCAGCTCCCACGGGCTGCGGTTCACTGTTCCAGGCCAATGGGGGTTGTGAGAAGCGACGGCCAGCACA
Organism: Gopherus evgoodei; assembly: GCF_007399415.2. Lineage (NCBI taxonomy): Eukaryota > Metazoa > Chordata > Testudines > Testudinidae > Gopherus > Gopherus evgoodei. Next base: position 19,708,018 of record NC_044329.1, on the reverse strand, counting down.
TCCTCGGCCCACTCCACTTCCCACAGCCCTCATTGGCCTGGAACAGTGAACCCCATGGCCAGTGGGAGTTGCGATCGCCTGAACCTGTGGACGCTGCAGGTAAACAAACCGTCCCAGTCTGCCAGCGAATTTCCCTGACGGTCAGCTTGCCAAAAGTTGCCGATCCCTAGTCTACAATTTAAATTCTTTAAAGGCATTTTAAAAACATAGGTCAACCTCCCATACTCTGCTATAATGAAAATATTTAGAGATAGATTGGTAAAAATTTATGGACTGTAGTAGGAAATAGGTCAGGGTTACAAAGACCATGCCTTGTGAATGGAAACAAAACAACCAACCTCCTCCCCAAAACTCACTGTTTTTGTGATGCAAATCATGGCTGTGACAAACATACAACTTAACTTATGGTAAAGCACTGAAACAAAGAGAGAGTTATGTGGTGCACAGGCTTCATGCTGGCTCTCTGCATAGGGGTGAATTTCACATAAAAAAACAAAACAAAAAGCAAAAGGTTGGTCTGAAGGCGAGTACCCATTTGAGTGGACGGTAGTGAGCTGAATAGTGTATATAGAACCAGCTGAAATTTTTCCAGGTATTGAGTTTTGGTTTTGTTTTATTTTTCAAAAAACCTGAGAAATCTTAATTTTTCCATCAAAACTTCTATTTTTGACCAAAAGCTGTTTTTCATCAAAATTTTTGATGAAAACTATTTCAACCAGCGTTCTACGTAGCTACATTTCTTGGTCCCTTTCCTTCAGCCTTTGTCTGGATATTTATCTAATTGAATCATACGCTCTTAAGGGCAAGGATTGTGCCTTCTGTGTTTGGAAAGGGCCTAGCACACTGATGGCACTACCAGAAGTAATGAATAATAAGTTATCCTAAAAGGCTGATGCAGTGGCATGTCCCCTATCATCATTCCTTCTCTCATTCAACTGTGTCTGCTTTGCTTAACAGATACTGATTTCCCATTCCGTTCTCCGAGAAGTGACCAAGATTAAAGGTCTATTGGGGCTGATTATTCAGGAAAGTCCCAGTTCTAAATCTGGTTCTAATTAAAAAAGAAAAAGAATGAGGGGAAAAAACTCCCAACTGTACACACAGGCTGCCTAATCCGCCCTGTTGACTTTCACAGGCATGAGCTTTTAATGTAGTATTAGTAAACTATTTTCATAGATTTATGTTCCATAACCCCCTCACCCCAGAGATTTTTTTGGATGTGAGTTGTAGGTGTCATTTCAAGAAAAGATGGGCATCTAACTGTAGCCCGGACATCGGTTTATTTATGAGGGAGGGGGCCACGAGTTCAAACCTTGTATGCATAACGGGGCTAAGCAAACAGTTCCGATCAAACTCTAAGCCATTCTAAATAGACTGAAGATCTGGTAACCTAACTCCCAACCATTACTAGAGTTCATGTTTGGGTTGTGATTTTATTCCATTCCCCAATGTCCCTTTATCCCTGCTTTTCAGGGGCTTATTTTCAAGGATTTATGAAATGTGAGATGACAAAACTGGTGCAATAACGTTACGGAGATTTGACCTTAGCTCACCCTGGAAAATATGCTGTACAAATGGTATGGAGGCAGCTTCGAAGCCTAGCCTCATTTTCCCCAGGAAAAGGCTGAGCTGTGTGCCACTAAAATGAAAGTCTCTGAGTGGGGCTATGGAGGACATTAATCAGAAGTGGTAAAAATGCAAGATTTTTCTTGCAGGAAAGAAAACCAAGGAAGACTGAAGGAAAACCCCTGTCGAGCACAGGATGGCTTGACAGTGTTTTGACCATAAGTTGCCTAACAGACAACTGCTTGTAGGGGGTGCCTAAGAGAAACATGCTATTTTTAGAAATTGCTTATCTGTGTCATGTAATTGACTAGATAAAGAACTGAAGGATAAGGAAAACAGAAAGTATAAGGATTCATTGCAGTTTGTCTCGGACAGTGAAACCAAAACCACTCTATTCATGGTGTCAAACTCAAAACTCATAAAAACGTTCTCAGTTCCCTTTGTAAATAATAATGGACAAAACCAGAACCATCTATCTGAATTCTGCTGAACTTTGGGAAAATGGATAATAGGAGACCCTAGTGCCAACAGCCTAGGTTTTGATTTTAAAAAACAAAGTCACAACCGTCGCCAACATTACCCCCTCTCCACTTTAAAATAAAGTTGAATCGGTTTATAAAGTCATTAGAAGGGCTTGTTTTCTGAGAGTGAGATCTTTCCTTCCCAAATTGTCCTGTCACTTACAGCAGTTTTACACCACTGTAACCCCATTGACTTCTGTGATGTTACTTCTCATTGACACTGGTGGAAGGACCTGATCCAAAAGCCTACTCAAGTCAATGGAAAGATTTCAGTTGACTTCAATGAACTTTGGATCATGCCTCAAGTTAGAACAGAATCAGATCCCAGTAGCTTGTTAGGACAGAGGAATTGGAGAGTCAAGAGGAAATATGAAAAGAAAAATGGGTATTGTTTTTTCTCGGTGTGTATTCTTTTTCAGGGTAATAGACCCTCTCTGCAACTCAGTGTCACTGCCAGAGGCTAGAGTGTGCAACAAAACTTAGTTTCATATAATGTCAAATCTAATGAAACTGGGGAAATCACAAGAGAAAGCTGATCACAACCATGTTCTCAGCGGATTCCACTCTTACAAGATCTCAAGAATTTTCATCGACCAAATACTTAGCATACATAGCTCAAGCCACCTCTGGGCTGTTGTCTGTCAACAGAAAACCTCCTGCAGAGCAGCATGGTGCCAGTGTTAGCTACCTATTTGGGGATAGTGCTCATAATATAGAACATCTCTAATGGGAATGCTGTGTGTCTGCAGCAGCAGTTGCTCCTGGGGCAGGTCAATGCCATACCATGCTGTGCCTCCTCAGAATAGACCCTGGACTGTGATCCTGAACATATTATGCTGGGAAATGAAAGCTAAGAAAAATAGTTAAAACAACAAGGCATTGTTGTGGCACCTTAGCAACTAACAAATTTATTTGGGCATAAGCTTTCATGGGCTAAAACCCACTTCATCAGATGCATGGGGTGAAAAAAGTAGACAGGTATAAATATACAGCACATGAAAAGATGGGAGTTTCCTTGCCGAGTTGGGGGTCAGTGCTAACAAAACCAATTCCATTAGGGTGGATATGGCCCATTCCCAACAGTTAACAAGAAGGGATGAGGATCAACAGAAAGGAAAAAAAAATTTTGTAGTGACCCAGCCACTCCCAGTCTTTATTCAGGCCTAATTGGATGGTGTCAAGTTTGCAAGTTAATTCCAGTTCTGCAGTTTCTCATTGAATTCTGGTTTTGAAGTTTTTTTTGTTGTTGAACAATGGCCACTTTTAAGTCTGTTATTGAGTGGCCAGGCAGATTGAAGTGGTCACCTACTGGTTTTTTAATGTTACAATTCTTGATGTCTGATTTGCGTAGAGACTGTCCGGTTTGGCCAATGTACATGGCAGAGGGGCATTGCTGGCACATGATGGCATATATCACATTGGTTGATGTGCAAGTGAATGAGCTCCTGATGGTGTGGCTGATGTGGTTATGTCCTATGATTGTGTTCCTTGAATAGATACGTGGACAGAGTTGGCAACGGGGTTTGTTGCAGAGATTGGTTCCTGGGTTAGTGTTTCTGTTGTGTGGTGTGTAGTTGCTGGTGAGTATTTGCTTAAGGTTTGGGGGGCTGTCTGTAAGCAAGGACTAGCCTATCCAGTGATTTCTCTACACCTCTCCTAAGGGGGGTGTACACCGCCCCTGAATTTCCCCACCCCCAGTTTTGTGAACTAGTTACATGCCAAACCTGGTGGTTGAACTTTGCAACTTTGTCCTCACCCATAACTATTTCACATTTGTGAACAATATATACCTTCAAGTCAGTGGCACTGCTATGGGTACCCGCATGGCCCCATAGTATGCCAACATTTTTATGGCTGATTGAGAACAGCGCTTCCTTAGCTCTCATCCCCTAACACCCCTAATCTACTTGCGCTACAGTGATGACATCTTCATCATCTGGAACCATGGAAAAGAAGCCCTTGAGGAATTCCACCATGATTTCAACAATTTCCATCCCACCATCAACCTCAGCCTAGACCAATCCACACAAGCGGTCCATTTCCTTGATACTACTGTGCTAATAAGCGATGGTCACATAAACACCACCCTATACTGGAAACCTACTGACTGCTATACTTACCTACATGCCTCCAGCTTCCATCCAGGAGACACCACATGATCCATTGTCTACAGCTAAGCTCTAAGATACAACAGCATTTGCTCCAATCCCTCAGACAGAGACAAACACCTACAAGATCTCTATCAAGCGTTCTTGAAACTACAATACTCACCTGTTGAAGTGAAAAAACAGATTGACAGAGCCAGAAGAGTATCCAGAAGTCATGTACTACACGATAGGCCCAACATAGAAAATAACAGAATGCCATTAGCCATTACCTTCATCCCCCAACTAAAACCTCTCCAGCGCATCCTCAAAGATATACAACCTATCCTGAAAGATGATCCTTCACTCTCCCAGATCCTTGCTTACAGACAGCCCCCCAACCTGAAGCACATACTCACCAGCAACCATACACCACAAAACAAAAACACTGACCCAGGAACCTATCCTTGGAACAGAGCCCAATGCCAACTCTGTCCACATATCTAAGGGACACCATCATAGGACCTAATCACATCAGCCACACCATCAGGGGCTCATTCACCTGCACATCTACCAATGTGATACATGCCATCATGTGCCAGCAATGCCCCTCTGCCATGTACATTGGCCAAACCGTACAGTCTCTATGCAAAAGAATAAATAGACACAAATTTGACATCAGGAATCATAACATTCAAAAACGAGTAGGAGAATACTTCAACCTCTCTGGCCATTCAGTAACAGATTTAAAGGTGGCAATTTTGCAACAGAAAAGCTTCAAAAACAGACTCCAACTAGAAACTGCTGAACTTGAATTAATATGCAAACTAGATACAATCAACTTAGGCGTAAATAGAGACTGGGAATGTCTGAGCCAATACACACATTGAATCTATTTCCCCTTGTTAAGTATCCTCACACCTTCTTGTCAAACTGTCTTAAATGGGCTATCTGGATTATCGCTACAAAAGTTTTTTTTTCCTCCTGCTGACAACAGTGCATCTTAATTAATTAGCCTCTTAGAGTTAGTTGGGCAACTCCCACCTTTTCATGTTCTCTGCATGTATATATATCTCCGCACTATAAGTTCCATTCTATGCATCCGATGAAGTGGACCCACAAAAGCTTATGTTCAAATACATTTGTTAGTGTCTAAGGTGCCACAAATACTCCTGTTCTTTTTGTGGATACAGACTAACAGGGCTGCTACTCTGAAACATGCCAATTTAGTGACTGTTTGGAAATTTGAATTGAAATTGAAACATTAATACACACTTTAAAAGCATATACAGTGTATGATAAAATATGTGTAGCTGAAAGTATAATAGATTTGAAAAGTATTAACATAGACTAGCTTCCTTATGCAGCTGTTGGTTTTTATGATAATGTCAGTGCATTCATTTCAGTGATGTTGGCCAACCTAATAATTTCAAATGATGATTTGTAAGCAAAGTCTAAATGAGCTCTCCCTGACAGCTAATGATTAGCTGGGGGCTGGAGGGGGAAAGGCTTCAGGACCAGATTGTATTTACATTCATACCTAATCTACCTAAGGATCCAGCAAACAGAGCTGTGTTGCCCAAGTGGTAGATTTTGCCTGGGGTTGGGTTACAAATCACTTGAATGCGGGGGTGGGGATGGGGGTGGGAATGAAATATTGTTCTTATTGTATGAGTAAAGGGAAGTAGAACTGCACTTAGCTTGTGCTGATTGAGGGCATCAAAAGAGAGGGTGGGGACCTGTCCCTCTTCACTGTTTAAAGACAGAGCTGATTAGGCTCCATAAATAGTCTTTTGTTCTGTAAAGTGACCACTGCAGCTGAAATCACTGATAATCAGGTCTAAGTGCTTAGTCCTGCTGTGGGACAGTGTTCCTGTGGAAGAGACACCCAGACTGCACTAGCAGTGAGGTTCTCCCACTAAGAGCTCAGCTGAAATCACTGAGAGCTGGAACCTCAAGAAACCAACTCGCAGAGGTCACAGTGGCAGGTGGCAGCAGAAGGTGACTGCACAGGGCCAGTGGCAACAGAGTGGGGGAGTTTCTGTACTAAACATTTTTATTATTATAGTTAATTTTTACATAAGAATGGTCATACAGTATCCTGTCTTCCTATAGTGGTCAAGGCCAGGTGCTTCAGAGGGTATGAACAGAACAGGTAACCATCAAGTGATCCATCCCCTGTTGCCCATTCCCAGCTTCTGGCAAACAAGCTAGGGACACTTAGAGCATGGTGTTGCATCCCTCCCCATCCTAGCTAATAGCCACTGATGGACCTATTCTCCAGGAATTTATCCAATTCTTTTTTTAATCCTGTTATAGTTTTAGTCTTCACAGCATCCCCTGGCAAAGAGTTCCACGGGTTGACTTTATGTTGTGTGAAGAAGTACTTCCTTTTGTTTGTTTAAAACCTGCTGCCTATTAATTTCATTGGGTGACTGCTAGTTCTTGTGTTATGTGAAGGATTAAATAACATTTCCTTATTCACTTCCTTCACACCAGTCAAGATTTTATAGACCTCTATCATATCCCCCCTTAGTCGTTTCTTTTCTAAGCTGAAAAGTCCCAGTCTTTTTAATTTCTCCTCCTGTTTAATACCCCTTATCATTTTAGTTGCCCATCTCTGTACCTTTTCCATTTCCAAATATCTTTTTTGGGATGGGGTGACCAAATCTGCACACAGTATTCAAGGTGTACACGTACCATGGATTTATATAGAGGCAATATGATATTTTCTGTCTTATTATCAATCCCTTTCTTAAAAAAGCTAAGGTTTCAGAGTAGCAGCCGTGTTAGTCTGTATATGCAAAAAGAACAGGAGTACATTAGAGACTAACAAATTTATTTGAGCATAAGCTTTTGTGGGCTGCATCCGATGAAGTGGGCTGGAGCCCACAAAAGCTTATGCTCAAATAAATGTATTAGTCTCTAAGGTGCCACAAGTACTCCTGTTCTTTTTAAAAAAGCAAACAGAATGTTGGGAATCATTGACTGTCGCTGCACATTGAGTGGATGTTTTCAGAGAACTATCCACGTCTCCAAGATCTCTTACTTGAGTGTTAACAGCTAATTCAGACTCCTTCATTTTGTATGTACAGTTGAGATTGTTTTCCAGTGTTCTTTACTTTGCATTTATCAACATTGAATTTCATCTGCCACTTTTGTTGCCCAGTCACCCAGTTTTGTGAGATCTCTTTGTAATATTTCACAGTCTGCCTGAGACTTAACTATCTTGAATAGTTTTGTACTATCTGCAAATTTTGCCACCTGACTGTTTATCCATTTTTCCAGATCATTTATGAGTATGTTGAACAGTAATGGTCCTAGGAGATATCACTATTTATCTCTCCCCATTCTGAAAACTGATAATTTATTCCTACCCTTTGTTTCTGATTTTTTAACCAGTTACTGATCCACTAGAGGACTTCCCTCTTATCCCATGATGGCTTACTTTTCAAAAGTCAATTTAAATTAAATACATTTTTTTTAAATTATGTTTTTAGAAATCTAGATCTGTTATATGTTTTGGTGTAACTTGCATTATCCTTTTGTTCAATTTGCATTATCTTAACAAAACATTTACTTTATTCATATCTCTTTTATATATCTCATCGGTCCTGACCCCCCCACCCTGTAAATTCGAACATCCCCCCAATTTCAATTCCTGGGGAAACCACTGGGCTTGTCTCCCAAGGTCTGTTTGAGTGGCGAATCGTCCTTCAGGATATGTTGTAAATCCTTGGTGATGCACTGAAGAGGTTTTAGTTAAGGGCTGAAGGTGATGGCTAGTGGCGTTCTGTTACTTTCTTTGTTGGGCCTGTCCTGTAGTGGGTGACTTCTAGGTACTCTTCTGGCTCTGTCAATCTGTTTCTTCATTCCCCAGGTGTGTACTGTAGTTTTAAGAATGCTTAATAGAGATTCTGTAGGTGTTGTCTGAGGGATTGGAGCAAATGTGGTTGTCTCTTAGGGCTTGGCTGTAGACAATGGATCATGTAATGGGGTCTGGATGAAAGCTGGAGGCATGTAGGGAGGTATAGCGGTCAGTAGGTTTCTGGTGTAGCGTGGTGATTTTGTGATCATGGCTTATTCGCACTGTAGTGCCCAGGAAGTGGCTCTCTTGTGTGGACTGATCCAGACTAAGATTGATGGTGGGGTGGAAATTGTTGAAATCCAGGTGGAATTCTTCAAAGGCCTCCTTCCCACGGGTCCAGATGATGAAGATGTCATCAAAGTGGAGTAGGGGCACTAGGGAACGAGAGCTGAGGAAGCGTTGTTCTAAGTCAGCCATAAAAATATTGGCATACTGTGGGGCCATGTGGGTACCCATAGTGGTGCCACTGACTTGAAGGTATAAATCGTCCCCAAATCTGAAATAGTTGTGGATGAGGACAAAGTCACAAAGCTCAGCCACCAGGTTTGCCGTGACATTATTGGGGATACTGTTCCTGACAGCTTGTAGTCCATCTTTGTGTGGAATGTTGGTGTAGAGAAAATAGTTTACATCCTCACTAACAAATATGTAAATTCAAGGCAGGGGATGGAAAAGGGAGGAAGGGAAGGAATATGCTTCTGGCCCATCAGGAGGTCCACTTTTATGAGATGGCACCGAACATGCATCAGGTGTTTTTAAGCTGATCACAAGAAACAAGCATTTGGAGCTATCTGTTCTCTTTGCTCCCATGTTGACAAAATATCAAGTGCATTGTTATAACAGTAGGCCCTGGAGTCACCAGACACTGACCCCTGTCCTATGACATGGGTGATATCCATATGAACCTACATCTATGAGCCTGGTGCCTGGGGCTAGGAAATGAAGTTTTAGTTTCTTGCAAGCTCTACTGTGTCATACCCTTATAATTTCTGTGAAACCACCCAGTGCCAGGCTCTGAAAAATTGTTACTGTCAAACAACATGAAAGAACCACTCTCCCAAAAGAGTCTATTGTGGAGGGCTATTATGGAGAGACAGTGTACTGATAAACAACTGGGACTATTAAATCTGACTATTTCTAATTAGATGACAAAGGTAAAATAAAGTTCCAGTAAATCCTGCATGTTCATTTGGTTTGCCATTACTGAAACATCTACATAGCATGCAATATGCGAGTTCATTAACATAACATGGGCTGGCTTGTAAAATTCTACATACTTCAACCACACTATTATAGAAAATATTTTATCAAACAATCATGTACAACAACTTTAATCACAATCTTGCTGTCTTTATAAGCATCTCACTCCCTCTGAAGTCAATGGGGGTGAATGCATGCATATGGTCTTCAGGCCATTAAAGGACATTGACCGTAGCTATGTAAAAATAGTGGGGTGCACAGAATATCCTAAATACATCTCTACCCTGATATAACGCTGTCCTTGGGAGCCAAAAAATCTTACTGCATTATAGGTGAAACTGCATTATATCGAACTTGCTTTGATCCACCAGAGTGCACAGCCCCGCCTCCCCAGAGCACTGCTTTACCGTGTTATATCCGAATTCGTGTTATAGCGGGTAGCGTTATATCAGAGTGGAGGTGTATTTGCAAAGACATTACATTTTACAGAAGAAATGCAATAGTTAATTGGCTATTTATAATTCCGTGGGAAGAAGTTCCATAAGAAAAGGGCTTGAAATCTTGGACCAGATCTTGACCTCATTTACCAGTATACCAGTGTAAATTCAGAGTAACTCCACTGAGAACTGTGCAATTACTCCAGATTTAAACAAGCGCAACTGAGATCAGAATCTAGTCTCAAACATCTTCCTTTATTCCTTCCCGCTCAGAAGCATATCTTTATGTTTCAATGTTCTCTTTCAGTCTTATGTTCCTATGGAGTTTTCTCACTAGTAAGGCTAAATGCTGAGCAGATAAGATTTGCTCTAGCCACCCAGTTTGTGCCATTTTTTGGGTGAAGGGCAAGCTAGCTAGGTGAGTCAAATTATATCAGAATGTTTTGATCGGGAGCATCCCTACTGTATATATCCCTGCTAGCCCTGTTTGAAAATAAGGCAAGTAAAAAGTAATACATATTAATGAGACTCTATATATGCTACTTATTCCCACTTTGATCAAAGATTTTGCTCGGAATCTAAAGTGAAATGGTTCACAAGCATCTTGGAGGCAATCAGTTTTATCTAGAAATTGAATGTTCCAGCACTGCTGAGGCATTATGGATATTTGAAAAGGCATGTGATGTTAACCTGGCTTTTCAAATAAATAATAAATATAAAAGTTTCAATCAAGCTTAGCAATTAGACTGCATTTTCTTCCTCAGTGTACAACACAGATATTACCTAGCTGATCCTTAGAACATCTCTCTAAGGAAGGTAAGCATTAGAGCTGTTTACCAGACTTTTTGCAACAATGTTTCATTTACATTTTGAATTTGTGAAAAATGTCAACTACGCTAAACTGCCCCAAATCCAGCAAATGCTTTTGGCAAAAATAGTCATCACATTTTCAAAACCTTGTGCCCAGTTGTGGTCTTATTAGCTCTATTATACAGATGGGGAGATAGGCTCAGATAGTTGGACATGACATGTCCACGGTTGTACAGTGAGCCAATCTCTGAGCTGGATTTAGAAGACAGGAGTTCCTGGATCCTAGAACACTGATCAGTCAACTCGACCATGGTGCTGACTTAATTCACTCTAAGAATGGGATAATATTTATACACGAAACAGATATAAATAAGACAGTTCTAAGAAAAGCAACATTTGAAGTGAGGAAGGGTAAGTGATGGTGACTTCAACGTTCTGTCTACATTTCCTAATTTCCCGTTCCTTTTTCCAATGTGTAGCACTGAAAAATGAGAGCATAGTATATTAGTAGAAGCATTATTTAGTTCTGGTAACACCCACCATGTGCTAGGTACTTTCCAAACATAAACTAAGGCACTGTCCCTGCCCCCAAACAGCTTATGGACGGGATTTCCAAAAATGCTCAGCAGTGGCCTCACTCTTTTCCTATTGAAGTCATTGGGAAAAATTCCCAATGATTTCAGTGGAAGCTGAGTAAGACCAAAGCTGAATACATTTCAAAATCCTATATGCTCTCTACCATCACAGTTTTAGCCCTAGCTCCCCCTATATAATTTACCCCATTCAGATGGTTTACTACTTTACTGTGTTGAACACCAGCCACTAATGCCATCCGGCTTTAACGTAACTAGAATAACAAAAACATGGGGAGAACAAGAAGAGTTTCAAAGAATTTTAATGTAGCTGAATTTATTATCTAGGATAAAAAAAAAAGGAGAGAGAAAGATGTGTTGTAAATGGTGAGTGAGCTTTTTAAATACCTGACCTCGGGGATGCAGTAAAAAATGAAAGTCTACTGGTTGTGGAACTCTATCCGGCTACCTTAAAGTGATACTTAGAGGCTAATGGTTCTCAGGGATGCAATGAAATAAAAATGTTATCTCTCTTTTAGCTGTAATCTCTGATTAGAACATTTAATCAATTAGCATTGCTGTTGTCAAAACTTGCTCCCAACAAAGGATGAGAGAACCTGCCTGAGGGGATTCTCAACGGCTAGCCAGTTCCAAACCAGGCAGTAAAGTGGGAGATTCTTCCCTGCAAGATGCGTCATGTTTTCCTAGGGTGCAATGCTGAGCTCTGTATCGTGAGATGAGGGCCCTTATCTGGCATTATTCATCTTGGCAGCACTAATAGAATGTCAGATAATCCCCCAGAAAAGAAGAGCTTAATGCCAAGAATTAGAAGCATCACTTGACATTGAAAACATTGTCTTTTTCTTTCCACTTTTTGAAAGTAGGGGATTAGAAATCTTTTGAAAATGGGCTGCTGCTGTTTAAAAGCATTTGAGTACTAATGGCAGAACAAACAGCCTGTATAGTTTTTCTGCTTCATGAGTCACCAGCAGTTTGGTGTAGTACAGTGGTCAAGTTTTTCTCCGAATTTCAAGAAAAGCAGCATGAGTTTTTGACCAGCTCTGCTATCTAGCTTATCCAGTTATTTATATTTTACAATAGCACTTAAAAGTCCCAAGCAAGATCCAGACCCTGTTGTGCTAGGTGTCATACAAACACATAGTTAGAAACATTCAAATAGCTTACAATGTAAATAGACAAAACAAAAGTTGGAAGAAAAGATGTCTTATTTGCACCATTTTATACATGAGAAACTGAGGCACTGAGAGATTACATGACTTGCTTAACATCACTCAGATTAAACCTCAGTTAGAACCCCAGGTCTCCTGAGTCCCATTCTACTGTCTTAGCCACAAGACCAATCTTCCTGCCTATACCTCTATCTATCTAGTATCACATACTCAGTGCTCCTTACAGTAACATCTGATCACCTTCCAGATTGCAAATGAAGCACAGGAGTTTTCACTGTCTCTCCATCCTCCAGCCAGAAAGACTCTTTTTGGTTTTGACTCCTCAGCATCATTCTTCTTGGCAGCAGTAAGACATCAGCTAGGCAACTTGTTCAGACTCAGCAACATGCCATTGTGTTGGGTACCCCTACAGCCACCATCCCAGACACTAATTTTATTTGCATGGACATATCGTCACTGTGATGTCATTTTTGCTACTTGGTCAGACGAATGTATATTAGCTGCAAATATTTCTTCACGCGAAATCCAAATATAGGCCACAATACACAAACATGTAGAGAGAAGGTTCATTTCCTATATTTGAGAGAAGACATAATTTATTTGGAATCTCAAAAAGCTTTTGGTAACATCCCTCTGTAAGGGATAATTGCAGAAGAGAAATCACTGTCGCATAAGGAGGGAAATATCATCATGGATTAAAACTGTGATGGGAATCAAAGTGCTATAACCCTCAGATAAAAATGGGGGTTATCTCAGGTGTTAGGATTGTGGATGAATGGTATTTAATGATTTGGAGAAAGAAGTGGACAGTGAGGTGATGAAATTTGCTGCCATGTTGACATACTATGCTGTTTTTAAGATATTTCCATCTAGTTGTGGGAAATGCTGGGTGTACTCAAGCATGCAGAGTTCCTGGAAAGATGGACATTGTTTTCTTATGGACATTTTTGATATGGGGTTCATTCCTGAGCCAGGAGGACTATGTCTATTAGGAATCGAAAAAGACATACAATTGTATAAAATGCAGAGCAGAGCAATGCACTAGGCTAGCTTGTGGCTGTTAAAACACAGCCCAGATTAAGAAGAGGGATCTGGAGGGACTTTGCACTACTGGGAGATGCTGGGTTGGCTCAGGGGAACCAAAGTAGTATATGTCAGTGCAGTGCTTTAATAGAGTGCAGCATGAGCTGATGCCCCCACCTTCTGCACCTCTGTGGACAGGTGCAAGAGAAGAAGGGCAGCTATATTTGCTCCTTTGATCCTCATTGGATCTAGAGCTGACACTGGTGATAGATTCCTCTAAGTCTTGCTTTTAGATTGTGGCTGACACCTGCTCAGGGACACAGTATTCACAGCCTTGCACTCACATGGTGCCAGTCAAAATTTGGCCCAATATATTATCTAAGAAACAAATGCTGCAAAAAAAAAATTAGTTGAAAATACCACCACCACCATCCTCACATAAGACAATTTATATAACAGAACTAGAACAATTGTTAACACTGTCAGTGCTCTCTCACATTCGTAACTCACGCTCTAGTATGTACCAGGAAAGCTGGGATAAATGAAACACTAACATGAATCAGGGCCAGTGCAAGGATGTTTCGCACCCTAGGAGAAACTTCCACCTTGCACCCTCCCCCCTGCGCCCACACCCTGAGGCACCCCCCACGTGGCAACTCCCCCTCTGCACCCTGAGCGCCCCCTCCTGGCAGCTCCTCACCCTCCACCCTGAGGCAGCTCCCCACCCAAGCTCACCCCTGCCCCGCCTCCTCCCTGACCACACCGTTGCTGCTTCACTTCTCCCGCCTCCCAGGCTTGTGGCGCCAATCAGCTTAGGCGCCGCAAGCCTGGAAGGCGAGAGAAGTGAAGCAGCCACGGTGTGCTTGGGGAGGAGGTGGTGCAGGCGGGGAGTTCCCCTCCATGCCACCCCACCCCTTACTTGCTGCAGACGGCCCTCCCCGTGCTCCCCTGCCCCAGCTCCCTCTGCCTAAATGCCGGCGATGACTGGGGCGGCCAAAGATCCGGCCACCATGGTCGCTGCCGAAGAAAATGGCGCCCCCCCAAATCCTAGTGCCCTAGAGGTCGCCTAAATGGTTGCACCGGCCCTGACATGAATTAGGGAAATGGGGCTAAAGATTCGCTGGATGCCCATGAAAAGTGACAACTAGAGCCGGTCAAAATAAAACAAAAATATCATTCAGTAATACTGGCTCCAATAAATGTGATGAGTTCACACCACTCTTGACACATTGATCATGAGATCAAATTAGTTGATGAAGGAACCAAGGGTTCGCACCTGAGAAAGTTTGGAAAGCCCTAAAAATGTCACAAAATTTTAGCATAGCTAGTGACTTTTCCATATATTGGAATTAGAAAGTGTCCTTTTTGCTATTGTTATTCTTCATCATTTGTCAATCTCCTTTTTTAAAAGGTTCTCTCATCCCAGTCCACGAACAGGAAAGTACCATGTGCTCTACATGGCCAAAGCCGCTCAGATTTCAGAGTGCATCAGATAGTCAGATAGCTAAAGTGATAGTTATGGCAAATAATCTTATACTAAAAATATGTCCAACTGTAAACATTCTTTAAATAATTACAAAAACTCAGGTTGATGTCATGAACTTTTTTTGGAATTACACCTCTACCCCGATATAACATGACCTGATATAACACGAATTTGGATATAACATGGTAAAGCAGCGCTCCAGCAAGTTCGATATAACGCGGTTTCACCTATAACACAGTAGATTTTTTGGCTCCCGAGGACAGCATTATATCGCGGTAGAGGTATATTTGCAAACAGAAAATAGGGTAGAATTGACTTTGCTATGACTAGCTCATAGCCCTACAGAAGACAAGCCCTTTCAGAGGAAAGGTTGAAATTTGGGGACAGGTCTTTTTTAAATGCATTTAGCTGCCCAAAATTGTAGATGCTGCCTAGTGGGATTTTCAAAAGTGTCTAACTGCATCTTTAGGTGCCTAAACCCCTTTGTAAATCTGCCCCTTGATCCCTAAACCTCAGTGGTCTTATAGATAGATGAGAAAGCAAATATGGTATATCACTGTTGTCAGGTTTAGTTACTGGGAAAAATAAATGGTGGGTTTGTATTGAATCTCTACTCGAAGCTTCACTCACAATCCCAAAGTAGTTGAATGTCTGTTGTGATAGAACATGGTGTAATAAAAACAAAGTGTCATAAATGTGCATCCTCTCTTTCTGGTGGTTTAAATCAGAGCCTCTTTTGTTAATTGGAACACATTCTTGTGGGTTAATAACTTCCCTTGTTTTTTTGATGGTTGTATTCAACCAGCACAAGAAAACGCAAAGAAAGAAAGACCAAAAGCCAAGAAAACCTCCCATGGAAGCATAGGTGTTTGGATATGATAGCCTTTTGGCAACTTCAGATCTTCTTTTTTTTTTTCCCCAAGGTGTTTAAAGAAAACCAATTATCTTGGTGATGACACTTAATATGCCAAGATTCAGCCTGGAGCAATTTTTTACTGATGAGTTATAAACTCCAGAAAATACAGTTTATAATGGATATACTGAAAGATGTTTCACTGTAGCAGTTCTAACAGGAACACAATGGTTACATTGGCATCTGAATATTTTTTTAGTGCTAGTTGAAATTTTTCAAATGAAATATTTTTTGTAGAAAAATGGATATTGTAATAAACATTGTAATCTCATGTTTTTAAAATAAAATTTTAATATAAATATTTTGGAGTTTATCTATCAGTTCCTGCTTTTGAAATTAAAACATCACATTTAAGAAAAATGGAAATTTTTTTTTAAAATCCCACTGTGTGACTAAAGTGAAAAAGTCAGTGTTTTTGAAATTCTTGTTTCAAAAAGAAAATAAATGATAAAAAAAAATTGATAATCAAATTCATTAAAATATTTAAAAATACAGGGAAATGGTGGGATTTTTAAAAAAAAGAGAAAATGATTTTGAAATTTTTAACATTTTTGGGATAAAAGAAAATTTAAAACTATCTTGTGGTGCTGTTGCTTTAAACCAGCCTGCTTCCCACATATTTTCTAAACATTATTCAGGTTTCAGGCTTCCTCATGTAGTCAGACAAAACTGTACAGGACTCATTCAGCACTTCACCAAATAAAGCCATTATGCATGAGATTAACCCATTAATTTTCAAGAGGCTTTATTGTCAAATGCGTCAGAACAAATAAACATTAAATGAAAGCAAAGTTACTAATTATTGCATTGCATGAAGAACTCATTCCAGATTAAAGTGACAGACCTTACTTTTCCTTTTAGGTTAATAATGCATAAATTGCACCAAGCGATTTGCTACATGAATTGCAAATTATATACCAATGCTGCTAAAACTATGAAGAAATTTGGTCTGATGGCAGAGTACACTTGTAAAATTGCAGTACTGAATCAAACTACTTCACCTGAAATACTGTTATTTGACCAGGTGTTGCATGTCCTTTTGGCTTAAAATGCAAACGGAGACTAAATTGGCATGTTCTCCAATTATTGACTGATTGAAGGGAATGTGATGCAGCAGTTCAAGAAGAGGATTGGAAGTCAGGAATCCTGGATTCTATTCCTGTTTCAACCACTGATTTCCTGTGTGACCTGGATATAGTCACTTTATCTCTCTGTGCTTTAGTTTGCCTGGCTGTAAAATAGATATAATAAGATTTGTCTACCTCAGGGTTTTTTTTAAATATTTATTTAGTTAAGTCTTAATAAATTCATGGTTTAAATGCTTTGAGATCCTAGTATCAGAGATTCTTTACAGTGCAACTGAAAAATATTTTATAAAAATATTTGGGACCAGGTCTCAGATTGTGTCTCCCCACATTTCACTGTGATTCACATTGTGGCTGTAATACTGATGCCATTTTTGGGAACGTAATTGGAGATTCCTTGTTTGAAGGTAACCAAAGGAACCCTGGAACTATCCATCTTTTAACTCATAAAGGGACCTTGAACCTAGGTAGTATGGCAAATGTTTGCAGAAAGTGGCCACTGATATTGGGTGCCTCAATATTGGGGTACCACTGACTCAAGTTGCCTGTCCAAAATCAATTCCACTTTTGAAAGCTCTGGTCTCCGTTGCTATTATAGTATTAACATGATGGATGGATGGATGGATAAAACTGTCTCTCTCCTCTTTTATATGCTGATTAGAATTTTATAATTCTTTATTACCTTGATCCAAAAACTTCAAAGAAACACTGTAAGCTTAAAACATATATGGTAACAAACACAGCTTTATTTATATCATTACTAATAATATGTGAAATAATTGAAAGTGAAATAATTAAAATTTTTCACTCTTAATGGTGTCTGGCTTTTTGGCATGTCACTAGTTTGGATTATGAATAAAGTTGCCTTCCTTTTTATTTGTACTTCCTAGTTCTGAGTGCTGCTAGATTCCAGTTGCAATTGCAGGCATTTGGGGACATTTAGCTGTTTAGAAATCTCTCTTTTGTTTGGAATCTTAAAGCACAAACATGGAAATATTTCTACAGTTCTTAGGTTTGGGAAGGAAAGTCTTGTTTTTAACTTAATGTGAATTTTGGTCCAAATAAATAATTAGCAAATTCCTTTAATAAATTATTAGAATTTCAGAGAGAAGCATAAATATAAATTTTTGCAGTCTCTGCCACTGAGCGACATAAGTTACACAGACCTAAGTGCCGGTGTGGACAGCCCTATGTCAGCAGGAGAAGCTCTCCCACCAACATAGCTACCACCGCTCATGGGGACTGGAGTAATTACGTCGATGGGAGAGCTCTTTCCTGTCAGCTTAGAGTGTCGACTCAAAGCATCTGCACTAGCAGCGCTATAGTGGCACAGCCGCATTGGTGCAGCTGTAAGCTCTAGTGTTGCCATAGCCTGAATGCCTTCCAATAGAGCAGTAAGCAACATGACAAATACCTATCATATGTGGTTCTCTCATCCTGTGCCAGGGCGGAGAACTGTATGTGCAGTGGAGTGTTGTGTTTTGGCAGGCTTTTGTTCTTGGCTTGGTTTGTTTTTCGGTTAGAAGTGAGTCAGAAGACTTTAAAGCCATCTTTGTGCCTTCCATATTTTTAAGCTAGTTATAGGTTTACCCTAGGGTGACCAGATAGCAAGTGTGAAAAATCAGGATGGGGGTGGGTGTAATAGGTGCCTATGTAAGAAAAAGCTCCAAAAATCAGAACTGTCCCTTTAACATGGGGACATCTGGTAAACTTTACCCAGCCCCTCAATGTCAATCCCAGAACACTCTAAGGGTATATAATGTAATGTACTGTAATGTAAGCTTAGGGTTAGTAGAACTTGAGTTAGTAGACCCACGTTTGGTTAACCTAGGGCTTGACTGTCCACACACATTTGTAACCTCTGGTTAGGAATTGTTGAACCTTGGGTCTCAGCCTGGGCCTCCAGCATCTACACTACATTATGCAGGCCCAAGTCCAGTCATGCATATCCCAGACTTCCTAGTACCCTCCCAAAATATGGCCACTCTAGCCCTTTGTTCATGGTGCAGAAACACTTGATGATTCACCAAACTTCTCTGTTTAGAGAGGACAAAGGAAGTTGGCCTGTGGGATTGGAGGATACTTTGAGCATAAATCCAGTCAGATTGCATCTACACTGCAAAGCAATGGGCTTGAATGCTGAGTCCTGGCTTGACTCAGTCTTGGACCTTCCACACCCTTGGGGTCCTGGGACGCTGCATGTGAATCCTAGTTTAGCATGATTTATGTGGAGATGGCTTGAGCCTGAGTTCAAAACCTGGGATTACACTGCACTGTAGACATACCCTAACATACACTCTGCTTCAGTCCAGAATAGTCAGAGTGCAGCATGCTCTGGTCATGCCCCCTTCCCAGTATGCTCCCTATATTGGGTGCTTTGATTGGAGGAAAGAAACAATGTAGAGCAATTATAGACAATACTGTGCCACCTCCTTACTCAGAGAGTATTGCCTAGGGGCCATTTCTACCCCTTCATAATCCTTTTACACCATCAGAATAGCATAAATCGACCAGGATAGAAATTAGAATTGTCCCTTTTGTTTCTTTAGCGCACATTGCTTGGGCCACACCTTAAGCAATAGACCATATATTATATTTGGAACATCGGCTCATGTTCATGGGTGTTCCATGTGCAAATCAAGGTCACCGAACATTGTCTGACTCATATTGTTCTGTTTGTAATCTCACAGCTGGGTGTTTTTCTAGATGTTGTCAAAGCCTTCAAACCAGTAAAAGAGTTACTATAAAAGAAAACTGTAATGAATTGTTCTCCATGTCCTCTGAAGATAGGGCAAGAAGCAATTGGCTTAGTATGCAGCAAGGGAGATTTAGGTTAGAGAGCAGGAAAAACTTTCTTACTATAAGGATAGTTGAGCACTGGGAGAGGTAACCTGGGGAGGCTGTGGAATCCTTGTCATTGGAGGTTTTTAGGAACAGGTTAGGCAAACATCTATCAAGGATAGTCTAGGTATATTTAATCCTGCCTTGTTGTGGGGGGGGGAGTACGCAAGATGACCCCTTGTGGCCCCTTCCTGACCACTTTTCTATGAGTTCTATGTTTATTACCTAAAAAGGGATTTTTAATTCAATTGTAAATTGATCAGTGGTAGAAAAGGTACTCTTAACAATGAACAACCAGTCTTTATTCACGTGGGCCTCGTAATAAAAATGAGGGGTAATTAAGGCCAGCTCTAGGTTTTTGGCTGCCCCAAGCTCCAGAATGCTGCCCCAGAGTGCAACTGCCCAAGCAAAAATAAATTAAAAAAAAAAAAGCTGGTCCTGGGAGTAATCTCCAAAATTGTTATATTTCCAGAGAATGGTTTCTAAGTAGAATGTTTTTCAACCAGAAGCTCTGGTATTTACTGAGCAAAATATGCTCCTGGCATTATCTCCTTTGAATTCTTCCATGCAGACAATTACTCTAATTGTATGATTAGCAAGGTCTCCTCCCAGGTCTCCTTTATTATTAACTAATAAATGTTCACAAAAAGGCAGGCTTCTCCCCTTCCGATAATCATGCATACCACTTATGGTTGACATATTTGAAGCATGAGTAAAGAGTCAAAATCCCAGCAAAGACGCTCTAGGCGTTTATCAACACAAGGGGAGGAGATGTGCTTATGCATACAAAAATAACATTATCTGGAGCATGAGTGAGAGCACTCAGAGATGGACTGTGCACCATCTTTCTGACTACATCTGCGCTATGGCATTGCAAAGGCTAGGGATGTGTTATGTAATTTTTTAACCCACAGCTGCTAATACTGGTCCTGCTCCACCAATAAGGTTGGGAATTCTATTGTACACAAGGCCTCTGAACCAGTCGTTTAGACTCTCTTCTTTAGACCTGCTCTGATTAACTTTAAATGAGATGCTGGCAAAAATAAAGGTGGCTCTGGGAGCACACACTGTAGGACCTACAGTGGTAATGCCAGAGGAGATGAACCAGTGTTAACAATGATAGATAATACGTAAAGTAGACCGAGGCTGCTAGTCCAATTCTGGCTAAGCTTTAACCTATTTCTCTCCCTCAAAGTGCTAACATGGTTTCAATATGATTTTCCTGCCCTTTGTAGACGTGGGTTTTAAAAGTGTTCTAGAGATGGGTTTGAACAACAACAACAACAAAATCTAACATTGAAATGAGCCTCTGTACCAAACGACTGGAAGGGATCTGATGTAACACCAGTTTTTAAAAAGGAGCCCAGAGGAGATCCTGGCTGTACCAGGGAAATTGGTAGCAACTATAGTAAAGAACAGAATGATGAGACACACAGATAAATGTGATTTGGTGAGGAAAAGTAACATGGCTTTTTAAAGGAAAGTCATGCATCACCAAACTGTTAGAATTCTTTGAGGGAGTCAACACACACATGGATAAGGGTAATTCAGTCAGTATAGTGTACTTGGATTTTCAGAAAGCCTTTGACTATGTTCCTCGTCAAAGGCTCTTAAGGAAACCAAGTAGCCATAGGATAAGAGGGAAGGTCCTCTCATGGATCAGGAAATGGTTGAAAGATAGGCAACAAAGGGTAGGAATAAATGGTGAGTTTTTACAATAGAAAGAGGTGAACAGCAGGGTCCATACTGGGACCTATGCCACTCAACATATTAATTAATGATCTGGAAAAGAGGGTGAACATAGAATTAGCAAAGTTTGTGGCTGGTGAAAAATTATTCAAGATATTTAACTCCAAAGCTATCTGCAAGGAGTTACAGATCTCACAAAACTGGTGACTGAGCAACAAAATGGTGGATTAAATTCAATGTTGGTAAGAGCAAAGTAATGCCCACTGGAAAAAAAAATCACAACTATACATATACAATGATGGGTTCTAAATTAGCTATTGCCATCAAAGGAAAGAAACTTGAAGTCATCGCAGATAGTTTTCTGAAAACTTCTGCTCAATGCCCAGCAGTGGTCAAAAAAGGCTAACAGTATATTATGAACTATTAGGAAAGGGATAGAACATAAGACAGAAAATACCATAATGCCACTATCTAAATCCATGATGAGCCCTCACTGTGAATACTGTGTCCAGCTCTCATTGCCCCACCTCAAAAAGCATATAGTGGAACTGGAACAGGTTCAGAGAAGGGCAACAAAAGATGGTCATGGATATGGAATGACTTCCATATGAAGAAAGACTAAAAATTAGGGCTGTTCATCTTAGAAAAAGAGACCACTAAAGAAGGTTATGATAGAAGTCTATAAAATCATGAATGATGTGGCAAAAGTGAATAGAGAAGTGGTATTTACCCTTTCATATAATACAAAAACAGTGGGGCCCCCAATGAAATTAATAGGCATCCGGTTTAATAAAAACAGGAAGTACTTTTTAACACAACACACAACTAACCTGTGGAACTCATTGCCATGGGATGCTGTGATGGCAAAAAACATAACTGGATAAGTCAGTGGAGGATAGGTCCATCAGTGGTTATTAGTCAATATGGTCAGGGCTGCAACCACATGCTAGAGGCGGCCCTAAGCCCGTGCCAGCCAGGAGTGGAAGAGAGGGGTAGATTATTCCATAATTGCCCTGATCTGTACACTCCCCTTGAAGCTCTGGTATGGGCCACTGTTGAAGATGGTGCTGGGCAACATGGACCATGGTTTGACCCAGTATGACAGCTCTTATATGTGGGTTGTGGGTTTGGAATACCAACTCCAATTCAGATCCATATTTTTAAAGTAGTCCCCTGTGAAAGGCCAAACTAAAACTTATGATTCAAATGCTCCTGAGCTTCTGAGTGCTTGAAATCCAGATCTGAACTTTGTGGCTGAGGCTTATCTGTAGTTAAAAAACAGAACCTCCATTAAACAAATCTTTATCCAAAACTCCCCATTATCAGAAACAGAGTCATGTCCCCAGTATATATTATTAACACTGAAAATTCTTTGATTACTACAAATCTTGATTGTCTGAATGTCCTGGAGGCTGTTGAATAAGGCTGGATAATCAAGAATGAGTTGTAAACTATTTTTACAAACCAGGGCCCCAGTCCTGCAAGTTGTTGAAGTCAGTTAAACATAGCTCAACCATAATGGGTCAGCCCATACCAAACCACTTTCAGAATCATGAACCAAATTATAATCTAAATTGGTAATATTTGCCAGAATCCTCATTTGCTAATCATAATCTTTTGTCAAGCTCTCTGATTTCCTTCAGCAGACCTGCAGAAGAACTGTGTGTAGCTCGAAAGCTAGTAAAAGGTTCAGTAAAAGATACAACCTCACCTACCTTCTCTTTATCATATTCTGGGATCAACAAGACTGCAAAAACACTGTGCAAACCACAATTGGCCTGGGAAGCCCTGTTAGCACCTTTCTGGAAATAACTTGTGTTTAAACAACATAGTTTTGTTGTTTTGGCCAGTATGGTTTGTCTGTAGAGTAGTCAAGATCTTTGAAAGACAGGACTTGTGATAAATTGTAATCTGAGTCCAAGAAACATTCAAGATAAACAAACTTGGATTGTAAAAACATGAAGATTTATGGGAAAAGTGTGCATCAGTCTATCCGAGTGTTAACCGGTCACAGGCCATGTACAATGGAATAGAACAGGGGTTCTCAACCTTTTTCTTGCTGAGGCCCACCCCAATATGCTATAAAAACTCCACAGTCCAACTGTGCCCCAACAACTAGTTTTCTGCATATAAAAGCCAAGGCCAGCATTAGGGGGTAGCAAGCAGGGCAATTGCCTTGGGCCCCATGAAGCTACATGGCTCAGGCTTCGGCTTCAGCCCTGGGTGGCGAGGCTCGGGGCCCCAGGCTTCAGCCCCATGCAATGGGACTTTGGCTTTCTGCCCTGGGCTCCAGTGAATCTAACACTGGCCCTGCTTGGTGGACCCCCTGAAACGTGCTCAAAGGCCCCGGACCCCTGGTTGAGAACTGTTGGAATAGAAAACCTTGATAACATCCAAGCTTGAAACAGATCTCTTTCCTAAAATTCCCACTCATGACTTATATTTAAACACAGCAGCCTGCCATGACTTATATTTAAACACAGATGCAATGTATAATTTTTGAGATCTCAATTTGATTTTTTTCGTAAGAACACAGACAAAAGTAATACTTTCCCCATAAACATGGATATTCTCCCAAGGGACGGGGTGGAAGTACTGCTGCTTGGAACATTTAGAGCTAGTTCGGACAAAGCACGGGAAAGGTATAGTAGGAGGCAAATCTGCATTGGCAGAGAGTGATGGAATGTGTGCTAGGTTAACCAATCAGTTCTTTCCCTCTCTAATTCCTATGCTTTGGTGCTAAATAAGACTATACAATTGCAGCTTGTGTTTTCCCTCTTGGGTTTAATTTGATCATTTGTTGTATGAATTCATTTCAGCATCAGTCATATTCCAAAGGATGACTCATTTTGATTATTACAGCACAAGGTTCCCTGGGCTCTCCAAAAATATGAATACAAAATGTTGCCCTCCTTAAAAAGGTTAGTTGGAACACACCCTTCAGCTGAATGAGAAACTTCAAAACAAGCAGTATAATATTTCCTGTACCTTGATAGTATTTCCCCCTGGAACTAATATCATCACTAAATGTAATGGGTTATAATTAGTCTATAATAATTGTGAAAATCGTGGATCACCCCAGGGAGTTCTGAATACAATTACATGAGGAATGTCTCAAAGAAAAAAAAATTTAACCTTGAAAGGCTGTTTGGAGTCCAATCTGAAGATGCTGGATAATGTATAAACTATTCATCTAGCTAAAATGCTAAAGGGCTGTCACTGACAAGGACAATAGAATTTATCAGACAGATAACAGGTTGGGATGTAAAATCAGGTGTGGGGTGTGAATTCTGAGTGCGCCTGTTCCTTGGATGGAAATCAGTTACCAGAGCATCTCAGGAGGTTGGCATCCAAACCCTGTGCCAACCAGGACAGCTTCCAGGAACCACAAGAGGGTTAAAAACAGGATCACACAGGAAGTGAATTCCCCGATTGGAGCTCAGGCTGAAATAGCTCCGAGAGCACACAGTGAAACACACGAATTAAGTCCCCCTTTTTCTCAAGACTTAGAAAAGTATTTCATAAAAATAATGTAATGTTCATACTATCCCACCTTCTCCGACATGTATGGGATAATCAGCTAACTTGCCTTAATATGCCAATTAATAAGAGTCTTTGGTTGCTGTGGTAAAAAGGGAGATTTGCTGCTACTTGAAATGTACATGTGTGTGTGTGTAGATATAGATATATAGATATAGTTTATGATGAGGTTACCAAACCAATCAATTAATCTGATAGTTTATCCCTAGATTCGGGTTCATTCAGAGTCGGTTTGTATATAATTTACTGTGTAATTATACAGACATACACAAGCCAAAGAGGAGTGGGCAACTACAGAAAAAGCTGCCACAATCAAGAGGATTTGAATTTCTTTTTGCAAAACGAAGATTAGAAACAGGATAATTAAAAGGTAAAAGTGCTGGAAAGGGCAGAATCTGTGTCCTTAATTTCCGATGGCTGTATCGAGCTTGGACTATGTCTCTATATTTCAAAGTAAATAAGAAATGTATTAGGACCATTATGTGACCCCAGTATGACGGAGGGTGTTTATTTTTGTTCCAAACCATTCTGCAATTCTGATGTTGTGGGTGGGAATATGCGGGACATCTAAAAACGAACGCATATGAAAACTGACAGCATAAATAAAAAGTAAATACGTATATAAATACACACGTGTGTGTGTGTATGCGCGCACGTAGCTAGATATAACGGGGTGTACAAATCTAAATCAATGCAACGTCTTTTCGAATCGTTTTCAACGATTGTAATACTTGCTTCGGACAACGTGCTTCGTAGGGATTGTTAATTAAGTAATTTTAATGGCAGAATGTGTCTATACGAGTTCAAAATGCGGCACGGGAAGTTCGGATGGAAATGAGCAACTCGCCGGCGTACAGCGATGTGCAAAGGACAATTTATTAGCTTGCACATTTGACAAGTTTGGGATTTTTGTTTTGTGTTCCTTGAAAGTCATAGATTTAAAAACTGTAACCGGAACTAAAAGGAAAATTCTACAATGTAGTTTTCAAGGTTCTTGGTTATATTATTAGCAAAGTTCCTCCATCACTGAGCCTTAGTAAAAAGCTATGTTGTCTTCCCCCCCTCCCTGGCCCCAGGATAAAAGGATGTTTACAGTCAGGAGCTGGGAGGGGAACCCCATAAATACGGAGGGGGGGCGATGTATTGCTATTGGCACATTGAAATCCCCGTTGTGTTTTGGGCAGATTCCAAAGGGCGCTTTTATGGGGCCATTTATTGATCGCCTATTCTAGTAACTGTATGAGATGCTCGGGGATATCGCGACCATTAACTCACTTCTAACCGGGAAGGCTTAACAGGTGTCCAACTTTATTTTCAAGGGTCTTTTCCTGCTTCAGTTGGAATCAACAACGATTCTTCCATGGACTTCAACGGGATCAGGATCGGGCCCTTGGTCTGGAAACTGACAGTGTGGTGCATTAGGTTAGACAAACGTCCTACATGCTGCTTCGCCTTCTGGGCCTTATTTTCCAGTGAGGAGATGGTCGTGTAAATGACAGTAGGATTCACTCTGGAACGCTCAGTCCCATTTATACAGTGGGAAGTAAATGCGCAATTAAGACTGTGATTAATATTATTATCCATAGCAGTGAGAAATAGAGCATCTGAAAACAAAATCTTCATCTCTTTCCACCGATCCTTTTTATGACTTCTCTCGCTTTACTATTACCTAACAAATAGTGTCTCTCCCCCCGCACCCCCCCCCCATTGAAGGTTTCCGTTTTATTTATTTTCAAAGCCATTACCCTGAAAAAAAAAATCCTTTGCCGTCCTTAAGGACAAAAAATTGTCAGAAGGTTTCAGGAACCAGACGCCTGATCGCTAAAAAGAAGCTATCGATCACCTGACTCTTGCCAAATAGAAAATGCATATCTCGTTGTAAATATAATACCTCTTCGGAGAACATTTACCTTTGCGAGCGGGAGGGGAGACTCTTTTATCAAAAAGGTTATTATTATGCAGTAACACTGTTCGATAGACACTGAATGTCATTTCTGACTGCCGCAGTCACTGATAACATGGTCAGAGGACAGACCCAGGGAGTAATTGTAGCAAAGGACTGCACTGGATTCGAGATTTAAAGGATCGAATTTATTAGAACCTCTTCTTTACTCATTCAGCTTTGATGTTCATTAGCGATTCTCAGTGGTTTGGTTCTGCAAAGTCCCTCCCTGGGCATGCTGGTTCCTAACACATGCAGAGCCCGATCATGCACGACTGCGGCTTTGCCGTAGACTTGAACTGGAGGGAGCAAGATCTGGGCCCTAATATACGCACTCAAAGCAAAGGGTAGGGGGGCTTTTAGACACATTTCCATAGCTGGACGGGAAACAAGAACAGAACATTAGCAGGGGGTTTCCACCTTCCGAGTGGGATGTTCGACACCCACGCTCTGACAGTCAGGGCTTCAGAAACGTAGTCTTCACAAGAACAGCTTTGAAAACGCATCTATGGGCTCCTGTGTTGGTAACCAGCTCCGAGGCTGTGATGTTTTTCATTCCTTTTTCGGTGTCTGAAGATAAAGGCACGTGAGCTAGAATTCAAACGCCTTTCTGCTGGCTTCAGTTCTCCCTTGGCAAGAGTGATGATAAGAGGAAGATCTCAGACATCTGACAAATTAAAGGCTTGCATCTGCATACACCTAATTGGAGGTAACGTTTCCAATGCGTGCAAGTCTGAGCCCATTTTAGTTCCTTTCTTTTCAATCAGGATTTATGCTTTAGCCTCTTAAAGAAACTTTTTTAAAGTGCAGTATTTCCCCCCATTTTTTTTCACTTGCCAGCTGCGCAATGCCTTGTTTTAATAATCTGTTTTTGTAATGAGATCTATTCAATATCTGAAAGGGGATTTTTGTGGGCTGGGGGAAGTCACTAGAGTCTAACAACGTAGCAGAAGTGTTCAGTCCTTTCACAATAATGCAAACAAACTGCTTGTAAATGACATTAGCTTGAATTCGTTTGCAAATGTCCTAGACCTACGTGATTATTAATGCAACGACCGTTTTCGTGACTGATTATCTGCTGTACAAAGAGGAAACCCAATGTCATGGAACACAAACTGGGGCTGATTCTATCCCCGCTTCCACTAGTCTAGCTCTAGTGATGTGGATGGAGTTGTTCCTGGTTTACACCAGCTCAGAATCGGGACCGGTCCTGTCAAACATTTGACAGGGAAATCTGAGTTAGGCGAAGGAACTGGGCGTTCACATATTTCTTATGAATTATCGTTCAGGACAATAATAAAATAATGATTGTCACTGATGTTCTTAATAAGGCTGATGACAATGTTGATACAGTAATTATGATGTTGTTGATCCTGCTGCTGGATTCCTCCTCCTCTCCCCTGGCCGGAACAACAGACACGAAGGCAAGCTCAGTGGCCACGCAGCTGCCCCAGGGTAGACGGGGGGCTGGAGGGGGTGACGGGGCGGGTCTGACTCGGACAAGTAGTCACTGCTGTTGCTGCTGGAGCAGGTCAAACTGCACAGCACTTCCCCCAGGAGCTTCCCTTTCATCTCCCCGCTCCTGGCGCCTTCAAACAGCCTCAGTTTGTCTGCAACGTCTCTCCCCTCTCCCCCCTCCTTTTTGCTCTCCCCCTCCCTGCCCCACTCTGGAGGCTGAGTCCCAGGGCCCAGGCACACCCTTCGCAGCTGGTGCAGGAGAATAAGTGATGAGAGGGGAGAGCTGAACCTCATGTCGGAGCGTGGATACAGGTTATGTTAAGCCCCAGATGGTTTAGCTGGTGCAAACCCCTCTGAAGCCCGTGCGATTGTTACTGCCTGTCTTAACAATTGCTCGCTCCCAGTCTCCCCTCCAGAACTCTTCCATCCATCCTTGAAGTGGGAAGGTGCCCCTGACCCTGACAGGGTCCCTGTCCTTTTCTGGGATCTCCGAGCCCAGGCTTTTGGATACCTAGGTGGGGGTACGGCAGGCCAAAGGCAGCCCCAGAGCCTTTAAGGCACAAGCAGAGGTTTAGCGGGCAAACCCCTTCCCCCAAAGTTCTCCTTTCTAGAGCAAAGGTTCGTGACATTTGTTTGGGGATCAGAAGATGTGACTTGTGGCTCTGGGGAAAGGAGATGATACAGCTGAGACAGGTTGTCCGGTCTTTTTTATCTCAGCGAGAGCTGGGCAAATAGTCAAATAAATGGGCTTGTGATTATTTTCCGGACTGAAAAAGGAGTTTATTTGGGTTCACAGTGGCTCCTGGGGTTATATTAGCCATGATTTGACCAGAAGCCGGACAGCCACCTAGCATTCCTGAAAATGGTCGCAAATCCCAAATTGTGTCCTAAGCAGTTAGTCATCCTCGTCTCCTGTCATAAAAGATGAAGGCATCTAATCGGTTTGCGGAAACGAATCCCTGTGACTGAAATAAACAATCATACAAATAAAGAAATGTCTCAACGAACAGTTTGCGAACAACCATAGGCTTAGAATTATCAAGCCAGACTATTTACCTTGGCAGAACATCGGGGATGGGTTCAGGAAGGCTTTGCTAACCCAAAGTGATACTAAATGGATAGGGAATATCATCCACGACAAAAGAGTTAAACTCGAATAGCAGCAACCGACCCAGTGTTGTGAGACATTTATGTAACGAAGTCTTAAATGTACAGTGTGCTATACAAACATGTATACAGGCATGTTTGCTGCCCCAAAGGAGATACAATCCAAACAATGCACATCAAACACACACACGACCACGCTTGTGATATCACGTACGGGCCACAGCAATGCAGCAGTGAAAGGAATTCGAATAGAATATTCTGTCCAGCTGAAGAAATAGACCCAGTGTACTCGATTCTTGAAACAGTGTCACCCTGACCTACCCCCCAGCAAGCATTCTTTCTTTATGGGTAGTTGGAAGGTGCATTGACTTTGTGAATACGGTATAATTATCTGTAGCATTTAAGCCAATCGACAATGGTTTACACCGGCGCTTCATTGTTCCCTAGACATACATTGTTTCATTATTTTCATTAATTCTCATTTACTTGTCATGATGCAGGGAACTGGGGGGGGAGGGGTAAGAGGAGATACGAAGTAGACGAACTGCAGCAAGATGGTTTGCAAGACCATAAATAGGAAGTCATAGTATGTAATTTAAATTGCTCTCCAACCCATTCTCTACACACTGTGTAACCTGTGGTTTAACTTAATGAGAAAATGACCATGGATCACATGTGCTGTTTACTGAAGTGGCAATAATAATAATAATAATTCCAACCTATTATTAATCCATCTGAAAGCTTCTTCGGTGCTCTGCCTCTTTTTATAGTTGCTAAAACTGTCTGTGGCTTAATTCGAAACACCCTGATTTTGGTCTTATAAACTAGATCTTTGTTGAAGATGTGCCTATGAGGATTGTGTGTAGAGGAAAGACAGTCAGTCTATGTATTGCTGCTCAGTCGGTCTGAATACAGTGTATATTTTACAGATGCTGGCTGGAATTTAGGGGAACGATTAACAGCTACAGTCTCAAGAGCTGAAAAGGTGGCTAATGGGCTAGAATATCTGAAGTGGCATACTAGGAATAATTTTTAACCCAAGGGGGCCTGTTTTTTCACTGTATAGCCCTTTAAATAACTTGGGTTTAGTCTCATTTAAAACGTTCGATTCTATTCCCTTTCTGAGAACTGGCAGCCCCCAGTTGGTAGACAGACAAGGGAGCTAATCTAGGCCAGTCCAGACAAGGGGCATAATCTTTTGCTGTCCTTACTCAAAATGTCTCTTGCCTGAATAACAGCTACAGGACCAAGCCCCGGATACTGCTCGGAGAAGTGTGCTCTCTCACATAGACCAGCACAAGGTACATAGCACATAGGCGCCAGAAACCAAGGTCAAGACCAAGTGGTTGTAACTGTCTGGGATATTAAGAAAAAGGTAAAAGCTCTCACGCTATTGAGAGGCAATGGGTCGATGGAACTAATACCATTAACCAGTTAGTGTCAAAAATAAAACCGCCTTTTAAAACAACAACTCTGCAATATAGTTTTGCTTTGACAGGTCCCGATCCTGTACCCCATCCCCACCCCTATGCGTCTTCTACAGTCCGTGGAAATCTGGGCGGAATCAATCATCAAATAAATAAATATAGCAAAGAATCCTGTGGCACCTTATAGACTAACAGACGTTTTGGAGCATGAGCATGAGCTTTCGTGCATGCATCTATGAAGTGGGTATTCACCCACGAAAGCTCATGCTCCAAAACGTCTGTTAGTCTATAAGGTGCCACAGGATTCTTTGCTGCTTTTACAGATCCAGACTAACACGGCTACCCTCTGATACTAAATAAATATAGACTCATCACTTGTTCAGGGTTTGTGTTAGGTTTAACTGCCCCCGCCTATATTTTAAGCTTCAATTTTTCTGAGCCTTTGAATAGCCATAGTTGCCAGCATGTAATTAAATAATTATCATGATGAAATTACACTCGTTATGAAGAAAATGTATTTGCTTTTATCCGCAAGGCGATTGAAAGAAATGCTTTTAATTAACACACTCTTATTCACACTAAAGGAGACAAAAAGAGGCAGAATCCCCCCCCCCGCCATAAAACTACGTCGATATGTTTGCAAACTGAGGACTGCAGAATCATGTCCCATGCTTATTAGAACCACATTTATTCATCATCATTGCCCGCGTGCAATTTATGTGAGCAAAATCATCACTACAAATCCCACCTTTGTAGCGTGGCTTTTAACTGGCGCGTGTCTTTGCACTAAGAAATAGAGCAAAAGTGCCTTTGTAGTGAAAACTGGTAAGATTATACGTTGATGTATTTGTCCTTGCCAGGCTATAGGGAATTCTCCCCTCTGAGGTACGGGAGCACTGAATAAATGTTTACCCCTTCGAACCTCTCTGACATTGGAGCCGAACGGAACCGCACGAATTTGCAAATCACATCATTCTTTTAACTCTCCAAAGCGTGTTTTGTAGCGTTCGGAGGTGCTGGCGGAGCAGCAAAAAAGGGGCAAGGCACGTGTAATTTCTCGTAGTCTCGTGTGTATTTTGACAAAAGACTAAATTAGCAGAAATTCACAAATAAGGATCGGGAGACAAGAATCGCGGGTGCCCTGCCCGAGCCACGGGTAAAAGTGGCGGTGACTGGAGGTGGTCCGATGACACATGTTTCCGTGTCAGACAAAAACACCTGGGATGTGATTGGAAGTGGGTAACAGTTATGCCACAAGCTAGAGAAAAGGAGTGTTTAAAATGCGGGGGGGAGGGGGTTAAAAGAGAAAAATCTGGAATCTTAGAATCCTCTTCATGGAACCTGCCTTAATTACCTTACTGACTTTTCCTGCTTTGGTATGATTATAGCCCTGAATGGCTCCTTAATAACGCAGCTCCGTTTGCTGCCCATGTAATTAACTCCTAATTTATTTTTTTAAAAGGGAGGGGGGAAGCCCCTCAGAACCAATCACAAGAGTGTCACCTCTACGTCATCCTCCAGGGCTGCTCTGATTGGCTCGGCTGGGTTGACTCAACTTCCCAAAGGAGGAAACAACAACTGAGCACCCAAAAAAAGAAGCGAGGAGAGGGGGGGAATTGCTGAGTGGCTGGAGCTGGCGGGTCGCTGAGCAGTGAGTAGTAGGAGCCGCACGGAGTAGGAGGGATACGGGAGCAGAGTTGCCTGTGTGTGTGCCAGGCGCAGTGCACAGGCATCGGTGGGAGTGCGCAGCGATGTCTTCTCCTTCCAAGACGAAGGAGGTTTTCTCCTCGGATGAAGAGGGCCCAGCAGCTGGTGCCGAGGATCATCACAAAATCAAAGTCTCCAGTTTGCCTTTCAGCGTGGAAGCGCTCATGTCCGACAAAAAGCCCTCCAAAGAGGTGCCCCTCGCTCCCGGCGGGGGAGGCATGGAAGGAGCTGGCCTGGGCACCTCCAGGAACCTGCTGCTGCCAGGGCACGGCTCCAGGGAAGCTCACAGCCCCGGGGGGCTTACAAAAACCTTGGAAACCTCGTCGGTGAAATCGGAGAATTCCGAAGACGGCAGCTCCTGGATTCAAGAGGCCGGGAGTTATTCCCCTCCACCAAGTGAGTGCTGCCCGGATCTGGGGCTCTGACACTAGCGGGGCTAAATAGAATAGATGGGGGTTGTCCAAGTAAGAAATGCCTCGTCTGGGGGCTGAGTCGTGTGCGTGGGAGAAGGGTCTGTATTGGGGCATGAAACAGATCTATGACCGCGTAGCTTCCAGGGAGGGCGCTGACTCTGCCTTTAGGAACTAACTGGCTGCTATTTCCTGATTTTAATCTATTCCTTCACGTCCAAGAACGAGTCTTTGAGCTGTAAGATTTAGATGGAGGGGGGCTGGCTAGACGCTTTTTGGCCTGTATAAGTGAAGATCCGGAGCCCCGCATCAATTTCCCAGATACCGCATTTGTCAGTAGAGATTTTCAAATCAGATCGCAAATTGAACTGGACGGAGCGTGGCTTCCAAGGAGAATTCCAGTGTTGTTATGTATGATAGTGGCTCCCTGCGCGCTTCGTTTGACACTGTGCGCATGAATGAACCCATCCGAGCTGGCTCCGCTAAGTGCCCTAAAGTGTGTGAAACTGGGGAGGACTCTGTCATGTCTTCGGGATCCGCTCCCCAGCCTCACTAGAGGTGTTTCCACACACATACACCCCCAATGACACACGATCCGCAGGCTAGTCATGCGCGTAAAGCCATGCCGCTGGCTTCGATGAGGCGAGTTTTTCAGAGCGGAATTCCATCTGTAGCTATACAACAGTGCGTGGACACTGCATTTCGCCCTTGAACTTCGCGGCTAGCCCGCTTAGATCACATCACGCGTTTCTAGAGTTCTGGCCCCTTTTTAAATTCAGGAATATAGCTGACCTAGTATGACAAAAGTATGCTTTAAATGTCCATGCAGCTCCGCATTTTCCCACATAGAGAGTAGCCAACGGTGTTACGCACCTGTAATAATAGATCGATCAATACACCTCGAGCTTGTGTTAAAAATTAAAATGGGCTGCTTTGCTTTGATCTAATAGCTGCTTCACCAACAGATGTGATCTGCTTAGTCTAACTATCTTGGAGGGGGAGTTCGGTTTGTAATCTAGTCTCACGAAAAGAAAGTTTTAGCAAAGCTCTAGCTTTCACTTTTCCGGTACCTGTGTATTTTCCTTGCCTTTCGGAGCTTCAATTTTCTTTGATCCCCCAAATTAATCCGATGCTTGGGACGTTCGGAAGAGATTGTGTGACAACAGACAGAACAGTGTAAACGAGGGGAAAAACTAATACTCCTGCGTCATTCTTGTGTAGAAAAAGTCTCCCAGTCTCTATGTACCCCAGGTTTGCTAGGGAAAGGAATGAAAATACCTTAAACAAAACCCGTAGAATGCTTTTTGTGTGTGTGTTGCTCTTTCTATATTTTACTAGTTATAGCACATAGCTTCTAACAAATTATGACCTGGAAATAGACAGCGCCTAACGTTTTTACCTACACACTACTTCACATGTCTCTTTTCCACGACCACAGATTCACTGAGCTCCCAGCTTTTTTCTCGCTTTATTAAAAATTACCGATGATTCAGAAGTCACAGTATTCTATAACTTTAACATGTCACAGAAAGTACATACTGAGATTTAGAAGGATTCATGGCTTTTCACGGAATTCACTATTTCGCAGGAAATTTTGCCTGCACGAGGGTCTTAGGTTTTGGTAAAATAAGGTTTAAGACATGATGAAAATTGGAGATTGCTACCCTTATTAGTTTAGGGCTCCCTTCCTCTCCATCCTCTCTTATCCCTGTCAAATAACTACTGACTCCCGACACTAGGTAGAGGGTTGTCTGTAGGTCAGTGACTTTGGGTTCTTACAAGAGATGATATAGATCATCTCTCTGCACACTCTTGGCATTTAAAATAGGTTATTTGAAAACTTATGTTTGGTTGCGGGAGTGATCAGTGGGATCAGAGAGGAGTAGCTTAAACTAGATGGTTGGTTTCTTTGATACAGGTAGCATTACGCAGTCAGGTGATGACTGTGTCAAGGATTTGCCAGAAAATCTAGTGAAAAGCACAAGTGATACCTTTAAAATAAGCCATTTCACCAAATACCATAGACTGTCCACAGTAAAGGCAGTGTAATGTGTTCTAGTGCTCTGTTTATTATCACCGCTACACTCAGGTGACTTATTTGAAAGGATGCCGAAATGGTGAAGGATACATAGGTTAAAGTTTGCAGGTATTTGACAGTAAACCTTTGATTGGGATTTTATTAAAAGATAAGTACTTATATGAGGTCAAAAGTCTCCCCTCCTCCCCCCCACCCCCACATATACACATTTGGCAGAAATCTTGACGTGTTGGGCCAGTTCCTGATTGCCATTTGAAGATTTGCTCTTGATTTCAATGGAATAAAACTATCTCGTTTTCTGTGGTTGCAATTTCGAGATAAATCTTCATCTACCTTCTTGGTCTTCACATGTTTTGTAAAGAGGGAAAAGGCATAATAAGTATGAAGCCCCTTGTCTAACCATGCCTTTGGAGATCTTTCCCAAGAAGCAAATTAATAGGAACAACATCTAATCATATTTTCATTTTAAAATGAGCCCCAATGGAGTGTATTAAGTGTAGCAATTCCATGTTTACTGTGTTGTTTTAGGAAGTTCTGGGACTGCACGAAATACCCACACTGGCTGCATAGATACGAAAATGCCCCCAATGTATTAACCACAAGTTGTTTTGCCTTAGAAAATATTCCGCTCTTCAGTAGACAGAACAGGGATTAAGAATTTAAGGTTGACTTTTATTTTGGGCAATCCTTCCCTTCCTCTACTTTTTCATTTTCAAACGTTGAACAGTTTGGGGGGTTGCTTTGCATTTCAAACTCATCGCCCAGTCTATTTTCAAATTCAAAACGTCCTTTGAAACAAATTGTAAGAGGCAAAGGAAAAATATCTTAACAACCAGAGTGCGCAAACACTGACAAGTGTGTATGAAATAGGGTAAAAAATGTGTCTAAAATGCACCAGCCATTTAGGGCAGGTTCTCGTTTTCGATATATCACTGAAGAACGAGCTGCCCTGTTAAATACTTCGATTTAAAGTCAATCAAGCATCCCAGGTTTTCAAGTTGCTCGCATCTTTTAGTCATTCTTTTCACCCCAAAAGGTTATTACCGAAATGCAAAGTGTTCTAAGAAAAATCAGTGACAATGTAAATGATGTGGCCCGGGTTACGATGGAACACGATAGGTAACACATTCCACATCTTGCATTGGCCAGGGATGCTGCAGTTATACGGGGTTTTCAATAGCCTATGTCATAAAAGTTACACGTTGAAAAAGGACTCGCCTTCTTTCCTTCCTGTGCTTTTCTTTCATTGTTTGTTGGGGGGGCAGAGTGAGAGGGGCTGTGCATAATCTAAAAGTAATAAAACTGCCCGATTCCTACCCCGCACCCCCTTTTCAGTGGAAGCAGATAGAGGAGTCAGCTAGGGTGACCAGACAGCAAGTGTGAAAAATCGGGACAGTGTGTGTGTGTGTGTGTGTGTGTGTGTGTGTGTGTGTGTGTGTGTGTGTGTGTGTGTGTGTGTGGGGGGGGGGGTAAGAGGAGCCTATATAAGAAAAAGGCCCAAATATCAGGACTGTCCATCTAAAATCGGGACATCTGGTCACCCACTGTCAGCAGACATAAAGAATATTATCAGATCCCATTCTATAGCTCTCAGGCAGAAGGCCTACTAGGACTGCAGGGTTTGGCCCAAAATGGAAAAATCCCTGGAGAGTGGTGATGATGGTGGATTTATTTCTGTCCCTTGCTGGAGATTTTACTTCTGGGGACTTATTTCTTGTATAACACGTTACACTTTGGTGTACACAGAGGGTCCTCGGAATTCTTGTTCACCGAAGCTATTAAGACATTTGCACTGTACTGTCTGAATTTATGTGGTCGGACCCCGTGATGCCCTCACACGCTGTTTCCTTTTTGTTGATATTGTCACTTAAAGGCTTATGGGGAAGGGGGATTCTCTACCTGCCGTATGGAAATTGGGGCCGGGATTTCTCCATAAAACAGCCCACGACCCAGACTGCAATGAGTTCAAGCACCACTTATAAATCATGTTCTTAGAACTTCAGATTTGGGGGTTATCTCCAGGAGGGTGTGAATGAAACGAATCCCAAACACACTCTCAAGCTTCATTTTCTTCCTCCCTTTTTTTCTTAAGCATTCCTCCTCCTCTCTTTTTTAATTTTAACTGGCCTTTTCTTTCCTTCCAGGACATCTGAGTCCCACCGCATGCACACTGAGGAAGCACAAGACTAACAGGAAGCCCAGAACCCCTTTCACCACTTCCCAGCTGCTGGCTTTGGAGCGCAAATTCCGCCAGAAACAATATCTGTCCATCGCAGAAAGAGCAGAATTCTCCAGCTCTCTCAACCTCACAGAGACCCAGGTCAAAATCTGGTTCCAGAACCGGAGGGCCAAGGCCAAGAGACTGCAGGAGGCCGAGTTAGAGAAGCTAAAAATGGCAGCAAAGCCCATGTTGCCTTCTGGGTTCAGTCTACCTTTCCCCATCAACTCTCCCATCCAGGCGGCCTCACTGTATGGACCATCTTATCCTTTTCACAGACCTGTGCTTCCCATCCCACCTGTAGGACTCTATGCTACTCCTGTCGGATATAGCATGTACCACCTGTCTTAAGAAGATCGAAAGGAAAGCAACGGCGATATAGACTTCCTGGCGGATCTTGTCCACTGCGAGAACGCACTAGAAAACCAGTTCTGGTCGTTGTTTCTGCCGGCTTCTATGTGCCATATCCAGTGTATAGGAGTTTGCATTAGAAAAGTAAAGCAGCCTGTATGCTATAGGTTGGGAACGCAGCAAGGGTCTCCCCTCAGCTTGATCTGAGCAATCAGACTCTGACCCTGAAAGAAAAATATAAAACCCTATACAATTAAACCATTATAGTTCTCTTTATATACTGCACACGGGACAGAGGAGTCGGTAAACAATAAATCCTGTATTTTCAAGGCATAGTTTCCTTAGCCCCTTCCTAGGAGGCCCAAGAGCTGTTTTAAAGTAGGAGTGGTTCCTTCCCCAAACTGAAGCTTAAGCCTTGTCGCTTAAGATTTAGGAGATGAAAGGTATCATCGAGTTTTGTTTTTAAAACAAACCTCAGAAGACAGAGACTCACTGTAACTAGGACGTAGACCCCAGTAGAGTCAGACTGAGGCCAAAGGCAGCAAGTTCCTGCATTTTCAAACGGGGCCACCCTGCGCCCAAGCAACAAGGAGCATTCCTGGACCGCAGGATCGGGCCCCTAAATGAGTAAAGTCTATAATAACTTTACCCACCCAATTATCGGATCATTTATTCCCTCCCCCCCCTTTTTATGTAGAACTTAAATATTTTTTTCAAAGCACTGTGGGGGAGGGTTATAGGCAAAGAGTTTTGTCTTTATCCCTTCTTCCTTTGTGCGTTTAATAATTTCACCTACAGCCAGGTGTATGTGTGCTTGGCTCTAGGATGCTATTTGAAGGGGGCGGGGTGGAAGGGCACGATAAAGATATGGAGAAAAGAGGTGGGCTATTTTTTCCCCCCCAGAGTAGTGTGTGTGCAAGGACTATCAAACCATAATGCAGAATTGTTTTTTAATTGCAATAATTTGTGCTTTAAAAAAATCATCTTGTAAAGAATGCCAATATAGTGAATCATGCTTAAGCATTTCTTGAAAACACCAATAGATTCAGGTACCAAAAAGAAACATATGGGACAATAGGATGCCACTGCTCTGCAAACTGATCTCCTTTCCTGGAATTCACTGGGGGAGTTCTGCTTACAAACCAATGGCACGATATAGCCCAGGCTTTTTCTTATATTCATTATTGTTTTATTATTATTATTACTAGCGCTGAACTTTGTGGTAAAGTTACTATAGAGGATCGCTGAAGGCAGAACTTCTCCTGGATGCATTTTGTTTTAAAAGCATGTTGTGAAAAAAAATAAGAGCCACAAAGTTTTGACCTACTCCAGGAGGTGTCGTCTTCCACTGTAGATCAGTCCTCCACCCTTCTCCACTCCCATTATATTAAAGTCCCTTTGAAAGGGATGCCGTGTACAATTTTATATATTTTATTGAAGATTTATTATTTCTTATCTCTTTCGAATTAAATTAAAAAAACCAACCTTGTTTAATTGTGTCTGGGTTTGTCAATGTTCGCAGTTATTTAAAGATAACTTTTCTCTCTGGCTGTGTATCCTGGGTCACAATCAAAGAAGTAATCAGCACTCCTCTTCAGGTTGCCTTTATTATCCCCCCCCCCCCCACACACACACCTCATAAATCTTAAAGTGAAAAAAGGCCAGATAGGCGGCACACAGAATTGAAATTGAGAACCAAACATTCACAATCGAAAGCCTAACCTGTGAGTTGTTCTTGTTTTTAATAACTCTTCCTAGGCGCTTCTTCTCTTTGCATGATATTTTATGTAATATTTAGATCATTTTGGTTAGCGCTTGGTCCCGATTCGCCTCATGCTGGCATCTCTATTCAATCCTCACTCCAGTAGAGTTCCCAATGATGTACACGCAGGGGGAGATGAGAATGAACCCAGTAAATTCTCCCCTTGGAGTCAGTGACAGGGAAGGATTGAAGGTTGTGGATCTAAAAGACACACACATCAGGGAAGGGTTGAAATAGTCTAGTACACATTTTAATGCATTTACCCCGTCTACATTGAAATGATCGCCCGTTAGTAAGGCGAGCATCCACCTCTCACTCCCTCGGAACACGTAGCGTGTCTGCACCTTAGTTCCTGAAACTGACTAGTTAGCTCCGCTGTCATGGAGATTAATATCTACCCTATGTCTTTCCTAAGATAATTGTATACACAATGTACAATTTTATATTAAATAGCCGTGATAGTTTGGGTGGCCTGTCCTCCACAGTGATGCCTTTTGCCCTGGGATTTGTTCTTTTCCTTGGCTAGGGAACGATCCTGCATTCGCGATAGGGAGGGGGGCGGGGGACTAGGATCCTAAGCAATATATTTCCTTTTCTACTTCAAAACAAAAGGACAGGGAAATGCCCATTACCTAACAATGCCTGTTTAAAGTTTAAAAAATGCAGACGGTTGTGTTTCTCCGTTGGTTCCGGCCTGAGAGCCCTTCCCCACGTTTGTAAGCAGGACTCTCCCTAGTTTCCATTGCAGGGAGAGTTCATGTTGAATACGGATGGGACAATAGAGCCCCAAATATTTTAAACAACCTTCTTAGTGGCTCGTGGCTCCCTGGCGAATTCAGTGCATTTAGTACCCGATCCAGAGGGAGGTGAGGGAGCGCAGCCCCTTGTTAGGATGTGGCCCTGAATGTGACAACAATCAGGCACATGGACCTGGGCTGCAGAACGATGTTCTAAAATGTCACCGAAACGAAGTTATAATACTAAGTCCTGATGTTGGAATCAGGACCCCGCGCTTTAACTAGCGGGAGTTTTACCCGAGTAAGACTTCCAGGAGCAAGGGTCTGATCTCTACAGCTCAGTGGAATGACTCGCATTGAATTCAGTAGACTTTGGATCAGATCCCAAAGCCTTAGCCTCCCTCCCGCCTCCTCTCCAAATGCAAGGAACAAAGCTGGAGGAATACAATCTCCAATGCAGACTTTTCAAATTAGCATTTACTGCCACATAAAAACTTGAGACAACCGCTTCTGTCTCTCTCTCTTCCCTCTAACTGCAGGAGCCTCCCCCTCGCCGCCGCTACACAGCCCCCGAATGTTCCTGAATGTTTTTTTTTTTAAACCGGGCTGGAAATAAAGCAGCAGTATCTTGAACCTTCAGCATAAATCATGTGTGTCAGGGATTATGTCTAAATCGTTTCACTGGAAACTCTTTGAGCACCGGAGCTTTGTGTGTGTTACGAGAGATCCTTAAAAGGGCTACAGATTTATGGCAGAACACAAGGGTGTTGAAGGAAAAGCCTCCAAAACATGGGTGCGACCTTAGTATGACAAAACCAAGACGGCCTGTGACACTTTCTAAGAGCGGGCTGCGGAATGGCCAATTCCCCCTGCGCCCACTATTAACGTGTTCAAATTAAAGCCTTCAGAAAGGCCGACCTAACTGAGTATTCTGTTCTTTAGAGGGAGGTGTCCGGCTTTGCTCATCAGCGGCCTAATGGGAGCTGCCCTGCGGGCAGATCTGTAACCGAATCAATTACAAGACGTCAGGGGAATCAGAACGCTGTCATCAAACGCGATGCAGCTCCCCCCCCGCCCCTTTCGCAAGAGGTGTGTCTCTAATGAGTTACTCTAATACAAAGTTAAATTGCTCTCCAAGTATTTTCTGACACAAAGCAGGTGCGATGAGTAGAAACGAGCGAGCTGGAAAACTGTTCCGGTTCCTTTTTTTTTTTTTTTGTTAAGTGCACGATAATTGGAACAATAAATAACAAACATAAAAATGCTACCTTATAAATTATCCCCATCCTTGAAATTCCAGCTCGGGGAAACGGAGAGGCAGGCCGGCGAAGCAACTGAACCCGGCTGGGGCTTTAATCCACCCTTGGATTTGTTGACATAAACGGTTATAGGGGAAAGGGGTTTCTGACACAGAATTCATTACCCAACGCCATAGGCACGTTGAGTCTGTATTTCATGTTGTCACATTTCCTTGTCAAGCCCTGGAATTTCCCTGGCTTGCCTGCATTTTATTAGGGGGAAAGTTAAGTTACTACTGGGCGTCTATTAGTCCACGTGTCACAGTTTTATTTCAATCGTCCGCTTTGGCGCTAGCCCTATCCCGCAAGCCCTTACGCTCGCGAGTAAACGTTGCACAAGCGACTAAACCCGGGATTATGGGATTAGGCCCCAAATGATGTGACAGTTCGCTAGGCAAACAGCTCCGAGATGGGGAGAGAGAACCTGCTCCTGCCTTGAGACCCTGGCAGGACGTCAGGATGGGGCCCCAAGCAGGGTCAACTTTTTTCATCGGAGAAGAGAAATAACGCACTAGCTAAATACTTACATTGGAAACAAGGGGCCCGATTCCGATCTTAATTACAGCCCTACACCACCGTTCAAATGAAAGGAGGGTTTCTTTCGGGCTGACAGAGTGGTACAGTAACTCAGAACAAAATCTGACAGACCCTCTCCTTGGCTTCTTATTCCCAAGGCACTGTGCGTTATTTAAAGAGGAGGTTATAACTACAGGTTATAAAGCACATGTTCCCTTTAGCTGAAATTAGTTAATAT
Source organism: Gopherus evgoodei (assembly GCF_007399415.2). Taxonomy (NCBI): domain Eukaryota; kingdom Metazoa; phylum Chordata; order Testudines; family Testudinidae; genus Gopherus; species Gopherus evgoodei. Next base: position 19,665,984 of record NC_044329.1, on the reverse strand, counting down.
TCGCAGTCTTGGCCGCCTGCTCTGTGACGACAAAGAGTTGGGAGTGGTGGGAAAGTCACCGATGATTTTCATTTAAGGAAAGTAAAGGCATGGGCTGTTTTCAGGATAAAATGACAGCTAGAAGAGAAGGAATTTCAGGATCAGCAAACAAATCGAGTTAGACTCCATTAGGCCAACATTTCTGTCCTGCAGAGACAAGAAAGGACTGAATGTATATATCTTGCCATCATACTGCACGCCTGGATCATGCATTTTATAGCATGCGTACACACATCCTTAGTATATACACACACCTATACGTATAATATATATATGGAGAGAGATAATGTGTATTTGTCCCAATGTATTGCATTTCTGAACCACGTCTGCGCGCTCTCTCTCGACATACAGACATCTTAATTTTCAGAATACATTCTATATAGCTGTTGATAATTTTATACGTTTGCACTGGAATTCTGGATCCTATGTGCGCGCACGCACACACACAAAGCATGCATTGTGCAGAAATGGAAACATAATGACAAATAAGAGAAAAAAGATACAATCGAGAAAGCTCCCCCGGCAGGACAGAGTAAAGAAGAACCTTGTCACGTGAACACTTGCAAAATTTGCTCACAACTCCAAATTAGAGAATAAACTCGCTGTGGTGTTTTTAACCCCTTACCGGGGAAGCTCAGCTATTGGAAGAAGCACTGAACCATCGAGAAAATAAGGTCCCAGCCTCTGAGGGGCCTAATTCTGAGCTCACTTACGCTTGGTATAATATCAGGAGTAACTCCTTTGAAATTAATTGAGTTACACCGGGGAAATGAAAATCAGGCTTAGTTTTACAGATTCTTTATGGTAGTAAAGTTATCATTTCTTTCCCTAATCCATCTTGTGTACTCATCTCTGATTTATGCCCCCCTCTTCCTCACCCCCAGGGTAACATAGCCTTTAAAAACTTTCCTCTCAACAGGACGAAACCAACGAGGGATTGTTCCCATCTTGCATATTATTAATAACAAACGTAATCATTTAAAGGCGCAAGTTTATTTTTAAAAAGTAACCCATATAGATAACTATAGCCATCATCCCCAACGCTTACAATTTGCTTGCAGAAATCCCCCCTACAAAAAGTAATGCCTGTGAGTTTTTTTTGTCCCATCATCCCTAGAGCAGATGATGAGTTTTCACTTCATTTATAGATCAGGGTACCAAAAAATGTCGAATGAAGTGACATTTACAAATGAAATATACTAAGGTTCTCAAAAAGCCCGATACATCACTATTTGCATTCGGAAATCAAAAGAGGTGGATTACAATATAATTTATGTTTCGCTTTCGACGTCAGCACCACAATATAAATACCGCCCCCGACCTCGATGTGTGTTTCTCACCGTATTACATAAGGCATTTGGCTATCAACGTGCTTCAGTTCTCAGCTGGTTGCGGGAAAGGAATAAACATCTTTCCACCCCTTATATTTCACTCTCTTTAACACCTCAGCAATTCTGTCCCTGCTGTTTTAGTGGAAATACGGGTCTATAAAGCTGCAACTGCAACATATTTTTAAAATAGTACTATTTTTAAAGGGGATTGGAATAATTCTGCTTTGCTTGGGCAGGAGAGACTCAAATATATATGTTCGATTAATGTTTCATAACAGTGTTCAAGGAAACGAAAACGTTCTGTGACAGTCTGACTGTAAAGGCAGGTCTTTCTGGCAAGTGTTCTGTATGTATTTTTTAGATGGCCATGTTTTGAGTTGAATAAGTAAGAACTCGTAAAGAAAAAAAAACATGTTCCTTAAAAATATGTGCTGCCCATTTTATTAAACTGATTATGCCAGAGTTCAATTCCAAGTTTGTTTTAAATAGAAATATTTTCCCAGACCTGTAATGGCTTGCTTGAAAACAGATTTTTTCCTTCTTCTTCTTTTTTTTTTAATGACTTGTAATGGCCAATCCAATTCAACTGGGCTATCAAGGCGCTGTGTTAAATATCATGTTTGAAAACAAAACCAAAAAAGTCATAATTAAAAATAGGTAGTCGGAATAATCTTCCACTGCCAGCCCCTCCTTCCAAAAGGCAATAACATTAATTTAAGACTGTCAAAACATCAAAGCTGAGAAAAGGAGCTGCTAAAATAATGTCTCTTGATAAGGAAATAATAAAAACACTAAAAAAACTCTACTCAATAAACTCCACTGGATTTGGGGGTCTGTGCCATATTTTATTTGGTGATGAAAGCACTTTGATGTCACTGTATTCCAAACAATTATTATTATAATTTTAAACAACCTGGTGTTTTCCATTACTAACGGCTTACGCTTTGAAGTTACACCTCATAATTTCTTAAATTAAATAAATCATTTTAAGTTTGCACTGGGAGCCTTTTAATAGCAGAGAAAGGAATATCATTATCTTATTGAGAGGCAATTGCAGTGGCTCCAGTTTGGCTGTAGCTGGGGGCGAAGTGGTGCACTATAACAGACATACTTTATTAGCCTCCCATAACTCTTGAAAGAACATTTTTATATTTTCTTTGATTCCCCCTCCCCCTCTTGTTTAAAAGCTGTCCCAACCTTTAATTACTGCCTAATATGAAAAGCATTATTTTTTAATGCTGTGTAATTTACCAGAGGCAATAGGCCAAGTTAACAATTGTTTATGAGGGTTGCTGTTTCACACAGGGCAAAGAATGCTGCTCCAAACTCAACTTTGCATGGGTGGCTGCACTAATTAATACAGTGTCTGAGACTCCTAGGGGTTTTTTAATATTAAAACCTATGGGGCGGAAGGGTTTTAGAAGTCCAGCTCCTGCTGACGCCCTCCTCCCTTCCCCAATGATTTCTGCTTTCATGCTGTTTTGATCCTTGTGTAAAGTCAGCACATACAAGAGGCGTGCTCGCTCCGCTTCTCCTGGGGCCTGAGGTGCCCAAAAGAAAAAGAGACATTGTGCAACATCAGAATCACGCGTGGGGAAGCCGAGTCACACTTGCAAAATATAGAAAAATAATGGTGAGTGGGGACAGTTGCTATATATTTATGCTTTTCCAGTTTGTAAAGGAATAAAACCTTCCCAACAACAGGGCAAATTGTTCCTTATAAAAGAATAGGATTTAAATCCCCCTTCCTAGATGGATCAAGTCTTATCCGTGACATACACTTTTCTTTTAGTCTGATTTTTCCCTTAAATCCCCCTGTCCCCATTTATTAGAGCAGAGGATGCAGGCAACACCAGACAGTGTGCAAGGCAGGATTCATTATATCTGGCACAAGGGAAGTTTATCTGTCTAAATTATCACATAGCCTGGACAATTCACATCAGCTCGGGATCTGCTCCAAGATGTTTAAAATGTAGGGCTGAGACTTAAACCTTGGGGCCGAAAGGGTTACATTAACTCATTCGTTTTGGAATGGAAATCACTAAAGCTACTTTAACCAGACCAGCAATTTATAAAAGAGCGGAGCGTTGTCGCTGAATTAAATCTCTGTTCCGATGTTTGCCATTAAAAAAAACAACAAAAAACTTCTATCTGGTGTCCTGCTGCCATTGCTGAGGAAGAGAATGTGGGGGCATGAGTAAGGACAGAGGAAGGCACGAACTCTTTTCCCTTATTAACCACTAGTGACACGCGGAACTTTCAGAAATCTACTAGGAAGCGGTGAGGAAATTGACCAGGAGCCAAAGGTGCCAAAGAACTGTGTCTAAATACACACTCCCCTAGAAAATCAATAACTTCTCCTGCCTGACAATGGCTCTCGTAAAGAGGGGGACATGGAAGCTGGCACATTCATCACTTTGATAAATGGTTGCTCACTTCTGTTCTTTCAGCCAGTTTATTTTCTTAAACTACCGGGCAAAAGATCTAATGATGGAGCAGACAAACGCACTAACAAACAGACGACAGCTTTATGGATGGAGTTCAGTTCCCAGGGGATGATGGGTGTTAAAGACAGAGCGAAACAGACTTTGCCTAACCTCTTTCTTTGTATAGTTCAGTTTCACTTTACTTGGTCATTTACTTGGAAATTACAGCTAGGGCTCTCCCCCCCCCCCTTTTAAAGGAGGAGACACCTCCAGGTTTGTTTTATGGGCTGATCGGGTTTGTTCTCTCTCCTTTAGTTCAGCTCCTTTACAAGTCTAATCTACCCAACTGCATTGCTATTTTTCATGTTGGACCCGTGCATTTCTCGGCTAAGCCTTTTTCCTTTTTGATGTAGCGAGTCAATTGAGGAATGCTGGTCTCGGTTATCAATCACCCAGCTGGGTCTTAAAGGGCTCTGGCTAATCAGATTTAATTGCTCATGTAGCGCCACTCCTGCCCTGGGCCACGACCGACTTGCTCAATTAAACCCCAAATACCTGCAATCAATAAATAAGGAATGACAACGCATTTAAGGGATTTACCCAGCAAAGAAACTGAACGGGAAACAGATTAGACCCAAGAAACCCTTTTTATAATTAAACATACACCTCTCACCAATGGAGGAGGCATGTAAAGGACAAGTCTTGGAAAAATCAAGATATACGTGTTTCTCTGGGAGAACTTTTCAACAACTATGATGATATTTGTATTATGACAGAGCCTAGAAGCAGCAGCAGTTAAGTTTCCGTTTTAAGGGCACCATTCACACATCTAAGGAGAACACTCCCTGCCCCATTAAGCTCACATTCTAGTTTATCTTTTATCTGAAGGTAGAAATGAGCTATTTTATCTCACTGTCATTGTAATATCTGAGCTTTTGAACCAAGCTTTTCAGGCCCCTACATTTTCAGAGGTGCTAAGCGCAATCGGTGTCCGATGTTAGAAAATAACAGTCCCAAACCATAAAAATGGAGGTTCTTTCCTCTCCTTGTTTCTTGTGTTAAACGTGGTAGAAACCGAGAGTGATCTAATCACTTCGAAGACGCACAAACAGGGCAGCCCGGTGGGGGGCAAGAGGGGCAATTTGCCCCAGGCCCCGTAGGGGCCCCCACGAGAGTTTTTCGGGGCCCCTGGAGCGGGGTCCTTCACTCTCTCGGGGGCCCCAGAAAACTCTTGCGGGGCCGGGCCCCGGAGCTTCTTCTGCTCCCGGTCTTCGCTGGCGGGGAAGTCCTTCCACTTCGGGGTGGAAGGACCCCCAGCCATCGCATTACCGCCGAAGCGGGACCTGCCGCCGAAGTGCAACCTGGTCTTCGGCGGTAATCCGGCGGCGCGGGGGGGCTCTTCCGTTCAGGGACCCGCCGCCGAAGTGCCCCGAGGACCCGCGGCGGGGGCCCCCCGCCACCGAATTACCGCCGAAGAGCGGGCTGCACTTCGGCTGCGGGTCCCGCTTCGGCGGTAATTCGCCGGCGGGCCCCCGCCGAGGGTCTTCGGGGCACTTCAGCGGCGGGTCCCTGAACGGAAGGGCCCCCCCCCAACAGGGCTGGCTCTAGATAGTTCGCCGCGCGGGGGGCCCCCTGCCGCTTGTCGGTCCCACAGCTCCGGTGGGCCTCCCGCAGGCATGGCTGCGAAGGGTCCGCTGGTCCCGCGGCTCCAGTGGATCTCCCGCAGGCACGCCTGCGGATGCTCCACCGGAGCCGCCTGCCGCCGATGGCCCCAGGAATCCTCTGGGCGGCCCTGCTCACAAAGCAGAAAGATACACAGCACTTGTGGCATGCACACTTTCAACGTATTTATTACAACCCTTTCGCAAGTGACCGATGGGAGAGAGGTTTATAATTTGCATAAGGCTGCTTGGGACAGGCCCTGCAAGATCTTGGCCAAGATTTAAGCAGCAGCTTTTTTCTTTTATTATTATTATTATTATTATTATTATTATTATTCATTTTATAAAAATGCTCCCTCCGCACTTTTGCTGTCAGGATTCTGCAGCCTCCTTTATTTTCAGTTTGTCTTTGTTGAAGGAGCAACAGAAAATAACTAAAATGAAGAGTCAAGTGGAACATGCTCTCTGATGTGAAGGGTTTTGAACTAAGGTCCTAATATACTGGGATAGGCTATGTCAGCCTTGTGATTTACAGATAGTCTTGTTCCCTTAAAATGCAAATGATTAGACTAGGGGCCTTGGGGGTTCAGTGAATTAATGGTCTCTCCTTGCACCTTTCTTGGGGTAGGGAACCCTGCCTAGATGTAGGAGAAACCAAGCTAGAATCATGTTTACGCATCTTTTCTTATCTTGGTTCTCAGCTCATTGAAGATGGTGCTTAAGACCCATGCCAGAAAACTACAGCAGAATTCAGTAATATTTGAGTTGGGTGAATAGTTCATTGTGACTAGTTTATTTGATTATTTTTGCCCCTCTCCAGAAATAGTCTAGGAAGAGCTTACTACCATTGCTCTAATTCAAAAGTTTTCACTAAATAATTTCCACAAATAATTGTTGGTATGTTGATTGTTCATAAGCAGTGAATTGCACGTATTGGATATTCACACTGTGATGGGTACATTTGACAGGACACATGGATTAAATGGTATTATTTCTGCTCCCTGATTGGGAAGATACTGGTATATAGTCATGTTTTGAGTCCAAATGCTCCTGTTTCTATTTTGAAAATTTGCTTTCTGTAAAGATTCCATAGCATCCACTTAACAGTTTGCTATTTACATGACCATTCCTGCCAGTAAACTCACGCAACAGAATATTTGTGGAAAGTGAAAAAAATGGTGCAAATACAGCTAAAGTGAACATGTTTAAACATTTCAAATGGATATTTGGGCCATTTTATTTTTTTTTCTTTGCAGTGTTTTTTTCTTTGCAGTATTCACCCACCCTTTGCCTCTGTCTGATATCAGTTTGGCCTGGGCTGTGCCTCGTAGATTAAAAGGAACATTACAGATCAAATCTGTCCATTGGCAGAGCTGCATGGGATGGGTTTGTACAACACATGCTTGCCTGACTCCTGCCACTGTCAGTGATGTTTATCTGTTTCAATCAGAAAGCCCCCTCAGTGTCATGTGTATTTAAAGGACTGATGATTAAGCTCGTCAAATCAGTGGAAATAGTTCCATTCATTTCAATGGGCTTTTCATTAGGTTCTTGTCCACTTTTCTTTTTTAAAAATGTAGCTGATCAAAATTATCTTTTTTTTTTTAATAGCCAGTTAAACAACCAATAACCAGTAATGAGTCATCTTTCTTTCTCCCCTTTACTCCAGCTTTGGAAAGATTTGTGATAACTCAGGTCTGATACTGTATGTTACTTGGTGTTTTCTTTAAAGTTAGACTGTATGCTTTGCCCTGGTTCCAAAGAAAATCTAAAGGTACAACTCTACCCCTATATAACGTGACCCTATATAACACAAATTCAGATATAATGCGGTAAAGCAGTGCTCTGGGGGGGGGCGGAGCTGCGCACTTTGGCGGATGAAAGCAAGTTCGATATAACATGGTTTCACCTATAACGTGGTAAGATTTTTTGGCTTCTGAGGACAGCGTTATATCGGGGTAGGGGTGTATATACATTTGATGTTGCTAAAAGGTGGCTGGAACAGTATGCAGACAAACAAAACAATTCAAGGTAGAGCCATGGTTTCCTAGTCCAGAGAAGGAAAGATAAGAATGCTGTAGTGAGAAGCAGCATCCACTCTTCTGTCTGTCCCATTGCTACAAAAGTAGTGGGTCCTTGGCGGGCACAGCAGACCATGCCCCATTTCCTCCTCCCACATGCTAGGTCAGACTGGGCCAGCTTAGGGCAGCTCAGCCAGCCAGGTTGCTAGTGCTGCCTTTCTCTCACAGTTGTCTTATGCATCACAATCTGAACAGTAAACTTCAGGGGTTTTGTTTTTGTTTGTCATGTCTCTAGCACTTATGTTTATGAAAATCTTTACAATGTGTACAGATTCAGAGATACCTGACCAAATCTATGGGAAGCCTGAAATGATAGCTCTGAGAGAGGTGTGGCCTGTTCTTATGATATGAAATGCTAAGTCTGAAGCCCAATGGTGCACTTTATATGTCAAGCTGTTAATCATTTCAGTGCTCATCAAAATGCACAAAGCAAAAGATAATCATACTTGAAGGACTAAACAGTCTATAGTAAGTGGCATCCAACTTTAGCATTATGAGCAGGTGAAGCCTGATATGGGTTTTGTGTGTGTGTGGGGGGATTCTAAGGGGAAATCCCAATCTGTTTCATTCCACAGAACACCTCTGCCTACAGACACACACACACACACAGCTATCTCCTTATTTCTGTTTCATTCTTTTCCCAAAGCTGACTGTTTTCCCCATTCAATAGGCAGGACGTTTTGTTATTGGAAGGGCCTGGGGAGCGTAAAAAGTGAGGATGACATGAAACTCTGCTGTCTGGAAAAACTTAGTTTCATTGAAAGCACCAAAACAATAACACAGTGTTATGCGCTGAGAGAATAATTTGGAGTGCCACCTACACGGGTGATGTTAAAGGAAGTCATGAGACCCTGACATCCCCATACATCGCTTTATACATGACATTGTGTGATTGTAAGATCCTGTGATGGTAGGAGGTGAGGAAAAGACTATTCCGCAGAAGACCCTCCTGGACAGAAGACAGATCAATAATAATTCATGGTGCAACCCATAGTGAATGGTACTGTTGGGCTGCATCGCCCAAGAGCAAGCAGCATGTGCTGCTCTGCCTCAGAGAAGTAGAATGTTTCCCAGACCTCTCAGTGCACAACCTTCCTGAATGCCCTCTTAAGAGGTATAGCCAGCTTCACTGTCTGGTGTGTAGGATTCACCTCCCCACCTCCTTGCTGCTCCTCCCTTTTGGGTGCCACGTGCCTCTGAAGAAGGAGAGAAGAGGCACTGCTTGAATCCTTCTCAGCACAGAGACTAGACCTTTGCCTTGCTCTTATATGGGCTGCACAAGGGGGATTGGAGACTTCTTCCTATTTGCCCCCACTTTGAGCAACTGAGCAAGACCAGACCAGGATCTAGTTCCAAGGGACTTGCCCACATCCACACAGTGGCAGAGGTGAGATTAGAATGCAGGACTTCCTGCATTGCAGTCTTATTCTCACCCCATTGCTTCTCAATTGATAACACATTGCATCTTCGCCAAAGGCCAGAGGTGATTGGCATTCCTCCTCCTGGAGGCAAGACGTAAAGGAAGATTCTAGGTATACTTGATTCTGCCTCAGTGCAGGGGGCAGGGTTAGATGGCCTGTCAAAGTCCCTCCCAGCCCTATAGTTCTATGATTCCTCTGTGCGTAACTTCTGTTAATGGGAAGAACAGGAGAATAGACCCCTGATGTATATTTGTTAATTATAATTAAAGGATCTATATTTACTTATTATTAGAGTTAAATACACTAACTTGATAGTAAATCTGGCACATGCAGAATCTGAACTGGAGCTACTCATAGCACCACAAGATCATGGGTTTCCAAGGGTGTTTTTGGGCATGTATTGGAACAAAATTAAGTTAGTCACTCTATGCAGTTCTCTGATTTTGTGCTGTTAGGGTTTTCTCTAGTGGATTGGAAGCTAAGTTATGCCCCTTAGAAGTTGAGAGAAAATACTAGAAATAATTAATGGTGCACCCGATGCCTTCACTCTAATAAAAGGTCATGTATTTGTTCTATGGTAGCACCAACAGGCCCTAGCCAAGATTAAGTGGCCATTGAGGTTGGTACAGGGAGAAAGGAATATCATTATCCTTGTTTTACAGATGTGGAACTCAGTTGCTGAGAGGCTAAGTGACCTGCACAAAGTGAAATAGAAAATCTGTGGCAGAAATGGGAACTGATCCTGAGTCCCACTAAACAAAAGACCAACTTTTGTCTTTAATGTGTAACACTTATTTAGCTATTTAAGAGAGAGTCTCTTTTAAATCTCTTTTAAATAGCTGAATAAATACACAGTGGAACCTCACTGGTCCACACTTTATTCTCATGAAAACCTCTGTCTCTCTTCCATGCTCAGCAAAGATTTAGTAGCTGAGAGCCTGTAATGAATTGTCATATTACGAAGACTTCTTTGCTTTTACTACAGTTTATTTGCTAGCACATCATGAAGTGTCACCATAAATAATTAAGACTGAACTATAACTGTCAAAACAAAACGAGCACAATCTGTTTGGTCTGATGTATTATTGTTTCCTTTTTTATTGTGTTCATTCATTTAGGGGCTCAACTTTGCTTCCTATGTCAAATCAACCAATAATGGCTAGATCAAGCCATTCTCACTAATTTGCCATATTCAGTAATTCCCCTTCATTAGTGTGAATTAATGAGCTCCTCCTGAAGCTACATTTTGGCAGGGGGTGAAAGGAAGCAATCCTGGCAGCCACATAAGCATGAGGAGAAGAGAGGCTAGAGGGAAAGGGGCGTGGCTTGAGGGGATGAGCTAGTGGAAGAAGCTTAATTCAATCCAGCTGGAAAGAGTTGACCCTGACTTCACCAATCAAGAAATGGCCTTAACCAAGCTGTTTTGGAGTGAGGGAAAAAGCTAATATAGAGGCTGGAGTAGGGGATGGGCAATCAGTTTAGATTAAATAAGACACCCATTCCCTCTTCCTCAAAATGATCCTTCACCCAAAACTGGAAGCAAACACAAACCAGTTTTTTTCCCCCCTCAAAGTTGTTTGGTTATTTGCTGCTATTATTTTGTTTTCTTTTAAAATGTAGGGTTCTAGAAGCAGAAATCACAAAGCACAATGCAGAAGGCTTGTTCTCATTGTCTTTCCAGCCCCATCCTGAAACCCATCATACTGGTAATTTCAAGAAGAAACCTGTTTCGGCAAGTTGACTAGATGAATTTTACAGCCCAAATGGGTCAAATAAGCCTTGGAGAAGCATCAAAACATCTATCAGATGGAACTTGTGAGCTTAGTTGAAGTCTGCTGTTGTCACTACATTGTACGTATCACTTTGAACTTGATTGATCCTACCGAATCCAACCACAGATGATCTGTTGCTGTTTCTCTTGATAGTGGAGTTGTTTGACTGTCCATGAGTCACAGGGATAATAGCTAATACTTAAAAGACTGTTCAGATAGAAAAAGATATCTCATGTTCTCATCTGAAGTATGTGTCTGTTTTTGGTGCCATCACAGAGAGCATGCCAGGTTAACAACTACACAATGAATGCAAGTTCTTAATGATGGCAACTTTACTGCTCACCCACCTATGGAAGTGAAGTGGCAACCTTCTAAAACTAGAATATTTGCCTTTGTTTATTTAGTTGGTGGCTCAGTACACACAAGTACATGTAGAGGTAATCAGGTAGTTTAGATGTCCTGGAAATTAATAACTGATGTTGGTAATTCTTTTTAAACATGCAGCTCTATAAGTAGAACAACTCAGTTATTTAACAGGAAGCTAATAATAGCTGTGTAGTGGCTTTGACAGCATATTTACTTACTGCACTTGGTATGGACCTCAGCGGGAGGAGAGACTGCTGAGCTTAGAACTCAGAACCTCCTTATTCCTCCAGACCATGCTGCCAAGATTTTTATTGTGTTTCAGAGCCTTTTCCAAGGCTGAAATGAGCCTTGTGTTTCAGAGCTGCTCCATGCTTCATCGAACCACGCTCCAGTTGTGAGAAGGGTGGGTTTTCCCCACAAAGTGGAAATGGACACCTGATCAGTCATCAGTGCAAAGGCAAAATACATCAGTCCTTTGGCACATTCATCATTAAGGGCCACTAAAGCCTGGATATACTGAATGGAATGAGGAAAAAAAAACAACAAAAAAAGATGGCACTGCTGTAGTATTTCACTGTGGTGAAATGCCAACAGATAGCTGGCACTTAGGGCTCTATTCTGCGAGGTGCTGAGTGTCCTCAATTCCTATTGATTGAGGATGTTCAGCACCTGGCAAGATTGCACAGCACTCCCCAAGAATAATCATTTAATAACTAATTATGGTCCAAACATCATTGGATCTTTGAATAGTCTCATAAATCTCTGCCAACATGCCAATGACAGCCTTGGAGAACCATCTATAAATGAACAAGTCATCTACTTGTCTTATTATATGCAGTATGTGTATGTCCAAGATAATATTAAATTCCCAGGAGTAAAATGGCTTGCACATTAAATCAAAGCTGTTATTTAAAATGTCAGTTCTGTAAATCAGCGTCCATTTGTTTCCATCCAGAAAATACACCCCCTCGGAATGTTGTTGTTTAAGTCTATCATTATTTTGTCTTTTCACTGGCAGGTAAAAAATAAGAAAACATGTTAATGTCATTTTAGTAAAAACAAACAAACAAAAGAACCACTCCCCAAACCCTGCAAACATTAAAACCTCTTCATCTAAGAAGCCCCAGCAGTCAGAGTATTCCGGTGGTAAGATAAGAAATACTTCCTACACAATCCATTTACTTTGTAGTTCACTTCTAATGGGCAGTTCAGTGAAAGGCACTTTCCAACATGCATTTAAAATGATCCATCCAAAAGATAAGTAAATTGCAGCTGCTCATTAAACCCAGCACTCCATGGTGAATTGCAAACATATATTTAACTAGGGAACACTACTGTAGGCCTGTACTTTTTTCTTTGAGATTTAGAAATGTTATGATTCATCATCATTTCCAAAAGTGCCTGAAAATTACAGGCCGACCACGATTGCAAAACACTGGGGGGATCAGGGAACTGAATACACTAAAGAGTATTGCAAACATTTTCCATCCAGCTAACATAGCTTCTTCCCTGATCACTCTATACAACAGTTTTTGGTTTTTTTTAGGAAATGAAGCTTTTGCATTTAAGCTATTTCAGGATTTATATACTGCAGCAAAATAACTAATTTGCTAGGAAGATATATCAAGATTTAAGTAAGGGCATAACACTAAACTGTATTTCAGTGGAGCCATCGATGGTTTACGCTTTCATGAAAAAAGTCAGATGTTATTAAAGCTTCTTTCAAAGTCAGTTTAGTGCCATAAATGCACTCATACTGCATGATCTATTTTGCACACTCAGCTTTTTGCATTCATGTTTTTTCAGTTCCACTTCTTGTGTATGCAAAAACTCAGATTTAATGTTCTCAAACTGCAATTGCAGATGCTTGGTTGCTCACTTTGTACACACAGTTGCATTAGGTGCAACCGGATCCAATTTTCTGCATGCGTGAAGATGTACATGTGCAAAATGTGACCATGCACTAATACTTTTGAAGGCTATTTACATTTTAAAAATGTTAATGTTGTTCTTACTGGAGCTTCAGATGTGCTCATAGTAAGGATGCAGGGCTATATTGCCCTAGAGGAAGCAGTGGGAGGCATTCTCTCTCTGATAGGTCCTGGGAGCGCAGAGGCAGATTGTCATCTGCTACATCTCTTTATGATGTGCAAATTCCTGCTCCTTTTACAGAGTGGCAGATCCACTGGGGGAGGCCTGAGGGGTGTAGAGCCCTGCTTCCCCAAGCATAGGGACTGGAATTCTACTTGGTCCTTATGTGGGCCACACAAATGAAATTGGCGACATTCTTTATACCTAAGGGCTGGCCAGAATCTGGGTCCCAAAACAATTTGCATAATTTTAGAGGTCAGCGTTCTTCAGTTCTGTCATACTGTCACCTGGTAGTAACATTAGTGCTAGATGGCATGAGCTTTTCAAAATCAAATGGCAGAGAACCAAAACTATGTGATCTATTTTGCATTTTTCTCAATGACTGTGAAACACCACATTTTAGGTGGTGCAGGATATCTAATGAATAGTGATAGCTGACCCCTAGCTGATGTGGAGGTTTGAATATGAATCTTGAAGCCTGGATGCTTGTTCAGCGCTCCGGAGTCTGCAACATTAGACTTTCTTCATGGGATTTCCAGTGCTTCCTACTTCTGGCTGGGATGAAAATACCATGAAAAAAGCCATTTTCAGGTTATTTTTGATGTTTCCATTTCTACATCCTACCCAAGCCAGGAAGTACAGAGGGACACAACAAACACAAGCAGTAATGTGGAGGGAGGGGAGGGGGGAGTTACCCAAAATAAGCGTTTGGATCTGATTTTGCATAAAGATGCCCCCAGAGTAAAACATTATGTATTCATCTCTCTGAATGTTTTGGTGAGTGGTGGTTTCATAATCAGAATTTGACTCTGGCTCCAAATTTCATAGGTGCCCCTGTTTCTGTTATGGGGCAAAGACCCTACCACTGAAAAAACCTCAATTTTAAGGGTGTTGAAGGTCATGGTGGAGACTTGAATTTTATGGCTCAGGCCAAACCTCTAGGGAGATCTCTAGTTTTGGATGAAGGTTCATATCCATTCTTACGTTGTTTGAGCTTTACCCATTTCCTCAGTAATAATTAACAGTCTAGAAAGTCTTTATTTAAAAGAAATAGTTTCATTTCTGTGACCTTCGGTTATTAATGAAGATATCTTAAAAAGCTGTACAGAGAATTTCACAGTCGTCAAGTCAATGCTACTAGAAGTGGCAAGTGGGTGTAGAAGAAACTCTAAATTAGACTGGTCATAGTTTGCACTCAGTTTAGTGTAATTTTGCTTTGGAGTGAATGACTAAACAAGGTGTCAAACAACCAGGAAGGCTGTGCATGACTCATATTAAAACACATGAGCTGTGGCCATCGTAGCAAATCTCATAGCTGTAATTCACCATTGGTGCAATTCTAGCCAAGGAGTTGGAGACAGTAGAGAAAACTTAGTCCATTTGCAAACACTGTGAGATAATTAGCCCATTAGCGTCTGGATAAATACTGCCAAGCCCATTTAAGATAGGAATCAGGGCCGGTGCAAGGATGTTTCGCGCCTTAGGCGAAACTTCCAACTTGCGCCCTCCCACATCCCCGAGCCCCGGCCTGAGGCACCTCCCCCCATGGCAGCTCCCACCCTCCGCCCTGAGGCACCCCCTCCACCCCTGCTCCGCCTCCTCCCCAAGCATGCCGTCGCTGCTTCACTTCTCCCACCTCCCAGGCTTGCGGCACCAATCAGCTTAGGCGCCGCAAGCCTGGGAGGTGGGAGAAGTGAAGCAGCGACGGCGTGCTCAGGGAGGAGGCGGGGCAGGAATGAGCTGAGGCAGGGAGTTCCCCTGTGTGCTGCCCCCCCAACTTGCTGCAGGCAGCCCTCCCCTCCCCAACTCCCTCTGCCTAAATGTCGGTGGCGACCGGGGCGGCCAAAGTTCCAGCCACTGTGGTTGCTGCCAAAGAAAATGGTGCCTCCCAAATCCTAGTGCCCTAGGCGACCGCCTAGGTTGCCTAAATGGTTGCACTGGCCCTGATAGGAATATCAAAACTCTTTCCTCACATTCAACATTGTGGAAGGGAATCATTTTTGTTCAGCTTTGTGGTTTTGAAAAATTTGTGATGAGGCAATTAGGAGAATGAAAATGTGCTGCAGGGCTGGCAGTGTTGATGTGAGGCATCTCAGAGAATGTGGTACTCTTTGCAATTGCAGAGGTGGGGAGTTCTGGACTTTCTATCACCAAATAGTACCTTGTAATTGTCTGCTTCTTTTAGATACTTTGGCCAGAGGAGTTTAAGCCCCATGAAATTCAGCTGATTTTAGGTTTTGTTACAAATTAACAAGTAAGGCCATGTTGCTTGAAAGGTTCAGTAGGGTTTGTAAGTCTTCTAAGGCTAAGTTTCAAGTGGATCTGGGGCTGGTTTATAGTGCTGTGGTTTCAACTGAGATTCACTTTGTGTTCTGGGCTCTTCAGAACTCTGCAGGTGCAAGGAGAAGCAGCTCAGAAATGAGGAAAAACCATTCCCACAAATCTGTGTAACTCAGAACTGCTGAGATTTGCCCTGCTCTACTCTGCTCATCAGCACTCACTGCAGTTTTTCATGCCAATAGGGATTTTGCACAAGCACTTAGTTCTCAGCCATGTTTCATGATAAGACCTGCAGACTGCTACTGTGCTGTGAGGTTCACACTAGACTTGGGATGCAACAAAGAAGGGAAACTAGCAAGTTAGAAGTTACCGCCAACAGTGACTGTCATGGACCCTGATACCTTTAAATATCATTTGGAACAGTAGCCACCTCTGAGCTGGAGGAGCACAATGTTGTTCAGAGTACTTAAAGGTCCATCATCTACAGGATATATTTAGTCTATTTAAAATAGATGGCTAGTCTGCTAAGGCAACCGAACTGTACTAACTAAATGCTCTTGCTCTTTAAATGCCAACAATATTTGGTAAGTACATATTCAAATAATGTGCGTTACCAATATACTTAGCTGTATATATGCTACTTTTGATCCATTCACATAATAGGCCTGATTTTTAGAACTGAACTATGGCTTTTGCTCCCACAGTTTTGCATCAGTTGCTGATTGTGGGCATTATTAAGTGTTGGTGCAAATGATAATGCTTAGACACCTAGTTGATTTCCAGGTGTTGTTAAGTAGTTTGTATCTGCACTTAATGGCACCTAGATTTTTGCAGTGCATAACCAATTAAGAGTGCAAAATTGCAGGCTGTCTTTAAAAATCAGGCCCTTCATAGTCAGGAATAAGCCATTATATATGATTAATCACTTCTCCGTCATGCATATGAATTGTGAAACAACACCGTGTCCGCTTCAGGGCACCATGGCATTGTTGCTTGTGCTTATAGTAGAGATGACCAGATGGGCCAGGAAGAGTAAATATATCAGGAGTCTGTTTTACTCTGCTAGCTGAAAACTAATCAGTTTCCCTTTCAAGATTCTCTCCAGCTTGTTATTGTTTTCAGCTACTTGCAAAGGGTAACTTGGCTCTGAAGGTACATTAACAACCCTGCTAATACAGCCTACCACCAGTCTGAACTCAGGCTGAAGCCACCCAACCTGGCCACATAATCCTCTCAGCTCTTGCAATTGCCAGTAAATAGGGCTGGGCCAGGCCAATACGAGGGAAGAATTCTGAGGAACATCTGCATGCTGCAGGAAGGGGCGTTTGTGGTTGAGTGGTAGCACTGTTCATTCTGACTTAGTAGTGAGCCAGTGCTAGGGGGCATTGGGCTGTTAGGGTGGTTTGATTTAGGATAAGATGTGAAATGAAGGTCTGTCTTGGCCACTTGTGTCATTATAGATGCCATCACACTTTTTGTAAGAGTAGAGGCGTTCGCTGCAGCATCCTGCCAAATTCTAACTTGGATCATTGCATTCCACTTACCCAAACCTCCCCCAGTAATTTAAATTGGATTTATTTTGGATTACAAACTCACTGGGGCAGGAACTATGCCTTCCTGTATGTTTGCACTGGAAACAAATCGTAATATAGTGGTGTTCTTCCTTGTTTGTCCTAAACTCTTTTGAAATGTCGCTGTCACTGTAAAGCAACTGTGTTCCACTCTAGAGAGGTGGTTGGATTCCAGCAGTGGATGAAGCATCTTTTGTTTTCCATAGTTCTTTGGAATGAAAATCCCTAATGTAAATGTACAGTAAATTGTTATTGTTACAGGAAAATGCCTCACACTTCTGAATCCCCCCCACCCCCCTCCCTTTGGGATAGTAACATCACCATGGAGGTGACTGTACTTTCTTCCAGACCCAGATTAGTAGGATGGAGAAAATGGAACAAAATGGAGGTTTTCAAATTCCACTCTGATGTCTGGCTGCCAAGGGAGCCTGCCGTGCTCAATTCAAGGGCTAATCCATGACCATCACTCTACTTCAGTAATTATGGAACATTAATGAGTCTGTTTCCTTATTACAAAGCTCAAAATAAGAGCATTGGCATTCCTTTAAGCAGGGAACTTTTAAAGTCTTAGCCCAAGGATTGTAAGAGGAATGGATTTTTTTTAATTAAGTTTGCATTCAAAACGTTGTGTTAAACCATCTGTTCTCATGCAAGGCTGGGGGGTGGGTGAAGGAGAGCAGGAGTGGAGAAGGGAGGAGAGAAACCTAGCCACAGATTTTCATCAGCGAGCTGTTAAATTAGTCACTTTACTTCACAGGGCTTGTTTTATTCAATCTGCCTTTATTAAGAACACAGGTTTGATTCTGAGAGGAACAAATTCTTCAGGTTCTCTAAGGAAAACGGTTTTAGGCAGGGTTTTAATAGGCTGCATTACTAGCTAAGCGATACAACATGTTACCAGTGTGAATCATCTATTTAGAGTGACAAGAAAGGAACTTGAAAAATACCCACAGCCAAAACATTGGCAGGGAAGGGCTAACAGAGCCAGATTTGATCTGCTTTTGCAAAGTTTTCTCTTGCAATTGGTAGTAACTGTCCAGGGCTTTGAGATATTTTGACTACATCTCTCCACCAACCCTAAATTAAAAATTAGAGACGTTAGGGCCATATTTTGATATTCTGACTCACGTTGAATAGTCTTGATGAAGTCAGCAGAGTTGCTGGTAGAATAAGGAACGTCTCTGTGAGTGAGTCTCACAATCTGGCCCTTTGAGAAGAAAGAGTAAGTCATCTTGCCATTCCTGGCAATACAGGATTTCTCAATGCAGCTTGTTCTCAAGTGCCCTGTATAGTCCAGTTTAGTTGTAGCACTTGTTGTGAACATCTCGTCTGAGACTAGGGGCAAAAATCTAAAATTCATTGATCTCTAGCTTTGAAACGCTGAAATTTTAAGTTAGAGCTAGGTGCAACTAGTGCAGCAAACTCCACAAATATTTTTTTCACTACTTTCGGCTAATTCACTTTGCCTGCAGCTGTTCCCCTGAATGAGCTCCCTGGCAGTGGCAGGCATGTTCAGAAATCAGCAAATACAGAGAATATTTATGAAAACTGGAATATTTATGGATCCATTAAATGACTATTTGTATTAGATTTTGAGAGTTATGTTCAGCCAACCAGAGGCAAGACTTTGTCATCTATGTGACTATCAGCAGCAGCTATCACACTAGAGTCACAGTGTAGGAGCTGTAGGTCATGGATTCAAGTGCAGTGAGGGGAAAATGTAGAGAAGTCCATTAAAAATACATAGAGAGAATGGGATTTTAAATTAAAAATCTCATAGGAAGCATGTTAATTTACAATTTTAGTTGCAGCTTCATGAGAAATAAATACCCCTGTATGAGTATTTCTTTGAGGGGGAAGCTTCTTTGCTTTTATTTCTCAGCTTTTTGTTGTTGTTGTTGTTTCTAAATGGAGTCCACCAGCATTGGGGCCTAGATTGGTCTGAATGCCTAACCCATTATGAGCTTCTAAAACTGGAATGGGCCTTCAGGGCTGCAGTAAACTCTGAAAGCTGGAGCAGGCTCCAGAGCCAATTTAACCTGCCAGGCTGAAATAATCTCCTGAGCAATACTAAATCGCCAAGCCGAAATAAGCACCACATGCCTGGAGTAGGTTTCTATCCAAACTGGAGTGAATGCCTTATGGTTAGTGACTATCTTTGTTGTCTCTTAGTCCTCCCTCCTCCTCACTGATAAAGTTGGGCCAATCCGTCCCCTCTAGCTGATCCAAATTGGAGTCTCTCAGCCAACAGCAAATACTGCAATGCGACCAAGCTCCAGAGAAAACTCCATGAACGCATCACCCCAAGGTAAAAATACCTAAGACTATTTTTTTTCAAGATAGGAGGAAAGGAGAAACCATCTTTTCAGTGTAGACCTTGCAGCTGGGTTCCACTTATTCTTGGGACTCTACAAGGAACTTTCATACAAATAGTATGCACCACCCATTTAACCCTTTCACAAACCTGCCCCCAGTTTGAAGTTTGGATTTTGACCATGAAATATTCTCAAAGAGCTGCTCATGAGCAATTTATAGGCTGAGAGTTATTCCCTGAAATTATTTGGAAAATTTAATCTAAAAGAATGAATAAATTTTGAGAAAATCACAAGCAACTAGTGGATGTTTTGAGAAAAGAAGCACAACATTAATCAGATAATTATTTTCTGTAAACTATCCACTCAACATCATTTTCAAGCCTTCATTCTGCACTCTCAGCTAGAAATGTACATATTGGGAGTGGTTTGTGGGTGGTTTTTATGTCTTATGGCACAGGGAGCTCAACCCTCTAGCTAAACCCAAACAGGGACAACACCACACATTTTTTTAAAAATGTGCTGTTCAAGATAGTAATGAAAAACAAAAGCCAGATGATGCAATTAACTCAAGTCGACTGTGATGTAGAAAAGATGCATATATTGGTACAGGGAGCAGAATCCTTAGACAAATCTCCCATGAGAACATCCACAATGGGGACTTAGCTGCGTTCTTTTCAGTGATACTCAGAAGGTGATATTCACACAATCCTGCTTCCGGCTTGGGAGAGAAAAAAATGTAAAACAAAACAGCTCCCATTTTGCTTCCCAATTTGGAATCTGTTTTGGTATCCAATTCTATCATTACGAGTGGCACTCTGTTTTGTGACTTGATGATGCTTCTCTAGTATTGACCATCCAGTCTCCCCTTTATGGTGGGTATCACTTCTGCAAGGTGCCTTGGAAGACAGGTTAGTCATCTGTGATGTCCAGCTCCTTTGTACCTTGAGGGAAACAGAACAATCCCTTGAAATTTATGCAGGTCCCCAGTTCACCTAGTCCAGTTGGCCAGGATCAGTTTGAAGTTGGTGACCTTGTCCTTCTGCACATTATTACCAAATAAATGCCTACTAGTCATTATAAGAAGCACTAGGGAGTTCCAAAGATACCAAGGAAAGAATACCTAGGAAAGAAGGTTGTTACAGTTTATCAACCATTTCAATAGAGAGCATTGATTCTGAGTCCTGCAGACATGCATCTCAGAGCTGTGATTGGGGTGGTGTGACTTTGGCTGTAAGATACAGTTTGGTAGCCTCCTCTGAGGGCTGTCTGAGGTGTATATTAATCCGTTACACAAGAACATCCTTTTAATCCTGGCTCCTTTCATCCTACTGAGTCACTTTCTTCCTGTAAAGCTTGCCTTGAAACCTTCACTCTTAGTTCAGTCTGTGTTTATGACTTTCTCTCTTTTCCTGTGACAGGCTGCGCAGTGTGGCATATTAGACCTGCTCTATAAATATTAGACATGCCGATTAGGTTAAGGTTCAGGCTTGGGCTTGAGGTTGAATCCAGGGCTAGGATTCATGTTTGACTCTGAAATCTCGAGAGCTCTTGCAATATTTTTAATTCCGAATAGCAGAAATCTCCTGAAATCAGCTGTCCTCATGAGAATTCTGCCACATTGGGCTGAATCCAGTCTGGATCTTCACAATTGGTCCATCCAATAGATAGAATCATAGGGACGGATTCTCATCTGATTCTTGGGGATTCTAAACTAATCTCCAGTGAAATTCAAACGGGTCATATACCTGAAGTTCCAGTTCTGACCTATCTCTGACAAAGTTAAAACGTATGCAGTACTTTTCTGAGAGGTCCTTTCTCCCGTCTGGTCTAGAAGTGATAGAAATGCCAATTTCTGAATGCTTCCAGAGTGGATGAGGTATGATTTATACTTAAGGTATAGTTCCAGGAGTTTTCTGTCATTCCCTGAGGACTGTGGCTCATATTCAGGTCCACTAACATTTTCATTTTATTTCCATCTCAGAAGGATGATGATAATTTGGGTGTTGTAGCTGTATTATTATTATTATTATTATTATTATTATTATTATTATTATTATTATTATTTTTAATATCAGATTTTTATCCTTTCCTAAGTTACTTTTTTCCGGCCGTGGATCTTGACTCAGGGTCTTTGATGCCTTACACAAAAAAAGTTGGGGGTTTCTGTCCCATTCCAGGTGAAACTCAATGTAGTGGCATTGTTTAGGACCCAGGATATGTTAGAGCCTGATCCGGAGGGAACTTACACCTCACATAGAAGCTAATGGGAACTGCAAATGCTGAGCAAGCATCTCTCGGGATCAGGCTGTGCAAGCCTCTCTGGGACCCTGGATACATACTTGGGTAGCTAACCCATGTTGAGGTCTGTGCTGCCACAGCTTTAACACTATTGGTGCTTGTGTTAGCTAGATTAAAGCTATGGATATGCCCATGTGTGCTGCAATCACACCTTCAGTTGTAGGGTAGACACTCTTCATATTGTCCATTGTGTCCCATCACAATAGGTGAGATATTCTAAGTAGCTGAGCATTCTCATCTCAGGAGAAGTTCCTCAACCACATCATTTCTCCATCTCCAGCCCTTGTGAGCCAAGGCTTGGAGGCCTTCTGGGCACAGCAGAAGGCAAACATTTTTTGGTCTTTTCTGATTATTGATGCTGGAGAAAAGCATCGAGTGAGTATGGTGACAGGCTGGGATGGCTTATCCTTCCCTTTGTAGGCATGTCAGTTTAGTCTTTACCATTTGCTTGGCTTCCTGACACCACATGGCAAAGGCACCAGATATACCTGTAAATAAATAAATAAAACAGTTGTGAGGTATTGGCATTCTGCCCCCAAATAACCTTCATTGACCTGGATAATCAGCTGCTGGGACACTGGGGATCCCCATCAACTATCTGTGAGACTTGAGATGGTTAGCAGCTTTTCCACATATATTTCCACCCTCTTCTCTCGTTCTGCTCCTAAGGAGCCATTTATTCTCTAGCTTTTCACCAACATACAGTACATAACTTCTTTTTTAGGGTTAGGCTACACTGCCTTGCTACATTGGTGCAGCTGCAGCGTGTCTCATGAAGAGGTTATGCAAACGGCAGAGTGCCCTTGCGTTGGCATAATTACTCCACCTCAGTGAGAGGCGGAAGCTACATCAGCTGCTTAAAGTCGATGTAATTTATGTCGTTCGGAGGGGAGGGGGAGTTTTTCTTTTTCACACCCTGGAGTGATGTAAGTTACCTCCACTTATGTGGTAGCATAGACGAGCCCTTAGATAGCATCCACAGAAACAAAGATGAAGCCATGTCTTACTTTGCTGTGTCTCTGTATCGTCCACATTTTGACATTTTGTTGCCTATGTTGTTTGTCTTGCTTATGCAAACCGCATGGTAATAATATTTTTAATAAGAAAATCACTATTCAATATCCTAACCAGCCTCATTACTAATTTCTCCGGACTTTACTTTCTTTTGCATTATTGATAAGCGTCAGGCAGAAGAAGGGTCTGTAGGTTAAATCTGAATTGCTTTGAATTTCTCTTCTATGCCTAACATCAGACGTTACCAGCACATCTTGAACTGATTTAATGCCCTAGGGTGTTACTTAGTGCCATTCAAAACACAGCAAGCCATTTTCCATGTGTTGGGGCCACTAGGGCTTGTTAGAATGGCATTTTTAATAAAACGTAAGTGTAACTACAACACTTTGTGGCTCGCCTCTCCAGATAAACCACCAAGTACGTCATTCCCCACCTCACCTCCCCATTCGCACACCCTCCAGACTTTTGAATATAGGGCCAAATTCATTGTGGATGTCAAGCCACTGAGCTCAATAGCATGCCACCCACATGAATTAGGCTCATATTAGCTCAAAGTTTCCACAATGTTGGCTTAGGTCTTTTTTAAACTTCTGTAGAGAATTAAGGCCTGAAACACAATTCTGGCTTCTGCGATTCAGGTAGGACCAAACAGGGACATATAAAAATAGTTTGTTCCCAGCTATTTGCTGTCCTGGAAAAGCCTGGTTGGCTGAACAATTAACAATGGTGTGGGTTTTTTTTCCCTTTACTTTGTTTGAAATAAATACACACTGAACTCATCATACTGACCGTTGGACTAAGATTTGTTTAAGGTCTGCAGAGTAGTGCTCTGGTGCCATGGCATGAGAGTGACGAAGATTAGAATTACTGAACATAAAGGCAATTGTCTAATTCAAATAAAGCGGTGGGCTGTTGGGGAGGCTTGGAGTGAGAGACCATGTTTAATATGATAGTAGCCTGATCCTGAGACATGCTGAGCACCTGTCACTTCAGATGACAATCAGAAATAACCAACACAGCACAAAGTTCCTGCTCTTCCTGGAGTCCATGGGCGTTTTGCTAAATAGCAAGTGTCGTTGCTGTCAGTGTTGTGCCATTCTCATGGTGAAAAGACTGTTTTTGAAGAGGAAGGTTTGGCAGCGTTTCCTAGAGATGGTCTGATTTCGGAGCCGCTTAATCTCTGGAGGTTTGTTTTATAGCCTCATCCTCTTGACTGATTTCAGAGTTGCAGCCGTGTTAGTCTGTATCCGCAAGAAGAACAGGAGTACTTGCGGTATCTTAGAGACTAACACATTTATTTGAGCACAAGTTTTCATGGGCTACCGCCCACTTTTTTGGATGCATAGAATGGAACATATGTTGAGGAGATATATATACACATACAGAGAGCATGAAAAGGTGGGAGTTGTCTTACCAACTCTGAGAGGCCAATTAAGTAAGAGAAAAAACTCTTGACTGAGAATCCTTTGCCCCGCCTCCAGGTCTCATGTGCTTCATCCTGTACCATTGTCCTTTGCCTTTGTCACTAAAAACTCTGTGTGTCATACAGAAATTCCCTTCCCCCAGAAAGTTTGTCAGTTACACAGATTTTCCCTTTAACACTGGACAGTGTTTTCTGCCTGTTGATTATCAGAGAAGTTTCTTGAATACTCTGCGTAGGCCCCCGTGTAGTATTTACCAGTCAGCAGCCAGGCACTAGAGTGGGCTGAACCAATTAGGAAACTCAGTTCTCCATCAGGAGGCTGAACTCATAGGATGAGTGCATCCTGCATGGTACTACAGTAAAGGCTTAAACATGGACTCTCATGGTCTTTGCATTGCATCGTTATTAGGGCAGCATAAGCCAAGGGTTTAAAGCAGAGGAGTAAGTGTCAAGAGACCTGTGTGGCCTTGGGAAATCACATGAATTCTCTGTGCCTCAGTTTCTTACCTGGGAATAAAAATCCAGACCTTAATTTGTAAAATACTTTGTGATCACCTGATGAAGGATGCTGTATAAGTGTCAAGTACTGTTGTTACCAGGTGTGCCTGAAGGGAACCTTCCTAGACCCTGCCAGTACGAAGCCATACTGAAAGTGTCTTGATATGTCACCCTTTTGCATATTTGATACTGAAGTCTTCCTTTGCCATCAGTAATGCCTGTTAAATTGTAAGCTCTTTTGTTTTTTGGGAAGGGAGTGCCTCTTCAGCTGTATGTTCATATACACATATACACATTCAGCACATTTTGAATGTTGCTATAATATAAATACATGATAAGAATGAATAGTTTGTGGGCACTCAGTTCCCACCTCTTTTTCATTCCCCTCCTGAAGCAGCCTTCCAACTTGCATCCCATTCATGCAAAGCAGAAAGAGGGGGAAGGGATATAGCGCGAACAAGTCAAGAGCCAGTGCTGTAGCTCACAGTCGCCATGTGATGCTGTTTAATACCAGACCAACAAGGTGAATAAAACCTACAAAAGTTTATGGTGTGCAAATTAGTGCTGCACCCTGCCCTCTGCCTCAGCTCCGAAATGCGTGCTCTGGAGGTGTGTAACTAAAAACAGTCCCTTTCTGCGCTCAGGCAGGAGGAGTTTTAGGAATTGTGGAAAATATTTAGGAGTTGTGTCAGGATAAGAAGTGAGGGAAATATCACATACAGTTGGGATGTTTCTAATATGTACATTGGCACATTTGAATCCTGGTTTTTGATATTCTAGTCTTTTGCTTGGAAGCAGACTCCAATTTACTCCCGTGCTGCTTGGAGTGACCACGCCGATGTCCCAGGTTCCCACAGCACAAATATGTGTTGATTACTCCACGTTGTTTTCGTCTCAGCTGTATGTTCAGCTTCTGGTGCCAGGCTTCTCTCATCTTTCAAGCCAATTGAAGAGCTGCAGCTTCTCCCAGTTGGTAAAGGATGTGCCAGGTAAGTGTCCTTGTCTCCAAAGCTTGGTCCTCTCTTGAAGGCAGCCAAGGCCATCTTGGGTTTGGTTAGCCCTGGAGGGAAACATATCCAGTCTTCGTCAGAGGGAGTAATTAATGGTGGCCACAGTGCCAGGCCCAGAATCTAGGGAGTGCAAAACCATTCATGGTGGGGGGCAGGTAGATACAGTCAGGGCTGCCCGGGGGGAGGGGAAGTAGGGCAATTTGCTCCAGGCTCTAGGCCCCACAGGGGCCCCCATGAGCAGGGTCCTTCACTCGTTCCGGGTGCCCCAGAAAACTCTCATGGGGCCTGTGCCTCTGGAGCTTCTTCTACTCCAGGCCTTTGGCAGCAATTCAGTGGCGGTGGGGTCCTTCCGCTCTGGGACCTGCCGCCGAAGTGCTGGGTCTTCAGTGGTGAAGACCCCAGGCCACCTGAATCCTCTGGGAAGTCCTGGATACTGTATCATTCTGAAAAGGCTATAAGGGGTAAGGAAAACTGCTCTCAGGATGGGGGGATATTAGAAGCTCAGCAGTTTCATACATCTTGTTTGCTCACTTCTAAGCTTTCAGAAATGTCACTGTTCTGTAACCTGACTAGCTACTGGCCATTTAGTAAATTACATCTTTGAGAATTTGGGGGAAAAAATGTATATAAAACTACCAAGGAAACCTGCCATAGTAGACAGGAAGCAAGACGAGTCCAACATGTGCGAGTCACTGGCAGCGGCCTTGTTGTCTTTGCAGCTATTGCACAGTCAATCAGATCAAAAGTGCAAGAAAACATTTGTAGTTAATGCTGAAACTTTTATGATCTGTTGGGAAAAATTAAGTGTCTGGTACAGTAATGCGATGAGTGTGTGTACAGAGGGATAGACTATTATTGTTCATGCTAGAATATGCATATGCATGTTAGAAATTGTGTACAATATATGACCCCAAATTTGCATTAATTTCTGCTAATGCAGCCTCCTTTACCCACATAAAGTCTCTTTAAATCAGTGGGACTCTGAATTGGTGCATTTTCATCAGTAGTGGACCATGATGCAGGATCAGGCCCCACAGGACACTTCTACAGAGCCTGCAGTGGCCCGCAGGAGCCAGTGTCCCAGCCTGGGATGATGGACCTGGGCTTGGGGGGCTCATGTTAGCGCTCTCAAAATAGCTGAGTGGACAGCTCAAGCTGCTCAGGTTTGGGATGGGCATGTCTCTTAGGAAGATGTTGTGGGCAGTTGATGTGCTTTGAAGCAATTGTTATGCTTTATATATGCCACATCACCTCTCTGTGCTTCAGTTTCCCCATCTATAAAATGCAGATAACGAAACCGATCTGCGTTATAAAGTGCTGTGTTCCACTGATAAAAAACACTATACAGGAGGTAGGTGTTCATATTATTATTCCTATTGTGGGTCTATAGAAACTTTTCTGGTCTGTTGGGTAAAATAATTTATATTTTAAAAATCCTCAGTTCAGAATCTTCCAGGGAATAGAGTTTTTAAATTAATTAATATCAATTTATTGCCATTAAAAATTCAATGCTTGATGACAATTACTGCACCCTGGTATTGGAAAACCCCGCTGCTAGGGACAGTCCTACTCAATCAATGGGATTTGAGGATTCTCAGTACCTTTTGGGATCAGACCCAGGTTTCCTATTCAAAGACAGGGAAAAAACTGATATAGTATCTCAGGTACTATTGCAAATGTAACCTGTTTAATGGTGCCAACTGTATATGTACTAGCATGAATGTGCACCCGTACACAACCTGTGTTGAAGCAATTTGTCCTGTTTAAACAGAACAAAGGCAGGAAAATACAGAGTTAAAGGCCCTCTCCCAATGATGCCATCTGCATACTTTTCTCACAGTGCAATGCCATGCTCATAATCCTATGGTTTTGTTAGGGTCTTATACGAGTTATATTGCTGTGCAGTCTCAGATACTTGCATGTGTTTCTGGCTGCTCTGCAGTGGTAAACACAGTGGTTCCCACAAAGATAGTTTGCACAATTAGTTAGTTATTTGCTATGCTTTGGGATGAAAGGTGTTACAGGAATGGAAGATCATTATCATACCATTATCACTACATACCGTTCCTAGGCAGCTGCAGGAATGCAATATGTCAAGGTGCTATGGGGTTAGGTAACTCTGAATGTCCTGTTTTTCCTAATTTAGAAATTACTCAACACTTTTTTAAAGCCATGTTTTACATGTGATACTTTATTGCATTTATAACATCAGAAAGATGTTTCACAGGACAAATAAAAAGACTAAGGTCACTCCCCTGAACCATTTGCAATGTAGTGTAAGAAGTGACAACATGTGTGGGGGTAACACAGCATAGGGTTGAGGATTTGAGATGGCTTGACCAAAATGCAATCATTATTATTGATTCAGTTCTCATGGCTATCATGGAAGAAATTAATCTTTAGTAGGAAGTTGAATGGAGGGAGAGTAGTTTCTTGGCAGACCAGAACTGAGAGATATTCCATGCAGATGGGCTGGTGTGGGGAAGAGGTTGATTACATTTATGGTACAAGTAATGGATCTCTATATGTTGTACCACCCAACCCAATATGAGAAGGCAGAAGTGAAATGAATCCCGCTTCTTCCATCTGGGAGCATCCTAGCCAATATCTTATGTTGAAGGCTGCTCATAGGCATTTAGGTTCAGATTTTCAAAAGAACTCAGCACACTGGATAAAAATCTGTCAGTAAGTGTCACAATGGGAGTATCTGGATGCCATGCACTGCTGAAAACCTAGCCCTTATTTAAATGCCCAGCTGAGAGCTGAGCTGTTTTGAAAATCTAGCCCAGTTGAGGGAGCTGAGCACCTGAAAATCTGGCCCTGCAAGTCAAATGTTTCAGGATATGTGAAGCCTGCCTGTACTCAGGGCCAACAAGGGCGGATGAGAGGAAGCCTGTACAAATTACTGAGGCTCTGGCGGTCCGGAAGGGGGCCCGGTTTCGCCGGCTTCATCAGCCCAGTCTGCCCTTGCTGGTGGGTCCGAGAATTTTTTTTTCACCAGGACCAGCACCCGCTCTCAGCAGCCCTGCCTGTACGAGTGCACTGACGGTTCTGAACTTCTGAATTGGACAGTTTGCCTACAGCTTTAACATCCTTCTCACATTCTGTAAAGTGTCAGGTAAAGAGATGGGAAAACAGAACTACTTGTGACCTTGGGAGTGGAAAAAATCAGACTCATGTGAGCCCTCGTGGAGTTAGGGAAACATCATCCAACACAAAAGCTCTCTCTTGTGGTCACAACATGCAAATACACCTTTCTTCCCAGAGACAAAACGTGGTTTATAAATTATATGGTAAAATCCAAAGGTAGAGAGGAATAAAGGAATCAAATCTGGTTTTAAATTCCAACTAAAGTGGATTTTTTAATCCCTCTGTCTAAATTCTAGACATTTATTTTGGAAATTCAGTCTCTGTGACTCTTTTAGGGCTAAACCCTATTCCTTGGGGGAAACTCCCATTAGCTTAAAAGAGAGGTTATTTTTTTCCAAGAAGGACTGCAAAATTAGCATTATATTTTAATATGTTTTAAGAAGCAGAGGAAATATTTCCAATGGTAACCTTTCTATTGTGCTTATATGTGCAGATTCCACTTAGAAAGGTACTTTTTCTTTGATTTGCATTGAGTTAGTCCACCTTTATCTGAAAAAAAATGATTCTCTGTGTATTCTGCGCCTGTACTCCGACACAGTGGGTGGACGATTAGAACATTAGAAATTGGAAAGAAGTGCTTCTATAGAACAATGCACAAGGAAAGCAAATTGCAGACCAAATTAACATTCAACCTCCCTGCCATATAAATAGATAGATAGATAGAGATGTGTAGAGATATACACACACATACATAAACAGCTGCAGTGACACACACAATAAAATGGATTCCTAAATAGTATTTTTTAACTTGAATGCATCTGTATGTTTATGAATGGAGTTTTCAGCCAGTGCAAGTCATGAAAAGTTTCCATATTGTCTCATGTTAGTTCAGAAGTTTAATGCAGATATGGATCTAAAAGTATCTGAATCTCTTTGATCTCTGGACTCAGGCTGGGAGTCTCATGGGATTGGGTTTTTCTTAAACAGGATGGAATGTCAAGTGAAATGGAATTAACTGTTTTTAATGCCTCCCCCCCAGGTATTTTCCAGGGCTTACAAAATCTTCCAAGCTATAAGCCACAGTCATCCCCCTTCTTTAGCAGTAACAGACCTTTTCCCCTTACCATATGTCTATCTTGTCTGCTTGGATCGTAAATTCTTTGGCACTGAATATTACTCTCTGTACGTTGCCAGGCACAATGGGTCCCCATTTTTGGTTGGTGCCTGGGTGGAAGTTCTTCCAAAGGATTTAATCATGGATATAAATGTCTTATTTTATGCAGAAAGAGAAACCAGCTGGGAAAGAAGAAGGGCTCCTGTTTATACAGAGAAATCTGCCATAACAGTAAACAATAATAACTTTGCACTTTTCTAGTGCCTTCCATTACAAATAAAGGATCCTAAACCACTTAACAAACATTAATGAGTTTAGCTTCACCCCTGAGGATGGTATAGTTGATTAATTCCCATTGTATTGATGGGGAAACTATGAGAGAGAGAAAGGGTATGTGACCTGCCTGCACTCACACAGGTTGTCTGTGACCGAGCCAGAATAGAACCCAGGGGCCAAAGGTGTCCAGCACAGAAATTGAGAGAAAGGAGACTGTTTCTTCTATGCTCTCAATGCTCCCCCTGCTGGTGTCCAAGCAGTGTGGATGAGAAGAAGGAAGCTGTCTGACTGGAATGTAGCGATATGAAGAATAGGTGGCAAGAGGGGATAATAACCTGTGGGGAGGGCATAAGGGGTTAGGAGCCAGGGATGTGGGAAGATAGGAATCCAGGCAGGAACATAGGCTGTAGCTGGGGACAGGAGCCAGTACCAAGGCAAGGGCAAGAGCCTTTGAAAGTTCCTTTTTTTTTCGGCAGTAATTTTAGTATTTCTATTTTGGGCCAAACTGGACAAGAACTGTAAAAACAATTTTGTTAATTTTCAAAATTTCTGTTTTGTGAGGTTTTTTTCAGGGATATTTTTGGAAAAATCAAAAAATTTGAAATTTCCAAACTTCCAGGGTTAACCACTTTCTCTCCCTTTTTGCTACTGAATGCAATAAAAGGAATGCTGGCCAGGGTGTTCTCCTGCCCCCAACACACACACATTTTCCTTAGGATGCTTTATAACCTTTTACAACTTCTCCAACTTTGGAAAAGTTAGAGTGACATAAGGAAACATGAAAAAAGGCCTCCTGTCTCCCCTGAACACCACTTTTCCCATTGCATGCAGTAGCAAACAAAACCCAACACCTTCCTGCCTCCCTGCCCCTCAAAAAAACAACCCCTAGAAGAAGAGAGAAATAGAAATTTCAAACATTTAGGTTTGGACCAAAAAACCCTCTGAATTTCAAAAATGATACATTGTGACCCCTCCCCCATTATAGTTTCACTCAGCATCTTCGTTCAGAAAAAAACAGTAACTCAAGGAGCTGATTTTTGAAGTAAATGGCAGATTTGCTTGAATAAGGACAGTAGGGTCAGGCCCCACACTGTCTTGTTTTGAAATCTGTCCAATTGTGAAAGTGTTTTTAAACAATGAATTAAAACTAATAAAAGTTTTATTTCTTTGTTTTATTTAAAGACAACAACAGTAAAATCTTTTGCAGTAAGATTGTAAAATGACTACTGCAAAGACTGGGACAGCTGGTCTACTGGATGAATACAGACACTTATGATTGTTTTGGAACACACTCATCATTCACCACAGAGGAACAGTTTTAGAGATGTGAATGTTTATTTTAGGGCCTCATCCTTGTGATTGGTTGTTCACAGCTGCCTCAGAGTGCCTTAGGAGTTGAGGGTGCTCATTGCCTAGCAAGAAGTAGTGCATCTTCCTGCATGTGGGACCCTTTCTATTATATTGATCTGGACTGCAGCACAGATGACCAGGAATGATTTAATACACAGAAGCCCAACAGCAGAGTTACGAAAACAAAGTTAACAGGAATGCAAAGAATAAAAGTGTTAGCATTGCTGACTCGTTTGTTTTAAAAATTAAAGCAGAATTGCATACTTTCCGTGAGAAAGCACCCTTAAATTCATTTACAAAAAAAAAATCAGTTAAGGGAAGAACCTTGATCATCTCTTAGTAGGATTTTTTTTTTGATACCTGCTACTTAAAAGCATTCAGAGAAAACACTTTTATACAGTGTTATGCTCTTTTACTGTGCTCAGCGTGCAGGGTCTGATCCACAGCTCATTGAAGTCAGTGGAAACATTCCTATTGTCTTTTGGTGGCTTTGGATCAAGTTCTTATACTATGTCAACACGACAAGCCCTGCAACGGCACAGCTACTGCACTGCAGCTATGCCACTGTAGCACGGATGCTTGCTAGAGCAATGGAAGGGGGTTTTCTGTCACTGTAGTAAATCCACTCCCTCAAGTGCTGGTAGCAAGGTTATAGGAAGAATTTTTCCATCAACCTAGTGGTGTCTACACCAGGGATTAAGTTGGCTTAACTGTATCTCTCAGGGGTGAGAATTTTTCACACCCTGAGTGATGTCACTGGGTTGACTTAAGTCTTATGTATAGACCAGGCCTTAGACGTTAGGGCAGTGATTCTTAATTACCCCACTCCCAGTGCTTGAGGCAGGAATAGAGGGAGCTCTGCATTGGTGCTTCTCATCGTTTAGGCTCTTCTCAGGTTCGTGAGGTCCGTGGTATAAATGAGAGGTCCACTTTCTTAGTGCTGCACTGATGTATGTTCTGCTTCTCAGGGCCACCTGAGAGGCAGAGAACAGCCATAGACCGTAGCACTTGATTGCGTTCAGTGTGAAGTTCTGCTGATAGCACACTATGGTCCCCTGGGTGAGCGTGGATGGATGTGCAAGTACATTTACTGTAATGGTAGGAAAGCATTTTAATCTTGATCCAAAGACAATAAAATCAACTGGGATCTCTATGGATCAGGCCATACATGCCATTCGTTTGTTTAAATGATTTATTGTTGTAATCACAAAGAAGGAATCAAAACAGGTTGTTGCAGCCCAATGCCATGGCTTTCAGATTAGAAATACATCTCTGTTCCCCATATAGAGTATTTTTAGTTCACCTTAGAGGACAATCTCAAACTAAGCAAGTCAAATTTTCACAGGAAGCAAGTGATTCATTTAATATGATCTGACTATTAAATTGTTTCATGAAATAGCTATATAATTGTCCTGGTGTCATTTTACTTGACACCACATATGGGAATAATTGCAATTGGCATTGTTATCCTATACAAGGGTTTTTTTAAATCATTACTGAATATGAGACCTGATTTTACTTTTAGTCTCATGAGCAGTCGGTAGGTATGTTAAATTATTTGGTTTCATTTTTCAGCTTTGTATGGAAGAATATATAGTTTATATATAAAAGAAAAAAACATTCAGTTTTGTCATAAGTACAAGAAACTGCAGTCAAGTAGCTTTAAGGCTGGGGACAGGAAATGTGAAGTGAATAGTAACGTTGTTTTCAGCTCACATAATTGTTGGCAACAGAAGGACTTTCAGAAGCCTTTGACAAGGTCCCACATGAAAGGCTCTTAAGCAACATAAGCTGTCATAGGATAAGAGGGAAGGTCCTTTCATGGCTTGGTAACCGGTTAAAAGGTAGGAAACAAAGGGTAGGAATAATTGATCAGTTTTCTCAGTGGAGAGAGGTAAATAGTGGGATCTCCCAAGGATCTGTACTGGGATCGGTTTTGTTCAACACATCCATAAATTATCTGGAGAAAGAGATAAACACTGAGGTGGCAAAATTTACAGGTGATAAAAAATTACTCAAGTTACTTAAATCCAAAGGTAACTGCAAAGACTTACAGAGGGATCTCACAAAACTGGGTGCCTGGGCAACAAAATGGCAGATGAAATTCAGTGTTGATAAATGCGAAGTAATGTACATTGGAAAACACTATCAGCTATACATACAAAATGTTGGGGGTCTAAATTAGCTTTTATCACTCAAGAAGAGATCTTAGAGTCATTGTGGATACTCGTCTGAAAACATCTACTCAGTGTACAGTGGCAGTCAAAAGAGGTAACAAAATCTTAGGAACCATTAGGAAAGGGATAGATAATAAGACAGAAAATATCCTAATGCCACCATATAAAGCCATGGTACATCCATACCTTAAAAGTGCATGTAGTTCTGGTTGCCCCATCTCAAAAAATACGTATTAGATTTCGGACAAAGTACAGAGAAAGGCAATTAAAATGATTGGGGTGTGGAACACCTTCCATATGAAGAGAGATTAAAAAGACTGGGACAGTTCATCTTAGAAAAGATGACTAAGGAGGATGGCCTATAAAATGATGAGTAGTGGGGAAAAAGTGAATAGTGAAGTGTTATTTACTCATTTACCCTACAAGCCATCACCCAATGAAATTAATAGGCAGCAGGTGTAAGGCCAAAAGTATAAATGCATTCCAAAAATAATTAGATAAGTTCATGGAGTATAGGTCAATCAATGGCCATTAGTGAAGATAGTCTGGGATGCAACCTCATGCTATAGAAGTCCCTCAATCACCAACTGCCAGAAACTGGGACTGGACGACAGGGGATGGATCACTCAAAATTGCCCTGTTTGGTTCCCCCCCTCTGAAGCATCTGGCACCAGCCACAGTCTGAAGAGAGAATATTGGGCTAGATGGACCATTGGTCTGACCCAGTAAGCTCATACTTATGCTCGATTGTATGAAAGGAGGAATGAGAAAGGGAAAGTTTTTGGGGTAGGGGGTGGGACAGGAACAACTGAGAGATGTTGCAACCTAGTACCACAGGGGTCACAGCAATGCTCAGGTTTGACCCCTCAGGCTTGTTAGTTTCAACAGGCTCAATTCCTTCCTTTGCCACAGACTTCCTGTGTTACCTTGGGCAAGAGCAGGATTTCTCAAACAGAGGTTGCCGCTTGTGTAAGGAAAGCCCCCGGTGGGCCGGGCCGATGTGTTTACCTGCCCCGTCCACAGGCAGGGGTGGCTCTAGACATTGAGCTTCACCTAAGCCGCGGGACCAGCAGACCCTCCACAGGCATGTTGCCGAAGGTTGCCTGCCTGCCACCCTCCTGGCGACCAGCAGAGATCCCCCCGCAGCATACCGCCTCCAAGCACGCAGTGCACAGGTCCAGCTGATTGCAGCTCCCACTGGCCGTGGATCACTGCTCCAGGCCAATGAGAGCTGCTGGAAGCAGCGGCCTGTAAGTCCCTTGGCCTGTGCCTGGCTCCCATTGGCCCGGAGCAGTGATCCGTGGCCAGTGAGAGCCGCGATTGGCCGGACCTGCAGATGGGGCAGGTAAACACACCAGCCCGGCCTGCCAGGGGCTTTCCTAACACAAGCGGCGACCCGTTTGAGAAAACCTGGGCTAGAGGGTTAGTCTCTGTCACTGCCTAGCTGTAAAATGGGGATATTAGTGGTTCCCTACCTCACAAGTGTGCTGTGAGGACAAATACATTAAAAATTGTGATCTGCTCAGATACTCTGCTAATGGGGGCCATAAAGGTACCTAAAATAGGAGAAGTTTTCCTTTTAAAATGCTGTTCATGATAATTCTGTGGGTTTATTTCATTGCCACTCCAAAGCCTGGAATCAAACACCAAGTGTATCAGATGTTTTCAGCAGCAATTAAACTCATGCACTCTTGTAAACAACCTCGTAATATCCCTGCTGCTGACATTTTATTAGCTAGGCATTCCAGGCTGCTCTTTATGACAGCACCTTTAAGTGATTGTAGATGGGAATCAGATGTGCCACCAAAGAGCTGTCTTCATATTTTCTGCGGTTTGCCTAATTTGTCAAATTGGTTTTAACCCTGTTGTGTTCAGGATTCTGCCCACCTCAATACTGGCACTATCTGTACTGGAAAATGCCTAAGAAATGATATGCTATCTACTCTCACCACAGCAAGACTTTAACTCACTGTT
Organism: Gopherus evgoodei; assembly: GCF_007399415.2. Classification (NCBI taxonomy): domain Eukaryota; kingdom Metazoa; phylum Chordata; order Testudines; family Testudinidae; genus Gopherus; species Gopherus evgoodei. The sequence continues at coordinate 19,630,406 of NC_044329.1, read as the reverse complement.
GTATGAGAGGACACTCTGGTCCTAAAAGTGAAGCAAACTGGATTCAATCTCTACACACTAGAAGGATAAGGAGTGCAGCTGGGACCCATCAGCTCTTTAAGATCCATACTAAGAGTGTAATCACAGAACTACCCTGTCCCCATCCTCCAACTCCTGACCATGCATACTCCTGCCACCTACAGTAAAGAATAATGAAAAGTCAACCTTCTGCCCCTAATGAGGATTTCTTGTCAGGACAAATCCTACTGAACTCAGGGTGTGTGCGTGTGTATGTGTGGCTGTCAACATGGCCCTTTAACTCGAGTTGTGTGCTGCCAATCCTACCCCTTCAGAATACCTCTGTAATCATAAAACGAAAGGACCTCAGTAATGTTAAACTGGATAAACTGTATTCTCCATAAAACCTATAGGTTACTTTAACTTCTCTGTGCAAATGAATACTGAATTGCAGCTCTATTCATTGTCTGTTTGTTTTTTAAAGTCACTGAATATAATCCCTTCACCAGTGCAGTCCAGAATGACATGGATCATATCAAGAACTACACATTTCATTTATGACCCACATTTGTTCCATCCAGCTAAGCAAGCTCTGTAACACTACTTCACTCAATAAACTAGCTTGAGAGGAAGTAGTATGATGAAAACCATCATCATGTATGTCCTGAAGAACATATGTCTTCCATATTGGTAGCTCAGCAATCCCAGATTGTTAGCCAAAAGGTTTGGCCAGGCTTGGCATATTGTAGTATTGTGGTTAATATGAATTTGTTCTCTACATATGGACAACACTCCACTCTCACATCTTGTACATGACAAGAGTTATTGTATTATCATGGCTGATTAAAAGCACATAAATTCTAAATTAAACATGCAGCCAACAGTAGCTTTTACTAGGAGAACATTTTTGTTTGTACACAATGCAATATGATAACTCTTGTCAAGTACAAGATTATGCACCAAGATTATTAGGGCCATTTTCAAAAGAGCTCAGCTCTCAGAGAGGCATGAAAAAAAGTGGCCTCATTTTTAAAAAAGCACAGCATATTGGGTGCTGAGTAGGCCTGGAAGGGAAATGGTTTTCCCATCCCACAAGAATTTGAGAATTTGACAAAAAATTAGAATCCTGAATCAAGTAAACAAAAATTGCAAACCCACAAACCAAAAAATATTTCAGTTCTGCTCAACTGAAACATTTTATTTCAATAATTTCAAAGCATTTCATCTCAATTTTAACATTTTGACCATGTTTTAAAATAAATTAACTGAAAAAGCAAAAGTTTTCATTCTGAAAATATCAAAATGGGATGTTTTGACAATTTGAAAACCTAAAAAAAAATTTTTTTTATTTCACAAATGTACTGAAATGGATGCTTTCCCATGAACTGTTTAAATTTTGACAAATTAACATTTATTGGAGAAAAAATTGAAAAATTCCCAACCAGCTTTAGTGCTGAATTCTTGAAAAAAAACCCAGCTATGACTATTATTATGGGAGTTGTTGGGGGCTGAGCTCATTTGAAAATCTAGCCCCAGGTGAGGCTAAAGGAATCACAGGGGTAAGGATCAAGCCAAAACAATGTAAAGTTTCTGCGACAGCCAGAGACATAGCAGTTCAGACCTTTTAAAGTGCATCTGAGATTTTTAAAAATCTGTCACACTTAGTATTAAAATATTTCTCCCATCTTACTCATCCAATTCTATAAATGGCAATATTTTTATTCAGAACTTCCTGTCACACATAGCTTTGAATCTCAGCTCTTGTCTACTAAATGCAGGGTTAGAAGGGTATGCTAGCCAAATAATTTAATTGCCTGATCTGACGTACTATTAGATTCAGCATGCTAAAAACTCTCAAACACAGGTGACAAATGGAGTTTTCTGACTTGCTGTCAGTTATAATATATTACAGTTAACAATACCAAGAAAATGCAGTGTTGAAAGGCATAAAAAGAGAAGTGCACCTAGAAATGATATAATGAACTGCTTAAAATGTATGTATATCTCTGCTTTATAAAGGCAGGAATGGGAAATGATCTCTGTGTTATGGGTCCTATGCTACTGACAACTAATAGTTTGTCCTTTGGCTTAACTAGTAAGAACATGCACTTTTGGTTCCAGTTCTCCTGCCATCACACTATTCTGGGTGGTGATATCTCTGATGTTCCTAGTTGTGGATTTATTACAGTGTAATACAAATATGAATAAGGCAAGGTCTACACAAGAAACTTTTGCTGGTATAGTAACATTGGCTAGGGCTGTGTTCCCCTCCCTCCCATATTTCAGACAGTTATTTGGGCAAAAAATTGTTTTTGTCAATATAACTTATTTTGCTGGTATAAGCTGCAACTACTGTAGATAGTTTACCCATTTAGCTATGCCAGTATAACTATATCAGCACTTTTTCTAGTGTAGAGCTGGCCTAGGTGAGTCTTCTTCATAGTCTTGGAAACAATGCAATATATTATTGGTAATGTTGGTAGACTAGATGAAGAGTATTTTGAGTCTGATGGCTGATCAACCGTACAAGATTGTTTCATATATTATGTCACACTCATAACTTAGTGTCTGATATTCACAGAGGAAGTGAAGTGTGGGAGATCAACATCTTCCACTTTGCTTAGGTAGGTCCATGGCCATTTTTATTTATGTGTCAGAGCTGAGTCTTTGTCCTGCAAGATTTTCCCAACAGGAAAAAAATCCTAATAATTTGTTGCCTGAAGATTTTCCATAATTGTGGCTGGATCTACTACTGCTCATATGGCAGTCAAAAATGAGACAAGATTTCAGACCTGTTGCTGCCTGGGAAAAAATGTCAGATCACTTTGCTTTGGTTAGTTATGCAAGTTATAATCACTAGTATCACTGACACTCCCCAAAGCTTAGCACTTGCCCTGCTCGCAGGTCAGATAATGGCGTATTCAAAGGAGAGCAACTCATCATAGGAAAAGGGAGAATCTGCTTCTTTTCAGTATCTTTCTTTGTATTTCTTGCTTTCCTTTCCCTTTACTGCCCCTGCTAAAAGAAGTAGGGGTATTGCCCAGCCAAAACATTGCTTTAGTCACACACTACTAGCCACCCAGAAAGCATCAAATGCTGTTAAACCACACTCATTTCTCTGTTTGGTTTTCTCAGTTATCAAGACAGAAGGATTCAGCCAAGGGTGGTGTGTGCAAGTCTCCTGGCTATGGTTGCTGTGAGCTGACCTGCAGAATGTGTTGTGGAATTGATTGTTTTGGGGGACAATACATCTAGATAACATGGGCGTTTCAGTGATTTTTCAGCTCTCTCTGAGCATCATTTAAGTACAGTAAAGGGCAACATCCCTAACCTTCAGTTGATCATTAAGTTTGTTTGGGAAAATTAAATTTGTTCACAATTTGCGTTTCTCTTTTGGTGGGTATTTCCCAATTTTCCTGTATATTTGCTCCTTTCCTCCATGGCTGTGCTGAAATTTGTTTTTGAATTCTGTAGCATACCTCTGTCCAGTTCCCCTATAATAACAGGGAAGGACAGGGTATCTTAAATGATCTCAACATATGCTCCAAAATATCCCAGTCTTGTTCTGGTTGAAGTCAGTAGGAGTTTTTGCCACTGATTTCAATGAGGATAGAAACAGGCCCTAAATGTAGCATCTTGTGCTAGATTCACACAGGCAGAATTCAGCTGCAAGACAAGAGACATGTTCACCTGTTAAATCCAGTATGTCCAGCAACTGGCAGACGCCAGAGAGTTTATATTAGAGGCCCTATACTAACAAACCAGTGCACATATGAGATGGACATACACAAATTTTGCAAAAGGAAGAAACAAATCCCAACAATAATCTCCTAAGAGATTATTTATTATTAAAACTAGGAAGTGGAAACCTAATTTTAAAATGGTATGAAAAGTAACCAGTTTCCTTTTAAATACCAATCAGAAAGTTCTGATTCATAAATACCAAGCTAACAACATTCCTTTAAAGGCCAGAGTCCAAAGTATCTCAATATATAGACCTGATTATAGAAAATGTCTAATCTGAACCAGCCTCTGAGTTCAGATGTGTACATGAATTCCAGCAAATTTCCCACAATACCTTTATGTTGAAACATTTCCCAGTTGTTGCGTGTTCATTTTTCAGTTATTAATGGATACACCCTTGCTAATAATAATCAGATCAGGGTGAGTAGCAAGAGGTTTGTGTTTCAACAGAATGCTATTTTCCATTTGCACTTATGTGCAAGAGGACGGCTTATTATTTTTCTCGAGGCTGATCCATGCCAGCATTGATTAAAATGGTGATAACTTGAAATCATTTTTAGAAAAAATGTCCCAAACCTAAGTCTTAAACTGAATATAAATGTAAACTTTAAAACAAGTAAAATACAAATCAGCCTTGCCAAGCCCAATTAGCCAGTAATGTCTTTTAATTTGGCTGTAATGATTTTAACTGGATCAGAACAACAAGGAAAAGAAAGGAGCTACAAAAATGAATCAAGTTAGCATGGTGATCAAGTCCATGCTTAAATGTCCCGCACCCACTACACTGGGCCACCAGATCGCAAGTTGTTTGTACTCTGCCTGCCCAGAATGTTCTGGATCTTAAAGGTGCAGTAACCACATTGCCATCATCACGTTTCATAAGGCTCACACACTACAGGTCCCCCTCATTTAATTAATTGCCAAAACCTGAATTCAGGATTCATTTTTCCTCCTGAAAGTGTTGATAACACAATAAGAACCTATATAAGAGCATTCCCCTGCATTCCATAAACCAGGGGTCAGCAATCTTTGGCACACAGCTCACCAGGGTAAGCACCCTGGCAGACTGGGCCAGTTTATTTATCTGCCGTGTCCACAGGTCTGGCCAATCGCAGCTCTCACTGGCAGCAGTTCACCACTCCAGGCTAATGGGGGCAGCAGAAAGCGGCAGCCAGCACATCCCTTGGCCTGCATCGCTTCCCGCAGCCCGTTGGCCTGGAGCAGCCAGTGGGAGCCACGATCTGCCGAACCTGCAGACTTGGCAGGTGAACAAACCGGACCGGCCTGCTAAGGGGCTTACCCTAATGAGCCGCGTGCCAGAGGTTGCCAACGCCTGCCATCAGGGCCGGTGCAAGGAAGTTTCACGCCCTAGGCAAAACTTGCACCTTATACCACCCCAGCTAACCCCGCCCCCCCACGGCAGCTAACTCAGCCCCCCACCCAGGGACCCCCCCCATGCAGCAGCTACCCCCCACACCGCGACAGCTAACCCCGCTCCCTCCCGTCCCCCCCCCATGGCAACTAACCCTGCCTGGGGAGACTCCCCCTGTCCCTCCACGGCAGCTAACCCTAGCTGGGGAAACTTCCCCCTTCCCCCCAGCAGCTAACCCTGCCTGGGGAAACTTCTCCCCTTCCTGCCCCCAGCAGCTAACCCTGCCTGGGGAGCCTTCCCCCCTCCCCCCACGCAGCTAACCCTGCCTGGGGAGACTTCCCCACTTCCCCCGGCAGCTAACCCTGCCTGGGGAAACTTCTCCCCTTCCTGCCCCCAGCAGCTAACCCTGCCTGGGGAGCCTTCCCCCCTTCCCCCCCCGCAGCTATCCCTGCCTGGGGAAACTTCTCCCCTTCCTGCCCCCAGCAGCTAACCCTGCCTGGGGAGCCTTCCCCCCTTCCCCCCCCGCAGCTATCCCTGCCTGGGGAAACTTCTCCCCTTCCTGCCCCCAGCAGCTAACCCTGCCTGGGGTGCCTTCCCCCCTTCCCCCCCCCGCAGCTATCCCTGCCTGGGGAAACTTCTCCCCTTCCTGCCCCCAGCAGCTAACCCTGCCTGGGGAGACTTCCCCACTTCCCCCGGCAGCTAACCCTGCCTGGGGAGACTTCCCCCCTCCCCCCCCCCGCAGCTAACCCTGCTTGGGGAGCCTTCCCCCCTCCCCCCACGCAGCTAACCCTGCCTGGGGAGACTTCCCCACTTCCCCCCCACTGCTAAACCTGCCTGGGGACACCTCCTGCAGATACTAAGCCTGCCTGAGTAGCCCGCCCCAGCTGACCTCGGCTCCGCCTCCTCCACTGAGCACGTCGGCGCTGCTCTAATTCTCCTCCCTGCCCAGGCTTGAGGTGCTGATTGGAGGAGACTTAGAGCTGGGCTGTGTGCTTGGTGGAGGAGGCAGAGCAGAGGTGAGCTGGGGCAGGGAGCGGTTCCCCTGTGCGCTCCCCTCCTTCATTATTGTGGGCAACCCTCTCCGCAAGCCCCCCCCCACCCAGCTCACCTCCACCTCCTCGCCTGAGGGGGCTTTTAGGCACCCCCAACCACTAGGCGCCCTAGGCGGCCGCCTAGTTTGCCTAAATGGTTGCACCGGCCCTGCCTGCCATAAACTATACACATTATTATCATTAGCTGTTGCAGATGGGCTCTTGAACACTGATCATGGCAGGAATATAAGGAATTTCCCCTGATTTTCTGAATGGCTCAGTTTCTCAGACATACCTGAAGGTGGACATTTAAACCTGCCTGCCCATAACAACAACTCCTTTACTGTCTTTAACCCACAAGCACTCATCATACTAATGTAACTTGTATATAGACCAAAAAACTGCTCCAAAAAAACTTCAGGAAGGTTGCAAATTCAAGCACTCAGAAGTTAGCAAATGCCAAAATTAAGGGTGCCCGGTCAACCTCAGCTGGGCTATGACAGAGTCTTTAATTATATGATCATAGAAATTTTTTCCTTCTGCATTCAAGTCAGACACCTTTGTCCTCCACATTGAAAAAGGAAGAGGAAAGCAGATGAAATATTCAATAGTAATCCAAATGATGGGTGTCTAAGTGTACATAGCTAATGAGTCACCCTGCTGGTTACATTTGTTTGCAAATGTAAGTGCACTACAAGGTATTTATATACATAAGGTAGGTGCAAGCTAAAGTATGTGTGCAATCACACAGATATGCGAGTGAGCCTTCAAGGTATGGAACACTCCCACCTAAGCTGAACAAAGTATGTTCCAAAGTATTTTGCTGGATTGGGGCTCGGCACCTTGCAGGATAGCTCCCTGTGTTTGTAAATCTTATCAGCAGTGTATTCTTCCTAGAGTGAGTCCAAGGCACAAAGTAAAGACTTTGCTCTTGGTCCATTAGTTAAGGCACCAGCCTGGGACTATGGAGACCCAGGTTCAGTTTCCTAATCTGACACAGTCTTCTTTGAACAAAACACTTATGGCCAGATTTGCAAAGGTATTTAGATGCCTGAAGATGCAGATAGGTGCCTCATGGGATTGTCACAAGTGCCTGAACAGGTTAGGTGCCTAAATCTCAAGGTGATTTAAATGGATATTAGACACTTCATCTGCTTAAGTGCTTCTGAAAATCCCACTAGGTCCAGATCCTCAAAGGTATTCAGGCACCTATTTCCCATTGACGGCTATGAGGGAGCCTAACACCCATTGAAAGTCAATATGAGTTAGGTTCCTACCTGTCACTGGCTCCTTTGAAAAATCTCCTTTTCCGTACCTTAGTCCCCGTCTGTAAAATGGATATAATAGCCCTACTTCATAGGGGTGTTGAGATGTTCAAGTACTATGGTGGCGGGGTAGGGGGCAGGTAATTAACTTTGATAGATAGGACCAGCACCCAAAGTTCAGGGGCTTTGGTTCAATCCGTTTGAGAAAGAAGGCCAGATGTGAAGTTCATTTCTAGACCCACAGTCAGATTGTAAGTGACCCTTGATGTTCAGGGGTATCCAGATCCAATGGTCTAGTTTGGACTCACCTTGAATTTGGTTACTGATTCTGCTTTCCTCACTCATCCCAAACTTCCACAGCAAGACCCCAGACTTTTCCCTGAAGTCAGTGAAACAGCAATGGAAGTCAATGGACGACAGATAAGAAATGCAGAATCCAGGACCTTTCTATCTTAAACACTTTTTAAATAAAACATAGAATGCTCAGTCCTCCTGCAAAGCAGCTTTACAGCTGTCTGAAAATAGATTCACTTAGTTGTTTCTTTGTTCCAGTATCATTGTGCCAATGTAAATGCTGCAATCTTCTTTAAACATAGCTCTGAATGCAAGTGGGTTAATGGAGTGACTTGCTGGGTGAAGCGAGGGAATAATCTGGGATTACTGAAATAAGACCTGTAACCGTGGAGCCCTTGGGAAATAAAGAGCTAAAGCATTGCATCTGCTAGTCCTAAAACCTTCCCATAAATAGCTGGGATAATTAGGAGCTCACATTTCTTGAAAACAATAAAAATATGTCATAATTAACCTGTCAGATATTTTTTCTTTCACTGGTAGAAAAATGATCCCAGTAATTTGGTGTTCAGAGAGCAGGACACATTACACATTGTTATTCCCCTGCTCTGCTATTCTGAACATGAAAGTCTGTAGGTGAACCTCATTGCACTGGAGCTGCTTTCTCCTTGTTAAATCTTGTAGCAATTAGTAGATATTTCATGATCCATTTCTGTCAAATAGCATAACTTGGCAAAATGGTGCCTTGGTAACAGTCCGAGGCCTTCAAAGTCTTTTCCTCATTCCAGATGGTTAGAGATTTTCACAGTGGTATGCTGCAAGATGGAACAAAACTCAGCTTGCCCCAGCCATAGCTTCTTCCTGACCCATTAGAAACTGTTGTATTACTTTGTTAAATAATGTACTTCTGTTAAAAACACTCATTTGGTCTTTGAAGGCAAATACACCAATTACCACTCCTTTGAATGAGTCCATGGTGGAGATAGATGCAGCCAAGTAGATGTAGGGGGAAGCAGTGACATCCCATGGCCTTGGGCAGGGGAAAGCCAAGCCATATCAGAAGGACCCACGTTCCAAAATAGGCTAGTTCAGCATGATTCAATTTGTGAAATATATCCTGAGTGTAATTCAAAGTTTGGGGTGTGAACTTAAAGCTCATTATGGTTTAGGTTCTGCATACTGTGGAGACCATCTGACTACATGCATTTTAACTTCAATACCTGAGATTAAGAAGAAAGCTTGCTCATACAGCCATGGAGTACTGATGACAAAGTGTGGTCAAAGAAGGGTCCTCAGCTCAGGAACTTGTCCTCTCTACCTTGGTCCAATAAGGCCTGAATGATTTGATTTTCAGTCCTTGTTGCAAGGCATGCTTGTTCTCCCAGACACTTTGTGAGGCAGTCAGGGTGAGTGGGTTGGGCATCCCTAAAAGGATTCAGGACCTGCAATGCTGACCATCATGGTGCCTAGAAAATCCAGGAACGATACTGCAATCCACAAAGCCAAGTTAGCTTCCTGGGCTCCCCATGCAATGAATAAGAGAGAGAAGTACCTAAGAATGTAATCCACAAAAGCCAGCACACTAGACGAGAGCTGACTAAATTAGCCAATGGGAGATGCTGAAGAGAGGGCATGGAATAAGCCTCACCCCTCTCTTGGAGATAGATGCCTAAGTCCAGGCTCCCGGGCAGCGCCTAGTTCTGCCTGGCAACCCACGAATGGGAACCCACTGCCTGGAATCAGAAGGCTTAGGCTCCTAAGGCATCTCTTGCAGTAATGAGTTAGGTGCCTCTCTTGTTCCACACAAAATGACTGCAGGAAGAGATGCCTGCTTCATTGCTTTTAGCCCAGTGGTTAGTGTACTTCCCTGGGATATGGAATGCCCAGGTTCAATTCCCCCTTCTGCCAGAGGAGGTGAATGGATTTGAAGAGAGGTCTCCTACCATGTGGGAAAGTGCTCGAACCACTGAGGTATGGGATGTGCTCACAGGGATGGGGCCTCCCTCAGTCTCTCCTATTGAAGCTGTAAAGTCATTGGGCCAGAGAGAGTGATTCTGTAGTCCTGTGGTTGGGGCAGCTATCTGTGAGGTGGGAGACCCTGGATCCAGTCCCCCTGTTCTAACCAGTCTTTCAATCTTCATCCACAGTGGAACAGCTTCCACACCATAATATCCCATATAGCTGAGTGGTTAGTTCACTCTCCTAATGTGTGTGTGTGGGGGTAACACCTGCGTTCAAGTCTTTTCTCCTCCTAGGGCAGGGTGGGGAAGAATTGAAGCTGGATCTCCTACATCCCAGATGAGTGCTGTAACCATTCAGATAAAAATTAAAAAGTGGGCACCAGCTCCACCTTTTCTAGCCAGATTCTGAATGGGACATGATTCAGTAGGTGCCCTCTGAGCATGCCTACTGGATCAGCTGAATGCTTGAATCTATGAATCATTCTAGTGTTTAGGCAGGAGGTAGGTGTGTGGATGCCTAGAGGAAGGCAGCAGAGCACATCTCCAGACGCAAAAACTTAGGCACCTGGGGAACTTTTACCTTGAAAAATGTAGGTACCAAATGAGTTCAGGCACCTACAGAGTTTGGTGGAGTTTTGTGGATTGCAGTGAAGCCAGAACTGGGGTTTAGGTGCTTATGTATGTTCGTGGATCCCATATGGAACCCTATGTATTGCTTTGGTGGGTTGGGAAGGAGCTGTCAATACCTGGATATTGCCAACTGTTGCCAACCCTCATGAGTTTGCCACGAGGCTCATGATAATTACTGGATATATCATGATTTCAGCCTTCATTCTTAAAGAAAAAGTACGTTTCTAGCCCTTGTGACTGTGGAGAAGGCTTCAAAATGTGACCCCAGTGCACCCTAAAGGCTCAAAAAGCAGAAGGCAAATCTATTATTTTTACATAATCTCATGATTTTAAAGCCAATCTCCTGATTTTGAATATTTCAGGTTGGTAATACTGTTATAGTGACAGGCACCTTTAGAAATGCAGATAGATCAATAGAACTTCAGAATTCACTAGAGACCTTTTATAGATATTTTAAATCAATCTATATAATTCTATTGAAAGGTTAAAATTCCCAGTGGAATTCAAGAGTTTGAGTAAAATTCCTAGAGAAAGGCATGATGGGGTGGGAGGGGGGAGAATAGACCTTCTGGGACCCAAAAGGAGGCACATTTTTCTTATCAAAGGAAAGGTAATGTTTCCATGGAAAGTGGGAACCTAGGACCCAGAGGAGCAGTCCTTCAGCAGTGCTCAAGAGGGTAGAAGCTGGAGCAGCTGGAGCCAATTATAGGGAGCAGATAAAAAAGAGGCTAACTGGGTGCCTCTGTAAAGGGCAAGCAGGCAGGCAGTATTGGCTTTGTCCTGGGAGTTGTTTTTTGGGTTGTGAGCCAGGTCTTTTGAGTGAGCAGCAAAAAGGGCCTTTTTGAAGGAAGTCTTAATAGGTGCTGGCTTTCTGGGAATCAACTGATCTCTTTCCCAGAAAAGGGTCCCCTCATCTCCAAATAGATTGTCTCTTACTGTTTTAGAAGGATTTGATTAACTCCAGTATGCTTTTAGAATAACTTCTAGGTTACTCTATGGATCTCCTCCATAAGGGGTGATGTATGCACATTGTCTACATGCAAAGAACAACCATCCCCAGGAGGAAGGTGAAGACATGGATATGAGAGTAGGGTAGGCACACAGATGCATTTTCTTTCATGGGAGGCACTTTAGATCTTCAGTTTGAGAGAAGCTCCAACTTGGGGACAGATTAAGAATGCTTATTATTGACCAATGAACAACCTGATACTTGAAGACACCTGTATATTTTGGAACAATTAGCTTAGTTTGCATTAGAGATGGCGCAACTCACAAGGGGGTGAAAAGTTTACATGTGAGGTTGGATTGTTTATATTTAAATAGGCTAGCTGGGAAGTTAGTATCTGACTCTGCACTGGGACATATCTTAAACAGAAATTAAAATGGCTTCTGAGTAGATCAGAAAAATTAAAATGTGACCAAGATGAAGACAATATTTGGGCAGTCAAATGGATTTCATTGTTTGACTGGAATAGCCAAGACATACTTCTCTGAGGGCAAAGTTTGGTTCCCTGTTTTTGAATGGCAGTGAAAGGCAGCTCAGGATTTATATAGGGTGCAATCCTGCAGTTTTGGGGAGTAAAACTTGCACTTATAAGTTATTGATATAACTGATTTGCCTGCCCAGTAATTGCAAAAAGTTTGGACCAATAGCGCCAAGTTTTAGTGGAAGGGAAGGTTAGCCAGGATTTCCACTAACAAATCGCTACAGAAGAGTATAACAAACCAAGGCAGGCAACAGAACCAATGTTATGACAGCACACAATGAATGTTTACACTGGAACAGAACAAAAGCCCAGGGCAGAAAGAGATGTTTGTAGGCTAGCAAAAAGTATACTACTAGACTGTTGGCCACTAGAGGGTGTTTCAGTTGCAGAGTTGTCATTAACAACACACTAGAATTTAGTTTAAAGGCTATTGGTTCAGGGACTGAATGTTTTGCTCTGGGATTAATTTACGGTAGCTCAATTATCTAATGTGTTATTTTTAGGTTAATATGTTCCCAACATAATTCAGCCCACCTGAGGCAGCTCAGTGGGAGAAGGGGTGAGGGTAGCTTTGTCAATGAAACAAATTTAGTCAAATATCCTTTAAGTTCCCTTGTTCATTTTAAAGATGTTGCTCTAAAGCAGTGTTTGGTGAGCCCCATAAGAGGCAAGGTATTTAAATATGAGACAGACATTTACAGAACTAATTTATAGTATCAGACCCACAGGTATAAGAGCCTGATTCTTTCCTGCCTCTTGGAGGGTGTGCACAACAGGAGGGTACATAGTATCCCCACCATTCCCTTGCACACACATTCAGGGATGGGGATATTCAGACTCCTGACTGAGAACATGGTCCCTGTTCCTTAGGGTGCTAGGTAAGGGGAGAGACAAGCAAAGGGTAGGGTTATAGTTCTATTCCTGGACATGTAGGTGATAGGTGCTGTGTGGTTGCCTCTCAGGAATTCTGGCTGCGTTGGGGTGCTCCAGCTGCTACACAACCCCTCTGTATCTCCTGTTTCATACTGAACAGGGTCTACAGCAAAATTATATTAGTCACCTAAGCATCTCTCATTATTCTTTCCTGCCATTAAAGTTCAGCTGGGGACTCTTTCATTCTGCAGTGTAGGCAGAAGGAGTTTTCTGTCATCAAAACATAAACCTCCCAGAATGTGGGGACACTCCACATCCTCAGTAAGAGACCTCAGGATCTTCCTTCCAGATCTAACTCCTGACAGCTAGTGTGAGGGCCCTAACCAGTCTTCCAGCCAAGAGCCCATTAGCACCGCACACCTGGAGGATTCATGCTGTTGAATGTAAGAAGGAGCTTCACCATCCCCTTCTCCATGTGCTTAAGGCCTCACTAACATCCATGTCTTTGGATGAGGCCTATAGCATATATCTAGGCTTGGAAAACTGGATTTCCTGGACTGACTTTGTGGGAAGCTCATAGCAATACAATAGAGGTTATGAATACTGAAAGCAAACAGGAATGTTCATGTCTGTAGGGAAGATTTCCACTACATATTCTACCTAACAGAAGGCAAGCACCTGAAGATGGACTATAGCTTTAATAGGAATAAGGGTGAAATAATTTTGGTCTGTTCCCAGAAGTCTTTCTGTTCTTTTCTCTCAAATATGGATTCACTTAGGGCTGTGTTTAGCACCTAATCTGTGTCAAAGAAGAATAGATGGGATTTAAATTGCAAAAGCAATCATCCACTGAACTCTTCATTCTTTTCTTTCTAAACTATAAATGCCCCCTTCCAGTGATGAACAGATGTGCTAAACAGTCTGAAAGGTGAGAATTCATCCAGCACAGATATTGTGCTGAGTTACCATAGGTAGGCCTACACTGACCTCCCTACAAGCCTCTAGGGAATATGTTGGGATGGCACTAGGGGTAGGAGGATAATTGGTGGATGCTACTGTGGCCTTTCTGGCTTATGCCACAAGTCCTAGGCCGCACTGGGGCGAATACCATTGGTGCAGTTCTCCCAGCTGCCTTAATAATGGCGGGGGCCATTCTGGTCCCCTCAGAGCCCAAAATCAAGTACTATAAATTAGTTCTGTAAATGTCCGTGTCTTGTTTTCAAATATTTTCCCCTGCGGCTTAAAACCACCTTTGTCCCTGCATTCCCCTGGACTATGTCTTCTGCACACATTGCATAGCATCTGACTCAGTCTAATTTTGTTAGTCAGTCACTCCTTTCCTAACCTCCCTCCCACACAGATAAATATTACAATGACCAAAGCTGTACTCAGGGAAGTGCTTGTCACTGTGGCAGCAGTGCCATCTGTGTAAGTATTGATCCTTCAGTACTGATGGGTTGTTTGTTTTTTCTGACTGGGGCTAAAATGAAATGAAGTACAGTAAGCACACTAAAGTCTTGGGAGAAAAGCAGCAGTCCAGAAGGGTCTATTTTAAGGGTGATTTTCAAGGTCAATCCTTCTTTTTGCAGGCATGGTTTGCACCTGCCTTTTTGTAAAGCTGCAAGTAAAATCTGAGCATGTGTTCCCAAAAGTGCTAAATTGCAGGTTACAGGTCAGGCAGTGAGAAGCCTACATACAGTACTCAGCTTTGCGCTGCAATTCTTTCTGTGGGTACAAAAGGCAGGTGCAAATTTAGGGGGTTCAAATTGTTCCTGCAAATGAGGAAGCCTCCATTCTTCCAAATATGTACTTCAGTGTCATTGTAGATGAAGTTCACTGTAAAGAGCAGTAGATGGCATCAGTAACACTTTAAAAATGTACTAATATTGTTGTCCCTTTTTAGACTTGAGCCACTAGTCAAAAGTTTGGGGCCTGTGCATGTTCCAGTTGGGAGAAATTGGGTGATGTAGGCATTTCTCTGATGCTGTTGTTTATTTTCAAATAATGTACTGTCCTGTGTCTCTGAACACAAAGGGAATCAAATAGCAGCAAACAGTTTATTTTGCTCACAGTACTAAGAGTTCTCTTTTGTGCATGCACCCTGATGCAAAAAATCTCTCCCTTGGTTTCTTCCAGAGTTAGCTACACACTTTCAGCTGCTCCTTAAGGCTGTGTCTATGTCATAGTATCTTTCCCAATTCTGAACCTTAGCGTCCAAAATATGGGTACTAGCATGAATTCCCCTAAGTTTAATTACCTGCTTAGATCTGATAAGCTGCCACCAATCAGGAATTCGAGTGCCTGATACATTCTGGTCCCCCCAAAACCTTCCCTGGGGACCCCTAAGACCCAGACCCCCTGGATCTTAACACAAGGAAAGTAAACCCCTTTCCTCACCATTGCCTTTGTCAGCCTTCCCCTCCCTGGGTTACCCTGGAAGATTACTGTGATCCAAACCCCTTGAATCACAACACAGAGAAATTAGATCTCCTGGAGAGAGAGACAGATTCACGCTCCGTGAATCTAAAACAAAGGGATTCCACCCTTCCCCTCCCTTCTCCCTCCGAGTCTGTTAAGTACAGACTCATTTCCCTTGAGCCTCAACAAGGGAAAAAAATCAGACAGGTCTTAAAAGCAAAACTTTTAATAAAAAGAAAGAAAGAAGTAAAAGGTCTATCTCTGCAATTTAGATGGTAAAAAGTTACAGGTTCTGTCAGCTTAAGAAATTGGAGAAATAGCCTCCCCCAATAGAAATACAATTTAAAATACTTCCAGCCAAATACACATTTGCACATAAAGGAAAACAAATAAAAAGACTGTACCGCCTTTCTACCTTTATACTTACAACATTGGAATAGAAGATTAGAGAGCCTGTAGGTACGTTTGGTCACTCTCAGAGCCCAGAGAGAACAAAACAAAACCAAAAAACACAAACAAAGGGTTCCCTCCACCGAGATTTGAAAGTATCTTTTTCCTGATTGGTCCTCTGGTCAGGTGTTGCAGGTCACTGTTTGTTAACCCTTTACAGGAAAAAGAGACATTAACCCTTAACTATCTGTTTATGACAGTCTATCACTCGGAGGGCTTGTCTACATTTAAAACAGCTGTGCCGCTGTAGCACTTCAGTGTATATTCTTTCTCCCATTGGCATAGGTAATCCATCTCCCCAAGAGGGAAGTAGTAGCTAGGTCAACAGAGTAATTCTTCCGTTGACCTAGTGCTGTCTACACAGGAGGATAGGTCAGAATAGGTTTCTCTCTCAGGGCTGTGAATTTTTCACTAGTGTAGACCAGACATCAGTATCCTGTATGTTCACACACACCTGGTCACAGTACTCACTGGAACCCATTTGCCCATTCATTCTAAATTCCTGAGTGAGTTCACAATTCTCCTTTATCTTGAGCTGGGGAAGGATGAAATGGGAGGAAGTCCTGATTAACTCATCCTGATATTTATGTTAATTGAAGGGTGTGTTCACACCTGATCTCCAACATGTGATTCATGCAGTCACCAATATCTTTCAGCATAACAATGTGCTGGTTTTCATAGCACCTCCCATACTCAAGGCTCCCAAAATGTTTACCAAATTATACACTTGTACTTGCATGTGAACATAGACAAACAGAAACAGATATACACAAATATCACCCTCCAGCCAGCACTCAAGTTAAGTCATCTAGTTTGGAGCATGGCTACTGTTTTACCAAATAGAATTTCATATCCCATTGAAACAAGAGAAATTTAAGTAGATAGAATATTTTTACTCTGAGAATTTGCCCAACAGGTTGCTACTGCAAAGACCCATGAGATCTCTGTTTATTTGTTATAAATGGTCATGTCTGTTATCAGACTCTAGGTATGACCCCACTCATACACATGTAACATGAAATATTTGTCATGAGCTGCCAGGGTCTCACTTAAAAGCAGCATCTGACAGATAGCACAGTGATTTCTAACACCAACAGCACTGCAACTTTACTGTGCTGAGGCACTTCAATACAGAGTCAGAGGAAAAAGTGCACTACTCTCAGTAGCTAACAATATCTCTTACAGCAACTGCATATCACGGTGAGGATTCCCATATAACTACTGAATGTACCTGACCTTGCTTAGTTCATAGGTTCTGATGAGGTCCCATGGCTGAAAACATGTATATGTAAAGTGATCTATATTGTGGCATCCTGCTATTTTAAAAAATATACTTCAAAAGGCACTAGTGTTACAATGCATAATTGACTGCAGAGTCTATGATACAGGGGTAGATGTAGGAACTCAGCAACTTGGGGGAGAGACGAACAAAATCAGGGAGGGTTTGGATCGTTTTGTTTTAAAAACCCCCAAAAGAAACATGGTTCGGATCTAAGTCCTTCACTGTTTGGAGGGCAGGATGGCGAGTTCAGAAAGATAGTTCTTAGTTTGCCTTACCCCAAGTTAAAAGTAAATGAAGGAATAATGAAGAAGCTGGTAAGGTGTTCCACATCTGGGATCCTACATCTCAAAATGCAGTCTCTGGTCCTGAGAGTTATGTCTTGGGCCAGCGTAACTGATATATTTCACCAATGCCTCCATCTTAGGTGGGAAACTATTACAATGCATTCCTGAGGCTGCAGTTAGATGCTTGTGTGGCCACCAATGGTATCTATTCACAGGGGAAATAACAACACAGGTCTCAGAAGGGAGAAAATAGTGTTTCAGAATACTTTGATTTAAAATGTATTTATTTATAATAACTAAATCTATAGATAGCTTCTGTTACTGATCTGGGGTTTCAGGCCAATTTTTGTTCAAAACCTTTGTTCCCTCTTCAAAGATCCTTACTCTGTTACTGTATCAGTTATTTTGTGAAGCTGCTTAACATTACTTTTTGTAACTTGTTTTACTAAGTAGCTGTAATTATGTTTAACACACCTTGTCTCAGTCTCAGGAATGAAGGTTGCTTCGTCAATTATAGTGATTTATTAAGAAAGCTGGACAGCATATCCCATACTAGAGCAATCACTGCATCATTCCTTGCAGATGAGCAAATTTGCCCTGGAAATTTATTCTTTATTTAAATAATTTCTATTGCATAGTTCTTACCAAAAACTTTAACATTTTTGCTGTACTTTTACTTCCATTATTTCTGTAGGTTTGGAAGCGTTTCAGAGATATGCAGGGGAATAAAAATCTGACTGTTAACATGTACAAGAAAAACATGTATTTAATCAAAAGAAAGAGGAGTAGGGGAAGACCCTGTTCTCTAGATATGTGTAAAACAGGGGATCTGATAAAAGATTGAAAATCAGGCATGCTACCTCAGAGGCAATTTGCATATAATTAGCCTGCAGGTTTTATTAATCTTTTTTTACCAAGATGAGGTGGAAGAGTTAATTCTTTGTTTGGAAAATGACAATGTCTTCAAAATGCACCAGTCTTTTAGTGATGGATGAGGCTTTGAAAAATGAAGTCTATAAGTTTTTAATAGTTCCACTCTAAGTTTTATTTCCCTAGATTCCTATGGGAGATTTTTTTTAAGTAAGACAAACAGTTCTTTGTGCATCTGTGTGTCACTGTCTTCAAATGCCAATTTAAGATATTGCATCAAACTCAGCAGGAACTTTTGCAGTCCTATTAGCTTAAAATCTTCATCTTTCTAGGCTGTAATTTAATAAGATTCCATTTTGACTGAGTGGAAGGAGTGTGCTAAAGGGTGTTGTGTTGGTCCATTCTTTATTTAAATAATATCTATTGCATAATTCATACCAAAAACATTAATATTTTTGCTGTACTTTTACTTTCATTATTTTTGTTGGTTTAGTAGAATTCCACAGAAGTAACATTTATAACAAACAAATTGAAATCAATAGCAAAAAAAACTGAAGTTTAAAATTTTGATTTTTTTTCATGAAATAAAGTGCAAAGCTATGTCATCCTGCACGAATGAAAATAATAATAATAATAATAATAATAATAATAAATATATAAAAATAAACGGTGCCATAAATTCATCAACATAATTTTGGGTCATTTATACTTTTCTTACTATTGTTAGCTGTTAAACACTAGCTTTGTGCTTGGTGCTGTGTAAGATACACGTGGACAGTTCTTGCTCCAAAAGTCCTATGAATTATAAAACAGAGGTAAGAAGTTGCATTGGGTCATCCAGAGGGATAACTTAGAATATATTTACCTTTTAATGTACCTACCATTACTTTTTGTGGAGTTTGTGGGAGGAATAAGCTTTTAAAAGTGATTTGAATGAGTAAATAATGTGGAACTGGTACACTTGGGTTAGACAGATAATGACCCTCCAGTAGGGGTCATTAGAGAAGATTGAACTCTGACCCTTCTGTACTAAAAGCCAAGTGCTTCTGACACATGAACTAAAGTTGTAACTCCATTAGTTAGTAACTGTTGCTATCTCTTATTCTTTATGTAGACTAGAGGGGCGCTAAGACAGATTTGACTAGTATGTATAGTTTACACTTACATAAGGGAGGCACTATTGAAGAAAGCACAAAGATGAGACTGGGGAAAAGGTGATTAGGTTGAGTTATGTGAAAAAGGGACAAAGAAGAAGGGAGGAACACTACAAGATCTGATACATAAATTGTATGGGCCTTAAATGTGATGGGTCTAAGCTTGATATGGTGGGCCAAGGGAGATCAACAGAGTGTTTCAAAGAAGGTTCTGATGCAATTTGAATGATGGGTGAGGAAGGCAGCATACACATTTCTGTTAGCAAGGTATGGGGAATGGATGTCCCTTAATTCCATTGCTATTCATTTTGGCTTTGGAATTTTTATCCCCATATAATCTAAGCAAGAGAGTCCTGGGGTCTCTTACAAGCAGGAGCAGTATAAACTTTAGCTGTATGTTACTAACATTCTGATATTTGTCACCAATCCAGATAGTTCTGTAAAATATTTGCTTGAATATTTTGATTCATTTGATTTGCCATCTGGGCATAACGTTGGTTGGATAAAGTTGGAAATCATACGTGTGAGTGCTCTTTGTCAACTCCAGCAGATTCTTTTTTACTTGGAAGTCTTTGTACTGAGTTCTGTTCTTACTTACACTGGAATGTGCTAGATTCATGGATAGAGTCGTGAAAGTCAATGGAATTACAGTAGATTAAAAGTGGTGTAAAATCAGAAGCAGTCCTTCGGGGTTTTCTCATAAATATTACATTTACTAAAAGAAGAAGATAAAATCTCTGGACTCTCTGGATTGCTTCAAAACTTCTACTCTGCTCACCAACATGCAGCACAAAGAAACAAGAGCAGAATTTTTTCCCTAAATGTCCAGTGCACTAACAGGAAATATGATGTTAACAAATTCATCCCTGTATGTCTACACTGCAATGTAAGCCTAGGGTTCACACTCAGGTTCAGACCTAACTCCCCTTCTGTCTACACACAAATTGCTCTAACCCAGGGTTCCACAACCGCACAGAGTGAGAGGTCTGAACCTCAAGTTAAGCTGGGACCTGGGGTCAAGCCCTATTGTTTAGCAGTGTAGACACAGCCCCACTGGACTTGTGCTCTGGGAGTCCACTAAACGTATCCCTCAATTCCACAGGATAATGTTCTTTTTCCTCGTGACAGTCAAGTTTTCCCACAATGCACCATGAACAAATGGCTAGAGAGGCCACATTTGAGAGATTGCTAGGAAGTCTAGATATGGCTGGCTGGATGGTTGGTTAGGCTGCATAATGCAGTGTAGAATCTAAAGCAGGTATTGGCAACCTTTGGCAACCTTTCCCCCATCAGGGAAATCCGCTGGCGGGCCAGGATGGTTTGTTTACTTGCAGTGTCCACAGGTTCAGCCAATTGCAGCTCCCACTGGCTATGGTTCATCATTCCAGGCCAATGGGCCTGCGGGAAGTGGCGTGGACCGAGGAATGTGAATGTCATTGACTGCAGTGGAGCAGGGTTGAGCTCTTAAGCCTTTGCTTCTTTAACTGTACCAGCTAATAAGTTATTCACTTCCACAGTCATATTCATACATATATACATGATTTCATAGTAGAACATAATTTTCTGAAGATCTGTATGTGATATACTGCATTGAATCGTGTATCATTTGCTTGGACCAGCTAAAGTTTCATAGCCTATAGGTCTGTTCATGATTCTCAGAGGTTGCCTGAGCCATATGATTAAATATGGAAAACATCTGTCTTGGGCAGTGGCTAGCAAAACTCCTAACATCTGGAAAATATTGGTAAAGAAGTTAATTAAGGATGTCAACTTACAAATTGTTGTAACAGGAAGCATTTAGGAATAGCAGATAATTGAGATTTAATTTCTCAGGGTCCTTGTCCTTGCCATTTTAACTGGGATGGGGTATATTACCTACCCTCTCCCAAACTAATCCCAAGGACACAGAATGAGGGCTCATTACCAAATTCAGCATTTATACCAGTATCAATCCGTGTAGGGGAAAGAAATTCAGGAATCAGCCCTTCAGACCCATTTCTCCTCACAACTGAACTGTTAAAACTAATTGTAACTTCAGATTAAAAATGCATGTATGACTTCCTTCTAATCCCTGTGCTAGTCTCATAAAGGTGACATTCCATAGCGCAGTCTGATATTTTGTGTCCACATGCCCTCAGTTACTTTCCAGGGTAATTCTGGCTACATTGTCTTTGTGTGAGATTTAGAGTTAATTTTAGGTTCCTTGAAAGGCTCCAAGGCACCTATATTTTTTAAAATTAATTCTCTGGTAAAAATGGCTGCTTCTTAGCATAAGTTGGATTTCAAGCAAAAGCATAGACAGAGCCTAATATTTTTTCAGAGGTGTTGACAACCTACATCTCCATCTCCCATAGCTTTCCAATGGAATTATGGGGTTTTGACATTTCCTGTGGCTTTATTGAGAACATTTGACCAAGAGATGAGATTCAGCACAATAAAAGCATAGAGGATTCTGAGAAGTAAGGATTGGAAAAGTTAAACCTAAGGTATAGAATGGACTTGGAACAATAATATTTTGAAACTGGCACCCATCTGGGAAATAGTGTATTGGGAAGAAGTTTGTGAGAACTCCTTCATGTTATTCAGCTGTCATGCAGCAGATGTTCAGTCTGAAAGCTGAATCTGAGATGCAAAATGTTCAGATAGTCCGAGATATGCTCTCCTGTACCTTCTTCGCCCAAAGAATTTACAAGTCATCAAGTAACGTGGCTGCATTGTGCTTATGTGTCTAGATGATCTAACGTGCATCTGTAAGTAATTATGGGTGCAAAAACAGCAGTCAGTGCTTGAAAATCTGGACCCAGTGTCAGTTTTCCTTCTCTAAGAGTGGGAATGGTCTGTGCTGCGGCACCTAAGTATGAAACTTAGATATTGAGCCTGCTTAAAATCTGGACCATTATTAGATATCCACCAGGGCCGGCTCCAGGCACCAGCCGAGCAAGCTCATGCTTGGGGTGGCAGATTCCAAGGGGCTGCATTTGCTGCTTCAGCTGCCCCCGCAGGTTTTTTTCTGTTTTCTTTTTGGTTCGCTGCACTGGTAGGGGGCAGCAGTGCAGAGGAGAGGAGCGCCCCGCTAGGAGTGGTGCCAAGTCTGTAGCAAGCAAGGCAGGGCAGCCCACGTCCTTCCCTGCTCACCGACCCGAGCTGCGCAGGCAGTGTGGTGAGTGCCCCGCTGAAGGAAGCCCTGGATGCCCTCCTTTTCTCCCCCCCCCCCACTGCCCGGGGCACATCTGCAAGGCCAAGAGTCCCCCTGCACCCACGCTCCATCCGCCCTGCACATTTGTTTGTCCCCCCCCATTTCACTGCACCAGCCGGCCCACAGGTTTCTTCGTCCCTGACCCTTCAGTGCTCTGTCCGGCCTGCAAGTTTCTTTGTCCCCACCTCGCTGCTCCGGCCGGCCCACAGTTTTGTTCATCCCCCCCGACTTCACTGCTCCATCCAGCCCACAGGTTTGTTCGTCCCCCCCCCTTCGCTGTTCTGGCCGGCCCGCAGGTTTGTTTGTTCCCGCTCATTTGCTGCTCCAGCCGCCCCACAGGTTTGTTTGTCCCCCCCAACCCTTCGCTGCTCTGGTTCGTTTGCAGGTTTGTTTGTCCCCCCGCCTTCGCTGCTTCGGCCCGCCCACAGGTGTTTTTTTGCTTGGGGCGGCAAAAATGCCAGAGCCAGCCCTGATATCCACAGTAAGAGATTAAAGGGAAAGAAAGAGACAGGCTCATGATTAAGCGTGCACACTGTTAAATGTTACATTTCTAAATGTACCATCAGCCATATTCTTCTCCAAAAATCTTATTCCAGGTTGGTGACCAATTAAATAAATCTAGATCATATTTCAGAACATTATTTCTGCATTCACCATGAAACTCAAATCTTCTGACATTTTCATATTTGCCTTTAGCTTGTTATTTGAACTACTTCCTGTTTCTCTTGACTGCTCCTCTTGTTAAACCTGGATGTTATTCATTTGATAAATCTGAGAGAAATTGTTGACTTTCTCTTGGCCTGTGACCACATGTTATCCATTATGCAATGAAGGAAGTATTTGTTTTTTCAGACTGTTTTCTCTCAACACGGTTCACAGGAGATGATAACCATTGATGGTTCCTTTCTCTATAGCAAGGTGGCTTGGATACACTTCTGCTTGTAGATATGATGCAAAGAGCTTTTGAAACATATATAACTTTATAAAGCCAATATTTCACTCCCCAATAGTTATTCTTAATGTCACGCACCAGGTGCATGGACACTACCCTAATCTGGTCCCTACCAGAGCAAAATAAAGTGTTGTTATTTGGGAAGAAGTCTTATCTAGTGGTAAAAATGAGTGACTACAACTTTCTCTGACTAGTGTTAGTTTGAGCAAGACACTTAACTTGTCTTTGCCATTTTTTTCTCATCTACAAATTGGGGATAATAAAATCTACCTTTCAGGGTGCTGAAAGGCTTAATTACTTAAAGTTTGCAAAGCACTGTTAAATCCTGTAATGAAAGTGGGAAAGAAAATGTAGACTTGAATTCTCTACCCCAGGGATTCTCAACTCTCTCCATACTAGGACCATGTCTCCCACCTAAAACTAACAAAGGCCTTCCTACCATTTAGCGATATGAGGCTAAAGTGGTCATGCCCTCTGGCATTCTTCAGTGTTTGAGAATACATGCTTGGATCCAATAAGTCTTATTCATTGCTCACTGAAACCAGTGGAAGCTTTTTTGTCATTCTCAAAGGTTATTGGTACAGGCCCTTTACTCGATTAGAGGAGATTTCCCGTTCCCTCTATCATGTTTCTACATTTTTCAGAAGGGTTCTTTGGAGAGTCTTGCTAGTTGCTACGTTCTACTTGTTCATGAAACACCAATTCAAAATTAAAAGAAGAAAACCGACTTTTTCTAAAGAAATGTCCCCTTGTTCTAACAATATCTATAAACTAGACACTTCCATGTGACCTCCCAGAACTCTCATTTAAATCAATGGGATCCTTACTTTTGCAGACTGTCAAAGCTGACTACTACCAGTGCCCTCTCCCAGTGCCACCACTGTGTGTACTGGGCTATGTGGATAGTGGATCTGTCCAGTGGGGGCCTTGGTGGATGTGGTGGTTCCTCATAATACTCAAAATTGCAAGGATTGTTACAGTTCTGGGTTCCGGAATCCAAATAATTTTCCTTCTTCTCTTCCCTTCACAAAAACAAAAATAAAACAAAACAACCCCCCACCAAAACAAATACACCCCAAAACCAGGAATGTTCAGATTTTTACCCATGCTAAGTTCATGTCCATAGGCAACAAGAAACAGCTGTGAAAGCTGGATCAGTAGCCAATGAAAAACTTACTTCTGGGAGAAGGTAAATGTCAGATACTCCTAGAGGACATCCTTGCCCTCCCCTCTTCCCCACCCCCACCACCCGCTTCCTAAAAGTCATCAAGGCTGAGCTGAGTGGCAGTTGAGACTCTACCAAAGTCAGGGAGTATTAGTAGTAACTGTAGTGTTTCATGCAGGCACATAAACTCTAACTGAAATCAATGCGGTATTAAAATGCATACAGGAGCTAGCAATAAAAATGTTTGTTGCTTTCCAGTCATGTTGAATGTCAATCTACAATAAATACGTATTACATGTATTTTAAAAAGGATTTATATGATCACTCATCTGATCCTCTTCCAGAGATGATTTCTGTCCATCAGATTTGAATTCCATGCCCATTGTTTTGCATGTGTTAAACTAGAAAGAGAGATGACAACGTTTTGTTGTTTATCTTCTCATCAACTGAATTAATGCAGGAGAAAAATTGCCAGTAATTATCTTTAGAGTAATTATGCTGGCCCAAACACAGTGAGTGCAAGCATCTTTCTCTTTATGTGTTTCATAAGGATCTTAAACCACAGACTGACTAGAATATTGAACTTTGGATGATACTTGTTTGCATGTAGGTCCCATCTCCCCCCCCTCCAGTCCATTAAACGATAAGAAAATGAGAATTACAATAGATCTGATGCTTTAATGTATTCATTTTGCTGTGTATAGTCCAACAGATAACTTTCTTCCTTTGCATGTGAATAGCCTATCTACTCCACAGATGCTTCATCAGCTGATTGCAAAGATGCACTTTTGTGGTCTAGCATAGGAAAAAAATAATAATCTTCCCTATCAATGAAGCTTATTATAATCTGCAGGGAGGTTAGGAGTCTTTTAAATTTCCATCTGAAATATGTTGCAAGTTAATAAATGTAACAAAGTTTGAGAGGAGTCTGCTTGTTTCTGAAAAGCAACTTTATGTGCCTTTTTCTGCTGTTTTGGATGTGTAATCATTTATCTTGGATTATGCCACATATCTGTTTTACTGTTGGTGCCTTGTATTCTCTGTCTTTCTGATGACTTAAATGTTTTACCCTCTTAGGGTCTGGATGGGAGAGTTATTTATGTGCTTGTGTGTGCACGCGCACCTCCCCCTCTCCACCCGACTGTCTAATATGTTAGAACTGGTCAGAATATGGAGGTTTTTTCCATGGAAAATGTTGACTTTTCAGCAAAAAGTAAAAAACCTAAATTTTTCAGCCAAAAATTGATCCTTTCTATGCAGAAATGATGTTGTGGTATTCTTCTCCATGGGCCAGCCTCAAGGGAGATGTGTATATATATTTACACACACACCCCTCTCCCTACAGTTAGTGCCATATACACCTGTGGTTTTGCATAGTAAGTGAAGTGGAAAAGAACTGTTTGGTACAGTAGCCCAGCCTTCTGCCAAGGCAGAATTTCTTCTAACAAGGTACTGTTCACTGCTCTATCCAGTCTAATTTTCAAGGTCTCATATAGTGAGTGCTTCATTACTTACAACACATTGTGAGCCCAATTTTTTGAGGCTTAATTAGGTGTGAATGCATAATGCTTTGAAAAAGTAAAGAGCTATATAAATGCTAAGTATTCTTATTACTGTTCAGATATGGGACATATAGGACACCCATCTCCTCCATTTTGGCTGAGGGAAAAATGCAGTCTTTGCACTCTCCTAAGTGCAGGGACTTACTCCTTCTTGGATACCATGCAATCCAAAGAGGGTAGGATGAGGCCCTGCCCTTCTTGTGCAAAGGTTGCCAAAGTTGTCCAGGCATGCAGGGGAGCGTGCTGGCATCCGTGAAGGGCTGTAGAGCAGGCATGGTTCCCTTGTAAATGGAAGTCCTTATTTATGCTTCCAATAGGCAAAAATTTGCTCTGGAGCTTCCTCAGTTAGTTCAGCTCTGCACCACTCCGTGCCAGTGCTTTTATAAGGCAGGCTTGATCCCTAAGTATTCACTGGATGCAAGAGACAAATGATGAAATGAAATCACGTGGAGTCAGTCTTCAAAATTCTCAATGCACTCTGCAAAAGTTTCTAATTTTGTTGTCTGAAATATAGACTGAAGAATAAATGGTGATAGTAGCCTTCGCAAGCTTCCTATGTGCAGTTCTGCCTGACTTACCTCAATCTTTTCCCCCAGAACTCCGCACTTAGATTTTGCCCAGGCAGCTACTAGTAACCTGCCAAATTTGTTGGTGTTTTTTGTGCTGTGCATCGAGAGAGCGTAGGATGAGATAATTAAATACATTTCACCTGGTGTCTGAAACAGGCTTTGAGCCAAGGTGGAAGACTTATTTGACTCACTCAGCCTCTACAAGTAATGCTTCTTCATTACTCACGGTTAGACTTGCAATTAAATTGATTAATTATATGTTACTGAGAAAATTAGAAGTCATTTGTAATGGGTATTGATCTATTAAGTGTCATTTTTGATTTCTCAAGATTCAGCTCTAGGGATAATTCCTCTCCATATGAACCGGTTAATTTTACTCTTTGTCTAGCTTATTTATAATTGATTTTACAAATGCATAGTTCTATTTCAAATTAATCATGATTAACACAGATTTTTAAAGAGAGGAAACAGTATACTCACTTCACTTAGTTTAGGATCACGAAGCTTTCTCCTTTTCTTTGACTATGTCATTGTAGGTAGGGGAAATAAAGATGTTTTCAAAAATATCATGTAGACTGACACCCACATATATCTCTGGATTGTTATAATCCACCAAGGAATATATACATTTAATTAAATAAAAGATTTGTATATTAAAATAGGTAGCATATACAATCCTGCAAATCCGTACTTGTGTGAGTAATCTTTTCTCCTCTGAGCAGTTCCATAGTCTTTGTTCCATAGGGCCAGATTTTCAAAGATATTGAGGTGTCTAAAGGTGCAGATAAATGCCATTTTTGAAAAGCCCACTCAGTGCCTATTTGCATCTTTAGGTGCCTAAATACCTTTACATATCTGTCCCCTAGACCGTATGAGTAGTCCCATAGACTTTAATGGAGTTTTTCATAGGGAAGGATTATTCAAATAGGAAGAGTTTACATGTATTTAGTTAGATTAACCAAAGAGAGTTGTTGACATTCAAAACACCACCACCACATGGTGGTTGTTAGTCAAAGCAGAGGGGCCATGAATACTGAACTGTCCTCTTGCGCACAGAGGAAAGCACTCCAGGTCATTGTCACATAACACATTATTGGAAGGCTTCGTGGGAGGTAAGTGGCACTGTTCTGTGGTTAAAACAGTGCTTCAGTCTCCTGGCTAGTCTGGCTGGCACATTTCAGCAGCAATGTCCTGACTTACAACAAATCATAAATGATTCAATATCACATCTTTAAAAATGCCTGAATATTGTTTCAGTTGATTGATAAAGTCACACTGGTGTCTTAGGTTGCTAATACTAACAAAGTATATGTTGGGCCTGATTTTCAACTGGGCCTCATCCTAGCCTAAGTTTTGCTAGTGAGATTTTGCACCTGAGAATAATTGCTTCCTCTATACTTTAAAAGACTTAATTACATGAACATAGAATCCTCTGGAACCAATCCTGAACATTTCAGTGTAATTTCTAATTTTTTGATACAATCCAGCTTCTGCTGACATCAACAGAAGTTTTACAATTGGCTTCAATAGGAACTGGGACCAAGCCCTTGAAGATACAATTATACTGGCCTGAATATTCCAGCTTTCTTTCTGTTCATGCTGGAACCACCCATATTTGTCATGGCAAGAACTGGGCTCACCAGAAGAAGCCCAACCCAGTTGACATTTGAAAAGCCAAAAACATTTGGGAAAAAAATTGCATTCCAGCCGCTTGAAGAGTTGTTCCAAATCAAGTGACATCTATCTGTCTAATGTGGCCATACACAGAGGCCACTAGCAGGGACACTGTGTAACTTTTCATTAGTTTGTACCTAGATGATTTTAATGAACTGTTTACAAATTGAGTGTCTTGTCACATTGGATTATCCATTTGTTTCAATTTATATTGTCAAGGAGGTTAAATGTGAGTGTCTCATTTCAGGATGGAAATAAAATATGCCAACAGTAATGTTATATGAGGAGATGATTAACATTTTCCTCAGCAACCTTGCAGGGACAATGCCGTTATGTCCCTTTATTAATGTACAAGTCATCTTTTGCATTCCTAGTGACGCAGTCTGTGTAATTTAGTTAATAAAGAAAGGAGTTGTTTAATAAGAAGAATGGTAATTTATTGACATTTAGATCCCACTATGCCATGATTGTAATGAAACTGAACAACCTAATTTCATTCCTCCCCATGCACTTCATGATAATTAAATGTAATAATCAATAGGGCAATAGCATTGTCAACAACAGCATTGAAACACTGAGTTGCAACATAGACAATTTTTACAGACAGAGTTGGTGACTGGGAGAAGAAAAATATGCAATGAAATGTACATTGTGAATTACAAAAGAAGCTGGAACTTCTGACTGATTATTTAGACTTTTCAGACTTCCAGTCAATTATTTGAAAGGTGCTTTTTGGGGGGAGTGGAGGTGGGAGGAGTTAAGTGGAACAATAAATGCTCTAGATACCTCTGGTTAAATTTATATTACCATATGATGATGACTGTTATGTCCCTGTTTAAAGGGGAGGGCCTTAAAACAGAGCTCTGAGACTTGGTAGTGAGGCATATAAATGACAAGTTTCCCTGATCATATTGGCATTGCATAAGCATTCAAGTGGCATTGATTAAACACCTAGGGTGAAATCCTGGCCCAACTGAAGTCAGTGGTAAAACTTTCATGGACTTCACCAGGGCCAGAATTTCAATCTCATTGTCCCATTTTAGATTGCACGAGGCTCATTGTCAAACCTGGGATGAATATTCTTCTTTGACTGTTCCAAAATCCTGGTCAGGAATATTAAGGGGGACATTACAATGGCATTTCCAACCTTCCTTCTCCTTCAGAAAGTTTTTTCAAACTTCTCCTCCTCTCTGTAGATCATATTGGTGCTGGGTTTCTTTGTACGAGTCACTCAGCACTCCATTTCTAAAATGGTGGGCAAAGTAGGGATTCTCACACGTAGCATGGTTTTGTGCACAAACTCATTATGTGCATATTTCAGGTAATTTTTCCCTAAATTACTTTATTGTATTTTTTTAAAATTTAGAAGGGTGTACCAAAACTATTAAAACACCCACCTGCAACCATATATCCAATAATGATGATAACCTCCCCCCTCCCCACGTAAAAAACACAGGCTTCCATGTCTCGGACATCTCACCAACCACTCCCTCAGGAGAAGCCTGACAAAACTTACAATATGCCCTGCAGAGCACATTAATTCAGGCTCTGTCAGAACAAGAGTGGAAATAAACTCTAAAGGTGTGGGCCTTTCAGTGAAAACTCCATACTATCAATTTTTAGATGAACAAATCTAGAGCTTGATAGCTCCAGCATCTCCCCATGATCTTAGTGCCCTTAATTAAAGTCCAATGAGAATTATGTCATAGAGCGTCCTCTGAGGCATTTAGAGGAGATCAAGCTGCTCTGCTTTTCATTGGTTTCTTTGGTGTGTCTGAGGCACGAGAGTGCCCAGTGGGAAAGAGAACACAGATGTCTCTTTGGCACTTTGGGAAAGCATCTGTGCCATTTTCATGAAGTTCCATCAGCAAACACGGATCCTGCCTAGCTTTCTAAAGCAGATGAAATTAAAGCATGCTCATTAGACTCGACGTGCATAATAAAAGAAAGCCGATGGGAGCTTACATAGACAAAGAAGAGAAGAGGGGGGAAATGCTGGAGCAGATGGTTCACTCAGTGGAATGATCAGGAGGCTAAGAGCAGCCTGTTTCAGAATCTAAGGCTATCACAGTTTGATCAAAACATCTGGTCAATGTACACTGGGTGAAAACACGAGTCACTTTTTAATAAAGGCTGTGAATTCCTTACTGGGTTTGTTGCATGCCAAAAGGTATTCTTGCAGGGATTATGCAGCTCATATTAACCTGCTTTCAGAATCGCAGATCTAAAATCTTAAGGAATAAATTGTTGGTGCAGATTTCTTTATGACAAATTATAGGTCAGCTCCTCAGTTGAAGTAAATCAGTGGAGCTCTGCTGAGGTCCATGGAACTATATTGGTTTACCTAGCAACTGAGGAGCTAGCTTCCCTTTCCCCTCAATTTAGCTATGTACGAGAGCTGCTGTTTTTTTCTTTAGACTTAGGTGACTGTCAGACATAGCATATGGATTCCGTTCTCCTGAGTGAGAAGATGAACCACCAGAGCCCAGCAGGTTGTGGATCTCTCTCCTCTGTCCATGTGCAAATTCTGCTCATTCACATATTGGAAGAAAGGAGGGAGCTGAATGTGGAATATGAGGGACCTTCCAACTACATTGAACCCTCTCCATGTTCATCAGCCAAACACAGATAGGTAGTAATACCTGTACATTAAAAGAAAAATCCTGCCTGGCTCTGTGATCAGTCCATCTTCTGGTGCTTTATGTCAGAATTCTATGGCCTGATGTTATTCCTGAAGTTTTGATTTAGTTCTCAGCTTTGTCTGTGTAAAGACTGACTATAAACTGAATCAGGACCTCAGGGTTTGGCTCTATATGAATGAGACCAAAGAGAATGACAGTAAAGATACTGGGTGACTTCAATAGGGCCAGAATTTCATGCATCATTCACACTTATGAGTAAGAACTGAGTAAAAAGCTCAGTGTTTGACCCAACAAAGTCAAGGGAGCCTTGTGTGCATTAGAAATGAGTAAAACCTCACTAAGGAACTCAGAATTTGGATGAGTGTGAATGAGGCCAAAGAGAATAGTGTTAAAGTTCACATGATTTGCAGCCTGATGAATTATATGTTCAATTTCACTTCTAGATTGCCCTGAAAAATGGAACGACTATGTGTTCCACTTCTGTATAGAAAGAAGAAAACTAGTCAAATGTTTTGAAATAAGCTGACCTCTAGCTGACACACATACTTTACGTTAAGCTAAACACTTGTTTGATAAATAAATTTTATGGTTCAGTGGCATTTAAGCAAATGGTTATGTCCACTTGTGTTTATTGATTAAAAGGGAGGTTATATAGAAGGGTATTTTAATTGACTAGAAAGAGCTGTAAACGATTGTTCTGAAAGATCATCTTAGAAATTTTCCTCAGCTGATGCATGAAAAACAGAAACCTGAAAATGGGTGATTAGGATGACTTTCCCCAGAGATTCATTGTTGCAAACCACTAGCAAATGCAATATCTAATTTATTTCCAGTCTTACCTTTCTTTCTTTCTTTCCTTTCTTCTAGTGTTTCAGCTTGCTAGGAACCTAACTGATTTTAAATCACAACCCAATCTTCATAGATGTATTGATTTTTCTGAAATCAGTCATAATTATTTTATAGAATTAAAACATAAGAGGAAAAGGAAATGTTTTCTCGTATTGAAATGCAGTGCTGTTGTAGCCCATTGGTCCCAGAATATTAGAGATAGAAGGAGGGTGAGGGAATATCTTTTATTAGACCAACTTCTGTTGGTGAGAGACAAGCTTTCAAGCTTCAAAGAGCTCTTCTTCAGATCTGGGAAAGGTACTTAGAATGTCACGGCTAAATGCAAGATCAAATAGATAGTTTAGTGTAAGTAGTTAGCCCAATCTTGTAGTCTGATCTTGTAACTACTTATGATAAACTATCGTGTAAACGTGGGGGTGCCGGGGCTCAAACCTCTCCGGGGAGGAGGGGAACCACACCAGCCCACTCTGCTCTGGTTGGCCGGGGAAGTTAGCCCAGCAGTCCTTGCGGTACTTGTTCGCCCGATGGGCGAGGGGCTCAGGCCCTCCGGCAGGGCTGAGCCGTAACAACCACGAGGCTCCTGTTCCTACGTCAGGACAGATAGCAACACAGAATCAGTAAGCTCAGGCCTGGGTCAGGGCTGAACAACGGTAATAGTTTAGGGCCCAACCCTTGGTCAGGACAGGGCAGCAAAACACTGAGTCAATAGGCTCAGGCCTTGGTCAGGGCTGAGCAACAGTAGCAGTTTTAAGGCCCAGTTCTAGGTCAGGGCAGGCAGCAAATGCTGAGTCAGTAAGCTCGGGCTTTGGGTCAGGACCGAGCAACAATAGCAGTTTTAAAGGCCCAGCCCTTGGTCAGGGCAGGGCAGCAAAACATTGAGTCAATAGACTCAGGCCTTTGGTCAGGGCTGAGCAACAGTAACAGTTTAAGGCCCAGCCCTAGGTCAGGGTGGGCAGCAAATGCTGAGTCAGTAATCTCAGGCCTTGGGGCAGGACTGAGCAACAGTACCAGTTTGGAGGCCCAGCCCTAGGTCAGGGCGGGCAGCA
This sequence comes from Gopherus evgoodei, assembly GCF_007399415.2. Taxonomy (NCBI): domain Eukaryota; kingdom Metazoa; phylum Chordata; order Testudines; family Testudinidae; genus Gopherus; species Gopherus evgoodei. The sequence continues at coordinate 19,597,642 of NC_044329.1, read as the reverse complement.
AACGCTGAAGCAGTAAGCTCAGTGATAACAGTTATCGGCCTCCTCAGGCCAGGGAGAGGGGGAGTCTGCCACCCCAGAGTGGGGTGGCAGGGGGGACGCAGGCCCTCCCACTCCACTGCGTCCCAGCCCGGGGCCCTAACAGCGGCTATCACTCTGCTGGTCAGTCAGTGGGCATCCTGGCCGCAACACACTGACATAGACTCCGGCAATTCCGCAGCCTGACTGGGGTTGGCTGCCCCCGGGCTGCTTCTGTACTCCCCCTCGGGACCTACCGTCGGCCTCTGAAGGGTCCACGAGCATAGGCTCATCACGACCAGGGCTGGGTGGTAGGTCTGGGAGCTCCTCGGGATACTGGGGCCACAGTAGCGCCGGTGGCTCATCCGGGTAGCAGCAGGCGCGGGGAAGCCCCGGCGGCTCCTCTGGGTAGTAGGCGCGAGGAAGCTCCGGCAGCGCCTCCTGGTAGCGAGCGAGGGGAAGCTCCGGCCAGTCCAGGTGGCTCCCCTGGGTCACCAGCGTCTCTCAGTTTCGAGCTCCCGGAGGGACATCTGGTCTCTCTGGCCACTGGGCCTGACTGAGCTCTGAGAGCCGGCTTTTATAGTTCCGGGTTGCCACCTGATCCTTTAAGGGGCGGGCTGAGAGCTCCATAGCTCTGCCCACTCTGGCCTCTGCCGGGGCTCGACCCTCTCCGAGGAGGAGGGGAGCCATGTCGGCCCACTACATATCTGTTTAGCTTGTATTTAGCTGTGATGCTCAGACTACCTTTTCTAGATCTGAAGAAGAGCTTTGTGGAGCTTGAAAGCTTGTCTCTCTCACCAACAGAAGTTGGTCCAATGAAAGAAATTGCCTCACATTCCTTGTCCTTCTCATATTGAAATACAGTTATTGTATAAATGGCTTGCTAAATGCTGTATGTATGCATGCTGTAGAAGGTAACAATGATCACAGAAATTATGCATCAAGGAGCAGCATGAAACTTTTATCCTGAAGCTTGATACTCATCACAGTGAAGGTATGGTCACATTTAACATTTGCTGTTGCTGATAGTATCTTGAAAATTTCAGACTGGTTTTGAGACCAACAAGTTGTGCAACTAGAGAGTTAAATTCACTACTCATTTTAGGGACTATATATATGCTAAAAAGAGGGCTGTTAATATCCACTTACACCTTTGACCCAGTCTGTCATTAAGTGGTATCAAACTCTCTTTAATTTAGGAGCAGTAAATTGCCATACTAGTCTAGAAAATTAGTCCTTCCAGTCCGCTGTACATAACATCTGATATCTGGATTTCCTAGAGGAAGATGTCCACCACAGTAACATACCTAACTAATTACACAATTCTGTCCATGAAAGGGACATTCCTTACTGTTCCTTATGGTGATCAGTTAACACTCTAACCTAGGGAATGTGCTTTGCAATATGGTGTGTGTGTGGTCCTATTATGTATATGGTCCAGGGATCAATAGGCCCACTTTCTATCTATAGAATATGCTAAATTTGCCTGTCTCCTTTGTTGTCCCAACACTGCTCTTCACAGGATGGAATGTCATTGTCTCATTTGCTCATATCATGTACTGCAGCTTTCTAAGGGGATAAAACCTAAAGAAGGCAAAAAGGAGAAAACAGGGGAAGAGCAGGAAAACAGGAGCGAGAGAAGAGAGGAAGAACAGCTAACCATTAATCTGTGAATTGTTTAGGTTACAAATAATTATGACTAATGGTCAGCTCATTTTTACAAGAGGGATTGTGTTTCCCTCTCTGCTGGTTATGTTGATTGTGTTTTCATTCAGCAGTGATGCAGATGAGCAAATCCCTACATCTCTTCCTCTTCAGATAAACTTATTTCATCCTGAAGCTCTTCAACCAAACAAATACAGTCTGGCAGCCCGTCTCCTACTTCAGTGTCTTTAATCTCACTAGCAATTCATCTTCTTGTTGCCCTTAGTTCTGTATGAAGTGGTCATTAAGCCTCTATGAAAAAGAAGCGATTCCAACATCCTTTTGTAAGCCCTGTTGATATCTCAAGTGATCCATCAAGGTGCACAATTCAAAAATAGATTGCTGCTTGTTTGGATTGCTTGGCTGATTTAAGGATCACATCAGAAATGCTTTGAATGGGAGAAAGCATGGCATGATAAGCTGAACAATAAAGAGAGAGTACTTTTTTCTGTATCACATTAAAAGTCATTAAACTAAGAATGAAATACCAAAAGCACCTGGTCCAAGTCCTTGAAAATGCCTTTCTGAGTCATGTGCTATTTTTCTTCATATTGTTCCAAACCACACACTGTCTACAAAGCTGATATCTGAGTGCTTAGCAGATATTTGCTTACTAAACTATATCTATTGTATATAGGGCATTTATAGAGCCTTAAGCTACCGTATGGTAAATATAGGATATTCCACTTCCAAATGGCATGGTTTTGTTATAATCATTTATGCAGAAGAGCATTTCAGACCAACACAGTTCAGCACATGGGGCTATCTGATCTCACTCCGATTTTGAACCAGGATATTTCCATTGACTTCAGTGGAGTTATTTGTAATTTACAGCGGTGTAAGTGAAATCACAGTCACACCCACCATTTTTATACTGAATCTAAGTAATGGGTGATTGTTTTCATTATTACAGGACATGTTCTGAGTATTTAAAACCTCCTGAGAAAAGAGTGATGAAGGGGGAGTTGAGGTAAAATGGAACTGTGTGAGGAGTCGTCTGAAAACACTGCTACCTTCCATCTCATTGATTCTGCTAAAAAAAAAATCAGGGCCAAATCCCAATCTCTGATTCCAGTGGGAGCAGAGTTTGGCCCACAGTTTCTGATGTGAACAGTCTTCATTCTTTGATTAAAGAAATATCTTACAAGACAGTGCAGTATTTTCAGCAGAATTCAGGGCAGTGACTAGTTCTGGTAGTTTTACTGTTCTCATGTAGCAACAGCATTCTAATACTTAGAATTCCAAAGGAGAAAAATCATACCCTAATGGATTAAGCAGCTTGCAAAAGAAAGCAGCCATCAAAAAATGTGTGGTTCTAAGTGGTTCAGTGATTGGAAATAAGAATTCAGACCCTCTTGCCTCTGAACCACTGATGTAAATCCAGTCTACATGGATAGGGCTTTTTAGTAGAACCAATCAACAACTTTAGAATTTTTTATATTTTGGAAGAGAATTATCTAGAAAACATTCAGCATTTTTTTTGATCAGTTCTAGCTTTTAAGCATCAGTTTCATTCCACCCCAGGAATAGCTGTACTTCAGTGGTAGGTGAAATGATCCTTGCACCAATATATAAAATATATTTTTATTGTTAATGTGTCCATATGTTGGGGCCATGATTTTACCAGGCCATTGATCTCCTGAGGAGTATTTAAGAGGAGCCTTGATCAGATTTCCTGTAATGTTATTTTAACAGGTAATTTAAAATTAGACTTTTAGAACTCATTAATTCAGTTTCATTATTAAACAGGTACTTGGTTACTTTGCTTTGCAAAAAAGAAGGAGGAAAAGAAGATGGGTAACTTTTCGCTCATGTTCCAGTCCCACCACTCAACAGCATCCACACACACAGGCTGGCCGCTCACCTATGAAAAGCTGCTCCTTGTGTGGTGAGACTGGGACCTGTTAGTTTTGCTGTTGAGATGTCTCTCAGGCCCTGGGATAACCTAAACTATTGCAAGGAACTTTAGTTGTGTCTGTGGAGCATATTTATGGTTTAATTTAAAATGTAAATAGGTTTTTTCTTCTTGAAATGTGAGTGGAGAGAACTCAAAAACTAAGTTTTGTGCTCAGTGTGTTTAACATTTCAAATGGGAGATGCTGTTTTTCAGAGAGCCCATCAACCTTCCCTCCTCTTCTCCCTGAGACAGCTGACCAGTGTATTTTTCCAAAATCGCCTCGCCAACAAGATCCAGTGTAATCCAGACAGTCACATGAGCATAGCAAAATCTGACTCAGCGCTGCTGCCATTTTGCATAACTTACACTGTCTCTCTCCGTTCCTCTGTGTCGATGGATCTCTTCTACTTTCAGGGATGCTTGTGACACTTGTGAAAGGGATAAGAAATGAAAGACCCTTGCTCATTGCTCAGAAAGAACATTGGCAATAGAGTGCAAGCGTTGCTGGGCCTATTTGCTTTCTCCAGATGCACGATATCCCGTCCAGCATAGGAAAAAGCCCATCTGACTTCAAAGTCACAATACCCTTACTTAGGGAGGAAGAATGTTTTAATTTTGAAGCAAGTTTTAATTTTTTAATTATACCTCTCTGGTGCTTTCAGCACTCCCTACCCATCCACTGGAAGCCAGCTTGTTAGTGCTTTAGGCAGGGAGCTCTAATCCAGACACATCTCCATTAAAAACAAACAAAAACACCCCACGACCTGTTGGAAGAGCCCTTCAGGTAAGTTCTCTCTACAGCTGATGGGATCCCAGGTCAAGTGGTTGCTCTAAGTGTGCTGGGTGAAAGATAACAGGTAGAGCGGCAAACTGTCTAATCACACAAACGCAAACACCCTTGCCTCGCCCCTTCCCTGAGGCCCTGCCCATGCCTCACCCCTTCTCAGATGCTCTGCCCCTCTCATTCCATCCCCCCTCCCTCCATTGCTCACTCTCCCCCACCCTCACTCACTGGGCTGGGGCAGAGGGTTTGGGTGTGGGAGGGGGTGCAGGCTCTGGGCTGAGGCCGAAGGGTTCAGAGTGTGGGAGGGGGCTCTGGACTGAGCCTGGGGCAGGAGGTTGAGGTCTGGGAGTGTGGGGGTGTGTGGGCTCCAGCCAGGTGGCACTTACCTTGGGCGGCTCCCAGTCGGTGGCACAGTGGCTCCCTGCCTGCCCTGGCTCCACGCCACTCCTGGAAGCTGCCGCCATGTCCCTGCAGTTCTTGGGGGTGGGCCAGGGGGCTCTGCCCTCTCCCCCTGTCTGCAGGCACTGCCCCCACAGCTCCTATTGGCTGCAGTTCCTGGCCAATGGGAGCTGTGGAGTCAACGCTTGGGGCCGGGGGCAGCAGGGACATGCTAGTCACTTCCAGGACTGCAGGGACATGCTGATCGCTTCTGAGAGCGGTGTGGAGCCAGGGCAGGCAGTGAGCCTGACTTAGCTCTACTGTACCACCAGATTTTTAGCAGCCTAAAATCTCCCAGTTTGGCTTTAGTAGCCTCTAGGAGATAGAGTCCAATTCTGGTACACTCCCAGCCAAACTGGGAGGGTTAGCAATCCTAATAACGAGCTATAGAACTATCAGGGAAAACAAGGAAAGAAATAAAGCATTCATAAATATATGTTAGAAAGCAATCATTGTTTGGGTATACATTAGTCTTATAGAGAATCAGAAAACATTCAGGCAAAAAACTTATTTTACTTTCACTTAACAGGCAGAAGGTAAATGGGGTCTGAAAATTAGGGGAAAAGTGAAGCCTAAGTTGGCAACTTTCTGTGTGTGCTCAAAAGCTGAAACTCCAAGGAATGGAGCTTTAGTGGACGACACTGCTATGAAAGCTATTGGGACATTTCCTAGACCCAACTATGGCTACTTTGTACTACACCGGCAGCACAAAACAGCCATAATGTCTGCTTTACCATACAGGTTATGTAGCGCTTCAGTAGCAGCTCTGATTCCAGCCCCTCCTCCTGGAATCCAGTTTAGGGTTGTGTCTAGGAGAAAAAGAACATGACCAGGTTGCCCCGTGGCTACTGGAACTACCCACAGATAGCTGAGAATGTGTCAGTTTTGTCATCCACCTGAGCAGTGCCAAGTATAACATCAGACACAGCCCAGGTTTTACATGAAATTTTTTTTTTGTTGCAATATTGGTATTTTTTCTCCAATGTTGATAATTAGAAGGAATGTAAGCTCTTTAGGACAGATGCTGGCTTTTTGTTCTATGCTTAAACAGCATCTAGTTCAGTGGGGTCCTGATTCATGACTGGGGATCATAGGCAATGTGGTAACACAAATATATAATAATAGGACAGAGAAAAGAAACATTACAAACCATCAAAAGGGGACTGGGATAGGGCGGTAGAAGTTTGTTAGCATAAAAAGTGAAATAAAGTGGGAGTTTTAGGCTGATCTCCCTAAAAAAATACAGTACATCTGAACAAAGCATCGAGATCTCATGTGGAAATGTTTCTATGTTCATACTGAAGATACTGTCTCACCCAAGTTATAATTTCTGTTATATTTAGAATATTAGATTAAAAATCATTTGTTTCTACAAACCGTCCTGCCAGTAAACTCAGTCACTAGAACATTCATGGAACATGTAAATAAAAGGAGCATGAGCAAAAGGAAAAAGTTTTAATCAAATTTTAATATTTGTAAATATTCACAGAAATATGAGTCAGGCTAGAATTGGTTGACATTTTTAATGTTTTTTAATGAAAAAAAAGCCTTTTTTGGAAATGCAGAAATTTTTCATTGCTTTTCAAATTTTCCATTTTTTCTATAAAAAATTTAAAAAAATAAGTTTTTGGTTATTAATATTTCAGTTGAATTTTTCGAACTATTGAAAATGATTCATTTCTCTCAAAATTGTTTCATGGAACATAGCGTTTTCAAATCATTTTCTATCCCAGGCTTCCCCCCAATCTAATTAATGTTGATGATAATGAAAATAATGGTATAATTAGAATTACTTTACCCAGTACATTGAAATGTGGCCACTTCCTGTGTAGAAGGCAGAATTCCTTGAACAGCACTGCACACACCAAAACTTTGCACAGCACTTCAAACAGACAGTAAAGACTAATCTCTCTAACAGAATAACAATTGGAATGTTAGACAGGTAGCATGTAAGTATCCAATCAGTATTCAGTCAAGACACCACTGTAAACAACTTTTTTCTTAAGGGAAAACTATTTTGAAATTTGTAACAACTGCATCTCAACAGATCTTCTTTTAAAAAGAGATGCAGAGTACAGTGGTCTTTTAGCACCATATGGGGTCAACAGTTGAGCCCTGAATTGCTGGAACAAATGAATCACCAAACATCACTTCTTCCAGCACTTATTTTCCATGGAAAACTCCAAGTTTTGACTAGCACTTTTATTGTTTACTTTTATTTATAGATTTGACAAAAAGGTTAAGGACTAACTTGCTGTGTGTGGGTGAGGGTACATTTGTGTATTGCTGCAGAACTGAGTTTTCCCAGGAGGGGAGAGGAATTTTTTCCCAGTTTTGCCAGAGAAAACTGTGTAACCTGTGGAAAGTTTGTCTCAGAAAGCATGTGCATTTCCAAACACACATGTATGCATGAATTAACACACAGGAACAAAACCCAAAGAAGGTTCTTTTCATAGTATAAAATTTATGTAGCAGTCTTTCAACCCAAAGATCATATCCTCTGCTGCATATTAGGTGGAAAGCTGCCCTTAATGGCTCTATGCCCCCTTCTTCCTGTCCTCTTGTCACTTCCCAGCATAAGGGAGAGGAGGTGTGGAAAGGGTGCCTTGCACTTGAGCTGTCCCCAGCTTGTTTAACATCCCCAGGGGACCATTCTAGTCAGCACAACTTCCATTACTTGCCAAACTGGCCTCCAGAAAGCTTTAGGATTCAAGAGCAAAAGGATGGATTACATCTGGTTTCCTCTCCTCCTCTTCTGGTCCTACAATGAACACAGCCCGGCTGGACTCAGGGATGTATATCCCATAATTTGTGCCTATATAGAGGTATTCTCAGCTTTTCAGAAACTATGATTAGATTCAGATATTTTTTTTCAGTACATTCGTCCCAAACAGCCAGAGAAAACATGAGGAGACATTTCTGACTAGAAAAACAGCCTTGCTTAGTTACAGAAATGTATTTACCAGGAATACCTAGGTCATCCCAACACACCTCCTCTAATTCTTTGATAACTCTCTATCCTCCTTTTTGATACGGTACAGAATGTGAATTCCAGTGTATCTCTACCTGCAGTACCCCTTTATATTGCTTTAGTGCTCTGTTGCTCCTACACATCTCTTGGCACTTGTTAAAATCTCTCACCAAATATTATCAGAATTCCATAGTATGGAAACCCAAACAAAGCAGAAATTAGGACACAGTGACTTTGTATGTGCTCATTCTTCTCCAGTAAACTCTGAGGATGCTGAGTTTACTTAGCACAAGATTCCCCCAGCTCCTATTGTGTACAGTTGAAAGAAAATGCCATCTCTTCCACTAGGTGGTGAAGTTGTAAAGCTAAATGTGAAGATAGCTACCAGAGCTGCCAGAGAAAACAGGGTGATGCCACTAAATAGGTTTTTTGAAAGACTATGCCTTGGATATTATTTTTGAGAGGTTATGGGTTTAGCAAGCCCATTAACCACTGTTGGTCTTCAATGTGGCTTTTGTGTCATTACTATGAATACCAGCATGACAGAGGTGTTATATTTGATATATAAGACAGCACTCCTTGATGAACCAGATACAGGAGGCAGCAACAAATTGATAGTTAAAAGAGAAAATCTACTCTCTGGCAAACTGTTTTGTTGTTTTGTTTTGTTTTTAGGTTATAATATAATAGAGAAAGCAACATACCTTGCCAGGATTTGTCAACAGTTGTCCTGATCTTGTAGAAGATTTTTTTTATTTTTCTAGTCAATTTCACCATCTGCTTGGATTCTGGATTTTTTTTTTTTAAGAGTAGTCTGTAAGGTGTTAAATATTTAATACTGGGTAAAATATACAGGCATCATGATTCTTTAGTTAAGGTTAAAACAAAAAAACCTCGCCCACCTCTATTAAGGTCATTAAAAGAAAATTGCTGTCATTAGGTCTCCACTGAGATTTTTGACTCATATGAATGAGAACAAGATTAAGTTTGAACTGTTATAGAGTTTGTGAGTCTATGCCTGAATAAAATGACACTGTGAATGTTTCACTATGATCCCATCCTTGATTCCAAGTTCATGATGGAATGCCATTTTAAAAATGTTTTGCATTTTGTTAGGGATATTTTTCACACTTCTACTCAGTAAGAACTCTTGTAGCGAAAAACCCCTGTTCTGCTTCATTTATTGTCGGTAAAATGACATTGTGTTCTGCAACTTCACTGTGTGTAACATTCACTATTCCGCTAATGTGGCAGAGCTTTTGTATACCAGATATTTAAAAAATAATTATTTGCATAATTTCCTAACCAACAGGCTGCACTGTATAGGCAGCAAAAATTACACCCAAGAGCTGGGTCTGCTGTTGATCATTTACTAATTTTAAGAAGTTTCTTTCAAACAAATTGAAACCTGTGACAATCTGTACTGTCAAAACGAATGATTGGAAATACAGGATTGTTTCTCCCCCGCTCTCAGTATTTCACGGCTGGCAAATCTGCTCATGCAAACCTCTGCTGCTAAAGTCAATAGAGTTATACATCGGAGATTAACTGGGCCTAGAATATGATTTCCTGTAAGTTACTAAGCATTGTTCGCTGCACTGGACAGATCTTCCTTATGCTCCCTTGGATTTTACTTGCTTCCTGCATGGGTGTGCTGGAGAGAAGGACTCCCTGCACCCTCTTCTCAGCCTTATGCACAGCAACGATCTAGTTCACTGGATACAGTCATGGGAGAGTTTTTATTGTGGTCCTCCACAATATAGGACTAAAAAGGTTTGGTTACCCCCAAACCCACTACAAATCTTTGCAAATAATAAAGCATTCCAGCTAGCTGGATAGTATTTAATTAACAAAGTTGAAGGTTTAGTACCTCCTTCTGAGCCTTTTGAATGCTGTTCTGCAATTATGTAATGACTGATCTTTAATTATTCTGCTGAAGGTAATTTCTCTTTCCCCGTGATTATCTGCAGCTACTAGAAATAATCACTCATTTCCAGTGAAAATAAGTCCCTGGTTTTACAGGCTGAAATGTGGTGCTGTATTTTGTCTTGTTTTGAATAAAATTGATTGTTTACTTTTGGCCTTAACCCTCCCACCCCACACTCCGGAGAAATCAAATCACAAAAATCTTGTAGCTGTTTCCTTAGTCTTCTGCAAATGTATCAGCGAAACTGCACAGAACAGCTGACATACAAGCCTTTTGTGCAGAAGTCTCTATCTCGCTCCACATCAACGAAATCATGCATAGCTGAAAGAATGTCCTAATGAAAAAAGATTATACAGAGATATGATGGACCAGCTTTTCTGCTGCATCTAGCTTATGCTGGATGCAGAAAAGTGTGGAAGGGTAGGTCGGAGGGAGCAAGAGGTCAGTCAAGGAACTGGTTATAGATCCCTGATCCTCTGACTGGCTCCAGCCCCAGGCACAGGTTAAAGCAGCCCAGAGGAGCCATATGTCACCTGTGAATTGACAGAGCACTTTTGGCTTCAGCCACACTCCCTGCCTGGATCTTCCTTCATCCAACATGTCCCTCCCTGCCCCTGACACAATCCCTGCACCAGAATTTGTGAGGAGCGAGTTGTAGGAGTCTAGTTGGCTGGATTTGTCCCTGCTTAGGGTCTCCTACACATTGGGATGGCTGCTGAGAATCTCCACTCCCTTTATGCTGCCTGAATTTAATGGACTGATAATAAACATTTGGACCATTGTGTTTTTCCTCCAAGCCAATCCTATGGATCTACTATAGTGACTGCATGTGTATTAAAAGCAAAAGACCCAGTTCTACTTTGACCTGTCGAATGTGGAGCTAAAGCATCAACAATGGTTGTAAGAGTCACTTGGCCAAAAACTGCAGTTTTTATGTGAGCAAAACTTTCATTGGTTTTGAGTGAGGACCATGGAATTTGGCCCATTGACAGATGTTTTTGATTTCATCATCCTCAGGCATTGGCCAGTTTCCCTCCTAAAAGGTAAGAAGACATCCAGAGTTTTCTCCTTGGAAATGGACATTTCTGGTTTTATCCTTGGCACAGCCTGCTATTAAAGAACCCATAAAACAATGACTTAGGTAGGACAAGGGTGTAGTTAGCTAATAGTGACTGGATGTCAGTAGATGAAACCCACGCTCTTGCTAATGGGATACAATATTTGGAACTAATGCCCAGATGTTTAGTCTGTAATCCCACCTTTGGGGTCTATCCTGCAGCTCTTACTCATGAGAATAATACTTGGAATCCCATGAAGTCTGTAGGTCAGTCTTCAGCACTCGCTAAGTCTCATTGTGATGTTAGAGTAGTACAAGGGGGCTTTATACCCACCCTATATAGATAGCCATCTGAGGATTACAGCTGCATGGTGAAAGCCCTGACTTGAATAAAGCCAGAATAGATGGCTGGATTCCACCTGCTCCTCAGCTCTCAAACATAGGACTTGTAGATGGGCAGAACTTAAGGGCTATATACTCTGTGACCCTTAGCAGTCCAAACCTTCCTGGAGGACTGTGTAGCCACAGGACTGGTAGAACTTACACCAACTAAAGTAAAAAAAACCCAATCAGTTAGGGCACCCCACAAACTTAACTCTGCCCTGTGGTGGTCATACAAAGGGAAAATATGAAACAATAATCTAATGCAGCTTTAAAGAAATCTCATTTAAAAACCTTTATAACTGTCTGGTTATTGCATGATATTCACAAAGGGCAGAATTAAGATTTTTTGGGTGCCTCGACTGGTGATTTCTTAACTTAAAATATTTGGATTTCTTTTAAGTGTAACCTTGACTTTGAATTTCCTTAGTTTATAGTTCTTGGTTTCGGGTAACGTTGGGGTAATGTTTTTTTAAGTTTAAAATACTATTATGCTATCTGTTATGCCTAAATGCTATCGAAATGTTGTTGCTTCGTGGGGCTATTTGTTTGTTTTTTATTTTAGTTTGGTTTGGGGCTGAGAAAAATAGTAATCATCAATCATTTATAATAGTGATTATTCCTGATAGTGTCCAAGGTGCTCTTTGAACTTTTCTGCTTTGAAGAGCTCACACGATGAGAAGACAAATGACTAATAGAGAAAAAGAGACATACAGCATCTACATTTAAAATAAACAAAAATCACCTGTCCCTAGCTGGCCCTCTATCTAGTAACTATAAGCTGTTTCCATTTTGGTAGGCATCACAATACAGATGGGTCTGGAGGAGGGGAGTTCAGAGAGGAAGCACCACATGTAAATGGTGTTGTGAAAGAAATGAACAAGATAGGTGATAACGCTGACCTCACTGGCTAATTAGAGGGGCACAATGTTATCAATAAAACACTTCTATGCAATGTGAGTGCTTTTGATGAACAGACACTTCTGAAAGCACATTGTAGCTATTTCAAAGCGGTGGCACAACAACAATCTAGACATAAATGTACTTCTCGCTCCCAATCCAGGGTCAAAAGTAGCAAGTAATTTCTCTACATCCTGTGCCTTGAACCCTGAAAAGATAGTCAATACATGCCAAGAGAAAGTAAACACCAATAAAATGGCTGAATTAAAGTTGAGGAGGGGGCATGCTTGTAATATTATAATAACCTGCAGGAAAGAAGCAATGGGGACTATGACAGCGAGCATTTATACATGACTGGCTTGTCAGGCAAAAATGAGTAGAAGCTCCAGCTGGTCCTTTGTGACATAATTCTTCTGTTTACAAGGCAGGTACAGGTGAGTGAGGATGGTAAATGGCTGGAAGCAACAGAACACAGTTTTAGTCCCCGTATAATCCATAACCAGTCAGTCCTTCATTTCCCTTCAAGTAGTTGGTCACAGAGAGAGACAGGGGTGTGACTACAGGTATTTATTTAAATGTGCTCACGGTGTGTTTGTTTGAGATTGCACATTTGTCTCAGAAGCCCTCTACTGAAAATTACTTGCTTGCAGAAAACAACCCCCCTGATAAATTTTGCTCCCTTTTATTGCAAATTATCTGGGAGCAGGCTTTGATTTTGTTAGAGATTCATTTATTGATTGACATTCATCAATTAAATGACTATTTGTCAGCTATTTCCTGTGTGTGTGGAAGTTTGCCCTTTTCTGAGCAATCACACAAACTCTCAACCCCATCCTCTGTGCCCCTTTTAACCTCAAAACAGGATTTAAGTGGGACTTAATTGCTGAATAGGCCCCACACTGGCCCTCTGTGCAAGGGTAAATTTCAGCCTGTTGCTTTGAATATTCTTTGAGTCATTTATTATTTAGGAAGGATCACTGCTCCCCAAAGTTGACATGGCATTTCTGTTCCCAGTCCATCTCCAAAATCCAAAAAGAGCTTTCAAGACATCTGTGTAAGTGCTCCTAGCAAAAAATACCCATACAAATAAACTTCCTTTTTGCAAATATTCTTGTCAATAAAATTTTACTCAGATTCCTGTTTGTGAAAAATAAATAAGAGACTGCAAATACTGCTGAAGCGCATTCACAGTTTTGAACATTTGAATGAACTAATATTTTTTTATTGTTTGTGTTGCAGTACTATCTAGGCGTTCTAGTCATGGACCGGGACATCGTTGTGTTGAGTGTTGTACAAACACTGAACAAAAGGATGATCCCTGCCCCAAAGAATTTATAATCTAAGTACAGAGTACTTCAAACATTTTTGTGGCCATATTCACCCATCTCTAACAAGCATATCGCACCAACAGGCAGGGGAGAACTTGAGGGCCAAAGCAGAGCAGCTCTGGTTTTGCCATACGGTGGGACATTCTATAGGAGTTACCAGAAAGAACATTTAAGCAGAGTCAAAGGAGTAAGAATGCAATCAAGTCAAGGGCAAGATAGTGAAACCGTTACTCACAAGGAGAATTGTCTTACTCCACATCTAGCCTCATTGACTTCAACAGGATTTCTTTTGGCATCAGGTATTATTCAGTGTGACGAGGGTATTGTAATCTGGCCCCAGGTGAATAAGAATACTAGCCTATATATTTCCTCTGAGCAGTGGAGTACACTATTCAGTGAAGAGCAATTATAAAGATATTAATTCACAGAATACTGTATAATGTCTTGAATCTATTGTGGCCAGTGCTAGAATTCAATTATAATTTCATCAGCAGAAAAAGCATTTACTGACATTAACAGCTAAGTAGTGGAAAGTTAAATGGACAGCACATCATACAAGCCAGTGCAATCCAATGTAATTGAGTGAGTCATCGCAAGTCAATTTTCTCTCCGCTGCTTGATCCTGGATGCTGATAAACAATGTCACCGATGCTCACACTCTGCATGTTCAGAGATATAGAGAGCGATACACGCACACTCCATGCCCATCACCTTGGAATCTGAGCACACACATCTGCACACTTACTAGGCAGTTTCTCTGCTGTGTTCAGTTTATGCTGGGTACACAGAATGGAGAATATCAGAGATCTGATTAGGCTGTCTGATTCTTTGCTAAGAATGCCATTCTGATACAAGTTACAGCAGCTTGGAGGCTGCTCTAAACTCTGCCAGCTGGCTATGGTCATGCTCTGGTCACTCAGCCTGCCCACCCATACCTATCCTGACACACTCTCTGTGCAGGGGCACTGTGGGGAGGGAGACATAGGATTTAGTTCCTTTGGTTCTATTCTTGCTGAGATCTCTCCACACCAGAGGTATCCCTAGCATGAAGGTTATGGACAATCTCTACTCCTCCTGTTCAGGACTGAGAATCTGGCCCAGTAAGACCAGAGGAACATCCATCAAAGTGAAACACAACACAGACAATATCAGTTTTGAAATAAGTGCATGGAGGTTGTAAACTCTTTATCTAAATAAGGGAATTGGTTTGCCATATACTTCTTATATTGTGTATTCCCCCCATATTTTTGTGTAAACCCTTTTCTAGCTTCCAGAGTGTTGTAATCTGGGTAAATGGGAATATGCCCACCTATTTCAGAATTCACATTTGTGGTTTTTCATCCATACTTTGTTTCAATGAGTTATTTGTGGAGCTGGATCAAAGGAAGATCTAGTTTCCTCACAGTATTTTAATCATACAAAAAATGTAACATAATGGGATGAACAGATCCCGTGATATTTTGGTCTCATAACCAGAAGTGGCAGAGGGCTCAGTGTTCAGATGCAAGCACGGATATGTGAAAAGGGGTGGAGCTGTGAATGTGAGGACCAGAAGATTGACCTTGATGAAGTGAAACAAGGGGAGCCAGTGAAGGGTTCAAAGAGGGAAGGGATATGGTCAAAGCAGTGGGTGAAAAAGATGATTTTAGAAGCAGCAGTTTGAACAGAGTAGAGAGGAGTGATATGCGTACCAGGGGAAATCAAGACAGGAAACAATTGAGTGTTTGAAGAAACAGGCCTTAGAAAAATTATGAAGGAAGCAGCAGCAGCAAAACACAGCCTGGTTGTAGTGTGTTAAAGAGAGAAAAGTTCAAAATAACTCCCAAGAAGCATGAGGGACAGGGAGAGTTGTGGTATTGTCAGGCCAGAGAAAGGATGCACACCAGCTGGAAGCAGATCGGGAATTCAGTTTTGGACACTTTAACTTTAAATTAACAGGCAATAAGAAGTAAATCTCAGAGAGACAGGCTGAGATGTAGGATTGGATGGAGAAAGATCAGAAGTTAAGAGACAGCCAGCTCTGTGAGTCTTTGATAGGTGAAACTGTCGGAGTGGGTGAGGTCATGCAGAGAAGGACTGTAAATGGAGTAGAGGAGGGAACCTAAAAGGAAACCACCTGAGATGCCTCACAGAGAGTGGAAAAGGGGAGGATGAAGATCACAAGAGCCCGAGGGAGTGATCAGAGGAGTAGGAGGAGGGAAACCAAGCCATGAAAGCCAAGAAAAGACAAGATTCCAAGAAGGAGGGTATGATTATCAATATTAAAAGCAGCAGAAAGGTCAAAGAGGATTTAAATGAACTTCAGGTGATAGGATTTGGTTAAGTAAAGGTTACTGTAGACCTTGATAAGAGCAGTTTAGGTAGAAGACAGATTAGAGGAGATCCAGGATGGGGTTGAAGAAGACCTTGAAGCCAAGTTTGCAAGAGGCATGTTTGTTGAGGAAGTGAGAAATAGAGAGAAATAAAGATTTAGTTGGCTCGGCATAATTTTTTTTTGAAAGGCACTCAGATACCAAGGTGACGAGAGTTTGCTGTCTGGCTAGATAGAGTGGGCTGGGATTTTTAGTCATTTACTTTGGAAGGAGCTCTTAGCAGTTACGTTCTGTGATAGATGAGGGGCTGCTCTGTAATAATTTATGAATACTGTATGTGATACAGTTATGGGGATGTTAGTTGTATGAATAGTTTGGTTCAATTTAGTAGCAGGCTCTTGGGAAAACAAGCATGAAGCAAAACAATAGTTAGAGATAAACCTCCTCCCAGTAAATGCTTCAGGGTGGTTAAGAGACAGTGCCTGGGTTGTGAAGATGCTATCTCTGGGCTCCAGTCAAGATACATTGCTTGTTTTGCCAATGCTGGGACAGTAAAAAACTACACTTTCTGTCCAGAGGTGAGGCAGTTGTTGTGGAACTGTTTGGAGGAGCAGACTGACAGACAGTCACTTGCTGAGCTGTCTGAAGAAATTAGGCCTTACCTGGTTCCCGTTGGGGGATGGAAAGCCCTTAGATTATATACACATGTATAGACTGTTGGTTTTAAAATCCTGTTTCTCTTATGTTATATTCTGTTTCTACTGGTCACTATATTCCACCACTGGTCACAGACTCCCTAAGGGAAGAACCTCAGGTGCTGAACCTCAGTCGGACCTGCTGGGGAAAAACAGTTGATACACATGGTACGGTAGCCCAGGGCCTGGCCTAGGAATGACAGAATCATGTGATTTCACCTCAGGAGAGGTAAAGGCATGTGATCTGTCACCTGAGGGGATGCACTCAGAGAGACTAGGAAGGGAATAGAAGTGCAGCTAGCCCTGTAACTGTGACATTCAATTAACTTTTTTTTATCAGTGTTTTATGACTCACTATTAAACTCGGTTAGCTTGCCTGTCTGGGTGGCCATAGGAGATTTATTAGGGAAAATCAACAGGGAGTATTTTGATTTAAGGGAGTGATAAGCACTGCAGTCAGCAGATAAATCACAAACAGTGATCAGAGGTACCATCCAATTAATCACAGGCACTTTACGGGATTTTACTAAGACTGGTTCTCAATAACAAGAGCAGTGTGTGCTTAGTTATACTTCCTGAGTTACCCACACAAGGGCAAAACTAGAGTGTAGGGTTTTGCTTCTTTTTCTCACAGACCCCAGGGACAGAGAGTGCCTCCTGACTTTCTAAAGAGGCTGTCTCTAGATGACCCAGAGTGGGCTTCTAAGGTTTGAGTTCTCTTTGGTGAGAAATACGAGCCATTCAGATTAGAGCTGGTCAGGAATTTTTTGATAACAAATTTTTTGTCAGTGAAAAAAGCTGATTCGCAGAAGCTGACACTATTTGTGAGAAGGGGCTGGTTTCAATGAATTTCCTGACTCAAAAACCAGTTGAAAAAAAGTTTTGAAATTGTTGAAATGTCCTGCTTCAACATTTTTGAAACAAAAAGTTTCATTTCAAATTGACTTTTTGTTTAGAAATGTAATGTAATTTACACTAAAAAGGATTTAAGAAGAGAAAAAAGGTCAAAATCATAACAAAATATTTCAAAATATTTCAAAATTAAAACAACAATAAAGTTTGACGCAACAATTGATAGAAACCAATTTTTTTTGTTCATCAATTTGCAAAAGTTTTCAAGATTTTTGACTTTATGTCTCAATTTAGGATGGGAAAGTTTTTCAAAAATCTCAAAAATGTTCGCAAAACAGAAAAAACTTTTCCTGTGCAGTCCTAATCCCAATAGTAAGCCTTTGGAAAAGGGGCAAATCATCCTTGAGATACTGCTCCATTCCTTGTAAATAGCTCCACTAAACAAATTAATTTCTTTAACAAGTTTCCAGAAACCCTTTCCATATTAGGATTAGAACATTGTCTTTATAAAAGACCCACTGCAGGACTCTGTTTTTTCTGCAGAATAGATCTTTAGTAACTAACATGTTACAGTACAAACTCTTTAAGAAAAACATACAGTAAATCGAAGCCTGAACTAACTTGGCATTATCAATATTTTGCCATTCAGTGGCAAGTTTTGTTCAGGGCTGTGGTATTTGCCCAGCTCACATGCTTTCACTTGTGAGTGCTAGTGTGCTGACTTTATGAACAAGAGGGTTCTGTTGTGCAAATGTAATAAGTCTGAGCACAGTAATGGAATGTTAACGACTTTCGGAGAAGATGAGAATATTGAAACCATAGCAACTTACAAAATTCCAAATCTAAGTATATTTAAATGTCCAAGAAGCACTGTGGTACTCACTAAAAATAGGCCCCAGGAGTTCTTTAAATTTCAAGTACCTCCACATCTGATAAAAGTGGTTACCTATCTATGCCCACAGGTATTTACTAGCTATGGTTTGCATCAATTGAAATGTTGTTGTTGTTTTTTATATCATTTTGAAATAGTTTGCTCTGATTTTGACCTCCCCCCCTTTTAAAAACTTTTTTAGTGTAAATTACATTATATTTCTAAACAAAAAGTCAATTTGAAATGAAAAAAATGAAACCTGCTGCCACAAGTTAATCAGGTTACTTAAACTGCTCACTGAAGTTAATAATCAGAAAAAAGCTCATTGAACTGAAGGGGCCATCAGAAAGAAAGCTTGCTCCCACAACTCCTTTTACACAGAAAAAAACCCCAAAAACAAACAACACTGAGGACAAGGTTTGAAAGGCCTTGTTTGTCATCTTTGTTGTAGCTGAAGTGGGTGCCCACAGTCCCTTGTGTGATGATGCTTAGCCCTACCTGATTGATCAAATGGTGAGTGTAAGGGTATGTCTACACTGCAATTAGACACCTGCAGCTGAGCTGTGCCAGCTGACTTGGGCTCGTGGGACTTAGGATAAGGGGCTGTTTAAATGCGATGTAGACATTTGGGCTTGGGCAAGGTGGGAGGGTCCCAGAATTCCGGGTGCAGCCCAGGCCTGAATATCTACATCACAATTAAGCAGCCCCGTTGCCCAAGCCCTGCGAGCCCAAGTCAGTTGACAGGGTCCAGCTGCAGGTATCTAATTGCAGTGTAGACATACCCTGAAGGTGAGTGGACTGGTTCAAATTATATAGAAATTAGACCACACTTTTGCCTGTCTCCCAAACTGACTCTGAGTCATTTCAGATCTAGACAAATTCTCTTCACCTCCACTGCTCCACACCTTCCCCACTTCAAACATAGCCATAGCTCCTTTACTTTCTATTAATCTCCAACCAGTTCTATGTTGGTTCAGGTTTTGGTTAACTTTGAATTCCATTCAGAGAACTAATTTTGAGAGAGAAAATATAACTGAATGAATACCAACTTCAATCACTTGGCCTCATTCCTTATTTGCTCTGGTCCTTCTTGCAGATCAGTGAAAAGAGAGAAGATTGTATCAGAAATGTCAGGTTGTAAATATATTTTAAGTGTATGATTCCAAGGTGTTGCATGAACTTCCATTCAGTCTCCCAAAGCAAAGATGGAGCTTCTTTTCCTCCCATTGGTGTTAAATGACCCAGAGGCATTCTCTGAGCATAGTAAATTACAGATCACATTGGTGTCAGTTCATTGTCAGAGTTAGGCTGGAGGAATAATTGCTACCGAATTAACTGCATTAAACTTTTCACCTCCAGGGAGGTATATTGATGGTCTTCCTCCCACCGTCATCAAGAACTTGGCATTGGCAAGCATACACACTAAATCAGTATGGAATTTATGAACCGTCACCACTGTTTCTTCTGCTTTTATTGGTTTATTTAATCAGAACATTCAAAATTACAAATGTATCTTTGTACAGAATTTATTTTCAAAACTGCTATTCAGATTCACATAGGAAACAAATCATGTCTTGAAGATTATGCACTATACAGCTAGTAATTTAAAAGGAATGGCTCCTGCAAGATTTTTGCATGCTGGGACTTGACAAGACTTTCATGGGACACTTAATGATAATGTGTCAGATTCTTGGCACCTCCTATGTCCCATTTGTACCATTTCAGACTTATCATTGTCTTAAGGCAATGAGATGATCTTTAACTGGTACTGGGTACAACAGCTACTCTTCCTCTCCTGTCCCACCATCCCCTTACATGCACGCAATAGAGGAGATATCCAGGGCTGGCTGCGGACAGGGAAGCAGTGAGTCAGAGGTGGCAGGGTAGGATCATGGTTCCAGCTCTCCAAGATTGATGGAAGGAAAGGTAGTAGAAAGCCACCTATGGGCCCCCACAAGGTGCACTGAGAACTGCTTAGGGGAATTGGCCTAACATATTGGATTGTGATGCTGAGGACTGAGTTCTCTGCAGCCATGTATGAAGCTTTATTATATCTATGTATAAAATATGTATTTCAAAATTCTATAAGTGTGTGTGCATACATAGATCTAGGAGAGATGAGGTGGGTGAGGTGATATCTTTTAATGCACCAACTTCAGGTCTGACCTGAAGAAGAGCTCTAAATAAACTCAAAAGCTTATCTCTCTCACCAGCTTAAATTGGCCCAATGAAGGATATGACCTCATCCACCCTGTGTCTTTAATATCCTGAGACCAACACGGCTACAACAACACTGCATACATAGATATACATATACACAAGAGATCTGGTGGTTCTGATTTGCTGGATCCTAAGGGAAAAATGCACAATTCTTCAGTCTGACCTATAGGTCTGTCACATAATAATAACAATGTATCTCTGGTTTGGTCAGGTTGATATCAGCTCTGGCAGAAGTTGGTTTATCAGACAGTGATATTTACTGGAGAGTGCCCCGAAGACAAGTAAATATTTGTTGAACTGTTGCCAAGTGACATGTCAGGGGGTGTGTTTTGTTGAACAGTTCCTCAATAGCAATTCTGGATGAATTTTGAACTGGACAGTTCCTTAGCAATAAGAGGCATCGGAGCAAATTGTAAGAAATTTGCACCCACAAAATGTATATGTACAGTTTGCACCAATAACTAAACTGTGGTCACAAATGAGTTAATTAAAGGTGCAAGTAATCAAATTTGTGTCCATGATTCATTATTTTCAGGTGCAAGTATGGCTAGTGCAGTTGGTGTCTGGAAAGAGTGGCTTACAATGAAATTCTGGCTCCATTGAGCCAGTGTCTCATCATTGGATTCAGTTAAAATCTACTCATGCAAGCAGTCCCATTAGCTTCAAAGAGTTCCTCGCATTAATAAAGGCTACAGATCTGAGTTCAATGGGATTAGATTTATGGGCAACAATTATTCCTGTGAGTGAGCGTTGCAGAAAAGTAGTTGCATTTTCCTCAATACAGATTTGCTGGAGATGAGTTGATAAACTTTGTTCTAGACTCATTTCAAAGACTTTCTTTCTCTTCACTCTGTAATTGGTTTCATATATTAAGTTAATCTGAAAGAGAAGAAGAAAGAATCCTCCCCCTTTCTGAATCAGTCACTCAGTGACAAATGTACTTAAAGCATATGGCCTAAATATTCACAGTGGGTAGTGATGTAGAGTGTTTCGAGTTATGAAACCCCAACCTGAGACATCTTAAAGCGGACTGACTTATAAAAAGTGCTTGGGCACCCAACTTCTGAAAATCAAACACCTTCATGGGGGTCTCCAGCTGAGGAGCCAAAAACTGAAGCAGCCAAAATCACTAGCCACTTGGAAAATGACTGTTTGAATAATTTGGGAAATTGCATCTAATTTACTCCCCTAGGATCCATTCCATCCTTGGTGAATTTTCAGTTACTTCAAGCAAGTTAATCCAGGGATGAACTTGTCCTTTAGAGCCAGAGTTTCAAAAGAGCTGAAGGCCTGATTTTCAAAGGCTTAGCAAGAATAATGGAAGCAAGAATATTAAGCATTGCACTCTCATTTAGGAGACTAAGAAACAGCAAGATTATCAATATATTTTTATTTTATCATATATCAGAAGTGCTCAGCACCCAACAGTATATTTTGACACTTATGGGCAACAACACACGGTGCTCGTTTCAAGAACTGTTCCCAGCTGTGGGTACCATCAGCTCTTTTGAGATTCTGACCCATATATCCAGGAACAGTGTTAAAATGATATTAGCTACAATTAAAGTTCCTTTCTTTTTTTAAAAAAAATCCTGGGGAGAAAAAAAGGGGGGAATAGTATGGAGGGAAAGATAATTCAGGACAATATTTTAAACGATTGCACTGATGTTCTGTATTTATCCTTCTGTCTTTAGAAAGATTAAATAGATATTATGGGTTGATATATGATTGACCATTATTCATCTTCAATTAATTATTAAATAATGTTATTCAGTGCTCTGTAATTTTTAAAGCATCACACAATCTCTATTATCTTTATAAAACAGTAATTTCCCAAGACAGGACAGCTAATGTCTCTCTCCATGAAATCAAATAAAATGTAATGTCTACTAGAGCTTAAGCAGTAACATACATTTGGATAGTTTACTTTAAATTTAGCTTGAGGATAAGTTATTTAGTAAACAACGTTACTATTCACATACAATTGTTTCTCTTACAATTGAATATTATTCTGTGACTATGACAAATATATTATTTGAATTTTTACCATCGTTTGGGCCAAATTCTGATTTCCTTTGCACCAGGATAAATCCACTGAAGTCAATGGAGTTGTTCTGAATTTATTTCAGTGCAAATGAAATCAAAATGTGGCCCTTCACATTTTGTTTTAATAAAGGAAATCATAAAAGAACTCCAGTGATCTCAATAGCACTGGTGCAATCTGCATTTCTTTACTAATGAGCTGAAATGACTTTGTCAGCATGGTCATGGGCAATGAAACTAAATAACTCATGCAGAAAGAGATTTACCGAGAAATACCTTTTATATAGTACAATTAGTTTTATTGATTCAGCAAAGTTTGATGAAGAGCTATGAGAGCACCACAGTAAGGAACAAGTAATTTAAGTTGCAATAAAACACTACTAATAAAACAAAAGAAAATGTAGAGAGCTTATTATGGGGTTCTGAGCTTTGTTATGGAGATTTGGTTGTGGCAAGAATGTATGGTTCATATTCAAAGTAGATAAACGCATTAAAGAATAGTGCTAATGTATGGGAAACAAACAGCCAGTAAGTCTATCAACACTTGTCATGGTAGCTTTGAAAACACTTATCTTGTATTTAAATATAGGCTGCCACACATCTAAATAATAGCTTCTGGTGCTAGACAAACATATGATAAGAGAAAATTCCCGGGATCAAATATGAACAGACATACTTAGAAAATCAGTATTGCCAAAAAATAATGGTTCTTCTATCTAGTTAGGTTCTCTGTATATACCAGAGTAGCAAAAAAAGTGGTCCTATTATATTTCATGCAAAAGTAAAATAAAAACTGGCATTTTTTTAACTGCACTAAAAGTTATTAACAGTTCCATATATTTTCCCATGTTTTCTAGGTTTACATGATGTGAATAAAGGAAATGGTGTTGATATGTTCAGCAATGCACTTAATGTTAATACGTGCTTAAGTGCTTTTACTTCCATGGCATGTAGGCATGTGCTTATATGCTTTGCTGAATAGGGATGGTTTTAAAGTGTAGTTAAAGTGGAGCATATGTGTAAGTACTTTGCTGAACTGGGTCCTTATTGATGTAGTTTCCATTGTTTTAAGGCAACCAGGGCTGGCTCCAAGTTCTTTGCCGCCCCACGCAAAAAAAATTTCCCATGCCTCCCGGCCCTGTCCTAACTCCACTCCTTCCCCACCCCATTCCAACCCCTTTCCCAAATCCCTGGCCCCGCCTCCCCCCCAGGGGTGCTGCATTTCCCCTCCTACCCTTGCTTGGGAGGGAGAGGGAAAAGCGGAGCGGCGATGTGCTCGGGGGAGGGGGAGGAGGTGAGCTGGGGGGAGCGGTTTCTCTGCCCCCCCGGGTTACTTCCTGTGGCCCTCCCCATGCCCCCAACTGCCGCAGCTCACCTCCCGGCTTTTTGCACCCCAACCAAAAAAGAAAAAAAAAGGAGCCAGAGTGCCACCCCTTGGAAAGTGCTTGGAGAGCTGGTGCCTAGAGCCGGCCCTGAAGGCAACTATACCAGTTTATTCTGGGAAAATGTGTTAGGTTCCCATATTTAAGGCAACTGAGGCCTGGTCTACACTACGCGTTTAAACCGATTTTAGCAGCGTTAAACCGATTTAACGCTGTACCTATCCACACTACAAGGCCCTTTATATTGATAGAAAGGGCTCTTTAAATCAGTTTCTGTACTCCTCCCTGACGAGAGGAGTAGCGCTAAAATCGGTATTACCATATCGGATTAGGGTTAGTGTGGCTGCAAATCGACGGTATTGGCCTCCGGGCGGTATCCCACAGTGCACCACTGTGACCGCTCTGGACAGCAATCTCAGCTCGGATGCAGTGGCCAGGTAAACAGGAAAAGCTTGGCGAAATTTTGATTTTCATTTCCTGTTTGCCCAGCGTGGAGCTCTGATCAGCACGGGTGGCAATGCAGTCCCAAATTCAAAAAGAGCTCCAGCATGGACCGTACGGGAGATACTAGATCTGATTGCTGTATGGGGAAACACATCTGTTCTATCAAAGCTCCGTTACAGAAGACGAAATTCCAAAGCATTTGAAAAAAAAATCTACAGGCTACACAGTGCTGCGTGACAAGCATAACGGGAAGCCAGAGACTCAAACGGATGCTCATGGAGGGAGGGGGGGGGTACTGAGGACTCCAGCTATCCCACAGTCCCCAGCAGTCTTCGAAAAGTATTTGCATTCTTGGCTGAGCTCCCGATACCTGTAGGTTCAAACACATTGTCCGGCATGGTTCAGGGAATAGCTTGTCAATTTACTCCCCGCCCCCAAGTGAAAAAAAAGGGAGAGAAATCGTTTCTTGACTTCTTTCAATGTCACCCTATGTCTACTGAATGCTGCTGGTAGATGCGATGCTGCGGCAGTGAAGAGCAGTATCCGCTCCTCTCCCCTCCCTGGTGGCAGATGGTGCAGTAGGACTGCTAGCCGTCCTTGTCATGAGCCCATGAGTGCTTCTGGCTGGCCTCAGGTGAGGCTGGCCGGGGGTGCCTGGGTGAAAATAGGAATGATTCTCGGTCATTCCCAGTAGATGGTACAGAATGGCTGGTAGCCGTCCTCATCATAGCAAGTGGGGGCTGAGCTCCATCAGCCCCCACCCTTTCCTGTGTAAAGAAAAGATTCTGTCCTGCCTGGACTATCATAGCAGCGAGATGCTGGGCTCCTCTCCCCCACACTGCTTAATATCCTGCCTGGACTGTCATAGCACCGGGAGGCTACCTCCCACTCATTTTATCTCACTAACAAGTCACTGTTTCTTATTCCTGCATTCTTTGTAACTTCATGACACAAATGGGGGGGACACTGTCACGGTAGCCCAGGAAGGTTGGGGGAGGAGGAAAGCAAAGGGTGGGGTTGTTGCAGGGGCACCCCCTAGAATGGCATGCAGCTCATCATTTCTGCGGGATCTGACATGGAGCAGCTGTGCGCTCTGGTACACTGGTTCTCTAGTATACTTGCCCCATATTCTAGGCAGAACTGACTCTATTTTTAGAAACCATAAAGGAAGGATTGACTCAGGGAGTCATTCCCAGTTTTGCCTTTGCGCCCTCGGCCGATCTTAGCCAGGGGCACCCATGATAGCAGCAGACAGCACAGAAGGACAGATAACCATCATCTCATTGCCAATTTACATTGGCAGCAGATGGTACAGAACAACTGATAACCGTCTCTGCTATCATGTAAAAGCAAATGAATGCTGCTGTGTAGCGCTGGAGTATCGCCTCTGTCCGCAGCATCCAGTACACATACAGTGACTGTAAAAAAAAAAGGCTGAACGGGCTCTATGGTTGCTGTGCTATGGCGTCTGCCAGGGCAATCCAGGGAAAAAGGGCACGAAATAATTGTCTGCCTTTGCTTTCCCGGAGGAAGGAATGAGTGATGACATTTACCCAGAACCACCCACGACAATGATTTTTGCCCCATCAGCCACTGGGCTCTCACCCCATAATTCCAAGGGGCGGGGGAGACTGCGGGAACTATGGGATAGCTACGGAATAGCTACCCACAGTGCAACGCTCCGGAAATCAACGCTAGTCTCGGACCATGGACGCACACCGCCGAATTAATGTGCTTAGTGTGGCCACGTGCACTCGACTTTATACAATCTGTTTTATAAAACCGGTTTATGTAAAATCGGAATAATCCCATAGTGTAGACGTACCCTGAATGAGGTTGTAACAGTGGCTAAGAACATGGTGGTATCAACCAATGCCCATCAGCTAGCACTCAGTTCTGCTCACCTTTGCCTGCAATGGATCTTGGGCAGGTTGTGATTGCAAGGTAGATTTGGAGCAGTACCTGAGGATATGGCTTTGGTTACTATCAAACATACAACTAAATGGCAACAGTCTTGCACTGGGGTCAGCACAGAGACCTGTCATTAGAGATAAGGAGCCCAGATTACAAGTCACAAAAGCTATCAGAACCAGCACTGCAATTCACGCCAGTGTGTGTTAACCACTGAGTGAAAGAAGTAGTTGAAGCAAAGCAATGGAGTTCTGAGACCCATAATCTCTGACTCCAAGCTGACTCACTGCTCTGACTTTGTGCAAATTCTTCTGCTGCTCCGCTCAGCTTTGTCAGTCAATCCCACTGCAAAACTGGACTTA
Organism: Gopherus evgoodei; assembly: GCF_007399415.2. Lineage (NCBI taxonomy): Eukaryota > Metazoa > Chordata > Testudines > Testudinidae > Gopherus > Gopherus evgoodei. The sequence continues at coordinate 19,571,148 of NC_044329.1, read as the reverse complement.
GAAAATCAGAACCAGGGCAAAGAAGAGACCTGTTTTAAAGATGATGGCGCAATACGAGTTCAGATGCTACAACTTAGCGGAGCTTTCCTAGGTAAATGAATTACCATAAGTGAAATTGCATTGTAACTGTGGAGCTAAAATATAATATAAAATTATAGTGAGAATAACTATCAGATAATCAAGAATAAATGAATAATAATAAAAAGAAATGACAGCTGAATATGAGCCTACAGTATAAGCAAATGAATTGAGAATAATAAGTAAAAGAGTATTTTTCAGATGGTAGTTCCTCTTAACATTTATAACAGTTACTTTGAAATATTTAGTTATTGTAACAACATGATAGCCTGCTTGTCAGTATACGGTTCTGCCATGACTCTTGTCACTAGTACCATGTAAGTGCCAAAATAAATTAACCACTTACCTAGTCAGCCTACAGTTTACGGATATTTATACTTGATGCTGCCACTAAAAAGATGTAGTTTAAGTACTCAGCCCTGCCTGCAAAATGCAATCAAGCAACTGAATGCTGAAAAAAATCTGATTAAATATAATACATGTATGATATTGACAGAATAGCACTAAGTGGATAACATATTAACAAGAGAGACAGTTCAATGGAATGTATTAATCTGTGCTGCATGCATTTAGGGCTTGATCCAAAGCCTATTGAAGGGACTTTAGTGGATTTTAGATCAGGCCCTTAATGATTTTATAATGAATGTACGAAAGTCATTTATTCTAAAACCTAAGGATGATGATCTCCCCCATGCAGAGGGCCTTCAGAAGGACTAACTGTCACTTTTACCTTTTTACTAATTAATTTTAAACAGAAGTTTTAGGGCAAATTCAACCCTTATGTGATCAGACATAACTTCCTTGAAATCAGTGGATCTGCAACTGAACTGAATATGGATTTGTCAGAAGAGTCAATACACAATTCCATAGGCACAGTCTTTGGAGGACTTGTATAAAGAGATTGTACCCTTCTTCACTATATAATGGGGGGTTGTTTTATGCAGTATCTTAACATCAACCCATCCTAGTGGGCATGAATTGTGATTCTACATACAGTATTTGAAAAGCATCTAGCATGCAATTAAGTTATTGCTCTAATCCAAATACACCTCTACCTCGATATAACGCTGTTATTGGGAGCCAAAAAACCTTAACACATTATAGGTGAAACTGTATTATATCGAACTTGCTTTGATCTGCCGGAGTGCACAGCACCCCCCCTCCCAAAGCACTGCTTTACCGCATTATATCCGAATTTGTGTTATATCAGGTTGCGTTATATCAGGGTAGAGGTGTAGTTCATAGAATCATAAAAATAAATTTCACACCAGTCAAGACAAACACAGACACAGCACCATAAATTACTTCTCATTGGAGTTCTTTCTTTAAAATAGTTTTACTTTATTAAGATTACTGAACTTTACAAATAATATGTATCACTCTTGTTGATGGTAACGCAGACCTTGAGATACAGAATCAAATAGCACATCTAAAAATGAGATTCCTGTAGCAGAAAATACACAGTAGTCACCCTTATTAAACCGTCATTTGGTACAAGATACCACACAGTTATCGCAGTTATTTTCTGCTCTAACAGCTGGCCTTTGCCATCTCCAGTACCATTGTATGGCAGTTGTTATCTAATGCAAAATATCTAATGGAGTCCTGTATATATGAACCAGTTGCTGATGAAAGAAAAATAAGCAGGGACAGAGAAATTTCATATACACTTCTCTCTACTACTAAGTTGTATTGCTCATCTGAACGAATTCCTTGTATTAAGTTGCAGTAGTAACTAGGCTGCCTGTCACAGGCTCAAAGTGCTATATTATAGTGATCAGTTCCTAGCTAGAAATGAAAAAAGAAAAATGACAGTAGTTGGGAAGAAAGAAATAAGAAAAGACAGATATTAAAAGTGCCAGCTAAGCAGGGATGTTTGGCCAAGTGGGAAAGACAATTCCAACAGTGCTCCAGATAGCAGATTAAGATTCCAAAGCAAGAAAAATGTATGTCTTGTGTTTTCCTTCTTTTTAAAATTCTAGGAAAAAATAATACCCTATTCTATTGAAGCCATTTAGTTTGTCATTATTTGTGAGTATCGTGAACTGAATGTTCAGACGCCGCCATCCTGAACAGGGCAGTTGGTAGGGGCTGGTGTGCAACAGGGTTTTCAGCTCATGGTTGCACTCCCTCCCTTGTAGTGATGCTTTCTCTCTGCATGGCAGTTTTCCCAGATTGTTTGGACTGTCTGCTCTCATCTATATTTGCATTACTGTAGCGTCTCAGAGCCCCAGTCATGGACCAGAAGCCCATTGGGCTAGTCATTGTACAAACACAGAACAAAAAAGATGGCCCCTGCCGCAAAGAGCTCACAATCTAAGTAATGCTGGGTTACAATGGCTGGACAATACAATGTAGTGAAAGAGCATCTGAGGATCAATGTTTTCATAGGGTCTCTCCAGTCACAATCCCTTTCCCTCAACCACTGCCTCTTTTCTCTGTATCACAGCAGAGAGTGCTCGAATCCTGATATCAGCTGTGTGCCATCAAAGGATCACCCAGACTCTGGGATGATACTTTCTTGGCCAGTTAAACCATCTTTATAGTCAGATTACACTAGCAGTACAGTGCAAATTGGTCAACTATCCCACAGGGGAAGATCTGGCCCAAAATATTCAAATCTGGTGACCTCTTGGAATGTATCAATGTTGTTGTTTGCAATGGGCTTTATTTTGTATTTCCATTTTACTAAAATCAGCTTTACAGTTGTTATAATGGCAGTGAGAAATCATTAGTACACAGCTGAGTTAGTTAGTATGTATTGCCTATGTATGCAGCATTTAACTATGACTGAAGGATGTGGTCTAAATTGTTTGCTTGAAAGAATCACTACAGTTTGGAACTCTGACCAAATAGGACCATAACTTATGTATTTAAAGATCATCCCCATTGCTGAATGTCCAGTACCTATCATTATCATCTATGTGTGTTCTAAACCTTTTGGAGGGGGTCCACTATATATATGACTGTATTGTTGTATTCATTATTCTGGTGTGATAGTCCTTGGAGCAGATGCTTCAGAGAACATTTCTCCATTCTCTGAGGGTTATGGTATATCTTCCTTCCATACTAATTTCAATCCCTGGTTGTGATTCCAGATACTGTTTAGTAACAAGTAAATATTGGAGGAGTGATATGGAGGGGATGTTATTCTGGAAAGGCACATTCAATTCAGTTCTTGTTGAAGGGCAACGTTGTACTTTTAATTATAGCCAAAAATCAATGTTGGAATACACTTGCATATATTTCTAGGTCTGGTAAGTGATAAAGAGAATCACTGGTGAAATAAACTGAAAAAAGATTTCGTTTTCTCTTAATGATGATGTACTAAAGGACGTACATCTCATGTTCCGGCAGAGTATGCTGGAAAAGGAAAGTTTCTGACTCCTCAAAAGAGGCTGTAGACACAGCAAAGAGTTCATTATCCAGTAGGGACTTATTCCTAGTTGTTAGTTCACTAGAAACAAAAATATTTCACTGGATTGGAGTCTGGTGAGAAAGAGGAAGAAAAAAGTTTATTGCTTTAGATATGACTGTGATATGTGACAAATCAATGCTATGCTACATTCTGCTCTTGGGGGGCTAATACTTTTCCCATTAAAAATTTGGTAAAGTGTGAGGCTTAGTGGTATAGTCAGATGCTATAATATTCACTGGACCCATGTTTCAAATTACACACAAAATAATACAAAGGAAAGGTTTCCCTAGATCAGGAATTATTAAATTCAAGATGATAGATACACATAGACACACACACACATAATATTTGAAGCTAGATAAAATGTTTCCTAATGCCTATATATTATGCATATTCTACTCTTAATTCAGGAAATCTGCCAAGAAAATCTTTTGTCTCTCTTTCCATAGAAAGAGATGTAAACAAAGAACATTTATTTTTATTATCTCAAAGAAATATTCTCCATAACAGTTACCTGCCATATGGACAATTAATTAAGTTAACTCAAATAACTTTTGTTCGTTTGTTGATTTCAAAATCCATAATGAACATACATTCTGACAGCTTTGTGAATTTCCACTGAGAAATTCATTATGCAATCTGTTTAGTCCCAGGGCTTGTGAGCAGGAAGTGCTAGGCATTTCATGGTACAAATCTAGGTTCTATTGCAGTGCCCTAAAAGCCGGTCTTCCAATTGATTTGTGGCATCACGCTGCCTTCTATACAAATCTCTTCCCACAGAGCTGTGCCAATAAGATCAAATGACCTGACAGAAATAGCGTCATGAAGAATCCATTATCCGTTTGTACAAGTGGATCTGGAAAAGTAACTCATGAAAAATGTACATGGAGGAAAAGAAGCTCCTTCATTCCCTCTGAGTTCCATTGTGTTTCCATATCCTGCAGGAATGCTTGATTGAATTCCTACTGGGTCAGAATGGTTCTAAGCCGTTGTGTGGGTGTGCCAAGGAAAGTGATGTCATAAGAAGCTCGGGGAGGGGTTGGCCAGGACTTTAGTCCCTGCATTCCCCTGCAAGCAGAGGGTGAGATTGGGAGGAGACTGGTCCACGAGCCGATAGCCTCCACTCCATTCAGCACAGCTGCCCAGCTGTGTTGGGAAAGAGTGTGGTGCATACCCCTCCACTCCCATGGGGTGTAACAGTGAGAGCATCCCCCAGGCACTGTGGCAGATGTGCCACTTGTATGGTGCAGCTCCCACTCTCCCTAACACAGGTGGATTGGCTATAAGCCAGATGTTTTGCCGCTTCCTTCAGACTACTTTGTCAATGCACCTAGTGCCTTACCTGCTGCACCGCACACTGACCCTTTGCTGTTTGTTTCTGAGCAGTCATTATGCGTTGTGTTTTGATGGTTTTGTGATGGAACCAACTTCCACCAGGAATGAGGATGAAATCACCAAATGCAGTTTTATTTCTGACCCAATTCAGCAAGGTACTTGCACATGCCTACCTGTAAGCATATGAGTAGTTCTAGTGAGATGAATAGGATTAAACCTATGCCTAGAGAATGGCTTGAACTGGGGTCCTTAAACAGGATTTAAATCCAGATTTCTAAATCTGATAGGCTAGTTTATTAATCTACTGCAACTCTTGGATTAGGTCTCATCACAAAAACTGTCCCTGAATTTGACACCTTCTACCATGATGGGCAAGATACTCGAGAGATTGGGATAAAAAGTCAAGACTGATGACTAAGGGCAGAGCCAAGGAAAGAATCAGGACCAGAATAGCAAGAAGTGCCGCGGACTGTGACATGGGTGCACTGGAAGATTTCCGAAGGTGGGGAGAACTCAGGAAAAGATTATTCTTTCATTTTGTTTTGGAGATGAGAAATATGAAAGTTAATTATAAAACTCAGTCTCTTGACTCATTAGAGAGATTGAACATATGGTGCCAGGCGTTATTGCAGCCAGAAACATAGAAACTTAATTGAAGAGCTCCTTCCCAGTACTGCAGATATTTTGGTTGTCTTCTCTTGAGCTTTTTTCTAAGATATTACTATCCTTGGAATAAGAATCCCTTCATAGACTCTTTGCCCAAGATGAAGCTGTCAGTCTTCTCTGGAGGATGAGGGAAATGCCCTGATTTGGATTTATGGAATACATGATTCTGCATCTGGAAATATTGAAATGTGGGACATAATCTGACATTGTTACATGAGAGCTCTGAACCATTCTAAATGAGATATCTGCAAAAAGTTGATTATATGGCATCCTTCTCTATTCAGATCTTCAGCAAGGTTGGAAGAATCTCACTTTCAGGTAGAATTTTGTTTTCAATGGGGATGAAAGGAGAAACTCCTCCTAAAACATAATGAGTGTTATTAAGTGTTAAGAACTAAGAATATGCTTGGTACTGTACAACTCACAAATATGAAGTCAATCCCTGCCATGGCGACCTTACCATCCAATTATGTTGTTGTCTGTCTGTCTCTGTCTAAGGGGTTTTATAGCGTTCACCTCCACAGTATCTTAGTGCTTTCCAAATAAATTAGATCAAGGTGAGGTCCTTAGTGGAAATTATGAGACTTTTGCTTCTCTCCCTTTCCTGGTACAGCAAGCTCTGCTTGGGACATACATGTCTATGACTACTTAAATAGAAACTGAACTGATGGATATTTTCCTATTCTCCCTGTTCCCCATTTATCTTGTTTTCCTCTCTTTTATGATTATAGTTAAGATGCTGGAGGAGCACAGGCACAGCATATGACACATGACTCAATTAGCACCTCCTGAAAACTAGCCTTACTTCCCTGCTCAGGAAAGCATTTGGCTAGGTTGCCTTTATATTCCTCTTGAAAGTCTATGAAAGACAATGATTTTTAATGAGACCAAGCTGCTCAGGAATCATGATTAGCTTGCTAGATTGGTCACTGCAAAGCATTCCAGGGTTATACTACATCTGGCTGGCTATGCTGGATTCTTATTAAACATAAGGTAAGAAGAGAGAAAGGAAAGAGAAAGAAGAATTAAGGCAGAGGTGAAAATTGACACACTGACTGGTGCAGTGGAGTGGAGCGGGAGAAGGGAAATAGCAGGAACCTTAGGTCCACACGTCAGGAGTTGCTTAGGACACAGTCTTGGAGAGGAAGATGTCATCTAGATGCTCCTACAACCTGGTTGACTCAGAATATCTTTCAGGGATCAGGAAAAAGGGCCCATGATGGGATGATAAATCCATAGGCTCCAGTGTGTGGCCGAGACAACTAACATGGCAAAACCAAACTTGTGGCAATGATGAGGATGTCCTCTGCTATGCCAAGCAAGTTACCAAGTGGTCTCTAGAGAAGAAAATGTCCCAAAGCATTAGCTATCTTGTCTCATCAAAAATATCCAATCACATCACATTACTATTGGTCCATATATGGACACTTCCGCTGATTTCAAGACATTTCTGATTTGTTGCTATGGCAACTGTGTAACCTCACTAGCAACCTTGAAACCCCCTAATCTTTTAATCCAATCCCAGTCCACACAATTTCTTTGATTTCATTCTGTGCTTCCTTTCAGTGCCTTCTTTTTTCTTTTACTGAACATGTTCCTAGGCTAAAATGACATCCTGCTACCTCTCACCCACTTTGGACAAATTAAGGCTTCAGCCATGGGCAGGGTTCAAAACAACTGGTGACATTTACTAGACGAGGCCTACTGGGAGCCTGGACAATGTGCTTTTACTTGTACACATGTACTTGTGTTGTTTTGTTTCCAGTGAGTTCATGCACAGAAACAAACCTATAGTATCTTAATCTAACCAAGTAGACTTTTCACAAATGATTTTGACAATGCCTTCTTGCAGCTTTTTCTTGTACTGTTTGGATAATTGCATTGTCAGAAATTACTTATCATACATTTAGCACTTAATACCTATTTATTATGAGTTCATGTAACTGCTATTTAAGGAATAATACATGCTAACTCCTTTCTACGCCATTTGATGCCACTTTGATTCTGTAATTGCTGGTTTCCTAGGATATTATGCCACAAAACCTGAAGAAATAATTGGTTGTTTCATTCCAGACAATATGTTCTGGAGATGCATGGAGCTTAACTGGCAGATTTGTAACAGTGCAGTAGAGGCATAAAGGGAAAGAATGCTAACCACAGAACAAGACTGCACAATATAACTTGTGTAGCAACTGGTATCAGGCAGCAGCAGTTAAAATAATTCAGAGGGAAAGATTCCTTATGTAAATCCTTTACGTTTTATGCCTTAGGGGATGCAATTTGCAAGAGCATGTCACCATTGCATACCAGCTCGAAAGAGGGGACAGGTACCAAATACTAGGACTACCTGAAAAACACAAATATTCCAGTGCTCAGCTATCATGATTTTTTTTGTTTGAAGAGTGTACACTAAAGATTACAGGAACAACAACAGATTTTGTGGAGGATTGTTGTTATACATATATAATAGCAAAACGAATGAATCCCTTGAGCATACATTAAAAAAGTACTACCTTAATTGAACTTTTGTCAATCAATGCCACTGACATTAGGTGGTATTAAACAGTTAAGATATGGTCTCACTTTTCCCCAGTACTTTAATGGTCTTAATTGTTACATTGTAAATTCTGTTTTTAGAGGGAAAGTAGTAAGAGTGTGTGTGTGTGTGTGTGTGTGTGTGTGTGTGTGTGTGTGTGTGTGTGTGTGTGTGTGTAAAAGGTGGGGCTGGTAGCATTACCTATCATTAAGGTGCACGACATGGTAAGAACCTGTTTTCTATTGCTTGTAACGTTACCAAACTTTAATGGGTTGGGCTGAAATTTTCCATGTCTTTCTCAGGCTGAATTTTTCTGGAAAATGCTGGTCAAAATAGTACAGGCGTTTTCAAGAAAAAGGGAAGGGAAAAAGATGTTCTTAGTCCATTTAAAAAAATTCTGGCAACATTTGCTTTGAAAAAACTCTGTCATCCTCATAGCTTGGAGTAGGATTTTCAAGTCCATTTTCTTAATCTCTTTCTGGCCCAAAGAACATTTAATTTTTTATACAAAGTGAAACAGCTCCAACAGAAGAGACAGAGAGACCAACACTGTAGCCTAACTCAGAACAGGGACTCAAACCAAGGCTGGGTTTTTCACATCCTAAGCAAGTATTCTAACCGCTAGGCTATTGACTATTTTCTGCTGGGGGAAGGTTTCTCTCTTTGTTTATTGTGAGAAATTTCAAAAAAATTTTTCATACCTTTCTCATTTTCTGCCCAAACCTAATTATATGTTACAGCTGAAGTAAACAAGAAAGCAGTTATCTTTAGCATAACCACACTATGCTCCTTGTTCCTGACGGTTCCACATAATATTGTCTAGAACCCGGCTGAAAGCAGCACCTCTTGGTGATGGGAAAGACACGAGCAAGAAATGCCCTAGACACTGAAGGCAGGATCAGATATGAAGCCTATAGACACTTTCTGCTAACCACTAATATCAGCCATCAGGCGCTGACTTCAAATACCCAAGTTTAAACTTATTGTATTAAATAACATAAAACAAAAGCACAATCAATTAGGAGAGAATGAGAAGACGTGGTGAAGGGCTGTGCACCATAGCCTTGTAAAATATTAGAGGAGAAATCAGAAGCTTCTGACTTGCCAAAGCTGTGTTCAAGATTCTGTGTTTTACCTACAATGGGTAGTATCACTGAAATCAAATCACATCAACAAACTCTTCCTTTGAGCAGTCAAATTAAGACCAATAGGAATATCCACGTGTATAAGGATTACCTGGGTTTTTAGGATCAGATTGATCATTATTACCTGAAGTAGTCAAAGGAGGTATCCTTTAATACAAGCTTGCATGAATGGGGAGAAAGGGCATTAGAGCTGTAATTCAGACATAGGTATATTCTCAGGTAGTACTGTACTGACTAAGCAAAGTATCAGTTATTACAACTGTCTTCAAGGAGTGGGTCCCAACAGCAGATGAGTATGGGATAAAATCTAAAAGCAGGGATTTGTTGGTCCCATTTCTAACTGGTATGTCAGAGGCCCATTGTGGAAGGTGGTGTATATAGCACTCTGAATATTGACTTATTAATAATGTCTCCAGGTGGTCTGACCGAAAACTGACTCATCATCAAATCCATTTTCAGATGACAGATGAATGAAAACAAGTTATGTGTATTATAATTTAAATTTGAGACGAGGCTACTGGATTTTTATAGTCACCTAATTAAACACAGCAGGCTGGGCATCTTCTTAATTAAAGGAAATGTTCACACTGCATCCCACAAATAATAGACTGTGCACACAAATAATAAATTAGCTGCTTTAATACCAATGGTGACAAGTGCATAATTTGATTACAAAAGAATTTTGCAGTCTTGCCCCACTATATTGCAAAGATCCCAGCATGTCACTACTAGGAAGGCCAGGAGGGTGGGCAGCGTGACCCCAGCCTCAGCCAGGGTCACTGCACAGGGGACAGGAGCTGCACCAAATGGGAAGCAGGATGGGGGGAGGGGCTGGGGCAGAATGTGGGTGGGGTCACATCTGGCTGTTTGGGGAGGCACAGCCTATCATACCTGTCACCCATGACCATGTGACTACACAGAAACAGAGCATCTGAAGAATTTGAAAGTTCACTACGGCCACTCACTAGGATCTGTTGACTATAAGAAGATGGGCCCAAATTAAAACCTTTGATCAAAATCTCTCCCAGAATTTTTGGGATTTCAGCATCTGAATATGGGTCCCAATTTGTATTTCACAGCCAGACCCATCTCAATTATTGACTGAAACAAAAGCCTGGTTCTGCACACCTCCTAACTTTGGGATGTTCAGAATCTAAATCTGGCTCCCAAAATAGTGGGCTGAGTTCACTTCTAATTTATAGCATCCATTGCTGTTGAGTTCCTACAGTTGGGATTATTGGTCTGTCTATAACTTTTTCAGTGGATGGGTTCTTTGCAAATAAAATATTGTGAATTAGGTTTTTCTCTCCTCCTTTCCCACTTTGCTTTTTCTTTAGATCAAAACTGGGTTGTCAGAGTGGTCCTAGAGCAAAGTCTTGCTCAGAAATAAACTAAAACAGAGGAAGATACCATCTATCACAAATGAACTCAGTCCATTAACCTGCAATCCACATGCCCAGGCAGTATAACTGCAAGGATTTGGTTTAAGATCTTAAATTCTGCTCTGGCCCCTTTACAAAAAGCCAGAGTGTGACATAAAGGAGCCTTTAAAGTGTTGTGCCCAGGGAAAATCCTCTGGCGCAGGCATTGGAAGAATGCTGTAAAACTGATTCCCAAGGACTCCTTTCAAACCTTGGGGTAGGGAGCATGTTGGAGGTGGGTGTATTAGGTGCAGAACCATAGCATGCTGCACTGCACGGATTCCAAGCAGTGCTGCATATGTAGGGTAGCCCCAAGGGCCATCCATAATTTAAACGAGGGCTTCTTCCCATCCTCAAGCAGCCAAGGACAGGGAGGATACAGAGGTGGGCTAAAGCCACTTTAGTCCCCCTCCCCTGGGCTGTGGGTCCTGTACAGCTTCTCTTAGAAGCCCAATAGAATCTGAGCACAGCTGTCCATTATGACAAGTCTCTGTGGAGGAGGTTCCAACTGGAGCCCAAGCCAGTACTATTTACAGGCTTTAAAAAAACAGCAGTGCCAGCTTAAAACCAATCTGCTACTTTGTGGCAGCCAGTGTAAAGAACTCAGAGCAGATGTAACAGGATCACACCCCTGTCAGACAGCAGGTGAACACGATGCTGTATTCTGAATGAGCTTTGCACTTATGGAGAATTTATCTCCATGTTAGAAATCTCCTGGTGTAATGATGAGTGTTCCAGGCATGTCCCAATTATAAGCCATTGATTTCGATGGAATATTAATGGATGACAGTCCAAGCAGATCCAATGGAGGACCAGCAGGAAAAAGAGTTCACTCCTTGTAAGCATTTCCATTCAACAGTGGACAATGGGCCATAAAGGAAAACCAAGAGCCTGATATTGTAAGTTGCTACGGTCTGATGGGAGATGAGGGTGCGCCACACCTCACTGGGTTGGGTCTGGTGTTTTAGGAACATGTTTCTGAACATACTGAACCCTCTGAGTATATTGATGATAGCCTCAATAGACAGTTAAAATTGATGCAAACTAAGTGGAAAGCTGTGCTGGCACTTCATGTGACTGAAGTGCACCTACACAGCGTGCTTATGGTCTGAATTTTAAAAGCATACGTTTGACCCGGCATCAGATAATTCTCTGGAAGGCAGTTTGCTATATATAACTTAGCAGAAATACAGCTGATTTCACCTTTTTACAGCATGTATTGAGCACTTTGCTTTCATATAAACTGCTGATGGTGGTTAAGACTGCCTTTGTTAGTTCTCTGAGGTTTCAAATTGCAAGTGTGAAATTGGATCATTAGTGGATGTTCTTTCTACAGTAGCTTTTTCCTTTTTTTTTCTACAGGAGGCAGCAGACCATAAAGATCCAATATGCTAATGGTTTTAAAATTCGGTTATTTTTCTTTACCCATATGAGGGGATCTGTCATGGATCATAGGAAGGAGTTGGCCTCTGGAACCGTGGTGTTGGAACAATTTTTATAGTGGGTGTGCTGAAGGGAGAAACCATGTATTTGGGCTGTTCTTACTACTCCAAGCCAGGGGGTGCAGCAGCACCCTAGCACTTCTCATTCCAGCACCAGTGCTCTGGAGGATTAGGAAGAAGGAAAATGGATGTATTTGGGTTAGCTTGGGAAGAGGTGGGGACACAGCAAAGCTCACAAGCTTTTACATAAGACTTCAGGCTTCTCCAGGTTTATTATAGCTCAGCCTCTGCAACTTTTTCATTTTGATCATCACAACCTTAAAAGCAAGAATTGAACCTTCAGAGTGAAAATATTTGTTACCAGTTAATTCTTTTATTTAAATGTATTAATTATAAATGTGAGACAACATGAGAGAACGAGCCCACTGAACTGAAAGATAAAAAGCAATAGAAAATTGTCTCCCAGCAAGCAGCCTGCTTTTGCGTGTGTTTTTTAAATTAATTACTAACATTTATTAGCTTGTTGAGGGTACAAATGGATCTGTAAAGGAGATTAAATTCTCTCTACTCACAGTCTGTTTCCTCTCTTTTCACAGCCTAGCCTCTCTACAGTTTTCACTCCTGTGCAAATGAAATTAGAACCGGATTGGAAACTGCCATTTTTTATTTATTTATTTTGGACGGTATAGTAAATCAGAGCCAGGTTTTCAAGAATAGGTATGTGCAATTGTAGGGGTGAATTTGCACACACATAAAATATGCATACAAATACCCAGTGTAGGGTGACCAGACAGCAAATGTGAAAAATTGGGAAAGGGGGTGGTGGGTAATAGGTAAGGTAACCAGATGTCCCAATTTTATAGGGACAGTCCCGATTTTTGGGTCTTTTTCTTATATAGGCTTCTATTACCCCCACCCCCCTGTCCTGATTTTTCACACTTTCTGTCTGGTCACCCTAGTAATAGGAACCTATATAAGAAAAAGACCCAAAAATCAGGACTATCCCTATAAAATCGGGACATCTGATCACCCTAACCCAGTGTGCAAATTAGGCCTTTGTACATACATGATTTGTGCATGTCATGTAACAGGTCACTTCTGTCCAATCAGAGTGTGCACATTACATATCTGCAGCATGAATCAGATGCAAATACATGCATACAATTAAATATATCTAACTTCGAACATCTAGCTCTTAATCTGTATGCTCATTTTTCAAGATGTGGTTAGAGCAAGCTGTGCATCTATCCTAAACTACCATAGCCTATACTGTAGAGCACAGTGTCGAGAGACAGCATGCCCTTTCAGTCACACTAAATTAAACATTAGGAGTTTCATAAGTAAAAATTCTCCAAAAATATATCCACAGCATTTGTGGAAACTCTATTTGCATGCACAGAACCTTATATCTGGCATATAACGTGGGTAATTGAGCACGTAAGCCTTCATTTTGCATGAGCAAATTTGGGTATATACATTTACAACATGTACACCCACCAATATTTCCCAATTGCCCTAAAAAGGAAAGATTGTCTGACTGTAGTCATAAAATGCTTAGCGACAACTGTTTAATTTGCAATGGTTCCAAAACAGCAGCCCATGGGGACTGTGCTTTCTTGCATCTAAAGCCCATATTTAAAATTAAAAGCATCTTGTTGTGGGAAATCAGCCCTTGCATAGTACTGTAACTTCACTGCTCTTTTCTTGAGAACCCATTATTAATGGCACTTTATCATTAGGCTAGCTGTATAAGTAATAGTTATCTTAATAACAGGGGAAAGGGGGGTATTCAAAATCTTTTCAGTCTGGCCAGGCAACACTCATCCCACCTGCCTTCCCATTGTTAAAGATACTATGGTAACCACAACATATTCTTTACAACCATTTTTCCTTTGAGGAGAGATGTTCACAAACGTGCTGGTTACAGATGTTTCCACTCATGCTTCTCTTTGTCATGTTATGATGATTTCCATTGATTATATACACTGGGCATGTCTACACTGAAAAAAAAACCCGTGGTAATGAATCTCAGAGCCTGGGTCTACGGACTTGGGCCTGCCATGGTGCTAAAAATAGCAATGCAGACATTCCCACTCAGGCTGGAGCTCAGGATCCGAAATCTACTCTCCCTCTCCAGGCTCCAGAATTCAAGCTCCAGCCTGGGCAGGTGTGTGTACATGACTGTTCTTTTAGCACTGTAGTGCGAGCTCAAGTCTGTAGACCCAAGCTCTGAGACTTGCTGCCACAGCTGTTTTTTTTGTTTTGTTTTGCAGTGTAGACATATTTACTGAAACTTTATGGACATTGTGACTTCAGATGGATCCTGTTTTTTTTATGCCCATCCTCTTAGAAATAAAGAACAGAAATTAAATAGAAACCTTTGCCGATACACTATTCTTCTATGTTTTCTAGGTGGCATTGGCTGCCCTTTCAAACAAAAATTCTCAAGGCAGATGCACTGTCTCACCTCATTTCTCAGCAGAAAATCTGCCCTATTGTATGTGAAAATGATTCAGTGATGATTTTTTTACTGTTGTTTATAATAAAACCCTTAGACAGATGCAATTGAAATTTCTCATCTCACCTAAAAATTGCTCTCTGTGGATCCCTTTGCCAGGGGAGGGTTTGATGTAATGCAGTAGAGCTCTTCCACACCCCTTCCTGGAGTTACAGGGGCAGAGGTGCAGGGCCCAGCTGTGGTACAGGGCCACCAGCAGGGAATTCTTATGCCCAAGGAATAGTCTGCTGGTGATTTTGTAGATGCATTATGCCCCTTTATGCCTCCTGCTTGGTGCAAAGGGGCTGTAATCAAGATATAGAATCTGGCTCAAACTGTGATCCATTGTTTAATACATACATCTCTACCCCGATATAACACTGTCCTCGGGAGCCAAAAAATCTTACTGCGTTATATCAAATTTGCTTTGATCCACTAGAGTGCACAGCCCCGCCTCCCCCGGAGTGCTGCTTTACCACGTTATATCTGAGTTCGTGTTATATCGGTTCACGTTACATCGAGGTAGAGGTGTATATACACTCATTAGAGCCTTTCCAGATTGTAGAATTGTTTCAAGTTATCTTTGATGGTTTCAGTCAAATAATAATGATAGCTGGCATTTGTATAACAGTTCACATTTTCAAACCACTTTACTAAGTTATGGGTGTTGCATTACAGGCAACAGATATGTTTTTACTACAATAATCAAAAGAATTTAAACTAAAAGGGATATGGATGCTGCATATGGGATATGGGATGCAGTTTGGTAAAGCAGAGTATCAGAAGATAGGGATGAGTCAACCCACAGTAGGATGCAGCGAGAATGCACATTTATGTCACTGCAATAACAATACTGAAACATTCCTCTTTCTCCTTTGCTCTAGCTGAGTCAACAAGCGATGTACGCAAGAAAAATGCAACAAGTGACAGTGGAAAGAGGAGTTTCTATTTTCTGTTTGCTTTTATCTGCCAGTTGAGGTTATGCTACTCTTTTTTACCATGCTGGCTGCCACTAGCACTGGGTTGAGCAATGCCGAGTGTAATTCTAAGCCTTTTTTTCAAGCACATTTCATGGGGTTTCTTTCACACTGAAAAAAGCTCCTCATTCCATCGATTTCTCCACTCTCAGGGTGAGCCAGAAAATGATGGAATTACCTTTTGAGAAGAACAAGCGTTCTAAAGCACTATACCTAAAAAATCTTTTACACTCAGGACATTTTACTGGCTCTCTCTGTATGCATATAGAACCTGTATGGTAATGAGTAATTAGATAATTAGATAATGCATTGAATTCAGAGTTGATATTCATACTTTAATTGGGTTTTTAACTTTTCTTTCTTTTTTTAAACAAGCTTTTTCTTTTAGTTCTTTTGTCCTCTGGCAAAGGAGCCAATTAGTAAAAACTACCTTCTTAACATCGTTATACCATGCTGTTAATTATAAGGATAAAAAATGCCGTTATTGCTTCCAATATGAAGACTGTGGGCAGGTGAAAATTCTGGAAATCAAAGAAGTGTCAGGCAGCCATTACTTAAATAAGAGAAGTGCCTTTAGGAATTGAAATCAGAAAGGATCAGCTGGATCCCCCTACTTTGCATTTCTTAAGCACAATAAAATGGGAGGTGAGTTTAATTCAGAAGACCTTTGGAATGAAGAAAAAGTCCTTGGTGTTCACTTATTCTTAAAGCATCAATTTTGTTTAACAGTTCAAAAACTTGAATGCAATTTTCAGACACATGGCATATATATATGTCGTGGCTAATAGCATCACTTGGCTGAGAATGAAGATGGGGAGAATGAACATGAAAGTTTTTTTTCTCCCTCCCCCAATATAAGGGTGTGGCTGGTCATCAGAAATGTGAGGGATCGCTATTTAAATACCCATGTGGCTCTCTAGATTATATTTGAGTTACAGATATTAAAAATGTGCCCATCCATGGCGATGCAGCAGTAAACTGCAGCCAATTCCCTGCCTTTTCACACTCTTCTCAGAGGCAGCTACTGAGCTTGTCAGATGCCTCCATACTATGTGATTTTGTGTTGAGCCTGAGAGGGGACTAGGATGAGACCTTCCAAATTCAGTTTTACTTGTGACCTGACCTAGGACTTGACTCCAGTGGTAAGAGATCAGTGTAAGACCAATCTCCCACGCTCTGCTTCCTAAAATGATCATGATGCCAAGCTAGTAAAGAATTAGTCTAATATTTGGTGTGAGAACTCCATACTTCATTTTGGCAGCTGTGGGTTTGACTCCCCTTTCTACTGAGGCCTCTTTGCACCTGGTGGGCAGTACATTTAATTTAAACAAACATCTGAAGGCCCCTAGACAATGCCAGAGCAATGTAACGGGGCTTCAATTTAACTGAGACACCAGGGCTCTGTCTCATTCATCCCATGGGCCCTGTTTTGGCCTCAGATGCAAACAAAAGTGGTATTCAAACTTTTTAAAGAAAACAAATGCAGTGTCAGCTGATGAGCTTAAGCATGCAGGGGGAAAATCAATACATGTTGCATAACAGTATTTTCAGGCTCTAAAATCTCTCGGTGGGATTCACTTACACAACTATACAGAAAAGTGCTTTAGAGCACAATAAAACCTTTTTATTTTATGTTTTGCCCTTGTTGCTATGCCAGACTTTCAAGGACACATCAAAAACCTAATTGAAATGTCAGCTGAGTGCATCAAAAGTGTTGGTGTTGAACCAGTTGTAAATATGGTGCACTACTGTACGGATATATTGAAGATGCTGCAACCTTGTACTTCTGTAAATTGTTTGGGATAGATGCAGAAGTGTGGGATGAGAAGCTCTTTGATTTTGAGGATAAAACCCTCTCAGCTGAGATGGAGCTTTTCTGGCAAAGTAGGACAAAAGCCTTATACTACAAAGGAGAAATTGCAGGGGACACAAAGCCTGGACTTTTAGAACTGGGCCAGAGGGAGAAGGAAAAATGCTATTTGGGAAATTGAAATCACTGAATGATGTAATCAGAGGTGGGCAGGAAATAGTTTTCCTAACCTTCAACTATTTTTAAGAGTTTCAAAATTTTTCTGATCTCGAAAAGTTGAAATCTCCAAACTTTTTGTGAACCATAAAACTGAAACAATTTTCAGTTTGGGTTCATCAAAACCTCTCATTTAAATTTTTTTGAAACATTTTGCTTTGATTTTTGACCTTGTTTATTTTTAACCCACTTTCTTTTCTTGTTTTGATTGGATTAAAATCAAAGAAATGGAGGGCTGGAAGGGACCTCAAGAGAGCGTGTAATTCAGTCTGCTGCACTGAAGCAGGACCAAGTAAACCACCAGACAATCCTTTACAGGTGTTTGTCTAATCTGTTCTTAAAAACCCTCCAAAGATGGAGATTCCACAATCTCCCTTGGAAAACTATTCCAGAATTTAACTATCCTTACAGTTAGAAAGTTTTTCCTAATTCCTAACCTGAATTGCCCTTGCTGCAGGTTAAGTTCATTACTTCTTGTCTGACTCATGGTGGACCTGGAGCCCCTAACATATTTGGAGACTGTTATCATGTCCCCCCATAGTTTTCTTTTTTCAAGACTAAAATTGCCCAGTTTTTTAAATATTTCCTCAGAGGTCAGGTTTTTTTAATCCACTATCACTTTTGTAGCTCTCCTCTGTACTTTCTCCAATTTGTCCACATCTTTCTTAAAGTGTGATGCCCCAAACTGGACACACTACTACAGCTGGGGCCTCACTAAGGCTTACATACAACGCCCCTGTTAGTTTGACCCCAGAATGATATAACTTTTCTCAAAACTGCATCACATTGTGGGCTCACATTCAATTAATTTACATTTCAGAACATTTCAACAATTTTGAAACCTTTTTCAACTTTTTTTTTATTCGTCGAAAATGACACTGATTCATGAGCAGTTTCAACAAATCAGCATTTTTTCTGGTGAAAAAATATTTTGTCAAAAAATTCCTGACCTGCTCTAGCTGTAATCATGAGGGACTTTAAGTCCTGTTTTTCAAAGTTTTGTGTGTATCTTTGTGCAGGTACCATCCATACAGGTATTTTCATACACAAATGGCCATCTTTGTTTCTAACTGGCTGCTAGTACACCCAAATGCCCGTTTTTGATGTGTAATTCTGGTACTCGCCCCAGGGGTCAGGGAGCATGATGATAGTTTAATCCACTTTTCCTTTGCTCTGTAAAGTATGGCACAGAAGAGGATTTAGCCCTAAGCTTTTTCGTTGGTAAGGTTTACTCTTTCTTTATCAATTTTCTCTAATCTCTCAGTGTCTCCTTAATTTGGGCTGAATCAGGAGTTATTTATTTGTTCCATGACATTTGCATTTTCCGTCATTGCTTCTTTAATGCATTCTGATCTTTTCTGCACAACGAACTTATCCAATCACATTTGATCTGAAGAAGTAAAGACACAAATTACAAAATACCTACACAGAAATGGCTCATAGAAGGCATGTTACATGTCAGGAACTCAGTGCTGTCTAAATACAGAGTAAGATGGCCCTCTGAAGGAGATCAGCTTCGTTGTACATTTGATTAAGGAGGTTTATTTGGATAGGCTGTTAGACAGTCTTGTACAGCAATTTCTATGAGAATACTTGTACAATATTAAAGAGCTAAAGGATTTGTTTCCTGTTCCAGTCCTCTCTGATCAACATCATGCAGCTATGTTGGGTGAATTAGCAACACTTAATTAGTTCATGCATATACTTTGCAATTATTGATACAACGTGGAATTTTCAAACCAAATAGGTTGTGTGTACAAACTGATACTTGTGTGCACAATTTCTAGGCTCATATTTTTCAGGCACAACTATGATGATTATTATTTAAAAATATCAACTGAGGTGTTAGAGTCAAGATGGGTGAGGTAATATCTTTTATTGGACCAACTTCTCTTGGTGAGAGAAACACGCTTCCGAGTTACACAGAGCTCTTCCTCAGGTCTGTGTAGCTTGAAAGCTTGTTTCTCTCACTGACAGAAATTGGTTCAATAAAAGATATTGCCTGACCCACCTTATCTCACTAATATCTTGGGATTGACACAGATACAACAAAACTGCATACAACTAAAGTGTTTACAGTCTCGCACTGTGGGGGAAAATACAGTCGCATTCTCATCTTGTTCATGCAATTAGGAAGACAGAATGCGCCTGAGAGGCTCCCTAGGCAGAATGAACCACCTGGATAAGAACTTGAAAACATGATGATTTTCTTAATATGGTTGAATAATAACCCCTGAGTGGCAATCTCAACATTTGTTTCTCTTAATGTCTTCCCAGCAATTTATGGTGCAGCTAAGCGTGTGGGAGTGAAATTCATTCCAATAAGTTTAATGGAGTTCCTCTGGTTCTACACTGGCGTTACTGAAATAAGAGTCTGGCTCAGTGACTCAGTGGCAGAGCAAGGGCTTGATTTCAGGGGTTTCTGGCTCACAGATATGTGCTTATTCCATTAGATAGCTCTGCCAAAATCTCATCTCTGTTCCAGCAGTGTAAATCTGGAGTGAGTGTCACTCCTTTAATACAGTGACTCTGAACTTCGCTGGTAAAACTAAAGGCAGAATTTGACACTGGGTATGGCTTATCCAACCTTATCTGAACCATCCAAACCACTGAGGCTTTCCAGGGGTAGCTTGAAATCTTTCAAGAACTGACTTGAGAGATGTCTTGTAGTTCCTGCTTCTGAAGAAGCCAGAAATCCTGCACAAACAGTCTCATTCAAGAGATTCCATCATTTCCAGTCCCAAACAGATCCTGAAAGTGCAAAACAAATGAAAAACAATGGCTTAATTAATGTCCACAAAGAATTTTCAGATTCACTATAGAAATGCAAATAATTAGTAGCGGTACCAAGTTTGGTAAATCAGACAACCGTGAAATACCTAAATGTGGATGATACTCGCTGAGACATACATATTTTAAAGGGAGGATTATCTTTTTGTTCTTTGTGCATATCCAGCGCCTAGCACAATACAGTCCTGATCTCTGTTTCTTAGCCAATAACGCAATACTACTTCTACTATTAATTTAATTTCCCTTCCTCTTCTGTCCTAGTGACATCTGCTAAATAACACTTATGAATATATTTCTCATTTACCTGCTTTACCCCAGTTATATCATTCCTTTCTTTAGTGGGATAGAAAACTATGTGATGGTTGGCCAAATTAGTAATCCTGCATTTAAATCTAAGATGTGAAGTTCAGCAGCAAACACATTTGGCATGTGCCCAGATACTTTGGTTCTGCTTTCAGATCTTTGATGTGCATTTCTAGAACCATTGGTCTCAGCACTTCTCTGTAATTCAGTAGAAGCCTGAAGATCATCAGTCACTGTTATTTGCTTGTACTTTCTGAAAAATCCTCACTGTCATGATGTTATTCTGTGCTATTGCTGTCTGGTTCATCATCATTTGAGTTTCATAAATGGATTTTCTTTCTGTATTGTAGGGAGAACAACCATGACCACAGTCTTTAAAACTTAAATGCAACTTGTCGTCCCCTCTCATTTTTTCAGTTACTCTGAACCTTTTCAAACAAATTCCTCTTAGGTTGAAATTGTCCTTGTTTTAGAGCCTTGTGCAAATCCATGGAAGTAAATGTAAGTCTTTCTTGTGATTTCAGCGGGTTCTGGGTCAGCCCCTTAGCTTTTGACAAAAGACTATGCGTGTGTGTGTGTGTGTGTGTGTGTGAGAGAGAGAGAGAGAGAGAGAGAGAGAAATTTTAGCAAAATCTGTTGAGCCACATTTTAATTCTGCCCACGTTTGAAAAAATAACCCGTCACAGTAAAATAACCCCTACTTGTCCTGTATATTCCAAAAAGAAAATGTGTGCAGCATGCTTAACTCAATTAAGTTCAATACAATTTTGTTCAAACATAGCTTACAATACATTTTTCATTGGAATCTAAGAAACAAGCCAAGTTTGAATAAAATTAGTTAAGAGGGTAAATGTTTTTTTCATGTACCCCTGGGATTTTTGCTGCATTTCTTTCCTTTTTATATAGCAGGGGTCCCTAACACGGTGCCCGTGGGCATCATAGCGCCCACGGGGGCATCTAAATGCACCTGCGTCCTGGCCAGCGGTCAAGCATCAGCCAAAATGCTGCTGAAATTCGGTGGCATTTCAGCGGATGCTCGACTGCCGCCATGGTTCTTTGTCTGGCACCTGCCAGACGAAAAGGTTGGGGACCACTGATATATAGTTTAGAATATTGTCCACTTTCACGTTACCTCCCCATCTTCATACTGCACACATATAAACTGAATCCCTCAGTCAGATCCATGTTCACAGTTGTTGCTGTTGTTCACTGTCAGTTTGTTTTTAAACTCGACTTTAAGGTTATAAATCTAGGGGGAAGCAGGAAGGGAGAGGAAAACAAGCAAACAACTATATAGAGATTCTCCTCTTACTTGCACTGGTTTCCATTTGGAATAATTCCATTCAGGTTAGTAGACTCACACCAGAATAACACTGGCATGAATATGAGGGGGAAACATCAAGCCCAGAGATTTTAGTCCCAGTCATCTTTAGGAAATACCATTTTATCTAAAGACCAGCTGAAGAAAATAACAGCAGGGTGCAAGGAATTAAAGATTATGGTAAATGTCGGAAGTGGTCTTAATTAGTTAGAACAATGATCTTTGAAGAGCACGGGTACACCTGAACAACTCTGCTTTTGAGTTCTCCCTTCCTTCAGGTCTTTTCACATAGACAAATATGTCATTTTGTAATGGTTGCTTATATAATAAATTGCACAACAACCAGTAGAAATTTGCTCTGGGGATAGATACAGATATATCCTAAATATAATTGTATTCAAGGATTGTTTTTATTTTGTATCACTGAAATCAAAGGGCAACAACTGCAACAATACGAGAAAAACAAGACAATTTTTATGCTAGTTCTTCCATTATTTTGTAATTGTCATGTAACATCACCCCACACATCAAGGAAATTCCTAATATGGCTCTGGAAATAATGAAAAAATATAGGTAAAGAATTTTTTAAAAATGCCACCAGTTACTACAGTACCACCTATGCTATACTGTAGCAAAGCTTCTCAGATGGATAGTAAAAGTGAATCCCAACGATCCCACCAACAAGGGGTCCAGAAACTTTAGTCTTCTGAGGAAGACAGTCCCACATACTTAACACACAGCTCTCACAATTTCCTTTTTTTAAAAAAAAAAGTCACATTTTACTAGCCATTTAAATTGAAACAGATTAGATTAGAAAAAAGAAAGCTGTTAAGAGGATTTAGTTATGCGATGTTGGGGCTGTTCAACTCTCCTACCCCAGCTGAAGTCCTGCTATGCTTGATAGTAAATGAAAATCACTTTTAACCTTTAATAGCTGTTTAGTGGCCTATGTGAGTGAAACAATTTGGTAGTCTCAGTCCAGGTTATTGGTCAGGGGTCCACTTCTAAAGCCTCAGCACAGTTGGTAGTAACTAGCACTCCCTTACGTATGTCTACACTATGAAATTAAGTCAATTTAACATGTTGATTTTTTAGAAATCAATTTCGTACAGTAGAATGTGTGTGTCCCCACTTAAGACCATTAAGTTGGTGGAGCATGTCCACAGTACCAAGGCTAGCGTCGATTTTTGGAATGTTGCACTGTGGATAGCTATCCCACAGTTCCCACAGTCTCTGCCGCCCATTAGAATTCTAGGTTGAGCTCCCAATGCCTGATGGGGCAAAAACAATGTCGCGGGTACATGCCGTCAGCCCCGCCTCCCCCCCGGTGAAAGGAACGACAAAAAATCATTTCTCACCTTTTTTTCTGGGTTATCCGTGCAGACGACATACCATGGCAAGCATGGAGCCCACTCAACTCACTGTCACCATATGTCTCCTGGGTGCTGCTGGCAGACATGGTACTGTATTGCTATACAGCAGCAGCTCCTTGCCTTTGCAAGTTAGCAAAGACGATTAGCAGCCTTATTATACCTTCTGCTGCTGTCTCCTGGTTCCTCCTGGTTGGCCTCGGTGAGATCAGTCGGGGATGCCTGAGCAGACATGGGTGTTCCTGGCCGGCCTCGGTGAGGTCGGTCAAGGGGACCTGGAAATAAATTGGAGTGACTCCAGGTCATTCCTTTCTTTAAGTTTCTTCTAATGGAGATTCAGACCTCCCTGGAATATCAGGCAAGCCTACCAAAGAACCAGAGAGGCAAACAGCTGCTCTGGGTCAGAGCCCCAGACATCTCGCTTCTATGATGAGCTGCATGCCATTCTAGGGCGTGCCCCGACAACTACCCCAACCCCTGTGCTTCCCCACCCCTCCAGAAGCTACCTTGACGGTTATCCCCCCATTTGTGTGATGAATTAATAAAGAATGCATGAATTTGAAACAATTACTTTATTGCCTCTGCAAGTGGAGATCAAAGAGCTGAGGGGAGGGCGGTTGGCTTATAGGGAAGTAGAGTGAACCAAGGGGGTAGGTTTTCATCAAGGAGAAACAAACAGAACTTTCACAACCGTAGCCTGGCCAGTCATGAAACTGGTTTTCAAAGCTTCTCTGATGTGCAGCGCACCCTGCTGCACTCTTCTAATCATCCTGGTGACTGGATGTGCTTAATCCTTTCGTCTTTTAGAATGGAGTTCTGATAGCATGGATTCATTTCCCCATACAGCGATCAGATCCCGTACCTCCTGTTTGGTCCATGCTGGAGCTCTTTTCCGATTCTGGGACTCCATGGTCACCTGTGCTGATGAGCTCTGCATAATCACCTGTGCTGCTCAGCTTGCCACGGTGGCCAAACAGGAAATGAAATTCAGAAGTTCGAGGGGCTTTTCCTGTCTACCTGGCCAGTGCATCTGAGTTAAGAGTGCTGTCCAGAGCAGTCACAAGGGAGCACTTTGGGATAGCTCCCGGAGGCCAATACTGTCAAATTGCATCCACACTACCCCAAATTCGACCCAGCAGGGTCAATTTCAATGTTAATCCCCTCGTTGGGGAGAAGCACAGGAATTGATTTTAAGAGCCATTTAAGTCAGCAAAAATGGCTTTGTCGTGTGGACAGGTGCAGGGTTAAATCGATCTAATGCTGCTAAATTCGACCTAAACTCATAGTGTAGACCAGGGCTTACTGACAGCCAAGACAGAGAGGCCCAGGATCAAGCAGGGACAGAAAAAAAGCTCCCCTTTAGATGTGCTCCCTTCAGCGAAATGTTGAGGCATATTGGTTAGGCTCCATCAGGATCTTCCACAGCCAGTGCTTATTCTGTACCTAAATAGAGAAGTTCAATCCACAGTGTTATCATAGTTTGGCACTTCTCAACACTGAATTCATTTTTAAATACAAAAACAGATGCCATGTATTTCAGAGTCGTGTGTAGAGCCTTCACTTCTTGATTATATAATTCGCCTCAAAGGAAAAGTCATTAAAATCTGAGGCGAATGTGTTTGTGAATTATGAAACTTCCACTCTGAACATTAGGCAAACTGTAAAACTTTGTGACGTGTCACAGTTATTGGGTCAATTAAATCTCTGGTCTCTTTGAATACAGCCTTCTTGGTCCTCCAATCAGCACATCTTGGGGTGGAAACGTGAAATTCTCCCACTTCCAGATCAGGTCTTGGGTTACAGTGCCTTGGTACTAACTGCCATTACCTCAGCAGCTCTGACTTAGGCTCAGACTTGGCAGTTCTGTTCCCTCTGGGAGCTGTGACAAGTGGTTGCTAGAGTAAACAAAAAGTCTTCTTAAAATAAAGTATTATTTATTTAGAGTAAACAGATCTGAGAAACAATAACCCTAGGAATGTCTGCCTCTCCCTAAGGCATATAATTCCCTGGATCTAGAACAACCAACTTCTTTAGACTCCTTCTGCAGAGTCTTCCTCAGTCAGCCTGCCTTCCTGGAGAGCTTCTGACAATTGACCCCTCCAGAGGGGCTTTTTAACCATTTTGTGTTGTTTTTATCTCTAGAGTCCCAGGCTAGCAAAATAAGGCTTGCATCATCCTGGAGGATCCTTGAAGCTGATTGTATTCCCCATTGTCTTTCAAGCGTATGCAGAAGGTTGCATATCCAGATCTATTGTGTTGCTCTTCTGTTTGTTCTTCCGACAGCCTCCTGTTAAGCTAGATCAATATAGTCATACAGAAATTTTAATAAACCACCGTAGTTATATAGTAATTTTACCTCTCTGACCCAAGTCACTTAACAGTGTTCATACCATAGTTACATATCAGTATTCTTTGATTATTACATAGCAGCTCATCATCTGTCACACCATGTAACAGCTTATTATTACATACAGCTTATGTATGTTGTTATGTCTAGGTGTTCTTTACAGCATATAATAAGTGTTCATTTATCAGTAAAGGGAAGTGCAAACAATTGCAAACCAAGTAGCAGCAATGGAGAGAATATATGTTGGCTACGATCCTTGGAAGGGTTAACTTATATACAGAATTCACCTTTGCAGAACTGAATCTTAACAATGTGTTGTTGTTGTCTTTGTGTATGAGTTTTCTGAGAATGGCAATTTCTGCATGTAGGAGATTTACAAGCTTACGAATGCATCATGTTGAGTTGGTTTATTGTATGCAAGTGGGAAATGGGTTTAATGAATATTTAAAGTATGCAGTTAAGTAAAAAATAGCAAGCCTCCAATGCTTTTTCTTATTGAACGCCAGAGAAAACCCATGTGGGTGGTACAGAATTCTTCTGTACACTAATATCTCCCTAGTTTATGGATAATTCAGCTAACACAGCTAAGTAAAGGTCTCTTCAATGTACTGGCCTGGACATGGATTTAATTCTGATCTCACACTAGTGTTAGTCTGGAGTACCTCCACAGAAATCAGTGAAGCCACACTGAAGATGTGGGATCAGTATCAGGCTACTAATAAAATTCCAACAGTGGTGTTGGAAAGAATGACTGTACTCTTGTTCTGATAATTGAAGTACCAAATTATATTATGGGAATGTCTATCTGACCTGCAAGTACAGCAAATGGTTTGAAATTTGCTGTGATTCTGATCCAAATGGTGTGATAGAACCTAAAATATCAAGAAATAAGGCAGAGTAAACAATTAATTGCAATAATAAATGGGGATCTAGAGGTACTATATTAGGTTGCAAGGACTCTTCAAGCCATAATATCAAATCACAAGACATCCCTTAATTTTGTTAAAAAGAAAAACAATATTTGGCAGATTTTTGTGACTATTACCGTTATTGGTCTTGCTATTCATTAGTTCTAATGAGTGGCATATGGCTATTTGGCTTACTGAAGCAGAAATTGTCCTATGATTTAAATGCCTCAGGAAATTTCTATTTGGCAAAGACTCTTTCTTCTTAGTATTTTGAATACAGCTTAGATTCGCAGTAACCGACTGAAAACTCTTTAGTTGCTTATGATGAATGAGTTAGTGGTCTTAGATACAGTGCTTGGCTGAGAGGGTACCATAGACTATCTGTGGCCCTAACGTGGCCCCTATTACCATAGTAACTAAGCACCTTCCGATCTTTAATGTATGTATCTTCAAAACTCCTCTGTGAGGAAAAGAACTGTTGTCTCCATTTTGCAGAGGGGGAACTGAGAGGGTAAGTGACTTACCCAAGGTCAGATAGGAGAGGAGGGAAGTGAACCCTAATCACTCAAATATTAGGCTAGTTCCCTAATCACCAGGCCATCTCTGTATGGGTTTGGGAACTGAATGGCCTTCTCACCCCTGTGGGAGAGAGTTTCAGTCTTGAACGCTATTTATCTGGTGTCTTTTTTTAGCATAAAATGCGCTAAAATACAATAAAAAACCCTCAGGCTTAAAGACATTTTCCTTTGTTAGTATATCCACCTCACAATGGCTTTTGAAAGTCGCATAATATAGTAGTTAGTCCTTGATGATGATGGTTAGTATTACTTTATGTTGCAAAAATAATCAAACTGTTATTCACATTTTTCTCTTTTATTGCCTGATGTTGTTATACTCTGAAATTAAGGGCTAGATTGTTACAGGCTTTATTTGTCCTTGGAGAAGAGTAGTGATAAATGATGACTCCACTCTCTCTCCACCTGTTATGCCCACATTCTAATTGGAGCCTTGCAGAGGACAGTGGGTGTTACTTGTTACAATCTAGCCCTAAGTTTTCAATAAAATAATAAGTGCTGTATTGCAGGATAAGCAGAACTGCTGAAAGACCCTAAGTTCATAATTTGATCCATCTCTCTAGCTATTTCCTTTCCCTTTCTCCTTATAAATCAAGGAAAAATTCTTCTAAAATAAATAGATTTGTAAATTCACTGAGTCAGTGCTGTTAGGAAGTTAATCACTTGGGAAAACTTTGGGAGACAGATACTTGAAAAGAAAATCCTTCAGCCAGTCCTGGAAAAGCTAAAAATCACACGAGAAAAAGAAGCTCTGCAGCTGTTGTGAGCAACAGCGCCTTGACACATGCAGCAAAGGCGGTTTTTATTTGTCAGGAGATTGAAATAGGATACAGCAAGAATTACTTTATATTAATGCAGCCAGCGAGGGAGACCCTTTAATACTGTTAGGGTGACAGAAATAAGTGGTTTATAGATCCTTATCCTTTAAAATAAGATAAAGGGGATTGTTTGTAGAGGAAAACCTTGACTATTGGAATTTGCAACATTAATCTGATAACCATCCCCTGATTTATCTTCTTTTAGTTCCTGCCTCCAATATGATGAATCCTGGACCTCTGAATAATGTTAAAGCAATATAATTTGACAGAATGCAAGGGGCTTCAAACGAATTAGAGAAAACCAGGGACTTTCTTCCAATGTTTCATAAAATCTTCATTTTAATCCATTTTGAATATCCCAAAATAATGATGATCCAGTTTAGTAACAAGGATATTAAGAAAACAGTGGTTATAGTTCTGGTTATTTACAGTGTGTCATCTGTGAGGTGCTCGAGATTTATTATTATTAGTAGTAATAGTAGTAGTAGTAGCAGCAGAATTATAATAGTACCTAGAGGCTAGATCGGAGCCCCATTGTGCTGGCTCCTGGCCTCTATTTCCTGGGCTAAGCATGGGTAGGGGTACATCATGAAAACTTGAGGGTAGCTAGAAGGGAATTCTTCACATCACTCAACAGTGCTCCCTTAATAGATTAAAAAGCAACACCGATGCCCTCAAAAGAGAGTCTGGTCTAGTTCTTCTCACACAAAAGATGGTATCTAACAGAAGGCTTACAATGGTATATCAGAGGGAAATACCACTGTGATCATCAGGACTGTAACAGAACGAATAAATGGAAATTGTATCTTCCTATTTTAGACATGTAAGCAATGAATAAACATATGGAATTGTTTGGATCATGTCTCTCTCACGCACCAAGTTACTGACAGAGATTTTTCGATCATGTTCTTGGGGGGTTATTTAAACATGTCATTGTAATGTTAATTAATAATAAAAACAAGCATTAATTAATATTTCAATACTTCTACTTGATGTGCAATTAACTGAAGTTACACAAGCAATTAGATGGGGAGCCAAATTACTTTGTAATTTTAAAGCTATTTACAGTAATGCTAAATATCCCTCTAACTAATTATGCCACGTTATTCTACTGTAATTGGCTAATATTTCATTAACAAGCAAATATTAATCTAAATAAGGCAATTAATTCAAGGCACTACCAGCCCTGAGTCATTCAAACATAAACATCGTACTAGACACATTTCGATCTTGATGACCCTTATTCATCCCACAT
The DNA here is from genome assembly GCF_007399415.2 of Gopherus evgoodei. Taxonomy (NCBI): domain Eukaryota; kingdom Metazoa; phylum Chordata; order Testudines; family Testudinidae; genus Gopherus; species Gopherus evgoodei. Next base: position 19,541,920 of record NC_044329.1, on the reverse strand, counting down.
GCAGCTATAATGGGTTTACTTCAGGGAAGAATTCTGGAAAAAAATCCGTTAAAGTTGTAGCTTCATCTGATCTATACTTTTGTCATGTTACATATGATGGTATTTTTTTGGTTACTACTTTTTGTTTATTTCTGTTTGTCTGTCTTTATTATTTAGGCTGATTCTACAAAAGTTTGTGCACATGCAATGAATATTCCCAGTGAAGTCAATGAAATACTTACAGGGCCAGAATCCCAACTGGTGTAAACTGTAACAGCTTTGTTGAAATCATAGTGCATAAAGTTACGGATGCCTATGCCCTTGCAGGATTGGTGTCTAAGAATGTAGTCTCTTTGGATTCAGGAACTGTCTTTTACTCCGCATTTGTAAAGACACTAACACAATGGGGTTTCAGTCCTGGTATGGGCTCAGATTCAGGAAGGCATTAAGCATTAAACATTATGGACTTAAGCATTAAGCATTATGGACCTAAGCACATGCGTAAGTGCTTTCCTGAAGAAGGATGCTTTTCTGAACTGGGGCTTAGAAGAATAGTTAATAATTAATAAATAAGGCAGTGGCGGAGAAAGGCAAGCAAAGCAGAGTTGGTTATTTTGGGGGTTTTATTTTCTTTGTATATAACATGACTTAGGCCTCTTTATTTCATGCGGAATATGGGGCTTTCACCACTGCCTTCATCTTTGGTGGCCTCTTGCTACAGTCTTAGCTTTCAATTGTATTTCTGTTGTGTGTTCCCAAGCAGTCCTTGGTTTACTTCATCACCTCCTGCTCTGGGGATTCCAGTCCAGTGCCTGTCTTCCTATGTTGTTTGATTCTTTTCTCCATGTGTGTCCTAGCCATGTCTATTTTCTTTCCATAATTTCCTGTCCTATCAGTTTCTCTTTCATCCTTCTCCAAAACTCTTCATTAATTATTTTCTTCTGGTCAGCTGATGTTGATGATTTGTCTAGATAAGTCTCCATGTTTTAGTGCCATAAGTAAGACTGGCTTTACAATGGGGTTAAATATCTGAAGTTTAGTCTGGAGAATGAGGCTTCTCTTCCTCCAGATTGCTTTAGCATTGCAAAGGCATGTCTGGCTTTTGCTATTCTGGTTTTAACATGCTGTCAAGATATATGAAATGTTGGACCTCTTCAATGTCAGTCCCAGAAAGTGTTATTATTGGTGTTTCCTGTTGTGTATTGATTCTCATGCAAGCTAAAATGTATGATCTTCAGATCTATGCTGAGTTAGTAGGGTTGAAACCATATCTTGATGGGTATAGGACAGCAGGTTGATGTCGTCTGAAAAGTCAAGGTCTTCTAGCTTCTGTATGGAAGTCTATTGTGTACCCCTTGGTTGTTCTGTGGTCTCTCTCATTACCCAATCTGTTACCACTAGCAAGGTCATAGGTGATCCTTGTGCGATGCCAGTGGTTACCTGAAATGGCATAGTCAGTTTGCTATTATTTATTACAGGGCATGCCATTTTCTTAGAAGCTCTGAAAATATTCACAAATTTCTGGGACATTCCACAGCAGCACAGCAACTATCATAACACCTTTCTATCCACTGTGACAAAGGCTTTTTAGAAAGCTTTGAAATTTGCGTAGGGCAGTGACTGACATTTGACTGACACTTCTATGATGTTACATAGGGTTACTATTTGATCTATGCATGATTTCTCCGTCTGAACTCTCCCTGTTCTTGTTGTTACCTTGAATCTACTGTTTTCTTTAATCTGTCTAGGATCATGCATGTAAGAATTCTATTGAGGATGGGTAGCAATTGCTTATCCCTACAATTTTTGCACTGACTGAGGTCTCCTTTCTTTGGCAGCTTCACTATATGACCATTTTTTCGCTTGATTGGTGGTTTTTTGTCTTCCCATATCTTTTGTAAGGGCCTACCAAAATGTCTACTGTGTTCTTCATTTCTGCATTAGGGACGTCTATGGGCATGCTGTCCAGACCTAGTGCATTTCCACTTTTTAACCAATTGACTTCCTTCTTTACTTCTACTCTAGTGAGAGGCCCTAAGTTGATGTCCAGATCTTCTCCTTCCTCATTCAGTAGTTAACTAAAATACTGCCTCCATCTATTTAATCATTCTGATGTCTTCATTGTTAAATTATTCTCATTATCTTGGACTAGATGGCTGGTGTTTATTCTTCTGCATCACAACTATCTAGTAATATTAAACAGTGTCTTCATGTTATGTTGTGCTATGGTGATCTGTGCATCTGTTGCCATTTTGTCTATAAAATCTTGTTTATCTTTCCTGGCACTCTTTTTTGACCTCTTTGTTCTTTGTACATAGGGACATGTAATTTTTGTGACCCAGTGATAGGTCCACTGAACATATATCATACATAAAACTTAAGACAGATGTAACAAAAGGAATACAGACTTTGACACTTCACAAATGTTTAGATTCAAGTGATTTCTAAAAGTTTGAGTCTGTTCAGCTAGTATTTTATTTTGTATTATTATCATCATGAATATTTCTTTCCCCGGGTGCTAGAATTGGTTGAAAATATTTCTTTTTTTTTGTACAATTAGCATAGGCTCTTGTGCTCTATTTATCAGCTAGAATCGTTCATCAGGCACCCACACCCTTAATCAAGGCTTATCATCTGAGAATGTCCCAGTTACTGGACATATTTTACTGTAGCTTACCATAAGGGCACTAGGGCTTTTTTCAATTAAGGTTTGTTTCAATTTCCTTATCCTTTGAAGGTCCCATTTAAGGACACTTTCTCTTTGTTGCAAGGCTTTTTCACTGCGTATTTTTTACTATAAATATTTTTGCCATCAGGCTGCTTCTTTCTTCTCCTTCCTACTGAGTATAATACAATAACCATTACAAAGTCTGGATCTTGGAATATTTTGCCAAGCAAATTCCTCTATTTGTTCTCGATCTTTGGACTCAGTCTTTCTCTCATTGAGGTACATCGCAAAACTCTAATTGATTTCAATGGCAGTTGGATTAAGTCTGGAGTGAAAAACTCCACACTTGGAAGCCAGTATCAGTATCACTCCTAAATAATGCTTAGTTCTTAGATCTCCACGCATCTTACAAAGGAGGGTAAGCTTAATTATAGCCATTTTACAGATGAAGAAACTGAGTCATAGAGGGAAAAAGTTACTTGTCAAAGCAGCTAAGTGGCAGGTCTAGAAACAGAACCTCTATCTTCTGACTCCCAATCCAGTGCCCTACCCATAGTATCAAAGCTAATCTTTGCTATGAATGATGGAAACAGAAGGGTCCAGCCAAACTATAATATTTGCATTGTATATGGCATGTAGTGGGCAATGTTCACATGAGACACACCTGGTTCCAGATTTGTTAGAAACTTGAAATTTGGACAATTCTGTGAGCAGGTTTGCTGAAGTTCAGGAACCCTTTTAGTGAGCATAGAACCAATTTAGAGCACTCTTAGACCTAATTTCCAGTGACGCTTGATTAGTTTTAAAGCACGTGTGGTCTGAATAATGGATTTACATCAAAATCATGTGCAACAAGCAGTTTCACTGAAAAACCAAATGAAAGTAGCAGTGTCAGCTCTACTTTCCTCAGGCATGAACCCTCTGATCCAAAGCTCCTACATTCCATATAGTTCTAATAACCTGGCAACATATCTTCTAGCATCACTTCTTTCAAAACCGATGCTCAGCTACAGTGGATCCTGATGGGCAGGACTTAGGTGTGGGTAGTATTTTGATACTTTATATCAGCTCATACTCCTAGGAATTAAGACACTTTCTGTGTGTAACCAAGGGCACCTTCAATCTAAAGATGGGTAAGGTACTAAAACCCTCCAGTCAAGTGTTGGGTAATAACGTTTATAAGAAAAACCCCATCACCATCCTTTTTCTTGCACTATTTAAAAGCAAAACACAGTAAAATATTGAAAACATCCTTGGCTGCATTTGTTCCAGAGACGTGTTGAAGCTAAGTAAAGACTCGATGAGCATTACCAAAATGCAGCTATATTTAGGACTCAGCATGTTATGTTTCTATTTGTTGCACAGCCCTAAGGATTTCTTTAGATAGCTTTTGTGGTATTTCTGTTGCCATGGAAACTGCTTTCCATCCGTCCATGTGTGCGTGTAGAATGTCTGCATTATTTCCATCTCAACTCGCAGACACAGAAATTCATGTTACGTTAAACTAGACAAATACACTACAAAGAACTATCTCTTGGTGCAATGCTCTGTATATAGACAAGCACAAAGGCAGGTATTACGCTTATTATATCTTAGCTATGATTCACATCTGTCCTCCTAGTTTTGCTGCACCTTCCAGTAAGTGCATTTGTCGGGTTGCACTGCTTTCTATTTGAACTGGGGAAAATGTACAGATCAGCTGAGTAAGATTTTTAGCACACCTTATTCATTTTTCCTTGTCTTCTAACCTCATTCAGAGTCAAAGAATTAAGAAATCCTATGGGGAGAATAATGATTGTTTATTTAACAAGCAAAGACCAGGGTATCCATAATATCAATACTTTTTAAGCATTTGCTGTAGTGAAGAGAGTCACAATTCTCTGAAGTGATGGTTATATGAAGTGACAATTGGTTGGAAGATTGAAGCATCTGTCTTTCCTGGTCTATGCCCCCTCATGCCAGGAGAAAACTGACATGACATGATCAGAACAGAAGTCTGGACTAAATCTTTCACAGTCTGTTAGGGCAGGCAGAGATGGCTGCTGGATAATTTCTCCTAGTAGGATGCCATAGAGTTAGCTTTGGAGGAAAACAGAAATGAATATTTGCATTTTAAGAGCCTTTCCTAGCAGTGTGTTCTGAGTGAATGTAGGTCTGCAGTAGGATCCCTCCTCACGAGGCCAACAGGAAAGGATTTTGTGGCCTTCACTTTCCCTTGCCTGATTTACAATCTGCATTTTCAAAAGGACATCTGCTTTTACTCCGAAGGTTGATGATGAGAAGACTGCTACCAAAGTCCTCCTTATCCTTCTAGAATTGAGGAAATGAAGATAATCCAAAATAGTTCAACTAATTTCACATTTACCTCTAAATCTAGGATTTAACAGTGGCTGGCCAGAATACTGTAAATTCAGCAGTTTGTAGTTTCTGCTCCATGTACCTCAATCCAAGGAAGAAGTCTAAGTCAAATTGCTGACTCAGATACAAACCTTTCCCATGAAAATCCATGAGCCATTGATTTTGGTAATCTTTAAACTGTTATTCATTGGATTATTTGTCACATACCTTCTTCACCACTGCTCCTCCCAAAGACCACTTCTCCCACATAAGTTTGTTTTAGTAATACTTGTTACTTGCTTAAAATCTCTTAAATAACTGTTATTGAAATCCTTTCAACCATTATAGTGATCAACGATGAAATAAACATAATAGTCATCGCTTACTAACTTATAGGGAGTTACTTAAACATACCCGTTCACATTTCTAAAAGGTATGAGCCTAGATCCATCTATGAAGAATGCATCGGTGATAGCACTGCTACATGCACAAAGAGCAGCTGTACTTTTGTGCCTCCATATTGTACACTTGGGCCTTTATTTTTAAAAATTTTGCCTGAATTGTGAAGACTTTCTCAACTCCAGTAGCCAAGTCTTTCACCCCTAAAACATTTACATCTTTCAAGAGTTCTTACAAGAAAAACACAAATGTATGTGGAATGTGTGAGGGATTAACTCATTCTTTACCCACTGTGGTAAACTAGCTCGGATCTCCACCTTTACATGTCAGTTTTACTACTCACTTTCAGATACAACCACCCTCCACTGAAGTTAAGTTATCATTGCAATTGTTAAACTTATATTAAAATGAGTGGGAAACTGGTTTAGAATGTCTAAACACTGTGTCCTACAAATGATGTTGTTCTGCAGTATGGTCAATCTCCACTACCAAGTCTGGGATTGTCAGTTTAAATAAAATCCTATAGTTTTAAATACCATTAAATGCAAATACAAATGCCTTTAAGTCCCTTCTGAGTACCCCCAAACCTGGGTTCATCCAGGGACTGATCCAATTAATGGCATAATTTAAAGCCGCCTCAGAGACATCTGAAACGTCTTTATGTTACACCATGCTGCCCATGGTAGCCCTGTAGCAAGGGGACACTGCAATATATCCCCTTTTTCCTATGCAAGCCAATGAAGATAAGAAGGAGAGGAAGTTGTTGGGATGGCCCAAGCCACCAAACCATTTCCCCCACTGCAGGAGAATCCACAGGAGCTATATCTGCTTAGTTTAAGAGTGCTTTGCGTGGGGGCAAGCAGTAGAAAGTGGACTTCTGACTCTGAAAATCAGGCCTTACAAATCCAGTCCTACTCCCACTGAAGTTTGCCTTTGACTTCCATGGAAACAGACTTGAGTTCTAATGTAGGGTTTATTTTGCCTGTGGTTTTGTGTGTCTGAAAAAGTGATGACAATAATCTTCCCTATAGCAACTGTAGCAAAGCAAGCTTGAAACTCTTTTTCTGCATAGCAATTACTGCAAGCCTCATCTTTTTCTGGTCCATGGTACCTCAGCTATCTAAAATAATTATCACAGAGGCAGTAAAACCTCAATTGTATCTTCCGGTCAGGTTGCAAATGTATGGTTGTCACCACTGCATGTGACCCCAGATAGAGTTTTGCAATAGAAAGTTCTTGAAATGCAGTTGATTTAGAGATTGTGTTATTGGAAATTAGCAAAAAAGTTAATTTAAATTTTAGTCATTTTTTTGTAAACTCTTGAGCTGTAATAAAAATTTACTTCATTTGAAGGAGAAACCTTTGTAGTTTTTCCCATTTAGTGGCACTAATTGGACAGACGTCTGCTGCTATAACTAATGATAAATTTTAATCCACAAGGGGCCAGGCATTCATTGGTTTGCATGTCATTCACTTCCTTCAGTTACTCACAAGATCTGAAAGAAGCCAACCTAATAGTTCATGAAAGATGCTGAAAGGCACAAAATGATACCGTTTATTTGTTATTTTTACCATTGTTTAGGAAAGCTGATGCTGAAGAAAAATTCAAAGAATCCTTTCTAGAGATTTCAAAAAGGCTGTTAAAGATGATGATTTTCATTACAAAACCTGTTAAACAATGTATGCAGTGAGGTGGATAGAAGCTGAGAATACTATTCACTTCCATGCCATTCAGAGTTACCTAGAGTTAACAAAACTGATATATCAGGATGCTGTAGCACCTGTAGGGCCACACCATCATGTGGTAATATTACACTGCCTTGAAACAGCATTTCAATAGCCCTTTCTCAAAATCAGGAAAATATTGAGATGGATTTGGGAGTTCTGTTATTCGGGGAGAACTGCAACGAATCTGTGTCCAGTTGAGACCTGACAACTAAATATTTAAAGGAATACAGACGTGGTGCAAACACATTAAATGGTCCTAACTGGTCTGGGATTTCAAGGATCCTGTTATCTGTTCATTTAGCATCCAAAAGACACTTAGAATTGGAATGGATTTGGCTTATTCCCCTGTGATAGGCTATGTGATCCATTGGAGTCTGGTGATTCTCTCGCACAACTGTGACATGATCCCCCAGGAAGTGACAAGGCCCAAACTTTCAGATCTGGAATTAGACAGGGAAAGGCTAAATGGTTATGGAGCAGATGCTGTTGGAGCTCATCAGCCTACAGTACTCAGCTGGCATGTGTAAAAGGAGGAAGAAGAAAGCTGTGGCTAATCTGGAAGGGTAGAGAGGGAGGACTGAACTCAAGAAGAATCTTTTCTATACTGTTTAGCTCTCAGTATACAGTGGAGAGAAAACTTCTGTGTGAAATGTACTTATACCTCAATAAGGAGAGGAATTAGAGCTTTATTTTCTCTGTGTTAGAAGGGTACTGACCATGCCCCTGAAGGCCATTGATAACCCTGAACATCAGAATGCTCACTGAGCTTCAGCAGATGCTTGTTCCACAAAGGCAGGCAAAGACAAAGATCATTTGTAGGCAACTTCCATTTCTTCTGTGCATGTTGTTCACAGCCAGGTACTCTACTAATGATTGAAGCCAACCAGAGGGGGAAAGGGACCTTCCTCTCCACTAAAGCTAGTAAAACCAAATGATGAACACAAACATTACAGTCTATCTGTCCTTCTTCCTGTCAGCTGCAATAAAACAGGCATGCTTTCCTGTGGTTTTGTTCTTCTTTTGGCTATGAACTAAAACAAAAAAATTCCACCCGGTTTCCAAGATGCCTGTAAAAATCCCCAGGACCTGAGCATGAGAGGCAATTACATACTTCAAATTCAGTAGATGCTATAAAGTAGCTCTGGAGCAATTAGATATTTGTGAACAACTCAGACATAGACAGTGGGCTCAATAGAGGATTGGGTTTGAACATTATGCAATGGCTTCTTAATATTCTGCAGTGATAGTGTTTGATTCTCCACTCCACAATCTCTAATTTTACTGTGTAAAGTCATTTCACAATTCCCCTACTGGTTTTCAAAACTCCACATGGACTTGTTTTACTCTACATACCTCTCTGATCTCATAGCCGCCTACCTCTTTTGTAGTTTAGACTCCTCTTTACACCAACAATGTTTCTCCACAGCTGATCTTTCATTTGTTCTCTTACCCCTCCCCTTCCTTTGTCTTCCAAGCCACTGAGTCACTTCTTCTCTCAAATTTTCCCCCAATGCCTCTCTTTTCTCTCTGTGACTGACTCTTTTTCTAATGTGTCATTCAGTGATGTAATACAGAGGTGAACTGCAACATGGTACGTTTAAAAATGCATTCACTATGTATCAGATACTGACAAGGTGGGAGGGTACAGGCGATGAGTGTACAGCTTAGATAAAAGTTTTCAGATACACTTCTTTTCTGATGATAATGTGAAACTATCATGCAAGGCAAACATGCCCATTTTAACCCATGCAAGCACAGTAATTGGAAAGTGCATCACAGTCAGAAAGTTCTGTGGTAATAATTCAAAACATGCCAAGGAAGCTGCTTCCTACCTTATTTGCTGAAAACCTTTGACTCAGAACCTCCTGCATGAAATTCTAAACAGCTCAGAAGGCAGAAGATTTGAAGCTGAATGTAGGTATAGAAGAAGCATTTTTCTAGCTTGATTTTCTTTGTTTCCTGCAGCTGAGAATCAGCCTGTCTTTTCAGCTATAGAAGGGCATCCTTTGAAAAGCTCAGTTAAGAAGAATTAATAGCTAGAACAGCTGCTATATTGATAGATTGATACAGTGCCAAAGACTGCTGGGACAAAGTTGACAATTGAACTGGAGTTTTAATCTAAATGTTTGGTCTGACTCGGAGATACGTTGTTGTCTTATTAGAGTTTAAAAATATTATTTTGAGACTTCATCAACAAGACATTAAGAAGTCACACAGGAGGGGAACTTCAGCTATGTGTTATTTCTTGATCATTTATGTGTCAATTTGCCAGTAGCTCAGACTGATACAAGTTTTTAATTCAATTATTTTGCTATGAAGAAAACAATTATTATAAGCAGGTAGTCTTGCAATATTTTCTTTTTAACCTCGTTTTCATTCCTTTCTCCTTCTCTGTACTATGTTGAAAGGTTAAGCGTCTTAGTACCATTGAAAGGAGGTGTAGGGTGTCTTTAATGGAGACATAATAAAACTTCACAGAAGCAAGTGGAATAATTATATATTTCCCCTTTTGTCTCTTAGAGGCCACAGTTAAGGTTATGGGAACATAATTTTCAAGAAAGAAAATAATCAGTCTTAAGTCCTGGGAGAGCAGTCTCTCTACATATATAGTAACCGTAATTGTAAAATTGTCTAACTCCCATGAACAACTAGCCTTTAAATAGGATACTGGACAAAGCCTAGTTACATATCTTCCCAGGGCTTGCATTCTTTTTCTTTATTTATAAAGATATTTAAAGAGGAGTGATTTCTCACTAGCCTCCCTGTTCCTCTTAATACAGGAAAATCTAAAGGTCCTCATTACTCAAACCCAATAGTGCAGGGGTGGCCAACCTGAGCTTGAGAAAGAGCCCAAATTTACCAATGTACATTGCCAAAGAGCCACAGAAATACATCAGCGGCCCCCCATCTGCTCCTCAGCCCCCAGTGCCTCCTGCCTGCTGGCAGCCCCCACAAATCAGCGCAGACTCCCCCCACCCACCGCAATCAGCTGTTTCACATGTGCAGGAGGCTATGGGAGGGTGGAGGGAGGAGTGAGGGCGTGCAAGGCTCAGGGGAAGGGGCAGGGGCCTTAGGGGAAGGGGTGGAGTGGGGGCAGGACTTGGGGAAGAGCAGGATGTTGAGCAGTGAGCACCCCCCAGCACACTGGAAAGTTAGCATCTATAGCTCCAGCCCCAGAATCAGTGCCTAGGCAAAGTGCCGCATATTAACGTCGGAAGTCACAGGTTGGCCATCCCTGCAATATTGGTAACAGTATGAGTTTGGCTTCCAGCGCCAAACTTCCTTTATTTTTCTATGAGCAGGGTAGGCAAATGTGTGGTATCAGCAGACAATGGAACTTAGAAGTAAAGCAGTTGTATTATATGTTTTTTTAATAAAAAGGAGGTAGCTACAGTTGAGCTCATTTAATCACATGTAACAATAAAATGAATTAGTTGCTAATGAGAAACAGCTTCCTTATGTAATTTTTTTTCCAAAGGGAGTTTTCATGAACATCTAACATCATTCCAAAGGTGAAATTTTAGGAACTCTTTTAGTTAAGCAAAATAAATATCGGAAAGCTTTCAGATTTGCCCAACACTAATTATGACGCTGAAGTTATTTCTTCTAGTCTGGCCCTCAGAATGTCTGTAATTTTCTGCAAAACAGCTATTTTTGAAGAGGGAAGAATTATGGATAAGGGAAGCTATTTGGAGCTGTGCAGAACTCAGAATTTCTGATTCCCAGAATTTCACTGGAAAACATTCATTGATTCATTTTTTGCACTGGGAGGGACAAGAATTTGTAAAAGGAAAGGGAGGGGGGCCTAGAAGGGACTCGTTTATGTGCTTCCTTTCTCCTTTTTTTGCCTTTCCAGTAGAATACTAAAACATGTTTATTGTATGTTTCTGGTGTCTGGCTACTTCTATAGTTGTTTTTCTCTCTCACTATGTTTCTTGTTACATTAGTTAATAAAGGATTAATTAATACATTAAATGTTTCACAAAATAGTCTTCCCTTGCTCGTATAATGTATTCATCCCAAAATGCACCTGTGCTGTGGTGGAAGGCATCCAGTGAGGAATTCTCATTACACGTGAAAGGACATGAGTGCTTTACAAGTGACGTGATGCATTGCGGAAATCAGTACAAAACCAGGCGAATACTTTCCTCTGGAAATAAAACAAAAATAAATGGTTGGGAATTTCAACTTGATGTTTGGGATTTTTTAAACCTCTAAATTATTATTCCCACCCCTACTCTGAACATTAACAACCTTGTTTGAAATTGTGTTATTACTCAGCCTGAAATCCTGTTAGGGCAGAAGAGATAAGCTTGTACATTTTGAAATGATTATAACAAGCTGCAAAATTCAGATGAGAATCCTGATTCCAATTAGAATGAAGTTAGAGGGTGTTTGTTCACACTCAGAGTTTTATTTAGCTGATTATTAAGATGGGGGGCATTTGCAAAATTCTGTTCCAGACATGAGCTACCCCCCAAAACCTAAACAAACAAACCCCCAGCCCATCAAAACTTCTAGGGTCATATTTAATTAAAATGCACTAGCTCAACACAATTCTAGCTGCTTTGGGCTAGTAAATGACCTAACTACCACAACCTCAAAATTCTGGGCTTAAATCACTAACCAGTACAAATAACAATAATGAATGTCATCTACTCATAAGTTTTATTATTAGTTGGACATCTATTGACTTTTCCCTCAAGATCAGAGAGAGGTTATTGGTTTGACAGCAAACAAGGTTGTAACTGCTATTGGGTGCAGTCTGAATGGGACAGAAACACTAAAACAGACAATACTTGAGGTCTCTGGTTTGGTTCCAATGTTGCTGGATTTTTATTAGGGTGAGCAACACCATAAGAAATTTGAAACACTCAACAGTCATTCCTAATGTTGACTTTGCTTCTCTTCTGTGATGCTGAAAAATGCATTAGGTGGAGGCCCAGTAATATGCATAAATCTGTAGCTGAGTTACCACACCCAGTAAGAAAATCTGGAGGAAAACAAAACACATGGAATCAGAAAAAGGAAAATGTCCTACAGAAGAATGGTGGGAGCCTACGGACAGGTCCAAAGGAGGTTTTCTGGCTCACAGAATCATTTTAATGCTGGCTTATTGGGTTTGTAGTTATAACATAATATTAAAGTGAGGGTGAACAGGAGATCATCTTTCATCAGACCTACTGAACCTTCCATTTGCATCCAGTATTACAGTCCCTTCTCCATACTGCAATCACTGCACACTGTGACCAATATTCCTCAGAGGTAGTGCAAATAAGTGTCTTGAAAATATGGCCTAGTTTAGCAGTTGTATGTTACAACGGCTAAATTTGTCATGCTCCCATCTAATACACAGGCAGGTGTTACACCCACATTTAAAATCTATAGCATTTCAACCACAAGAGTTCATTTTGGGAAATTTCACTTTTGTTACAGGAACACCGTTATTTAAACTTGCCTCAGGATCTTCCTCTTCTTCTTTGCTCCATGAACAAGTTGAAACAAGGCAGATATTTAATCTGATAAAAATCTGTTTTGAGGGAAGATGCCTGGGACAGGGGCGGCTCCAGGCCCCAGTATGCCAAGTGCGTGCTTGGGGCGGCAAGCTGCGGGGGGCGATCTGCCGGTCGCCGCGAGAGCGGCAGGCAGGCTGCCTTCGGCGGCTTGCCTGCAGAGGGTCCGCGTGCCTGCGGGAGGTCTGAAGCCGCAGGCCCAGTAGACCCTCCGCAGGCAAGCCGCCGAAGGCAGCCTGCCAGCCGTGCTTGGGGTGGCAAAATCCCTAGAGCCGCCTCTGGCCTGGGATCTCCTCAGTTCATTCAGTAGGGCTTTTCTGCATATCACAATGGCAACATGCTGACTTTGTAATTTGAGTACACACTGAATGGCAGGCAATTCAGGTAAAAAAAAACCAGCCTTTTTCAACAAGCCTGTCCATACACATTTTTTCAATTTCTACTACATTAAATCTCTCTGGATGATATGCCACAATGTTGTCTGTCACAAAGCCAGAGACAAGCTCAAATGGCTATGCTCTGACAATGTAATCATGGAGCAGGGGTGGGAAATGGTGCTGATCAAGAAGATGTGAAGGTAGAAAAAGAAACAGTCCTCTACCCATATTGTCTAGCATGTATATTTAATATTTAATCCAGTCCCCAAGAAACTACAATTCATGGACATACTGAAGCATGGGATTTCTGGCATTAACATTATCCTGCATCAGGATCTGGCATCACTTTTCTGTGAGTAGATGGTGCTGCAAGTAGCAAAATATCTACCGCTGCACCTGTAAGGGTGCAGTATCTCTGCTTCTCTCTTTAGAGAGGCAGTGAATGTGCTAGTCCTGGGGAAATTCTGCGCTACTGTGTGTGCACAGAATTCATGTCCCTTGCAGATTTCTTTGCTTCTCTGCAGAAAAATGACTTTCTGACAGGGGAGCAAAGGGAATTTGCGAGAGCAGTCATGCACCTCTCTGTAGAAGTGCAGGTACATTCTTTCAGGCACCTGGAACAGTCAGCAGAGAGGCAAATCACCACAGGGCTGGGGACACCCCAGTTGGTGGCTCCTACCCTGCTCCAGGATCAGTTGCTAGTCCTGTCTGAGCTGGAGGCAAAAGAGGATGGAGCTTCCTCTTCCCCTGCAAGGAGTGGCTGAGGTTGTTTCAGATTCATGCCCAGAAACCTCTCCCAGATGCAGGAAGCTCAGTATCCCCCCTTGCATCCTGCCCCTATCATTCCTCAGCCGTGGGGGGAGAGGTCACAGTATGGGGAGATGCTCCTCCATCCACCCAATCCCTGTGCATCCAGCCTTCACCCCTCCACCAAACTTCTTGTACACCCACCCTCCCAGTCTTCTGTACCTGAACCCCACCCCACTGAACCCCAACCCCTGAATCTGGATCCCTCCTGCAACAAGACCTTCTGCTTTCAGACCCCACCTCTGCACCGAGACCACCACCATTGAGCTCTCTGCATGCAAACCCCCACCCTGATGAGCCCCACACCGCTGCATTACCCTGAGCCCCCACATCCAGACCCCCACCCCAATGACCCCAACTAGCTGCAGTCAGATCTCCACCCCCTCAAGCCCAATGCCACCAGCAGCCAGACCCCCCCCCACTGAGACCACCACACCCAGACCCCCCCATTGAACCCCAACTAATTTCACCTGCAAGCCCCTGTAGAGTCACATTGCCCCTGCACCTGGACCCCCCACAACAAGACTCTGTGCATTCAGATCCTGCTACATCTAAACCCCCACTGAGCTTCCTGCACCCAGATTGTCCCACACAGAACCCTCTCACCCCACAACTGGATCCCTTTACACTTGGAACCTGCCTGGTTGAGCCTTACTGCCCCACGCCGGGTGCACCTGGTGCAGAGGGGCAGGGCCCCTGGGTATTTCTGGGGCAGGCCCAGCCCCTGTGTTGTGCCTGGGTTGGGTACAGCCTCACCACTGAGTCTATGTCCCGAGGGAGGGGAGGGGTTGCTGTTGAATCTCCCACCTTCATGCAGCATGTGGTCCCACTGCCCATGCTGGAGCCTCCTCATTTATTTATTGACAAATAAAACTTGCGGAATTTTGCAGAATTTTAAAATATCGTGCACAGAATTTTAAATTTTTTGGCACAGAATTCCTTCAGCAGTAATGTGCTTCTACAGAGTAAAATACTCACTTGTGGAGCCTTCATTTTCACTCTCTCTTTTGTTGTTGTTTTCCTTAATCTAAAGTAGAAGTAATTTGGCACGAAAGTTTATGCTGTTCTTTGTACATGGACAATATAATATATCTGAATTTCCCGAGGCTGTGAAATTTGGCTGGGAATATCATGACAACCGGCTTTCTTTTGAAATCTTTGGTAACTACTATTTCTGGTCTTGCTGGAAACAGAAAAGAACAAAGGGTGAGGATGGGATTTTATTTTCTTGAGATCAGTTAACAAAATGTGGTCTGAACTAACCAGCCAAAAAAGGACTACATGTCCTGTGGTCTGTTATTGCTTAAAGCAACACTCATTCTTGGTGGTGTGACTTAGGGGGTGAGTTATACATGTTGGGAGACATTCACTCTTGTACAAAAGGCTAGCATGAGGCCTATGTACCACTTAAAGTCATACTTAAACCAGGGGTGAATTTTACCCACTGGTCCAAATACCAGAATTCTTAATAAGATTTTTATTCATTCCTTACTCAAGCAAAGCTCCTGTTGAAATCACCAAGATTTTTCCTGAGTAATGGCTTGACCTAGGATAACTTCTTCTCTTTCTGCTGCACCATATGGGGCTAGTTTCAATAGCTCCTGAGCCCAGCTGCATTCTGCAGTTATGCAACATTTTCTTCTAGCAGAAGCATCATCTGGTTCTGTGGCTGGATTGCTGGCTGGCTTTGCTGGTAGCTGCACTGGCACATTGCTCAAATTACCTCCCAGTCATCATGATGTAATTGACTGGGCATGATAAGGTTGTTCGTTAATAACACTTCAGACAAAGCCCTGCCTAGCTCTAGACCCATGAAGAAAATGTTAGGAAAGCTGCAGAGTTGGAGGAGGAAGGGAGACTATCATTGCCTTTTTTTATGGCTCCTTCCATAATACTGGACTCAGCCCCAGAAGCTAGCAGGATTCCTCTGTGAAGATGATGCTGAATAGCTGTAGGAGAGAGAAATCTTTGAGGTACATTCATTTCTGCAAGCTGTTCTTCCATATCAACACTGCATTTTTCTCTGAAATACAGTAGTGGATTTGTGTAGGATTCATCTTCTTTAAAACCTAGATGTCTAACCTTGCACTTTGGATTTGGATAATTGGATAAGAAGCAGTGCAGTGTAGTCCATACGATTCTCTAATGTACAATTTTTTTCTGAACTTCCTACATCTCAATGTTTGTGTCTCTCTTACTCACAAAAGGCTGCTCAGACTTCCTAGTGCATTGTGTGTGTTTAGGTCTCCAGTCAGGTATCTACCCTTTCTTTGCTTCCTTTCTCAAACCTCTTTATAAAAAGTATTCTGCTTTTCTCAGATTCTCCCAATTTTACCCTAGAACCAATCCAGGGAAATCTAATAGCTGTATGTCTCAACATGCATCTGAAGAAGTGGGCTTCTTACCCACAAAAGCTTATGCCCAAATAAATCTGTTCAGGACCGGTGCAAGGATGTTTTGCACCCTAGGCAAAACTTCCACCTTGCACCCTCCCTCCCACCATGCCCCTGCTCTGAGGTGCCCCCCCCAGTGGCAGCTCTCCCCCTCCACTCTGAGGCATCCCCCCCGCCCCAGCTCACTCCTGCCCCGCCTCCTTCTTGAGCACGCCGTCGCTGCTTCACTTCTCCCGCCTCCCAGACTTGCGGCACCAATCAGATTAGGCGCCGCAAGCCTGGGAGGCGGGAGAAGTGAAGCAGCCACGGTGTGCTCGGGGAGGAGGCAGGGCGGGTGTGAGCTGGGGCGGGGAATTGCCCTGCATGCTGTGCCCCCCCCTTACTTGCTGCAGACGGCCCTCCCCGTGCTCCCCTGCCCCAGCTCCCTCTGCCTAAATGCTGGTGGTGACTGGGGAGGCAGAAGATCTGGCCGCCACGGTCACTGCCGAAGAAAATGGCGCCTCCCAAATCCTAGCGCCCTAGCGGTCGTCTAAATGGTTGCACCGCCCCTGAATCTGTTAGTCTTTAAGGTGCCACTGCACTCCTTGTAGCTCATAATAGTTTATCTCAGTTATCCAAAGGTAAATCCAGAGTAACTCCTAATAACTCCATTGATTTCAGTGGGGTTATTCTGGATTTATGCTGGTGTAACTAAGAGCTAATCTTACTATATACTGAGACGAATGGTCCATTGGCTAGGGCCCTCACCTGGAGTTTGAGTGTCTAGAATCCAGTTCACTGCTCTGCTGCAGACTTTCTGTGTAACTTCAGCTAAGTCACTTAGGGCCAGATTTTTGAAGGTATTTAGGTGCCTAAAGATGCATATAGCTGCCTAGTAGATTTCAATGGGAGTTTGGTGCTTTTGAAAATCAACATATTTATACCACTATTTACAGTATATCACCTGTGAATTTAAAGTTTTCATATCTACCCCCTTCTCATGTGCCTCTGGGCCAAAACCTGAGGTCTTCACTCAGTGGTAACCCAGTTCTTACTCAGGCATAACTCCTGTGGAAGGCTCAGAAGTCACGACAGTATGAAATAAGTAAATATTTCAGGATTTGGATGATAGAAAATAGATTATGTGAGCATAGAACTGTTTTCATTATATATCAGCTGCTCTTTAAGGAAGTCAGAGAGCAAAATGTATGCAGAGGATTAAAATGAATAGTGCTCTGTAGTGCACCTGGTTATTTTAGAGCAAGTACAGCAATGTCAGCAGTTGCTGCAGCCCAATTTTCTTAATAGTCACAGCCCTGTGGCATAAGACATGTGCCAGTTCAGTGGGCCTCCCAGTCAGAGTCTCATAAAAATAAACTGTGCTGGGAGGTCACCATGATTCTTGCATGAATGACTTTTATAAATCAAGTCGGTGCAAAATAATGAACAAAAGAAAAAACCCACCAAAAAACGCATGAAAGTGCGGGAAATAATATGATGTACGGAAAGGGCTGCACAGATGGAAGTTAATGCTAAAGAACATCAATTTATGTCTGCTAAGTGTGACTAGTTTGCAGGCCGCATGAGGCAAGGCTGTTTTCTTTCACAACCAAACAGGTCATTAAAGCATGGACTACTTGTACCTTTTATCCATCATTTGGCTTCATTGAAATGCGGTGCCCTAGATCAGTTCCCTGATAGTGCTCTCAATGAAGCAAGTGCATCATGTTTCTTATGAGCTGTTTCAGTGGCTTTCTTTGTATCCCTAGTGTGCATAAGAGACAATAGTGAAAACCATAGGAAATTTGGAGTTTTTCCACTGTCGAGCTAAGAACAGACAGGAAACCCATTTAACTGCAGTGCTGCTGGCACCCATACAGAAGTCAGCCCCTCCCACCGAACAGGGCACTTGCCGCATATGAGTCAGCCTCTCCTCCCTCTCCAACTAGTTCACTGCTAAACTCTTAATAAGGAGAGAGTGAGAATGACAGCCCTCCCATGGCTGCAGAAAACTGAACTCTTTAAAGAATCCCCAACAATCTGAAAAGTTACTTTTCTCTGTTGTCTGGGTATTGATTTTTCTGGGTGCTAAGGACATTCATTACTAGCCTGTGAGCTCCTGCTCTGTCTTTTGTTGTCTCAAGAGGAAAGTTTTAGTTGTGATGAAGGCAGACAGGAAATGTCTTTGTTGTGGCTAGAACAGACAAAGGAGTCAGTGCTCCTCTCCTTCCATTTCTTGTACGGAGGATTAATCTTCCTATGTGTGACAGAGAATCTGACTTGATTTCAGACCAGGGTCCCCCCTGATTCATTTATACCAGCAAGATTCCATTGAATTCAGTGGAGGGGAGTTAGGCCTGGTTTGCACTTGTGTGAGGAAGAGCAGAATCAGACCAATCAATTCCTCTATGCCTATGAGGAATCAGGTACTAACTACAAATGCAGGGGAGAAAGGGGCGATCTATTAATACAATGTGGGATATTTATACTCACAGACTCCCCCTGCAGAGTTTGAAGATGTTTGAGAAAAGGGCCTGTTCTCTTAGTACTAGACCATGGCATTTCATTCCTCTGTAACCAAATGTTATAACTCACACAAGTTATTTAATTACATTTCTAATGCTGTAGCTTCCTTTGTGGGGAGCAGGGAAGTCATTTTAATTTTAAATCAAATTGCAGGAGTGGAGTGGATACCAAGGTAAAATGGTCTTGAATTTGCCAGTCAAGATTCAAGATGCATTGTGTTTGTGTTTCTGAATAAAGCCAGCGAGGGATAGCTCTGGCATGACAATGCAGCAGAGACTATGAGGCTTCGTGACTGGAATGAGGTACCATTGTCAACCAAGGAGATTAAAACAAAATTAAAAGCAGATCATAAACCCCTCGGAAAAACCCCAAAGTGCCCACAAAGCAGCACATCTTAGGGACCATCAGGAATGGAGTCATGTTTGAACAACACAAATGGATCCTGGTCCATGATAGGGGCTTCTAATCACTAATGATAAATAAATTAATTATCATTTTTATTATTAATAATAATAAATACATATTGGAGTTGTTGACCTGATGACATCATTCCCTGAAGAAGTACCTGGTGTGGGTGCTTCTAGGGGAGAGTGGTAGAGGTGGGCAGTGAATCTGGTTGGTACTTCTGCATGGGATGTATTATGGGGCAGCCTTTTAAAAACAGCCTCTAATTTTATTCCCACAATTTGGTTCCTAGAATCAATTGAAGGTGCAATTACGGCAGGTGGGAAAGACACTGGGTGATCCTGGCCCCATTGAAGTCAGTGTTCAAATTCCCATTGAGTGCAGCACAGACAGGATTCCAGGATTTCATTCCGCATTTACGGTACGTGTATAACTACCTGATTCAGCCCTAAAATGAGTTACTTAGGTATCAAAGTGCTGTCATTACCACCTTCATTTAACAAAATTTTACTGATTAAGGGAATAATATTCTGGTTATAAATTTAGAAGCTGAAATGAGTTCTCTTAAATATTTGGCCCTGAATTTTGTCTAGCCCTAATGGCAAGCCAGCCTGTGTTTTAACACTTATTTATTTCTAGATCAAAATTCTGATTAGCATCTGCAGTCTAATTTAATGCAGCATAATTAATTAGCCAGTCGGTGTTTTAGCCGAGCCAAGAAGTGGATTTTGTCCAGCAATTTAGATGAGTTCAGTTTTACTCTGAGAAAAGTAGACACTCTTTCTTGATGACTGGTATGAATGGTGCTTCTCACTGACACAATATGAAATCAAAGCAACCTGAGTGGGCTGAATGAAAAGCAATTGGCATAGCTTGGAATATGAGATGGGCAGAAGCCATGTGGTCCAGGGAGCTACAAGGCTGCAGAATCAGTTCTTTTTAATTACTAACATGTGAGTTCCTTCTGCCTTGTCAGAACACGTTTTGAGTGAGTTTTGTGTTGATGAAACATTGGAGAAACTTATGTCCTCTGTTTATGTACAGAATAAGTACAACATATGGAAGCTGTCCATAGACACTGCCCCACCAAGTGACTCAACTCTAACTTGTCGGCACCACCTCTGGTGGAAAGGTTCTGTCTATGTGTAATACTGACAGACCCCAGTTGTTGTCAGGTGGGATTGGGCCAAAAGAAATCTGATGAGGTTCAACAAGGACAAGTGCAGAGTTCTGCACTTAGGATGGAAGAATCCCATGCACTGCTACAGACTAAGGACCAAGTGACTAGGCAGCAGTTCTGCAGAAAAGGGCCTAGGGGTTACAGTGGATGAGAAGCTGGATATGAGTCAACAGTGTGCCCTTGTTGCCAAGAAGGCTAACAGCATTTTGGGCTGTATAAGTAGGAGCATTGCCAGCAGATCGAGGGACATGATCATTCCCCTCTATTCGGAATTGGTGAGGCCTCACTGGAGTACTGTGTCCAGTTTTGGGCCCCACACTACAAGAAGGATGTGGAAAAATTGGAAAGAGTCCAGCGGAAGGCAACAAAAATGATTAGGGGGCTGTAGCACATGATTTATGAGAAGAGGCTGAGGGAACTGGAATTATTTAGGCTGCAGAAGAGAAGAATGGGGGGCGGGGGGAATTTGGTAGCTGCTTTCAACTACCTGAAAGGGGGTTCCAAAGAGGGTGGATCTAGACTGTTCTCAGTGGTAGCAGATGACAGAACAAGGAGGAACAGTCTCAAGTTGCAGTGGGGGAGGTTTAGGTTGGATATTAGGAAAACCTTTTCATTAGGAGGGTGGTGAAGCACTGGAAAAGGTTATCTAGGGAGGTGGTGGAATCTCCTTCCTTAGAGGTTTTTAAGGTCAGGCTTGACAAAGCCCTGGCCGGGATGATTTAGTTGGGGATTAGGTCCTGCTTTGAGCAGGGGGTTGGACTAGATGACCTTCTGAGGTCCCTTCCAACCCTGATATTCTATGATTCTATGATTGAATCTGGGATCTCTGCGGCTAAATGCATGAGCCTCTACTGTATGAGCTAAAAGGCACATGGCTATTAGCTAAGGCTGTAGCAGACTCATCAACCTCTCTCTAAGTGGTCTTGGTGCCACTGGAACACCACACCCAGGAGGTGTGTGGGTTACATATGCAGTCCTTGGCCTCTCTGCTGACACTGTCAACCGAGGTTCCAAGCACTGCCATTTGGGATAAAGTTACCTATCCACTACAAACTGATCAGATTCTACCAGCTCACTCATTATGCATGGTAGCCATCAAATAATCAACAGAGGCTAATGAGTTTGGTCCATTTCCAATCTACCTAGTGACCTAGCGTTAAAAGGATAAACATCCTTTTACCAGTTCCCTGACCCATTCAGCCTTTTGGTTCTAGTACCATTTTACCAAATGACTTCCTTTTTCCTCTCCAGATATGTTCTAACTAAAGTCAGACAAACCATTGTCAATTTAAAAAAAGGTTGGCATTTTTGACATCTGAGTGTCTCTCATTCCTTGACCGATGAATTAGTACCTTTTACCTGGTGTCTGGGGAAATGTAGCAGGCCTCCACGATTGACTGAATATTGTGTACTTTAATTAGAAAAAAGCAAAATCATACCCACGGTTATCATAAAAAGCAATTGTAACATCAGAGATATTGGGAGAAAACTAAAGATATAGCTATTACTCTACTAGTTCTTCTCTGGTTAGTATGCCAGTAAAAACATGGTGGAAATGCCATTACCTGCCTTTAACACATAATTGGACCTCTGCAATGTAATGTACCCCAGCATATGTCAGGTGAGGAATTTATCAAAGGCTTAGCTAAGACTTTTCGTTAATTCTTCAGCATATCCCATGAAAGTGAGAAAGTTGCAGTCAGAATGGCATAGGGAAAGAGCAAACTGTACAAATCAGCAGATGGGGGTTTTCTTAGGTAATTATACCTGAAAGATCACTTGAAAAATTCTCAAGAGAGTGGGTCTGTCATTGGCATCAGTTAAATGCTGCAGATGTTTCCTATGAAATACCACTAGCCATACAACAATTGAGTAGTTGCACATATGAAGTATAATAGCACTCTGATCACTGAATTCTTTTGTGGGGTGCTAGAATAGGTCTTTGTTATTAATAGTTTTCACTGGTGTCCTGTTTGCAGTCATTAGATTGTTAAATGTATCAACCACGGAAATTAATATTTAAGCTGGCAGTGAGTTAAATAGAAAACACAGATACCATTTTCCCCAGAGTGTAACCAGTTTTACTGAGCCTAGGAGCTATAATGTCAAATACAACTATTGCCTTATGGTGCAACTATCCATAGTAAGGTCTTGTGATAGTTTCCTTTGGCTACTGGCTGGATCTGAGAGGTCCCCAACATACTTGAAAATATATTTGTCTTCAATATATATTGATAAAATAGAGGCCGTAAGGAAAAAAGAAACAAATAGCTTCATTGCTATCTTGAGCCCGGCCTGTCTACCTGGCCTGGGAGGCTCGCTCCCAGATGCATTGTAGACATATCCAGGGGCCAGGGCGGCTCTAGGCATTTTGCCGCCCCAAGCACGGCAGGCAGGCTGCCTTTGGCAGCTTGCCTGCGGGAGGTCCCCCATCCCGCAAATTCAGTGGCAGCCTGCGGGAGGTCCGCCGAAGCCGTGGGACTAGCGGACCCTCCGCAGGCAGACTGCCAAAGACCCTCGCGGCCACTGGCAGAGCACCCCCCACAGCTTGCCACCCTAAGCATGCGCTTGGGGTGCTGGTTCCTGGAGCCGCACCTGGACATATCTCAGGGGTATGTCTTCCCTGCAGAGTGAAGGTGTGTTTGTAGCATGGGTGGGCATGTACTCAGAAGCTAACCCATGCTGAAGCCTGTGCTGTCACATCTGCACTACTGTTATCTGTGCTAGCTAGATTAAAGCTAGTATGGCATGCTACAATCACACACTCGCAGCGTTAACATGCACTAAAGGACTTGTCTTCATCGTAGTGTTAGCTTGAGGTATACCTTGAGTTAAGAGGTACTTTAAACTCATGATAGCTGGCCCCTCAGGGTATGGGTTGAAGCTCGAGCGCTGCCGGCACATGAGCTAGTAATGTAGTGGGGACACTGCTAGGAATTATAGCTCGAGTTAGCACAACTCATCACCTGCTAATCCAGCCACTCTGGTAATCCAGCATGCTGTGTAGCTCAAGCATTGTTTTGCAGTGTGGCTATTCTCATTCTAGCTAGGTTAGCACAAGCGGAATAATTTCAGAAATATGAATAAGCACAGATTCATCCATCACTTGGTGTCAAAGTGTCACTAGGATCCTTCTCATCCAGAATACTATATGGCCATCAATAATAAAACAATATGATATAGTCACTAGCACTGGGGTTAAAGGAAGTAAGGCACCCAACTCAAGCTGAAAATCAATGGCATTTGGGCAACTAACTCCGTTCAGCCCCTTTGAAAATCTCAGCCTACATAATTTTACCAAATTGATTCCAGTTAGTACTGCCCCAAATCCTCCTACCTCTGCATGTAT
This sequence comes from Gopherus evgoodei, assembly GCF_007399415.2. Classification (NCBI taxonomy): domain Eukaryota; kingdom Metazoa; phylum Chordata; order Testudines; family Testudinidae; genus Gopherus; species Gopherus evgoodei. The sequence continues at coordinate 19,518,280 of NC_044329.1, read as the reverse complement.
TGCAAATCATGATTAATTAGCTTCAAAACACTTTTTCGTTTGAATGGGAGGGAAGGTGAGTGGGTGATTGTAGAAGGGAAATGTACAGCGGGGACAAATAAATCTTAGAAACAGAGGAAAGGAAATGGAAAAGCAAAAAAGAAAAGAATGTACTAACTAGATAAAAGGAGAGAAAATAAAAGGCATCAAAGTCTCTGAAGTTATTGTTCTTTCCCTTTAAAAAATTCAGCATTGCTAAGGGATTTCGTAATTTTACTATGTAGCCATCTCTTTCTCTTGGGATCTATGCCCTCTTACCTTCCCTTCGAGCCAAACGCAACTCCTGCTCTGTATAGTTAATAGAAGCATATAAAGAGGTGAATATGCAACAATGAGGTGAACTCAGTGGCAGCAGAACATAAAAAGAGACGGTAATAATATCAGGGTATGACAAGAAAGGATATTTTATATAGCTCTTGCCATAGAGGACTGGGAATCAGAAGTGTGTTACTGGCTCTGCCACTGACTCCCTACTTGGCCTTGGATAAATCACTTAATCCACTTTATCCTTCAGGGCAAAAAGTAACCACTGTCTAAAACAGGTACAGGATGGAGGTCGTATGAATTATCCAACACTGGTCTCTATTGGAAATAGGATTCTTGACCAAAGTGGTTTATTCCTACCTGACATCTTACCTCTTTTATGTTGCTGTGAAGGCCATCATCTTGTCTGACATCAGAGACTGAACTAGAGATATCCACAGGTAGAAGGATAAGTCTCTGCAAGTGGAGCTGAAGAGCAGGCACTCAAGCTGACAGCAGTAAAAAGACTCCCATCTTCTATGGATCAGGTGTTCAGGGGGACAGGTAAAACACACCCCAATCAGCAAGTCCCTTACATTTATTCTATACTGGACTTCCCCCAGAGCCATTTTAATTTAGGGCCAGATTCAGCTACGCTTATTTATTTTGAATAGTACGTCACTCCTTGCACATTCCCATTGAAATCAATAAGACTACTCACTCAATAGAGTACTGGTCAGTGTGAGTAAGTGTAGCAGAATCTGTCCCTTATTGAGTTATTTATTTTCATTAGTGGAGGGTCATTTAGTTTCTGAGTAATTGAGATACTGGGTCATATAATGGCACTTGCAAAACTATGAATGATGGACATTTCCTCCTCCACAGCTTGTTGTAGGAGAGTTTTCTGCTTCCTTTCCTTTATGAGAAATACATATAAAAATGGAGGGAAATAGTTTTAATACCAATATTACCCACAGGGATGTGGTCTTTAATGTGGTTTTCTTTGAGGTGTCTCAGAGTATTATGCACAATTACCTCATGTAACAAGATGTGTGGCTAAGCAAAAACAAATGCAATGGCAGCTCCTTGCCACAAAGTGAAAAGTACGACAGTTTTCCAAGGGGGAAAACCAATATCAATCCATTAAATGGCCCATCCAACAAAAAATGAGTAGCAGACAGCTAAATGATCACAGCAGGCAGCAAGAACCATATGGAGTACAACCCAGCGTGGCATATTATCTTAATAGCACAAAACCTCTGGACCAAGTTCAAGAGAGTCAAGTAGGAATTTAATTCTTTATATAATTAAAATGTACCACAAAAGAGCAACAGTTTTTAATTACATAAAAGTGAACAATATTGAGCATATGGGCTGGATTGACAGCCCTGGAGACAAGTGCTCTCTTTGAGTGTCATCCTGAGAAGTGTTAGGTATGTTCTTCAAGGGGCTAAGCACCTCCTGAGAGCTACTGCTCAACACTGAAATCAACAGGCACTGAGGGTGCTAACCACCTTGCAAGAGGTACTTAGCATCTCACAGGACTGGGCTTGTTATCCACAATGGAAGTACAGTAGTGATGCAAACTTCTCCATACCATTCTTCCATTGTGCCATTGCTCCCCACACCTGGAGGAACCATCTCTAGAGGAGAGTTTGGTCTCCATGGCCATTTAGTCCTTTGGACGCTCAGCTTTACTTAGAATCTAGATCAAGCAGCAATATAGACCAATGGGACCTGTGCTCGCCACAAGTTGAGAATTAAAAAGGAGGGCAGCTATATACATTGGAGTATATTATTTGTTGATTAAACAACCTTAGCAAATGTGGTATAGGTAACTATGCAAATATGCCATAGGGAAGAAATTATGATTCTGGGTCCATCCATCCATCTGTAATACCCATCACTGTAAGGTAAAAGGTCTGACCAAAAGTTTATTGAAGTCAACTGAAATGTTTCTCTTAACTTCAGTAGGCTTTAGATCTAGCTCTAAATGCTTTTGCCCACATTTTTAGCTGGTGTAAACTGGTATCGCTGCAGTGATTTTTAAGAAACTGCACTAATTTATACTATCTAGCCTTTTAAAAATAACTTGGCAAGGGCCTCGTGTGGTGTAAATCAAGTGCTGACTTACACCAGCTCAGAATCTGGCCCCAAAAGCTGTTGTCCTGCTTAGCTGAGAAGAGCAATGTTGGGGTGCAATTTTGAGATCTTATAGAATAAGAGACTTAATTAAAAAAATTAAAGTAATCTAGACTGAAAATACATAAGACATCTCATTTTAATCAAGATATCTTTAATAATTAAAGATATAGCACTTTAATAAATATGCATTTAAGTCTAGGCCTACAAACTCATTTCAAGTAAATAGCCAATTAAAAGCTGACAAACACGACTCTGTGACCAATGTATTAATCATAATTCTTCAGACTGATTCTATACTGTTATTCCAATTGAGCAAACTGAAGAAAGAAGTGGTTACACAACTGTCTCAAGGTCAGCAAGTCAGGGGCAGCCTCAGGAACAAAACTCAAGTGCCTTGGCTCTCATTTCACTGAATTAACAAATAGAAAACAATGTCACCTTTTGATTGCGTCATACTTAATCATTAGTACATGCCATGCCGCGAGAGTTAGCAACATTAATTCTGTGGAGTATATAATAAGTAAGAGCAAAAATAACTTCAACAAAAATGGAGGAAATAGGCATTTTTTGGGTTTTTTCCCAAATGACTGGAATTTCTAATATACTGAACTGCTTAATGATTCACTGAACTCTGTTTGATTTGAAAGACAGAAATTCTAAGAGATTTAAAGTACTGTTCTTTTTGAGCAGCAATTACTTGCGATTTAATCAGCTATGCATTTACTAAAAAAAAAAAAAGTAGAAGCTATTTTACGTAGGAGAACAAAATGACTCACTAAATGAACCTTCACCACAGGGAAAAAAAATTTATATTACCATCAAAGTAGTGAACGTGATTCAAAGAAATATGCAACGAAACTTGACAGTGAAGATTTGTGGGCTGGAAAGTCACTAAGTTCTTTCTGCAGCCTTCAGCCAAAGAAGATCTAATGTTTGATTGTGCTGTCAGATATGAAGCTTGTATTGCAGTTACTGAAGATATGGAGATGTGTGGAGCATGAGGATGCAGATCTGTATATTAACCTTTTTATGTCTTGTCCACTTGTAATTCTAAGACCACCTTTTAACGCAGTTTGGAATTTACCAATAACAACAGCTTCTGCCGTAGTTGGTAGTTAGGATAAAATTACATTGGCTGCTAAGTCTCATGGTTGGGGAAGAAATCTGACCCACAGTAAAGCTGGGTAAATAATGAAAAAGTGCATCAAATACCTACAGATATTATATTGTAAATCTTTTTTATTGGCACATCTGCCTGCAACACATTAGGGCACAGGTCACTGTTAAGGTTTCCATCAGTTCTGTGTCACTTGACCTACAGAAGTAATTGCTAGGAACTACTTATTTCAGCCACTAAAGAACAACTTGACACACACTTTCCCAGTAGGTGATACAACTGTTTGCTGGACAGCAAAAGTGTATCAGAGATCAGGAATCCTGGATTGCATCTGGGAGAAGAGTGTGGTTTAGTGATTAGAGATAGGATAATAAAAGTAGATTCATTATGGAAGGTGGTGTGACTGAAGGTGGTATGGCTGAATAGCTATGATTTGGATCTATCATGTGACAGTCCTTGTTTCTGTTCCTGACTCTACCTGCAGTGACCATTCCTCCACCTTCTCTTCCACCCCCAGGCACCTTGAGGAAGTGTATTGCATCGTATGTACAGCACTATACATAGCATCACATGAAAGTGATGGAAGAAGTGTTCTTTAGTACACCCTCCATTTTGTTACTCAATGTGGTCATATAGCCTAAAGTAATCACATTTGGGGAAAATGTATGAATGGCTAGATGAACAATATAGACATCATCCTTCTACCTCTTGATCCAGAAATTTGCTGGAGGAAGGCTGGGAAAAACCTAACATGGGACATATGATATTTAAATTTGTGTTGACTTCAACATTTATTTTGAATTGGTGAACATAGGGCACTGTCCATAGACAGACTGACATCGATTATGCTAATTTTAAGACTATGCTTTGAAAAGGCTTTTTGACAATAGCGCACCTAACTTATTGGATACCACAGAGCAAAGGCATGTTTATGAAGATATGGGTAACATTTGCAAAAAATATAAATCGACAATTACTTGCCTTACTCAACAGGCAGCTATATACTTTTGTAGCTGGATGACAATGTGGAAAGTGTCCACTCACCAATGGACACATTGTGTGTTAATATTATGTACTCTGTCTTGACAAATACAAATGTTTACTTTTAATAACACCTTGAGGTTAAAACATCAAAGCTAGAATATGTGTTCTACTTTAATGGCACAGAGGAAGAAAATTCTCTAAGGGGAAATTTTGGAACCCAGACAACAACTTCATGGTTCAGCCTCAGCCTGTGTGGTATTCATTTACAACACCAGATAGACAGGAATATTGTTATTTATTTAGGAGAATTTTTCCCACCATTTTATCTCTCTTTTCAAGCAAGATCTATAACACAAGAATGGTACAATATATAATGAGCAGAAATGGACTGAGACACAGATCCACATTATCCACTGAAACCTGGCCTCTTTGCACCATTCAGGTGGTACAAGGGGGCTGGAATCCAGCTGAAAGGGGCTACTAGGATAAAACTGGAGGAGGCCGCTCCTCTGCTGGCTCCTCCCCTCACCCCGCCATGTAAAGGGTGTGTCAGGATGCAGGGAAGGATGCAGGGAAAAGCAAAGAGTGTTGTGGCAGAGCAGAGCTATCCTCCTTTGGCCTAGGTTCCATTAGAGACCTTAAATCAGTGGCTGCTCTGACTCTTTCCAGGGCTAGGGCTGGGGCCTGTGCAGTTTCATCTTCTCCAGCAGCCAGGCTGTCTTGAGAATCTGGTCCACAGAGTTTGGATTGGAATCGTGGTCTCTCTTGATCAAAGTGAGAGGATGTTAGGGGAATGAGGAATCATTCTGTTGAGAAATTAGGGTGCACCAAAACACTCAGTTACATTTTAAACAATAGGGATGGGCCCAAGATTCAAAGCTAGCATCCAAATCCAAACTATCACAAAGTTCAGAGGCTGCCGTTCATCCCCTCATAGGGCTAGGGGACAGGCTAAAGTTGGGGTTCGAGCCAAATTTACCCAAGTCCAAGTATATTGAGATACAGGGTTTTGGCTGAGCCCAAACTTTCTTAAAAAATTGTCATTGACTGAGTCTAAACTATGCCTTGCACATTGAGCCACACGTCTGGTCTGCTAAACTGCTTCTTTAACAATTGTTACTCTGCCTGAGACAGCTATTAAATTGTGATAGAATAAACCAATGCTTCACTAGATAGGAACAACTTGCAGGGCAATGACTAAGAGAGAGGTTTTTTTTGCGAAGGGGGAGGAATTAGATTTCTCATTGTTTATTACCATGTTTTATTTATTTTACAGTGTTTTTTGATACATTCTATTTTGGGTTTTCTATTTTCTGACATTAGCAGAATTTTCTTCCATCAAAGGCAGCCTCCCCTACACCCAAACTTTTAGATTCTCTGAACTTGATTCTGACACTGCTGACAAGTGCATTAGAACATATTGGTGATGTGCAAAGTACCCAAGGGTATTTTACTGTTTGTTGCCTAATTTGGGCTTTCTGAATTATGAACTAGAGATGAAAGACTAAAGTACTAACTTTCAGAAAGGCACTCAATCCATTTACTATATGTACCTCTGATCATTCTGAAGAAAGCTAAAGATGGCATGTCCCATTAGTAAACAAACCTGTGATATTTTCAGTGACGAATGTACATGCTATGAATATCATAACCTCTTCCTCTCTTCGCAACACACTTGTCCAAAAATGTCCAGAATCTCTATATTAGCTTTTCCAATTTTTATTGATTTCAAGTATAGATGCTTATTTGGTTAGATATTTCCAAGACTGTACTATTAAAGCAACAACTTTGTCTGGACCAATGGCCTCATGGTAGTGATAGACCTTGTAACGTGGGAGACTCTGGATCACTTTCTGCTTCCAGTGTCCTACCTACTAGTGGATGGGAATTCTGCAGAGGGAACACACTGGAGAGGGAAAGGAAATGTGTTGCTCAATAGTGACATCTCTTGGCTCACTGAAGATCAGTGTTGGCCAGAGGAGAGCCCAGAAGCTTTTCCTTAGAAAGGAAGTTGGAGGTTTTTAAAACCAGTTTGGACACTTGTCAGGGATGGTCAAGGTTTAATTGGTCCTGCCTCATAGCAGGGGGCTGGACTTGATGACTCTTGAGGTCCCTTTGAGCCATTTGATTCTATGAAGTAACCTTCTGTAATATTCTGCTCTCTAGATGCAATGTCGTAGTTCTCCCAGCACTTCCCTAGCAATAAAACTCTCAGTCTTCACAGATTCACAAACATCCCTTTTGATTTAATAGGATTTATATAGTATTCTGGATAAATGTCAGAACATCTTTCTCTGATTTTCAGTGGAACATCTGTACCGGTTGTTTTTCCATCAACACAATAATTCTATTGCCACTGTCAGTGCAAAAGCCCTTTCTTCTTAAAGCAGGCTGGGTCAGTCATCCAGTGTCTCATCTCATCTTACTACAGGTTTAAACCCAAAACATTTCTTTGTTCTTTAGCTTTCATTTCATAATTTCACCAGTCCTCTGTTATTTAATTACACAACTGGATTATTCAACTACGTGAAAGTTTTGGGTTGCAGTTTGTATGAAAGATGCTAAACCTAAAGGAAGAACAGTTTTATTGCAGTGAAGACAAGATGTGCACATTCTTAAGTACTAGGTGAACATGACTGGCTGAAACTGAAATCTCAAATTTGAAACCACCCTAGTTTGGCCTGTGTCAGATCCAAAACTAGAGGGAGCCTCTTGTATGGATCCAGTTTGGATGTCACTCAAGATGGCAGAAATCTTATGAATATAGCTGCTCTTGAGAGATTTCTTCCATTTACAGTGGAGGAAATTTTACAAGTTCAATTACTATCCCTGCATTACTTCTATTTTAGGCCAAAACTTCAGGATAATAAGTCCAGAGTGCTTGGCACTCTATAGATCTTGATTGTTACTAATACCAAACTAAACCTAGTCTAAAATGGATCTGATTTAACTCTAGTTCTGAGTACTTGTTTCTCTGTGTGTCTCTCTAGGCATTTACGGTTGGATCTTGCAAGGCACTGAGGGTTCCTATGAGGTGCTGTGTATGCTCAGCTCCCAGTGGCTTCAGAAGGAGTTTTAAATATGTATGTTATGATTGTATCTACACAGCCAGACAAGTCAAGTGTATTAGTCTACGTGTCTTAACCATTCAGTAGCTGAGAGAAAGTCAATGTGCAAGTCCTCGAGGAAACCAAGTAGCCTTTGCTGATGGGTGCAGCCTGCAAGTGTGTAGCATACATCTTCTAACTGGCCACAGCAGCAAAGTGGGGAATCACAACACCTCTTCATCATTAGCAGCACATCTCATCAGTTCACATCCAAAGCAGCTGAGCTTCACCCAGAGATGTCAGAGAAGTTCAAAACCAGGAGGCTGCATTGTTGGATTTGTCAGGAGATATGCATTGGCTATGTTTGAAGCTTGTTTTTGCCATCTGATGCACCACCCAGCGGTGATATTGAAGAGTTAAGGGTGCTTGCAGATTGGGACCTTATATCGTGCTCATCACTTTGGCTCATCTTTAGAGCTCACCAGGATATGCATAACTGAGTTACTTTTGGATGGATTGAAGATAGCCAGCAGTTGGTATGGTGAAAGAGGATGGGATATGGAGGTTGCAGACATGAAAAAGCAATTATATCTTTCGCTTAGAATTAAAATAAATATAAGATGTGGTTTCACTTTTGTTTTACTATGTGAAAATCTATTACTCCTTCCGTTAATTAGATATTAACCATTTTTCCTAGCCATGTCATTGCAAAGACAACAGAGCAGAGAAATAAAATCCATGCTATTCACTCCAGATTAGAATGCAGCATGTATACTGTCCTTTCACACAATAACAAACCCCTTCACCAGCCAACTGAACTTCCATACTTTCTATCTCTGTTCACCCATAGCCTAATTAGCTCTCTATTAAGCTGCATACCTGCAGTGGCTTTACCTTCACATCACTGTGCTATAGCTCTTCTTAACCCCCAGCTCCACTTATGCTGTTACTGTTGAATTGCAAAAAATTATCAGAGTTGCTTGAGTGCTCACAGCAACCAAATCCCTCTGGTGCATCTTGCCCTTCCACGGAGGAGAGCAGGGAATGTATTGACTGGCTCTCTACTCTATACCACAATCTATTTTCAGAGCCCATTTTTTCTGAGAAACAAGATTGTGCATGGTAGACAAATCCTAGAAGGAAAAGTCACTTCCCTCTGGTTTGGTAATCTAAAATATCTTTAATTTTGGCTTCCTTCTACAGAGCACAGAACTGCTACATCAAGTTAATTTTGCAGTCTCTCTGAATTGCACTGAGGTTTATTTAGAAAGGAACCAAATTTAGACCCATTAGATCACACCAGACAATACACTGTACTGAACAGAAAAAAACTATTCTGCTGTTAAACAAACTTGGTCTCTGAAACTGCTGAATTATATATGTGAAAGCTAATCAAAATGCTCCCTCAGATGCATTTAAAAAAAAAAGGTCAATTACTGGGAAATTCCTAAAATGTGTGGCTTTAAAAAAGAACTGCAGCTATTGCAAAGATGAAATGTTTTATCCATTTTTCACACATAGAAAACCAGGGTAAAAGGAATGCAGGTACTTACTGTAGATTCTAGAGAATATAATACAGTGTTAAGACTGCCAGCCCTGGCTTGGCTGCAAAAAGACTTATCTAACTAAACTGAAACCTGCTCAAAATGTAGGTCAGTTCACTTTCACTATCAGCTGCCGTACTCACATAGCCTGTTCTTTTGCACTCCTCCTCCAAGCCAGGCATGATTTGCCGGTATGGTGGGGTCAGGCCGCCTACGTCCAGAGCAGCTGCTTAATCCCTTTCTTACTGGTACGGGGCTGGGATACCCCATCACAATGTCCAATATCATGAATATTCTCTTTGTGTTCACTACACTGATTCCTATCTCTTCTCTATAATGAGGAGCACTACTGCTTGATTTGTGAGGTGCTCTCGTTGTGAGTGCAATGGCACACCTATCCCTATTTCAAAATAAAGATCCAGATGTACCTAGTCTTAACATATGCATTCAGGGAAGCAAGACCCTTCTCTGTCCCTGTGGGGCTCCTCATTTGGGTTCCCTTGATCATATGCTTTAGGAGCAGGGAGGAGAGAGTCTGACACCTAGTAGTCCCCTCTCTTCATTAACAGAGAGAGTGGGGATAAAGAACACTATGTAAAGTGCTGAAATAAGGGAGGCCAGGGAGAAATTTGTCTCTGTGAATTATCGTCCCCCGCCCAGCACTCCCCCAAGAGTGGAACACCACTCCGCCACCATTCAGAACATTGAGCAAAGGCTCAATTTAGCTCCACGCCCTCATTTTCTCAAGTTATATTCTGATTGGATGGTCAGGATTTTGCAGTGACATCATACCACTATTTAAATCACAACATAGGGCAATGGACTGGGAGTTTAGGCCAGTCTCAGACAGCTTAGGTTCTATTCTGAGTGGAGCTGGTTGGCATATTATTGACAAAGCCTTTTTTGTCAAAAATGCTGTTTCATCAAAGCCAAAACATTGAGCAGAAATGTACTGATTTCAGCGAAGTTTTTGATGGGATGTTCTCTGAGGCTCAGGGTGGATTTTCCAGTCACTTCTGGAAAGAGAGAGAGACCAAGACTCAAATAAAACTCCTGGCCTTTTTCATATGATACAAAAATATTTTGCAAAAACATTCTAAAAGTTTTCATTTTTCTCCAATGTGCAATGAAAACTAAATTTCAAAGCGTTGATATTTATCATGAAATGAAATTGTTATTCTCAGGAAAACTCTAATTCTGAGCTCTGTCACGGGTTCACTATGTAGTCTAAGTTTTCAGCACTGCCTGCCCATTTTGCTGCTTCCTTTTTTGTGGCCCTAATTTGAGATATCCAGGATCTAATGTCCCAAAATGGCTGAGCACCCTACTGCCCACGTTAACCTCGCTGCACCTTTGATTCCCTGTTCATAGAATATGGAGATAATGATGCTTACCCTCCTTTGTTAGGTGCTCAGAGATCTATCCATGAAAAGCTTTATAAATCATTTATCATTGTTATTGCCCCATTCATCCCCACAAAGCAGAGCTTTGACATTAACAGCTTTTTTTATGGCAATAGCCATGCATATTCGCGGTATCGATATGCCTATTCTATTAATGAGCTCTTTGGAAAATAACAAAGAAAGATGTTGACCCCATTATTTTAACTGATTTTTTGATATAACAACAGAGGTAGGAAGCAACCTGGGTTGGTTTAGTTTGTTTGGATTTTGATTTGTTTTTTCTCTCCAGACAGCTCTGCTTCTCTTCAACGTCTGATATTGCTTTTGTCAGTGTAAGCAATTTTGTGTATACTGATGTTTGTATTTAATTGTTCGTATTTGCTGTCCCTGCTTGAATTCCTTCTCAGAGTCAGATATATGTAATTATTATACAGTGCATAAGATTGTCAGAGACTGAGAAAATGAAGCTTTCAACTTCAGGACTGGAGATCTGAGGGGGATTGTTAGTGAACCATGGAACTTTTCGCTTCTAGTTTATGAGTTAAAAATCAGCCCAGGTCAGTAGTGACCCAAACGTGATACTCTTTGGTGGCCTACACTAAATGAATTTGTTGGTCTCAGCCAAGTTAATAGTATTATTATTGTTATTTGTATTGTGACAGCACTAGGAGCCCAGATATGGCCCAGGGCCCCGTTGTGTTAAGTGTTGTACAAACACAGAACACAAAGATGTTCTCTGTTCACAAGACCTTACAAACTAAGTAAGATAGGTGTCCACAGCACAAAATCCACTACTTCAGCTGGAGCTCTTTTTGAAAGTCTCAGCCACATGGGCAAGGAAACACTGGCCTTCTTCTTACACACTTACAGAGGGTCCATCCACAGGAGCCACAATGTCTGTAAAGTGGGCATTGCCACACCCCTTTGGTGGATAAATAGTCTAAGTCCACATACACTGTCAGTCCAGCGCCTCTTGCAAGTACTACATTCAAATGAAACATTAAAAGTGCTCTTGTGCAGTGTTGTAATTTACTGTCTAGAAACAAAGAGCCATATTCACTCCTACTGGTGCAAGGAGGGATAATTTACCGCAGCCTGGCCTGCTGTATCCCAGAGGCCATTCACCCAAAAGGGGAGATTCTTCCGACCATCCCTTGACACCCCAGCCAGAAGAAGAGACCTTTAATCTCTCCAGAGGTTCTATTTTTTGGGCTGCACTGCTTGTCCGCAGGAGCCCTGCTATAATGTCACTACTGAGGTTTTTCACTGCTAGAGACTCTATGCCTGCAGTTATGCCAATTTCTACTGAGTCAGTCCCTGAGTCTGCAAAGTTTATGTTCTAATAATAAGGAATTAGCTACAAAGAGTTTCATTTTGGCTGCACATAATGCAGATTTTAACTAATTTCAACCACTTGGGGACATACCTGAGCAACGACCATGCTCACTAAGAGCATTCTCCAATATATCCCTATATAGATACACCCCAATAATATTCTACAATCACCTCAAATAGAGATAGCCCATAAAGATATCTGTTGTCATACAATAATAATGTACACTGTCGTACTGGTCAGTCTGTTCTACAAAAGCTATGTGATTGCAAGTTGAATGGCATGACAACTCCAATAAAGCAGTTGGATTGTGATACTGCTATCCTCTGTGATACTGGGGAGATACAAGTGAGTGACGGTGGTAGAGGCCCTACTATCAGTTGCTGACACAATTGCATGCATTTGAAAAGTCTGTTTAGAAGGCAACTGCAGCTTATTCGTTAGGGCCAGTGACAGGAAGCCAGACCAAGCCACGGAAAATGAGCTGACTAAGAATTTGGGAAAGAAAATTAGCTATCCTAAAACACATGCCAGGTCCAGAAGCAGCTCCATACCGATACCTGTTCATGTAGTCATGCCACCAGCATGACAGCTTCAAATGCTTTTCTTGGAAGTTACCATAATACGGAGACCTATTTCATATGAAGCAACATGTAAGAAGCCTGGAATGCTGGTGGAAAACTCATTCTTTATCAGAGCACTTCCTTCCTCGAGATATTTTGCAGTTCTAATGGAAGGGAGTGGAATGACAGATAGACTGGCAGTGTTGCCAACTCTCTTATTTTACTTCATCTTTCATTATATTTAGTGTCTTTTTTAATGTCCCAGCTGCTGGAATCAAGAGAGTAAATGAGAATCTCAGCTTTTTTTTCTTTAAATGTAAGTTTCTTGCCCTCATGGTTGCGGAGATAAGCTTGAAAACATGAACCAAATGCACCTTGATGGCTTGGAAATCAGAAGACAAATAAAAAGGACCCAACATTTATAAATTTTTTTAGATATTTGATCATTTGTAAGCCAATCTCATGATTTTGTAGGGCCTCACTCATGACTTTGGAATGCTTGAGGTTAGTCAGAGGGAGAGAGAGCATGAGCTGGCCCACAAACATTTTCCCATCCTGCAAACATTTGCAAGATTTTGAAAAATTATCCTGTCCTGAATTGGCACAAATAGTTCAAATCTCAAAAATTTTCAGGAACAAACAAAAAAAATAGGCTCTAGTCAATCAAAACATTTTATTTTGATAATTTTGAAACATTTCAGTTGATTTCAACTTTTAAAATAATTTTAAAACTATAATTAACTAAAATTTAAAAAAGAAAAGTCATTTCAAACTAGAAAAACAATTTTTTTCAAGTCAAGAAATTTGTGGCAACCAACCCTTTCCCATGAAAAGTTTTGTTTTTGACAATTTAACATTGTCAATGAAAAAATGTTTGGTTGAAAAAGTCCCAACCTGATTTAATAGATGAATAAGTAAGATTTTCGTTAGTGTCATGTTGGGACATATTTGTCCGCATAATATATATATATATGCTGCGCCATTGTCAATTTCTTCAATACATAACTACTAAAAACATTTCTACTCAGAGGCAGCTGTGCTCAGCAGTGAAATTGGTCTTGAACAAACTCTCCAAATAGCACAGATTCTTCATCTTTCAAATTCAATGCTTATGAAAAAGCCATCAAGTGAAGTGAGTACATAAATACTGCAGTGGGAGACAAATACTATGACAAAAAAGACTGTCATGAATTTCACTTCATAACATTTGCTTTCTTCCTTTCATTCCCACTCACCTTGCATTCCCATAATTCTCTCTATCCCAGTCAGATTCTTCCACTACCCTATTTCTTTGTTAAACCATCTACATGTAAAGGTTGGGCCTGTAATTTACTAGCTTCCACCTCTTATGCCCACCTCGCTTTATGTAATTGTACAGTTTGGAGACCTTTGAAAATGCTGTCAGCACTGCACCCTACTGTTCTCCCTACACCACACCTCTGTCCTGTTACTTTGTATCTCCTCCTGCAGGTTCTGTAGCCACAAAATAAACTTATTTTCCATGTCCCTTTAATGCTAAAAATATATACACATTAGCATTATGTAAATAATATAAAATATATTGGTAGTTTTATGAAAATATATGTGTGAAAGAGAGAAAAGGGGCATACCAATTTCTCCATTTTTGTTTTGTATTGACTTACTTATAGTTTCTCTATGGCCCACTGGATGCTCTGCAATCTCTTGCTCACTACATCCAGTGCAGTTTTGCATAGACTTAACATTATGACTGTTTGTTGAACTCAACATCTATACTTTACGCTTGGGGGGTTGTCACATTTTGTTTCTTAATTGTCATTAGGTGGAGCTGGTCTGCAAAATATTTAGTATTGACCAAGGGTTAATCCATCACTGACTACCAATTAGTAATTAATTCATTTGAATGCATATAATACAGACATTAGAGATGGAGATGGCCAGTTAGCTCTTCCAGCCCCCCCGTCCCTGCAGCTAACAGATATATAGACCTTGATTCTTTTCGTACTCATATCAGTCTTAGAATGGTGTGACTCCAGTGCAATCAGTGCAGTTAATCTTGATTTTCATCAGTTGGACAGAATAATCTGATCCACGAGCTAAGCCTATAATCCCTAGATAATGAATGTGTCATGCATTAAACTGATATTACCGTGACAGAATATACACTTGTGTTTGCACCCTACCAGCTATTGTAATAAAGTTTGTACAAGGTATGCCTTGTAAAGTATCCTTTAAAAATTCATAACTTGCTGATCAGTAATATCATGGCAAAATGTATATAGCAGCATTATATGTACAGTTATGAACATAAGCTGAAATCATAACTGAAGTATGTTGCCCAGAGACATCTGAGGAGTGGATAAACCAGTTCCTCAGAGACAAAGGGCAAGCTCATGTCTCCTCCAGGTGTCCACAAGGCTGATGGACCATTACCTGCTGAGTGGCCATCCTTTGGCAAGGAAAAGGCAGGGACTAAAATCTACATCTTAGCACAGAAAAAGCATGATATTTCCTTTCTTCATTAGACTGCCTGTTGCCTTGCTCCCAGCTAGAAATTCTTCTCAAAGCAGGGACAGAACTATGAAAAAAGAACACACCAAGAGACCCCCTTCTCTCTCCCTGCCTTCCTCATTCTCCACACCTGAGAAGACAAAATGAAATTTCTGCTGGACTCTGGCAGTGGGGATCCTGACCTGAGACTTTGGTCAGTAATCTGCTGGAGCATGTGACAAGAAAGTTTGCTTTGCACTTAAGGTAGTTTCTTAAGTAGATACTTGTAAGTGCTTTATTTTTATTTTTCTTGTAACCACTGCTGACTTTTATGCCTCATTACTTATATTCACTTAAAATCTATCTCTTTGTAGTTAATAAACTTGTTTTACTGTTTTATCTGATCCAGTGTGTTTAAGTTGAAGTGTCTGAGTAACAATTTAAGGTAATAAAATGGCATAGAAAAGGAATAATGTACTTAATATAATTGTACTATCCAGAAGAGGGATAGGTAATACAGGACATGCATTTCTGGGGGAAGATACAGGACTAGAGGGTGTATTGGGGGCCCCTTGAAGTATAACCAAGGCTGGTGGAAGCCAAGGTATAGCTGGTAGGCTGTAGTTGCACACATACACTCAGGATGTGGCTTGCATGCTGTAAGGCTGGCTGTGAGAGGTCTAGATGGGAGCTAATACAGCAAGGCATTGTAAGGCACCAAGGTTGCAGGGCAGGGTTGACACAGTCCTCCCTCCACTAGCCTGGCTCATGTCCCAGTACTTCACAATTTCACCCAAACTTAACTTTCACTTCCTAACCATATGGGAGGTTCAACTTTTTTTCAGGATAGCCAACATCAGCTGAAAGAGCAGCCTCAATGCAGCCAGCTCCTGGAACCAGTCTATATAGCTGGAGCCAAGAGCTAGGCTCTCAAGCCAGGAGCTGTAACAGACCCATATCTTCTAGAGATCGGGGCACAGAGGAGGACACACAGAACACAAGGTTACAGGGTAAAGTGCTTGATCAAGGAATATTGTTCTGGTTTGTACAAGATCAAACTTCATCAATTAAGGGACACTTCCAGCTGGAAGCAATGTTGAGCAGCACATATCCTGACTATAAATGCAACCAGAATTCACACCAGGACCTTCTAATCTATATGCACCAACTAGGCTGACAGAGATCCTCCCTTTCGATGACCAGTGATAAACTTGTCTCAGCTGGAAATTGGTTTCTACCAAGTGTACCAGATTTCATTTAATGATAATAAAGGTCCATACAGCAGTTGTAAAATGTGAGGGAATTAACTTGATTCAGCTTTGCTGATTGTTGTTTCCTTGCTGTGGTGCCTCAGGGCTGTAATGTGATCATTACAGCTATAGTAAATTTCAGGCTAGCTATTATATGATCAAGAGACCAGGGTATCATGCAGAAAAACATCAAGCTAAATTTAGTGTGAATCACAGGCATAATTTGACTTCTATATTTGGTGGAGGGCAGCTCTAGTCAGGTCAATGTGACCATGTGTGTGCGGGAGGGACAAATTCTACGCCTGCCTGAGGCTTGCATTTGGGGGGGGGAACACCCTCTTGCCCTCCCCCCAAGCTATGCCCATTGTGTGAACCCATTTTTCCCTAAAATGCACAGCAACCCCTTTTTACTTTCCTTTTCATGTTGTAGCAAATCTGTGAGGTGCAGATAATATCAAGATGAAATAAAAGGGGACAGGAGAGAAGGCAAAGCTTGGTGGCTACACAGAAGCCGAATAAACTGGCTTCTAGCTTGGAGTGATGCAATAATCGGCTCAAATCCACATCATAATTTGGGTCACCTTTATCTAGTTGGGAGATGACTATAACAAAGCTCTGAAAATTCCACAAAACAGAAGTAAAGGCAATTGCATCTGGGGTGGAGGAGGGGGTGGATTCTGCGAGAGCATTCCGTATAAGCATCAGTGCAAAAGCTCATGGAATGATGGAGTAGACTTTCACCAATCCAATCCTAGCTCCCTATATACCTCACTTTGCCAGGCCTCTACAATAAAAAGCACAAAAGGGTTTTCTAAGGCAGAGTATAGAGGCTAAGGGGTCTGAGTCTCATAACTATTGACATTTGCCCTACAACACTGCAACATCCCCATGGCCATCCACCCATGAAGATTATATACGGTCATGCAAGGAACAGTCTCAGTGGGAGCCTATTGTCAGTTAGAATGTGGTTGCACAATAAGAATATAAGAACACTGCTGCATACTATAGAGGAGCATTTACATGTTGGACTAGAAATGTGTTCCAAAATTCCCCCCACCCACGCCCCCGGCATGAGCATTTTTGCAACCCAAGGTAGCAGCCATGCAATAGAAGACATCGGTCTCCATCTCTCGTGCTAGATGTGGCAGGTCAGGATGAACAGTATGGGTTGATTGTAAATTGGCAGCAAAGGATTAACACAATATTAAATAACTGATATGCAAAATAAGATCAACTGAATGTACGAGTACAAAAAAGGCAGAGTAACTTGGGCGGCCTACAATGTGCAAGCAAGATTTCAGCACTGGACGCAGCAAGTTTACATGCAAAAATATACACCTATTCCATTTGTGTATGCAGTTCAGGTAATTGTGTACCTAACAGTTGTGGTGTATTGAAAAATGATATGTTATCGCTCTAAATTATATGGGATTTTCCTGGTCCTGCTTGCAAGCTAGGGGTCTTCACAGGGAAGCGTGTGATCTGCATCTTTCAGGAGCCAGTCTGCAAAAAGCTATCCTAGAGCAAGGTGGGTTGAGTTGTGCCTCTCTGTCATAGGGAGCATCCTGCTTTCTCTCTCTCTAGTTCTGATTCTCAAGTGTTACAGTTCTAGATTTTAAGAAATCAGTAGTGTTATGCTGCAACCTTCCAGAAAGCGTATTTTACGTTTTCATCTAACCTCTCTGTTTGTATGGCGTGAACATAACAATCACAGCTGAAAATTTAGACTAAGCAATTTTGCTGCTCTGCTTTTTTATTTATTTATTACTGAATGCCTCTCTGTTCTTACTGAAATTACAGCAGAAAAAAATTGAGTTACTTGTCCACTCATATGCAATTCGGATTTCATTTATATCTGTCCATCAGCATGAAAATAGAATCTTCTCGAATGTGAAAATCCTTCTACTTTTGTTAGCTAAGTGAGAAGCCAGTATTATTAGATATCTAACTATAGATAAATATCCAATTATATTCAATCCTGTGCAAATTCTCCTTATTGAATGATCATTTTCTTACGGAAGAAACTGGAAAAACAGTTTCAGCAAAAACAACGAGGAGTCTTTATGGCACCTTGGAGACTAACAAATTTATATGGGTATAAGCTTTTTTGGGCTAAAACTCACTTTATCAGATGCATGGAGTGGAATATACAGCAGGGAGGTATAAATACACAACATATGAAAAGACAGGAGTTGCCTTACCAACTGGAGGGTCAGTGCTAATGAGCCAATTCAATTAAGTTGGCAAAAACGTAAGCAAAAACTCACACAAGCAAAAACACCAACAATTTGCAAGTTCTTTTCACATCAATCTCTGCAAGCCCGTAAAAATAAACACAATGCTCTGAACTCCTGGGATTATGTCTTACTTAACCAGAGATAGTTAAGAAAAAAATGAAATTTCAAAAAATGTTGAAAAAATGTTTGGGTGATGTCTTTTACGTAAAAAAATAAACTAGCTAAAGTTTTGACTCTGAGCTACTTTGTCTCAGTCACTTAACCTCTCTGTGTCATAACTTCCCAATAAGGGCTTCTGTAAAATAAAGATAATGAGGTGGAATTGTTACACAAGACCCAGCTATATCGTCTAATCCATCTCCCTTCCCACTGTAAGATTGTTCCCTCGAATATCCTTCCTGATTTTAAGGGTTAGATCCTTAGTTAGTAGAAATGGGCATAGCTTTGTTGTCTTCAAAGGAGCTATGCCAATTTACACCAGCTCAGGATCTGGCCCTAAATATCGCAGGAGAACTGCTATGTTTAAATACTTGAGTCTATTAATGGATCTCTCTGTGTGGATAGTAAAAAAAAGTTCTAAATGGTGAAGGTGCTCACAAAAGCATTACATTAATATTTACAAAATACAAGCTCTGTGGATGAAAGGTGCTATGGAGATTTAAAGAATTATTATTACTACAATAAATACCCTCTTACTTTTGATGCTGGCCTGGCAGTCTCTTTCCCACTCCACCTCTAGCTCTTAAATGAGTCATCCTTTATTTTCATGTTTGTTTGTTTTTCAGTGACTTCTTCATTCCCTTCTGCGCGGATTGTTGCTTAACTTTACCTAGTCAACCAAACCAAATTTAACAATGTGGCTTCTAACTAAAATAAATGTTATCCTGTAGCAAAAATCTGTCCACTTCCTTCTGTTACATTATTTAGCAGTGGTGCTAGCTGATTAATTAAAACAAGCAATTGGAAGGAAAAATCATCAAACCACACACCCCCTTCAGCTTTAGTATGAGACAAAGAGAGTGTGTTACACTATTCTTCCTTATGCCAGGTAAATCTGGAATAACTCCACATATGTGAATGGATGTAGATAGGATCTATAGCAGTGTAAATGGGAGCTGAATCTGACTCACTAGATTTTTCTTCTACTAATTTTTTTTTAAATGATGCCTCCCTCAATGAGTGCACGAGAGAAGGAGAGGTCTCAGAAAGCCCTATTTCTGCTCCTCCCCACCCAGTCACACATGGGACAGGCTAATCTGGCTCCCACGGCTATGTAGCACAAACCAGAGCCTGTAGCACTACCCAGATGGCCCGTGGCCTGAGAGGTGTCTTGTCCCTGCCTGAATGTTGCACTGGGAGAATATGGGCTATAGCTCTCTAATTGCAGTAACAGGGTGCATTCCAGCATGCACTAAGGCAGTGGTTCTCAAACTTTTTTACTGGTGACCCCTTTCACACAGCAAGCCTCTGAGTGCCACCCTCCCTTATAAATTAAACACACTTTTTAATATATTTAACACCATTATAATGCTGGAGGCAAAGCGGGATTTGGGATGGAGGCTGACAGCTCACGACGCCCCATGTAACAGCCTTGGGACCCCCGAGGGTCCTGACCCTCATTTTGAGAACCCGGCTCTAAGGAGTATCACTCCTCCCACTCACCAGCGTGGCACAGTTGCAAGAAGACTACCTGAGTCTTTGATGGGATGTATAATGTCTTTATGTTCAGTAATTTAGTTTAATTAAAACGGGTGACAAATCTGCCTTTCCTGGCTATTTGGTTTTTGTTTTGTTTTTTAAAGGGGAAAGGTTCCTTTCTTGACATAATCAAGAGGAAATAAGTTCACATTTCACACTAGTCAAGTCTGCAAAATCACCCCACAGCCACCAGTTTTGTTGGTGCAGCCTTCTTAACTAAACAGACAACATGAATTTGTAGTGACTTTGCTGCTTTGACTAGCCTGCAACTAACAAACTTTTTTTCTCATTGGACTGAAGCAAGGATTTGAATCCAGGACTAACATAAATGAAAAGATTAGTGGTTTCTAATCTAATGGAAAAGCACTGTTCAGTCCCTGAGGGATTCCTATTTAAACAACGAATGACAAGGGTAAACTCCTATTTAAAAATTCCCTTATGGAAACTATGCCAAAACAACTATATTATTGGAAAAGATTTAGCAATTTGAAACATTAAACACAACTCTGAAAGGTGTTAATATCACATGCTAATAGCCAGACCTGATTTCCTTTCATTCAGTTTTGCCCCTTCATTAATTGATCTTGACTTATATTACGCACCCTCACGTTGTTTCAAACTACTCTGCTATGGAATGTATACAATGTAGATTGTTGGGTGATTCAGTGCAGCTAAAAAGAATATATCTTTCCAAGATAACAGTGAGCAAAAACCTAGCTATATTAACACGAAATACTACCAGGCAGAGGGGATACGTACCTTTCTATTCTAGCTGTCTGCAAGGTTTATTTAGTTTGATACTCTCAATCCTACTGTAACAAACCTTTATGCACAGCCCAACATCCAAAAGCAACCCCATAATCAATCAATCAATCATCATCATCATCACCACCACAAAAACACTTACAAAGCATTTACAAAGCATTATTTATGTCCAAATTTCTTTACTAATGTTATCTAAATAATCCTCAAAACAAGTCTGTGAGTAAATGAGAAATTATCTTCATCTGCCAGGTGCATAAACTGAAGCAGAAAGGTTAAGTGATGGGCTCAAGGGTCTCTGAGTCAGTATCAGATCTGGGATTAAAACTCAGGGTATAAGGATAAAACCTTTGTCTGCAGCCGTATTGTAAAACCTAAAGCCTAAAGCCTTCATCTGCGGCCAGAGTAAAAGAGCAGCTGAGCAGCAGCCATTAGCTGAAAAGCAGGAAGTCACATCCACACCTTCCATCTAAATTACATTAAAACAATGTAATATCAGGCTGTTAAGAAGGAGACCCTGTCCTAATGGCAGCCACCATCACCAGATAAAGAAACAGATCTTAAGATGGTTAAAGAAAACTTAATTTGACAGCATTCTGTCTGTCTGTCAAGAAATCACTTATCCATAGTTGTGGTTGTGAAATCCTCATTTCTTTCTTGTTTTGTCATCATGGTCCCCACTTCCCCATTGTTTATCTGTATGATCTCTCTCTGGTTCTTTAACTGTTTCTGTCTGCTACATAATTAATTTTGCTGTGTGGAAATTAATTAAGGTGGTGGGGTGGGATTGGTTAGAGAATTTTGTTACACGATGTTAGGATTGATTAGTAAAATTTTAGTATAATGATTGGTTAAAGTACAGCTAAAAAGGACTCGAATTTCACTATATAAACTGGGGTCCAAAAGGAAGTTATTTGGGGACCAACTCCAGGACACCACCCCAAGATCAGAGCTGCCAGACCTCAACACTCTGCCAATGACACCGTGCAGAAACTGGAATCCCCCAGAAGGACCTGATCCTGACTGGCCACCAAGAAGAGTTAATCTGTCTTATTGGGAGTGGTAAGCACTGTATGGTCACGTGTGCATTCTACTTTTGGTGATTGTTAATAAATAGAGGATAAGGATATTACCGTGTAAGGTTCTTTCACTGGTAAAAGGTCCTGCAAACCTGCAAGGTTACACCTGACCCCTAGGAATGGGGGAAGGGTGGGTGCCTAAATTCCTTGAGCCCTAGGAACTGGGTAAGGGTGAGAGCCCCTAAAGTGTGTGAGTTACAAAGGATTTTGTACAGATAACAGGGGATCCCAGATTCTCACTAGGCCCCTGCAGCTTTCTGTACTATACCAGTGTGTAAGGCATACAGCCAAGATGTCCTTCACAAGGATAATAACAAACCAGTGTGCACAACTTGATCCTACAATAACAAGCTAGTCTGTGACTGTGATGGAGAAAACCCTATTTTGGTGAGGAAGCAGCTATCCATTTCACATTTCAAAGGAGTTTAGGGAACGGGGAGGGCAAAAGGAAAGATGTTTTTAAATGATGAAACATACCTTTACAATCTCTTGAAGTTTATTTTCTGCTGTGAGGGCCACCATTGTACTGAGTCTAGTGTTTGAATGACTGATCTCATCTGATTATAATCCTGACAAGGACTGAACAGCCTCAATTCCTGGTGACTTCAGTAACGGAGGAAAGCTCTCAGCACCAGGCAGGACTTCCCTCCTAATTGGTCATTTTCATTGTATCTGTCAAATTCAGTGCTTTTGATTTTCTTAGTTTCTTTCTTTGGCTCTAGCAATAAGAAAAAAGAAAAGGTGCAGAATGGAAGATTGCACATGAAATGTCAGTGTTGGGTTCTGATTCTTGTTGTTAACCACGATGAAAGATCTGCTATCCAGAATGATCTCTATATATACAGCAGAGACAAAATGTAGGTAGCTGTTTTGGCCTCAGATGGAAAGGGACACAATTCTCAGCAGAACTTTAATGGGTTGAGGTCTACAGGAAAATCTTTAAGCTGTGGTCCTTGATTTTGTATGAAATTTAACCTAGCTGCATTCCCATCTCACCTGCTCACAGACTAGCAACTTATTCACTTGCTGTATAAGAAGTGTCTACTTATTTCAAAGCTTAGACAGCATGTTTTATTAGTTCAGGGATATGCTCCTCTGTACAGGATCTTCCTTCCTGCAGTGCTTAATTTCTGAATCCAGGGCTATTATTAAGGAGGAGGGAAAAATGCTTTCATCTATGTACCCAAATGTCTTCAATTCTCATTAGAAAAGGAGCAAACATTTTCTAGAGGCTCATTCTCTCCTCCTCCCCCCAAATTTTTGATCATAGGCCACCGAAGTAAATTGATTCTGTGCACATCCATCTGTTTGACGTGCAAATTGTGCAATCTCTTTTTAAAAAATGATTTTAAGCTTTAAACTTGTCATTTCAACATAACACTTCTTCTTAATCCACTTGAAAGAGCCTTGAATTTGACACAACCCATTTGAATTTACTCAAATTATAAATTCAGTTGGCACAGTAGCACAGTAGGTTAGTGACATCTCAACTAATGAATCGCACTTTACAGTTCCGTAGCTAAGCAATTAATTGGTTTCTAATTCTTTGCTATATTTAATTAAATGACTGTATTTCTGAACAGTTCCCTTATTTGTTCAGACACATTTTAAAATGTGGTTATGAGTACATTCTGATTTTATTTTTGTCATGTCTTTTAACTTTCTAACATATCAATTTCTCGATGCTAGTAATTATTATCTATTTACCTATTTTAAAAAAAATATGAAGAGTTAGAAGAATGCCATTTATCTGTTAAAATACAAAAGATGAAACAAATCACCCATGTATCCCTCTGGGGAGTCCTGCACATGGTGAGTAAGAGAACCAGATGGATCCTATCATTAGTCATGTACATCAGTATGACTGATGGATAATAGTATGGGCCCTACATGCTTCTCTTTTCCCTCCCACCCCAAACACATAAAGCTGCAGGAAGGGTCTTTTAGCAAAGGTGTCTCAAAGGGATTTTCTCTCCAAGTTTTTCTGCATAAGTCCATCAGGGTGGCAGGAAGACAGGGGGACCTTTCTCCCATGGTAGAAACCCTAGGATCCACACAGAGGCCTTGCATCCCTGCAGCAGATTTGGCCCCAGGTGTCTGGTAGCTCTGTAGGAGCTGCTGTACAGGGACTCCCACCCCCAGACAAGGTGACTCCTATTAACTCCATCGAGGGATCCACAGGAAAAGCAAATTTTGCTGGAATATTTTGTTTGCGCCTCCCCAGTCATGCCCTTGGTCTGTCCCTCACAAAGCTCCCACCTCTTCCTGTGGGTGGATTCTAGACTGCAGAGACCCCTCTGGTGAAGCGCAGCCAGCTTCCCCCAACTCTGCACCTGGAGAGTAGTCATCAGAATTATAGTCTTCCATTGCCTGTAGTGCCACTAGACCAGCCAGCCAGCCGGAAAGCTTGAGAGCTTAGATATCAGGGATCCTCCATTCCCTCCTTTTCCAAAGAAAACAAAGAGAGGTGGGTGGGAGCTAGCTATTTCTCACTGTGGGGGAAAGATCTCAGGACTGCAGGCCCTGGAAAGCAGCAGAACAAATAACATGTCCTTCTCTCCACTTACATTTTGTAAAGCTTCAACTTTTGACCTAAAACTGGTACCATACGTCTTGTCTTGACAAAAAGCAATTTCACTCTATATCAGTCACCTTAGGAACATTCTACCTGCTCATTAAAACTACACCCCTGTCCAACAACCAGCATGGAACATGTTGTGAGGTGCTCTGTTCTGCTCCTGTGTGTCCTATGCTCACAAGCTGCCCATCTGAACACTGTCTGTTCATGGGACAAGGAACTGTGGATATATGTGAATCAAGAATTCTAATGAGAAAGCACCTGTTTTTCATTTAGGATTGGACTCAAGCTTAATTTTCCTCTTCCCCCTCTAAGTGTGATAAACCAAGCTACCTCATTCTAATATACCCAGAGATATGTTCAGTTCTTTGATCATCTACTGTACTAGGACCATCTTCTTGTCTCGACCAGGCTTTTAAACATAAGTCAGATCAATAGAAGAGGTACCAAAAACAGATTATGGAATGACAGAATGGCTTGGTTTAGTGATCTGAGCACAGATCTGGAATCCTCCTTTATAATATCAGCTCTAATGCTTTAATGTCCTCTGAATCTGCATCTCTTCCCTCTTTACCTCAGTTGCCTTATCTGTCTCAGAAGGATATTGTGATGCTTAGTTTATGTTTGGAAGGTGCTTTGAAGATAAAGAGTATAGACAGATGCTACTGGAGCATTTGGGTTTGGAGCATAACCCTCCCTTCCTTCACAGTCTCCTCACCTCAGCTTCACTCCACACTTGCACTTCTTATCTTCTTCTCCCCTGTCTGGTCTCCCTCACCTTTCCCTTTTCGAATAAAA
This sequence comes from Gopherus evgoodei, assembly GCF_007399415.2. Taxonomy (NCBI): domain Eukaryota; kingdom Metazoa; phylum Chordata; order Testudines; family Testudinidae; genus Gopherus; species Gopherus evgoodei. The sequence continues at coordinate 19,492,991 of NC_044329.1, read as the reverse complement.
TCATGGAACTAACTTAGTTGCCATCCCAGAGTTCACTCTGCCTGTGTCTTATGCCTTTTCCTCTACACTGGGTCTGACTTGTCTATTTAGATTGTAAGCTCTTTGGGGCAAGGACAGTCTATTAATGTGTGTTTGTACAATGCCTTGGTTGGACCTTAGGCATTAATCTTATAAACCTCATGTTTTAACCTTATTCCCAGATTCTGGACCTTAGCGTCCAAAATATGGGGGTTAGCATGAAAACCTCCAAGCTTAGTTACCAGCTTGGACCTGGTACTGCTGCCACCACCCAAAAAATTAGAGTGTTTTGGGGCACTCTGGTCCCACTGAAAAACCTTCCCTGGGGACCCCAAGACCCAAATCCCTTGAGTCTCACAACAAAGGGAAATAATCCTTTTTCCCTTCCCCCCTCCAGGTGCTCCTGGAGAGATACACAGACACAAGCTCTGTGAAACTACACAGAGACTCCCCCCTCTCTGTTCCCAATCCTGGAAACAAAAAGTACTTTCCTATTCGCCCCAGAGGGAATGCAAAATCAGGCTAGCAATCCAACACACAGATCTCCCCGATTTCTCCCTCCCACCAATTCCCTGGTGAGTATAGACTCAATTTCCCTGAAGTAAAGAAAAACTCCAACAGGTCTTAAAAGAAAGCTTTATATAAAAAGAAAGAAAAATACATACAAATGTGCTCTCTGTATTTAGATGATACAACACAGGGTCAATTGCTTAAAAGAATATTGAATAAACAGCCTTATTCAAAAAGAATACAAATCAAAGCACTCCAGCACTTATATTCATGCAAATACCAAAGAAAAGAAACCATAGAACTTACTATCTGATCTCTTTGTCCTTACACTTAGAAACAGAAGACTAGAAAATAGAACTACTTCTCCAAAGCTCAGAGGAAACAGGCAGACAGACAAAAGACTCAGACACACACTTCCCTCCATCCAAAGTTGAAAAAATCCGGTTTCCTGATTGGTTTTCTGGTCAGGTGTTTCAGGTGAAAGAGACATTAACCCTTAGCTATCTGTTTATGACACGCCCCCCAAATTGCAGACAGTGGGGAAGCTCACTGGCGGCAATTTCCTTCTAGAACTTGAAAATAAACAGATTAATGCAACACATGCACCTTTACATATACTACTAAGTATATAACTAACAGACTTTTACATTTTAAGAACACTTTTAACTACTGGATTCTGGGAAACTCTCACGGGAGAGTGCATCAGCAACTTTGTTAGAAGCTCCTGTGATGTGTTGAATTTCAAAATCAAAATCTTGGAGAGCTAAACTCCAACGAAGAAGTTTCTTGTTGTTCCCCTTGGCAGTATGAAGCCACTTTAGTGCAGCATGGTCAGTTTGTAGTTGGAACCGCCGTCCCCAAACATATGGGCGTAGCTTTTCCAGGGCGTACACAATGGCATAGCATTCCTTTTCACTGACTGACCAGTGACTTTCCCTCTCAGACAGTTTCTTGCTGAGAAACACGACAGGATGGAAGTTGTGATCTGTTGCTTTCTGCATGAGCACTGCTCCTATACCACGCTCAGATGCATCTGTGGTTACTAGGAATGGTTTGTCAAAATCCGGGGCCCTGAGTACAGGGTCAGACATGAGCGTTGCCTTAAGCTGGGTAAAGGCTTTTTGACACTCATTAGTCCACTTAACGGCATTTGGCTGGGTCTTTTTGGTTAGGTCGGTCAATGGGGCAGCGATTTGGCTGTAGTCTGGTACAAATCGCCTGTAGTATCCGGCCAAGCCTAAGAAGGATTGGACCTGTTTCTTTGACCTTGGGACAGGCCACTTTTGGATAGCATCCACCTTGGCCTGTAGGGGGTTTATGGTTCCTCGACCCACCTGGTGCCCCAGGTAAGTCACTCTGTTTTGGCCTATTTGACACTTTTTGGCCTTAACAGTTAGTCCTGCCTGCCTGATGCGCTCAAAGACCTTTTCCAGGTGGAGTAGGTGTTCGGGCCAGGAGTCTGAAAAAATGGCCACATCATCGAGGTAGGCAACTGCAAATTCTCCCAGTCCAGCTAGTAGACCGTCTACCAGCCTCTGGAAGGTGGCGGGTGCATTTCGAAGGCCGAAAGGAAGGACATTGAATTCATACACCCCCGTATGGGTGACGAATGCTGACCTCTCCTTGGCAGGTTCATCTAGCGGTACTTGCCAGTACCCCTTGGTTAAGTCTATGGTAGAGATGAACTGGGCACGTCCCAACTTTTCCAATAGCTCATCAGTACGTGGCATTGGATAGTTGTCCGGACGAGTTACAGCATTTAGCTTACGGTAGTCCACGCAGAAGCGTATTTCCCCATCTGGTTTGGGTACCAGAACCACTGGAGATGCCCATGCACTGGTAGATGGGCGGATTATACCCATCTGTAGCATGTTCTGGATCTCCCGTTCTATAGCAGCTTGGGCATGAGGAGACACCCGGTAGGGTGGGGTTCTGATTGGGTGAGCATTACCTGTATCAATGGAGTGGTATGCCCGTTCAGTCCGTCCTGGGGTGGCTGAGAACAATGGGGCGAAGCTAGTGCACAGCTCCTTGATTTGTTGCCGCTGCAGACGTTCCAGGGTGGTTGAGAGGTTCACCTGTTCCACGCCACCGTCTTTTCTTCCGTCGTAGTAGACACCGTCAGGCCACTCAGCATCATCTCCCTGGACTGTAAACTGACAAACCTGTAAGTCTCTGGAATAGAAAGGCTTGAGAGAATTAACATGGTACACTTTAGGCTTTAGTGAGGAATTGGGAAATGCTATGAGGTAGTTTACAGCTCCCAGGCGCTCTTGGACCGTGAATGGCCCTTCCCATGATGCTTCCATCTTATGGGCCTGTTGCGCCTTCAAGACCATAACCTGGTCTCCTACCTTGAAGGAACGTTCTCTGGCATGTGTGTCATACCAGGCCTTTTGCTCTTCTTGAGCATCCTTTAGGTTCTCTGTAGCAAGGGCTAAAGAGTGTCGGAGGGTGTTTTGTAGGTTGCTTACAAAGTCCAGAATGTTAGTTCCTGGAGAAGGCGTAAACCCCTCCCATTGCTGCTTCACCAACTGTAATGGCCCCTTAACCTCGTGACCATACACAAGTTCAAATGGTGAAAACCCTAAACTGGGATGTGGTACAGCCCTGTAGGCAAACAGCAACTGCTGCAACACTAGGTCCCAATTATTGGAGAATTCGTTGATGAATTTTCTTATCATGGCCCCCAAAGTTCCATTGAACCTTTCCACCAGGCCATTGGTTTGATGGTGGTATGGGGTGGCAACCAAGTGATTCACCCCATGAGTTTCCCACAGTTTTTCCATGGTCCCTGCCAGGAAATTAGACCCTGAATCTGTAAGGATGTCAGAGGGCCAACCTACCCTGGCAAAGATGTCTGTTAGGGCCAGGCACACAGTGTTAGCCCTGGTGTTGCCTAGAGCTACTGCTTCTGGCCATCGGGTAGCAAAGTTCACTAAAGTCAGTACGTACTGCTTTCCTCTGGGCGTCTTTTTTGGGAAAGGGCCCAGAATATCCACAGCTACTCGCTGAAATGGGACCTGAATTATGGGGAGTGGCTGGAGAGGGGCCTTGACCTGGTCTTGAGGCTTACCCACTCTTTGGCATACCTCACAAGACCGGACATACTTGGCAACATCCTTGCCCATCCCCTCCCAGTGGAAGGACTTCCCCAACCGGTCCTTGGTTCTGTTCACCCCAGCATGGCCACTGGGATGATCATGGGCTAAGCTTAAGAGCTTCCCCCGGTACTTAGTTGGAACCACCAACTGTTTTTGCGGCTGCCATTCTTCCCGGTGTCCACCAGAAAGAATTTCCTTGTATAAAAGTCCTTGGTCTATAACAAACCGGGATCGATTAGAAGAGCTGAGAGGCGGTGGCGTGCTCCGTGCCGCCGCCCACGCTTTCTGAAGGCTGTCATCTGCTTCCTGCTCAGCCTGGAACTGTTCCCTTGAGGCTGGGGTCACCAGTTCTTCCTCAGACTGTGGACTTGGGCTTGGTCCCTCTGGAAGCGATGTAGGTGATGGGGTTGTTTCCATTGCTGGTGAACCGCTCTCCGCTGGTGCACCTGAGGGTATTTCAGGCTCTGGCTGAGCCTTTTGGGTATGGCTGTCGTGTGCTTCTGCCAGTTCTGGCTTGCTGGCGCCCTCTGGCGTTGAGTTTGAAGATGTGGTTGCACTTGCTGGTGCTGGTTGCTGTTCCAGTTCCGGGCCTGGGACTGGAGATGCTGTGGCTGTTTCAGTGGTAGGCATGGAATCCGGGTCCACTACCTCTGTCTGGGTCTCTGGTAACACAGACGGGGCCTCTGTGGACGGCTCAGGAACAGGAATGGGTCTGGAAGCTTGCCTGGTTTGGCTACGGGTAACCATTCCCACTCTCTTGGCCCGCCTCACCTGGTTGGCCAAGTCTTCCCCCAGTAGCATGGGGATAGGATAATTGTCATAGACTGCAAAAGTCCACATTCCTGACCAGCCTTTGTACTGGACAGGCAGTTGAGCTGTAGGCAAGTCTACAGCTTGTGACATGAAGGGGTAAATTGTAACTTTGGCCTTTGGGTTGATGAATTTGGGGTCAACGAAGGATTGGTGGATAGCTGACACTTGTGCCCCCGTGTCTCTCCACGCAGTAACCTTCTTTCCGCCCACTCTCAAATTTTCCCTTCGCTCCAAGGGTATTTGAGAGGCATCTGGGCCTGGGGATCTTTGGGGTGATGGTGGTGTAATGAATTGCACTCGCATGGTGTTCTTGGGACAGTTGGCCTTGATATGTCCCAGTTCATTACACTTAAAGCATCTTCCATCTGATGGGTCACTGGGCCGAGGTGAGTTACTGGAGACTGGTGAGGTTGAAGAGTAGGGTATCTGTGGCTTTACTTGGGTAGTATGTAGGGTCTTTGGCTGTCCTCGGTTGTAGGGTTTATGGTCTGTGTGCCCCCTGGGGTAATCGTTCCCCTTGACAGTAGCTTTTTTGCTTTCTGCCAGTTCCATCCATTTGGCTCCAATCTCCCCCGCCTCAGCGATAGTTTTGGGATTTCTATCTTGTATGTACCGTGTGATGTCTTCAGGAACACCATCCAAGAACTGCTCCATTTGTATGAGGAGGTTCACTTCTTCCAAGGTTTGAATGTTGTTTCCTGTTAACCAGGCCTCATAGTTTTTTGCAATGTAGTAGGCGTGTTTGGGAAATGACACCTCTGGTTTCCATTTTTGGGTTCTGAAGCGCCGACGGGCATGATCTGGGGTTATCCCCATCCTGTATCTGGCCTTGGTTTGAAAAAGTTTATAGTCGTTCATTTGCAGCTTAGGCATTTCAGCTGCCACCTCTGCTAAAGGTCCACTGAGTTGTGGCCTTAATTCTACCATGTACTGGTCTTCGGGGATGCTGTACCCAAGACAGGCTCTTTCAAAATTTTCCAAGAAGGCCTCGGTGTCATCACCTGCCTTGTAGGTGGGAAATTTCCTGTGCTGTGGAGCAATACTTGGCGCCGAGTTGTTAGGGTTGGCTGGCACATGCAGCCCAGCTTTTGCCATCTCCAGTTCATGTTTTCTCTGTTTTTCCTTCTCTTCCATTTCTTTTTGTTGTTTTTCCATTTCTCGGCGGTGGGCCACCTCTTCTTCCTCTAGTTTTCTTTTGTGTGCTGCCTCTTGGGCTGCCTGTTCTCTTTGGAAGGCTGCCAGTTTGATGCTTTCTTCCTTTACTTTTATCTCCATCTCTTTTTGTTTTATTTCCAGTTGTCGCCTGTGTTCAGCTTCTTTTAATTGGTCTTTGGCCTCCATTTTTGTCCTAGTAGACATGGTTCCTGTTTTCTTGTGTTGGGGTGCCCTCCGGTGTTTCTCTGTTGAACTGCAGGCTCTGTTGCCTCCTGAAGTCTGCCTAGCAACAGTGCTTTTTTCCCTTTCTCTCTCTAGCTAATGTTCAATGAAGGGAAACCAGAAAAACCACTTTATTTGCATGCATATAAGTGCTGGTACTTGCCTCCTAATGGGAGGGCTATTGCATGACAAAAGACCCTCAACAGTCTTCTCGCTTAACATGCAAACCACAAACTGCTAGAGAGAGCAGAAAAAAAAAATTCTCTCTGGTTCCCTTTTAAAACCAACTGTTTCTCTCTGCTAAAAAGCCCTTAGCAGAGAAAAGAAAAATATAATATTCCTACTGGCTTCTGGATTCTGTCTATATCCCGCCGCTGCACACCATGTTTTAACCTTATTCCCAGATTCTGGACCTTCGCGTCCAAAATATGGGGGTTAGCATGAAAACCTCCAAGCTTAGTTACCAGCTTGGACCTGGTACTGCTGCCACCACCCAAAAAATTAGAGTGTTTTGGGGCACTCTGGTCCCACTGAAAAACCTTCCCTGGGGACCCCAAGACCCAAATCCCTTGAGTCTCACAACAAAGGGAAATAATCCTTTTTCCCTTCCCCCCTCCAGGTGCTCCTGGAGAGATACACAGACACAAGCTCTGTGAAACTACACAGAGACTCCCCCCTCTCTGTTCCCAATCCTGGAAACAAAAAGTACTTTCCTATTCGCCCCAGAGGGAATGCAAAATCAGGCTAGCAATCCAACACACAGATCTCCCCGATTTCTCCCTCCCACCAATTCCCTGGTGAGTATAGACTCAATTTCCCTGAAGTAAAGAAAAACTCCAACAGGTCTTAAAAGAAAGCTTTATATAAAAAGAAAGAAAAATACATACAAATGTGCTCTCTGTATTTAGATGATACAACACAGGGTCAATTGCTTAAAAGAATATTGAATAAACAGCCTTATTCAAAAAGAATACAAATCAAAGCACTCCAGCACTTATATTCATGCAAATACCAAAGAAAAGAAACCATAGAACTTACTATCTGATCTCTTTGTCCTTACACTTAGAAACAGAAGACTAGAAAATAGAACTACTTCTCCAAAGCTCAGAGGAAACAGGCAGACAGACAAAAGACTCAGACACACACTTCCCTCCACCCAAAGTTGAAAAAATCCGGTTTCCTGATTGGTTTTCTGGTCAGGTGTTTCAGGTGAAAGAGACATTAACCCTTAGCTATCTGTTTATGACACCTCATTATTAATAATAATAATAATTTAATAATAACCTGCTTAACAAACAATAAAGGGCTTTGTTTAAGTTAACGTAGCAGTAATTCTGTAGTAGCAAAGCTCTCCATTATAGTTTTTCATCATTGTGCAAGTATCTTTGAGACTCAGTTTACAAGCATAGAAATACATCAGTCTCAAGGCAACACTTGAAACATTTGAAGCCAATTCTCAGAACTACTTCCTTACAGATGTCTCATGATGATGTCTTAGGATTCGTGTGTTCACATTTTCTGAATTAAACCACAAAGTGGTTTTAAAATGCTCATAATAGACTAATAACAATCCATAATGTTCATATTGACAAGTTAAACCCAGACTCATTCACTCATCATTCATTTTTGTTTCTTCAATTTTCCCTTCTAGAAAAGTAACTCTAAAGCAGAATCTGTTAGAAGAGGTTTATACACTTAGATCTGATTATCTTCATAGATTCCAAGGCCAGAAGGAACCATTGTGATCATCTAGTCTGATCTCTTGTGTAGCAATGGCCATGGAACTTCCCTGGAAAATATTCCTAGAGCATATATTTTAGAATAACATCCAATCCTTGGTAAATTGTTCTGATGCTTAATTGCCCTCACTGTTAAAAAAAAAGTCTTATTTCTAGTCTGAATTTGTCTAGCTTTATCTTCCAGCCATTGGATCATATTACACTTTTCTTTGCTAGACTGAGAACCCCATTATCAAATATTTGATCCCATTTGTTCTTGAAGGGGAAATTAACAGATCCAACACCTAGAGGTATTAAGAACATTAAGATCATCACCCTGGGCTTGGTTTCTTCCAACTAAGAAAAGTCTGATGGTGAAAAGAAAAGTGAAGGCTATCAAAAGCTATTGTGCCAAGCAGGAAATGGATATAGATATGACTGACAGCTAATTAACTTTTTGTTGAAAAGTGTTACTATAAATATCTCATAACAAAAGAGCATTTCACAAGATCAAAATATTATGCCTAGCTATTATTTTGGCAGGAAGACAAATAGCAGACATGACAACTCTCGCAAATATATCATGAGAGATGCAATTTTTAAGTAAAATTAATCCTCAGTCATGATCTTGCTATAGCACTCTCAAATCTCAGGATTGTTTCTTTCAGCTCCAAGCAGCGGGGCTCCCTCTGTGCCCTGGTGGCCGGCTTGGGCTGCATGGCTGGCTTGGGCTGTCAGGTAACCTTCTCTGTTCCTTCCCAGCTCACCTCACTGCCATGACTCATCTCACCATTCCCCACCTCTTCCCACTGCCGTGGGGAACACATTGTTTTGGGGAGCCACTTCAATCTACCTCCTGTGCCAAGGCTGTACATTGCCTCCCCTGACAGCTGCTTGGAGCAGCGCTGCCCAGGTGGCTCAGCTTCCACCAGCACCTTTTTCTCATTTCCACAGGGTTTTCCTCCCTGATCTGGGCACTGCTGCTGCTTCTGGCCAGGAGCAAGGCAGAGTCAAGAGTCCATCATCATCCCCCAATCCCGAGTGAGGGCTTCCTGCCAGAGAGCAGCAGGATATGAGGCAATAGTAGGGCCACAAAAAGTATGGAGCATTCATTGACTGTTAGGGGCGGAGGGAGTAAAGTTTTGTGCAGCTCCATGTGTGATGTTCCTCATCAGTGAGTGAGTCCTTAATGTTCCTCATGTGGTTTGTTCCCACCACAAACAGTGGCAGGAAACCATTTAGGGGAGACTAGTCCTGCATGGAGCTGCACACAGTCAGCTATGGGAACAGGTGACTGCTATGGTCTGGGAGGGCAAGAGATTGGGAGCAGGACATGCAGGCGGTGCACCATAACTGCATAAAACTAAGAGCTCTTTACATTATTGTAAAAACAAGGAGCCTGGTGGCACCTTAAAGACTAACAGATTTATTTGGGCATGCCTAAATAATCTGAGGAAGCCACCAGACTCCTCGTTGTTTTTGTGGATACAAACTAACATGGCTATCCTTCTGATACTTGAATTATTGGGAGAGCTCCTGTAGCAGGAGCCAAAATCTTCTTTCCTTCAATAAATATGCAAGAGTAGGCGGTACTGAGCTAGTCACACATATGCTGGGAGAAGGCAGGGGGAGAAGAAAAATCAGAAGGTGGACTAAAAATCATGATTTAATCTTTGATAAGAATCTCATGATTTTTAAACCAATCTCATTATTTTTGGAGGGTCTGACTCATGATTTTTGAACTGTCGGGGTTGGCAATACTGAAATAGCAGAATGGAGGGGAGCAAGTATATGGACCATGATGCCATCTTTATTCGCTGAAGCTTTTTCTGAAATGTGCTACTTCATGCAGTATATTGGCACATTCCTTAGAATTTGGCCTTTGCAGGCATTCTCTGCAAAGGAACCAATAATATTGCAGAATTGTTCCATGTTATATCAGAGCACACGTAATGCTTTAAGGCTATACATAATGAGGCTGATAATAAAGCTAATGTTGCTTTCAGGAGCATTCATAAGGAAGTTTAATATTTGCATTGCATAAGGGAGGGACTAATAACTGTTTATGCCCATTTCCCAAAGCTACCTCCATAAGGATGGGTCTCAGCATCACACTTCACTGCAGGAGTGGGGCTTTAGTCTTATGGTCAAGATTTTTTAAATGGCTAGTGAATTTGAGTACCTCTGGGTTTTGGTGCCCAACTTGAGACTTAGCACCCAGCCTCTGAAAATCAGGCCCTTGAACGTGTCTCGAGTTGGGCACCCAAAAAAGTAAGGCACCCAAATTCACTTTGGAAAATCTTAGCCCAGGGTCAGGAAGAAGAAGGGAGGTGTAGATGTTTAGAACTGAATAGGCATGACAGAAGTATGTGCTGCAGCTCTGAAAAGAGAAGAACTTTTTAATGCTGAACAATGCTGAAATACGTAGGCCCACATTTCTAACGGGGTTCAGCTTTAGTTTTTGGTATTGTACCTGCATTATCACCCCAACCATTATTTGTAAATGCCATTTGGTGGGTTAGAATCACAGTTTTAGTACTTGGGGTCTGCATGATCTATAACCACAGCCTGGACATCAAGGCATCAAAATGCTGTAAAATTAAACTGCACTTATTAGTGAGTGCAAAACATGTGGCAGTATATTGATGACTACTAAAAATCAAGTGCTTTGTGAGCCAAAGAGCTTTCTGACATTTCTAGTAGAAACAGAATAAAGCTAGCATGTTGGCCCAGCATTCTAGTGGCAGCCCGTGTTTAATGATGAAATATGTTTGCAGAAAGCTAAAGTTTGTATGCATGAGCATTCACTCCAAAAATCTGCTTCTAAATTTTATTCTCATGCAATCAGAGAAGAGAAATATACCATGTGAATTAGATATAGCCAATCAAAAAAGCTTGAATTCTGAATCTTTAATGCTTGTACTATAAAGCCATTTTTTTTTGCTGAAATTCTGTCTAATAATTTCAAATAACAAAAACAGTTGGGAAAAAGTCCCATTTCTTTCCTCATGAACAATTCCAGATAATAAATCAAAACAAAAATCGTGGAATAAGTTACCCATTATTGGTTTGCCCTGGGAAAATTCAGATTCTATTCTGTATGCTCCATTATGCAGAGTCTTCCAGCTGGACTTGGCCAAGGGAAAAGGGTGTATAATATTCCATGGTACTTGAACTTGCTTGAGTCAAATAGAGAGAGATCCTCCATTCTATTCAAGTAACATGTTAGAGAAGCTGATAAAGCAATACTTTCTTGGGGTGATTTTGAGATGCTCGGTATGATTCTGATTGAAACCTATTTTAATTGCAATAACAGACTTCCCCCCATCCTTTGGTTTTTTTGGTAGAGGGGTACTGAATTGTACATAATGGCCCTAGACACATAACCAGAAGCATACAGTTCACAAAACTAACTACAAACAGTTCAACATAATTCATTTTGTCTGCAACACAGCTATTAAAAAGGGATTTAGATGGACAGAGTTTTGTGATGAGAGTGTATGTAGAAACGGATATCTCTCTGTCTTCTTTAAAATGATCTTTGGTTATTCTGCACTTATTTGCTTGAACAGCAAAAATGCTTGACATTTCTTTCATTTCACCCATGGAAATTATAGGGCATTTCCTACTGTAGATTCCAGCAAGAAATTTGTTATTTACAAGCGCTGGGTAAAACAGACTCTGGTGTTTGGGTTTTTTAAAACATTTACTTAGGTGTTATAGTTAGAAAATAAATGCCCAGGCAAGAATCACTGACCTCCCAAAACAAAACATATTGTTAAAAATACTACAGTGTTCTTGCTAGCAAAGCAAGTGATCCAGGGCGAATTTGTTTCAAAGCCTGTATATTTGGAGATCCCTGCTTATCAGGGCAGAAAGATAACCAGTGGTGGCTTTGAGCTACTGCTGACTGATTTAATCACGATGATCTGTACTATAACTGGAGTGGAATACTACAAACGAGAGTGTAAATACAGAATAAAAATTAGCATCTTCAGTTCCTTTGTGCTAGTCGATTTCTTAGCCAGAGTACAGGAACCAAACTCTTCTTAAATGGAGTTATTAGCACACAACATAGCTGCAATGTTCAGTCGCTAAAGACTCAAGTCATGCTATCCCTGAGTTCATTGTGTCCTTAAAAGTGATTGTACATTGTGGAAAGACATTGATTTCAATGGGGAAAGATTGGGGAAGAAAGACTACTTTTACTGGAGTAGTTACATTTGCAGTTTCTGCATGAGGCAAACATGATCTCGCTTGTTCTATGACTATTATACCACTTAGGATCACTCTTTTTTATAAATCAAATTCTTCTGGCTAATTCAGTGATGTGTCATTATTCTGTAGTAGCCATTAGACTGCAGTAATCTTTCTATACAGTAGTTGGAGAAGGTAATGCTTCTGATTCTAATTTTGACTCAAATATAAGCTGTCATGAAATAAGAATTGAAAATTAAATGGAGAATTTATTAAAATAATATAGCGGTGATGGATAGGGATTTCACTTCCCATTATAAGTTTGTGTGTGGAAGTCTTACATTGTTTTAATGTGTGCACTCTTCACTTCCTACTATTATAATGGTTATGTGTGTGTGTGTACGTGTGTATGAGTGAGTGCACATTTGTACTGGTATGTTGTTTACATTGTTTCATGTACTTAGTTTTCAATTTAAATGCTTGTTTTTCTATGTATGGCGCACAGGCTGATATATCAAACATGGTGTTTATTCCTAAGCTGTTGTGAATTGTGCCAAATGATTGTCCTGTGTACCTCTTCTTTCTGGAAAACAATGTCTTAGAACAATTCCTTTGACTAGGTGCACATCCCCAGTAACCCGTGCTGATAACTAGCGCTGGTTGGGAATTTTTTGAGACAGTGTTTTTTCCCTCAAAAAATGCCAATTTGTTGAAAATGAAACTGCTCATGAAACAGAGTCAAGTTCCGACAAATCTCCTGATACAGTTTAAAAAAAAAATTCAGAATTGTGAAAACATTTAGTTTCAACTTTTTTGAAATGAAACATTTCATGCTTGAAGTTTAAAATGACTTTTTATTTAAATGCAAGCTAATTAGACTGAAATAAAGGGTTAACAGACGAGGAGTGTGACATTGCACTCTATATGGTTTTATAAAAATATGTTAATAAGTGAATATAATGTTACTGAAAGATGCTTCATGCAAAAGGTCTCTGTAAAGTATCATTACAAAGCTCATAATCTACTGAGTGTGATCATCCTATTTGTATAAATGTACCACTCTTGTATCGGAAACTAGAAATAGAGGGCCTATTGTAATTATGCAAAGTGTGAGCCATTAATGGTGGTTTGGAGTCTTGATGACTTCCATTAACCAGGACCATTATTTGAAGATGGCTGTGTTTTACCTGTAAGTCTTCCTGTATAAGAGTGTGCTGACAAGCGGGCAATGAAGTTTTGCAGTGACATGTGATCATGTCACCTGAACTGGAATCCATCTTTAACCTGGTGTCTTTCCATTGAGAAGGAAGGGGTGGGACCCCAAAGAGGAACAAAGGATTCCTGCCTTATGCAAAAGATATATAAAGGGGTGGAACAGAACAAAGGGAGGGTAGGAGCCATCATGAAGAATCCTCTAGCTACCACCTGAGCTGGAACAAGAGCTGTGCCGGGTAAAGAATTGTGCCCAGGCCTGAAAGGTGTCCAGTCTGAGGAAAAAACTTACTGAAGCATCTCTGAGGGTGAGATTATCTGTATTCAGTTTGATTAGACATAGATTTGCACATTTTATTTTATTTTGCTTGGTGACTTACTTTGTTCTGTCTGTTACTACTTGGAACCACTTAAATCCTATTTTCTGTATTTAATAAAATCACTTTTTACTTATTAATTAACTCAGAGTATGTATTAATACATGGGGAGCAAACAAACTGTGCATATCTTTCTATCAGTGTGATAGAGGACAAACTATGAGTTTACCCTGTATAAGCTTTATACAGGGTAAAATGGATTTATTTGGGTTTAGACCCCATTGGGAGTTGGGCATCAGAGTGTTAAAGACAGGAACACATCTGTTAGCTGCTTTCAGGTAAACCTGCAACTTTGGGGCAGGTAATACAGACCCAGGTCTTTGTTGGAGCAGACGGGAGTGTCTGGCTCAAAGGATAGGGTGCTGGGGTCCCGAGCTGGCAAGGAAAGCAGGGGTAGAAGTAGATAAGGCTTTCAGCGGGGTGTCAAGCCCATTTTGTTAAAAATGGTTTCCCCAGCCATCATCTGACCCTGGCCCTTACTATCATTAATGACACATGACAGAAGGGCTACTCCCACAGACAGAATCATTGGAAAAAGGATTGTTGGAAAAAGGAATACAACGTTATGCAATGAGGTATTTCAGGAGCATATTGCATTCACATAGATAGTAGCTCACAGAGTAAGTAGAGGAGAATCAAAGCAGTCCAGGATGGCATTCTGGGACCTTCCCCCCCCCCAGAGTGAAGCATGGCTTTAGTTCAAACCTCGTTCGGCTTATCTGCTATTACCCCACCTGCAATGCAAATCAGTGTTTCAGTCCCTTGTATTGTAGTTCCGCTTTCAGCTTTGTGTGTGTGTGTATGTGTGTAAGAGAGAAATTGGCTAGGGTACAGAACTAGGAGTCAGGGAGTAAGGGGTTCTTGTCCCAGTGCTGCTCTTTTCCTGGTGTGTGACCTTGGACAAGTCAGTTAACCTTTCCACGCCCCATTTTCCTCATCTATAATATGACAATATTGACACTGACCTACCTTTGTAATGGGTGCTAAAGCTGAAGGCTGGAAAAGCAATACGTAAGGACAAAGCTGTATAGATACTAGTATGAAGCAGATATTCAAAATGTTGTAACCAGTGTAAAGGCTGTATACTATTCCTGATGCTTGTTAAAGGAGGATACTACTTCCTACCTAGGATGGAGAATGGGAGATTCCCTTGCTCCCCACACAGAGCATAAAGCACACAGTTGTTTTGCTTCAGTAACATGAAAATCCCTTCTCCACATTCTCATATCCATCATGACCTAGGTTTAATTTGACTAATGCTCACATAAACATTGCTTCATCATTTTGGCTCGTCTGTTAGCTTTCCTTTTAATGTTTATGGAAAAATGAGGTCAACAATATTCCCCCAGTAACCGAAACAAAGATGAAACTGGCAAACATTTATTTCACAGTCCCCAAAAGAAAACTTCTGTTCCACGAGGAATTTTTGCTGTTACCTGAAAAACAAAAAATAAACAAAAACCCACCAACCCCAAACCCCACAAGATAGTGTTCATAGTTGTACTTCAAGTCTTTTTGAAAATGGCAAATTTTGAGACTAGACTGAGTAACAAGATGTAAAACCCCTTAATTCCCAGCACTACTCAGAGCAATGTGAAGGGGCAAGCAGCCCCTCCAAGGTCACTATGTACCTTCTTTCCTGAGTGGGTGGGTGGCAGGGGGGAAGGCTTCAACCCTTCTGAGTTACAATCTGGTTCCCAGACTGCTCCTGAAGCAATGTCGCTTCATGCTGCTCCAAAGATGAGGCTTGTGGTAAAGCCAATATTGATCCTTCAATGATTTGTTCCAAAGAGTGGCTGAGAAAGGGAACAGCAGAGAAAGGATTAACATGTCTGTGATTTGGGTTTGTTTTGTGCCTTCATGCTATAAAAAATGTCCTCATCTCAAAGAATCTTGATCTATTTAGCTTTAGTTAAGCGCTAATTTGATCACAGTTTAGAATTACCTACATGGAGAGAAAATTTCTGATTTTAGAGGACTCTTTAATCTAACACACAAAGGCCAGAGGTGGAAGTAAGCTGGTACACCGACGACCATACCGGCTTCACCAGACTGGCGATTTAAAGGGCTTGAGGCTCCCAGCAGCAGCCACTGACAGGAGCCCCAGGCCCTTTAAATTGCTGCCCAAGCCCTGGGGCTCCAGGAGCAGGGCTCTGATGGCGATTTAAAGGGTCCGGGGCTCCATTGTGGTAGCGGCGTCTGGGAGCCCCGGGCCCTTTAAATCACTGTCGGAGCCCCAGGGCTTCCGGCTGCTGCCGCTACCCCAGGGCTTCGGCACCAGGGCTCCGGCGGTGATTTAAAGGGCCCGCAGCTCTGGCTGCTGTTACCACAGCGGAGCCCCGGACTCTTTAAATCTCAATTTAAAGGGGCTGGGGATTTAACGGCCATGCCAGTTCCAGTTGAGGCCCCGCCCCCGTGCTCAGGACTCCGGCGTACCAGTAAGTCCTTTAAGTTACTTTCACCCCTGACAAAGACATAACAAGATCTAGTGGCTGGAAGCTGAAGGTGGATACATTTTGATTTGAAATAAAGTGCAAATTTTAGCCAGGAACAAGTGATGGACAAGAGATGTGATGGACACTCCACCACTTGAAGTCTTTCTGAAGGGTATGCTCTAGCTCAGCCAAAATTTATGGACTTGATTCAGGAATCAATTCTGTTGCCAATGTATGCAGGAAGTCAGACTAGATTATCAGAATGGTCCCTTCTGGCCTTAAAATCTATGAATCTTCCTTCAGTCTCCACCAAATAAACCTCAAAGAGCAGCCAGCTTCATAGATGCTGACTTGAGGAAAAAATAGTGGGTGCTGAGCACCCACTGGCAGCCACCCTATCAGCTCTCCTTTCCCCCCAGCACCTCCCACCCACCGGCTTACACCGCCAATCAGTGACTCCCCCTCTCCCTCCCCCTCCCTCCCTGCACCTCCTGCCTGCCACAATCAGCTGTTTTGCAGCATGCAGGAGGCTGGGGGGGGGGGCGGAGCAGGAGCAGGGAAGTGGGGGTGGGAGGAGGTGGGGTGAGGTCTTGGGGGAAGGGTTGGAGTGGGGGCAGGGCCTGGGGCAGAGCCGGGGTTCGAGCACCCCCCAGCACATTGGAAAGTCAGAGCCTGTGTCTAGTTTCTAGATTTGAGATCCTTTAGCACTACCTGCCATGGTTCCACTCATGCTATTGGGGTCTTTATTTGTAAATCCTCTTTGTGGTCACCTACCTTGTGTGTTCAATTCCCCACAAATATTTTAATGAAGGAATTTACTGGTAACAATATTCTTGAATTAAAACCTGATTCCAAGAGCAACGCTTACCTAATCATGGAACAGAAGCAAATTATGGAGCATACCTGTCCAATAAAATGAAGTATTACAGCTCAAATTTCCAATATTCACAGTACACTATATGCAAACCAGCTAGACAGCCAGAATTAGCCCTTAGTATTGGACAGGAAATGATTTAAAACGAAATACAGTTGTGGAAATCAAAAGCCATTCAAGAAAAGAGGGAACAGTAATTAAATTATTCACACAGCTCTATTTATCATCATGTGTCCAGGGACTATTATTTGTTTTGTTTTAATGAGTTTTGTCCCTTATTTGCATGCAATAAAACGCAGAAACTTGCAGGAACAAATATGTGATTCAATAGGTGTCTGGCTTGACAGATTTGATTAATGATTCGGGATAGCTTATACTATGAGTATGTATTTTAGTGAAAGATTAATCTACTTCTGTATGCTGCACCTACTTCGCCTTGTGCTGTTGAACATCAGTAGACAGACCATCTATTTATTTCACTTTGTGATGCAGGACTTTCTCCAGTAATGCATGTTTCAATACGGTCATTACAGTTCCATCTGCATTGCAATGCAATGTGGATTACACAATGTGCTTTAAACATACTGATAGGAAATGGAAAACCCACATCTATCCAAGAGCAGTGCTAGATATGCCTTAGAGCTGTGATTTGCTTGTGACATGACAATTTGGATGGGCGACAATGTTTAGAATGTAATGCACTGTAACTACACCAACGATTAGAAAGCACTTTGATTATTTTACTGTGTGATATTCAGTCTGGCCACTTAGTGTCTGTATACAGGCTTAATACTGCTAGATATTTAGCATTTTCAGTAGGTGCTGAGTGTTGTTGGTTTTCACCAGCTTAAACAGGAGTTGAGGGCTCAAGATATTTCAGGATCAGACCCTGTGTTTGAATTCCAAAAGGAATTCAAATGGGGAACATGTGTATTGTGGAAATCAGCTACAAGTAGTTGCTGTATCTTGGCCATTTCAGAACACCTACTGTGTTTTTCAAATCATAATCAATTTACTTTTAAAGGGATGCTTTACTGGCAATTAACTGTGAACAAAAACTATCATGTGGGGAGGATTATAGCATTATGTAATAAAGACAAAGGTCTTTTAAAAGACCTGATAGTGCTCTGAAAATGTAATTACAATAAACAACCTCTCTGAGTTCTATATTTATTCTCTTTCAATGGCATCCAAGCAGTAGTTGCTCAGTTTATCATTTAAAAGATGATCTTTGTAACTGGTTATGGTTATGCAAACTCATCTTCGGATGTGAAAAACAAGTTGTGTTCTTCTGCATTTAGCATCAGCACCAGGAATATTCAGTAATCAGAGCTTTGACAATTTGACTGATGAAATAAAGCCTGTTGCTGAACTGCTGCTGTAAGTGACAAAGAAGGCCCACAGGGAGCAGAGAGACTGAACAGGTTCGGAGGTTTCATTTTACATAGCTACTTTGCTGAGCTAATCAGCTGCTCTTCCCCATATAAAAACAGTGAACCATATCTTCATCAGGTATCATTTCTGTAGGTCCATTGTATCAGGGGGTAGCATGTTCGTGTCATTTTTGTGGATACAGACTGAGTCCAGTGGCACCTTAAAGAATGCAGCATGTGAACAAGTGAGGGTTTTTACCCCTGAAAGCTTATGCCCAAATAAATCTATTAGTCTTTAAGGTGTCACCAGACTCCTTGTGTTTTTTGTAGGTCCATGGACTTCAATGGACTTGCACCCAGGGCCGGCTCTCCTGTTTTCACCTCCCAAAGCAACACGCCGAATTGCCGCCACAGATGGCAGGGGCAGTCCGTGTGCCGTGTGCCGGCAGCGGCAATTCAGCAGCAGCTTCTGTCTTCAGCCGGAAAACAGAAGCTGCGCCGCCGTGGACAGCTGACCATAGAAGCTGCCGCCGAATTGCCACCGTGGAAACGCACATGGACTGCCCTCGCTGTCCGAGGCAGCAATTTGACGCTCTGCTTGGGGGCAAAAACACAGGGACTGCCGCCCCTTGCAGATTGCCGCCCCAAGCACCTGCTTGGAATGCTGGTGCCTGGAGCCGGCCCTGCTTGGACCAATTGATACAAAGCTTTTATTTTCTTAGACTCAGCACAGCACACTTACAATGATAAAATGAACCCTCTTTTCTGACAGAAGAGAGTCAGGCTGATACAGTTAGACTGCTAGAGAGTCAGACTGTGGGGAAATTTGACTGGCCTCTAGTGGCAAGGTTGCTGGCTTCTGTATTTAATTTTCTGCCATGTCATAGAAAAATGTGGGGTTAAAAATCCATTCTCATCTTTGTACGGCACTTTGAGAGCTAAGGATGAATATTGCTGCATAGATGCCCAGCATGATTATGTATCTGAGTTTCTTACACTCAGCATACCTTTTAACATCTTGTGATTTATGAAAATAAAATATTAAAGGCCTCCTTAACGCATAGCTTCCACTTCCAGCCCAATGGCATGGCAGTTTTGGTGATGTTGTGAATCCCTTGGATTTATTTTGACTGGCAGAAGAGCAATTTTCTTCTTCTGAAATGATGCCATTTTGCATTTCTTTATTTCAGGCACAAGGTCTATGGTATTCGTGTGTGTGTGTGTGTGTGTGTGTGTGTGTGTTTCCCTCCCTTCATCTGCCTCACCCTTATGTCTGCTTCAAGGCCTCCTACTACCCGCTCTTCATTGTACGTGCAGACGGTTTTGATTACAGACCACAGCTTATTCCTGCTCTCTCCCCTGTGTGTTCCACATTATATTCAGCAACTTATTCTGCACCTTCTGCACATGTGCAACTTCCAGTGACTTCAATGGCGGTTGTTTATGGTGCTGATTGAGACAGTTACTAAGGCATTTGCACAACAGTAGGACTACTCGCATGGTTAGGTACCATGTTGAATCAGGGCCTTTATCCAGCAGTGGCCATAGACTCTAGCACTCATGTATTGTCTGTGGCTGGCTGCTGCTGCTCTTCAGTTGTAAAGAAGCTCCCACTGTTTGAATATCACATATCCATTATGGAATTCACAATATGCCGTGTTGTTTCAACATGTGTCTGTAGAAACATCTCTAATCTTCAGAGTGAGGGTAAAATTCCTTGTTGGTGTACATTTACACCATTTAGTCTTCAATATCCACCAGTAGTCTCTGTTCCACTTTTCCGTCCTTCTCAGGACAGATTAAGTACAAAATGCTTCAGAGTTTGGTATCAGTCACATTCTGAATGTTTTAGAAATAGGTCCAAACTTTTGGATCTGAATTTTGCAGTTCTGTCCTCTCTCTCAAATGTTTAATCTGCCAGGATTCTCTGTATTCCAGATTCAGAGCATTGTCCTCCTACAAAACCCAGGAAATAGCCTACTATATCAAACTCCACTTTTAGCTTTAATTTTATGGCCAGAGGACAAAACATACAGTTGTTTTTTTACAGAGTTAATGCCCCTTTGCATCTGAAGAGTTTACAATGGCAGAGTGTCAAAGGGCAGATTTATAAATCATTACTCATTAATTCTATTTTAACAGCAAAGTCAGGACATGCAAATCAAAGCTATTTATTAAGTATCTACAGGCAGGATTTTAAAATATATTTGTACAATTTATAAACTCATTTTAGGATATGTTAATCTCTTATTAAGATATGCAAATTTGCATTCAGGTTATGCAAATCTATTTTGGGATATGCAAATTACTTTTAGATATATAAATTCAATTCTTGACATAAATCATTTGAATCTCTTAACTAAATCCAGTGTTTAAAAAAAAATTTCAAACCCATGTGGTTAAAGGTAATGACAATTTTTACAAATCAAAGGTGAGATTTATGTAATTCAAACTCAAATCTAGATTTAGATTTATAAAACAGACATAGAAATGAGAGGCTATACATGATATTATAGTTACAGAAGTCAGTCATGAAATTGTTTACTCTGAATAGTTTATCCATTCTGTATTGTTTATTCTTTAATGGTTATAAATACGTAACTTCAATCTATTGAATTACATTTATATAGAAATTAAAGAAAACCTTTAACTTTCAATCCCTCCCACCCCCTGTTGTACTTTTAATCCAGGTTCCTACTTTACAGCTAGACCTTAAATTAGCTACATAGGAACCCCAGATAAAAACAACTAAGGACTTTGGAAAAGGTCAGACCTGGATCTAAACTCCTGAGACGGCTCTAGTTTTGATAATGAACTGCTTTTCTAATGAACTGAGGTAGCGTGCATATAGTTATAAAACTGTAATACTTTCGTTTTCTGTGTACTGCACCTTTATATTTCTAATAGCTATTCCTGCTTGCAAAGACAGCAGTTTTGGGTTTTTTTTCTTGGAGTTGCTGCTGCCTGTTACACAGGAGACATATATCCTGTGCTCTCCCATGGAAATCTTACTTCTGTTCTTTCTTCAGTATTAACACCCCTATGCACTAAAAAATCATGAATTAGGTCCTTCACGCTCATAAGACTGTCTTAAAAATTATGAGATTTTTAAAAAATACATTTTGGATTCTGGTTCTCTTCTTGTTTCTGAACCTTTAGGGTACAGAAAGGTTACATTTTCAAGCTTTTCTCTGCAACCATAAAGGCTAGAAACTTACTTTAAAAACAATGAAACCTGAGAATCTCAAGTATTCACATGACTCCAAGAGTGGCCTTTAAAAAAAATAATCAAATATTGCAAATCTCTCAATAAAATCTCTAGAGTTGACAATAGTTGACCTATCAAGTTATTTTAGGAAGAAAATACATGGTTGCTTTTTGTGCATGGAAATACCATTCACAAAACCCTGGATCCAAACACTCTGAAATTTTGGAAAAGTTAAGATCTGTACCTGAACTTTGCAGTTTGGCCTCATCCTGTACTTTTGTGTTATGTCATCTTATGAGAGACATAAGCAAAAATGCTGACCATTACAATTCAGCATTTATAACAGAAATCAGATTCCACCGGTGGTAAGTGAAACTCAGAATTTGCGAGATTATGTTCATTTGGGATTCTAACGACCAAGTTATTTAAACAACATTTTCCAAAGCCTTCACACCTCTTGGGCTTGCAAAATTGTATTGGAAAACTCACAGGAGATTTCCAGTGACCTCTTGGTTCCAATCCAGGTAGAAATGTCTCAATAATCGCTTTACTCACAGTGTTCCAGCACTTCCACTCCCAGTTAGAAGCAGGAATTGCAGAGGAGCACCAAAATGGACAAACAATGTAACCAAACTTTTCTGAATCTCCAGAAAGTCTTAACTAGTGTTGATTGGAGATTTTGGTAAAACAAGATTGCTTTCTCTTTTATCAGAGCTGGTTCACCTAGAACTAGCTTGTGCCTTTATTCTGCAAGAAGTACCCCTGATGACATAAACTTATAGTCAATATTTTCTTCCCCAGGGTAGAATTCTATGCAGTTTTCCACTGCTATAGTATTCCATAAGGAGCAAAGCAAACCTATTCTAGAGCCAAGCAAGTGCTATCCACTTCCCAAGAGCTGCAAGTTACAACATTTAGCAAAATAAAGTCCTCTGTATAGACGAGGGATCATTAATTTTGAGACACTAGTGAGGAAGTAATGATTATTCATGATCAAGAAATAGGGTGGAGCTCCCCTGAGAAATCATCAGGCACAAATGGCAAAGGATATTTGCAAATGGCTGATGTTGCTCTTATCAAGCCTGCTAACTACAGACTAAAAAGTAATATCCTCTCTCTGAGCTAGAACCTCAACTGACATAAATCAGCATAGCTCAGACCTCGATGCATTTATGTGATTTACACCAGCTAAGAGTCTGGACCTCTAATTTTTAGCTTGAGGCTTTAGTCCTTACTCAGAAAAACTCCCATCGCTCAGATATCCTAATTCTTTCTGTTTAGGAGGTTACCATTAAAATGCCAATATTTTATATCTGTTACTGTATAGAGCTATTTGACATATCTCTTTTCCTCTGCACTTAGGACAGGAAACAGCTGTGATATCTTGGATATCACTCGCATGTCAGGTACCTCAGACTCCTGCTGGCGAACTGCAGAAGCATAGAGTTAGAACTCAGGAAAAGGAATGGCCCTGCAGATGAGGCCAAAATAGAAGGACCACCATTTAGATTATTTGTTTGCTGTCACTCTTCCTTCTACTGAAAAACAGCATCACAATCGCCTCACATTAGCCACTTTCACATCAAATTAGCCACCCTCTGTCTGCATAAGTTACTTTAGTTTGTTGCCAAAGACATGGAAAGAGAGACAGCATCCTAATACAACAAAACCCAGCTTTGCTCTGGCAGAAAAATTGGATTCCTCACTTGTGACTTTCACATCTTATTAGCCTCCCTCCAAAGGGCTAAAATGAATCCTGCAACTATGATCAAAACAGAATATCAATTTTGTGTCTGTTAGAAAACAAACTTGTTTGACAGTCACTTCACTGATGGGCATAGAGATTCTGAAGCTTATAGTGCCTTTCAGAGCAGTTGCATATAACTTTATGATGATACTACTTGTGAAAGGAATCACTGCCTGATAGTGCATGGTTTGCCCTAGGATTAGGCTGTGGGCTGCTTTGTTCTGGAAGCCATTTTGTTCTCATATGAATCATGGTTGTTTGAAGATAAAGACTAGCATTGATCTCTCATGTTCAAGGCTCTTTTAGAGAAGCTGGACATGGTTTCAAATAGTAAAAGTGCACAGTTTGATAAAACAAAAATCTACTAACTGATCTGAAGAGCTTTCAACCCTCCACAAGCACTCAACAAGAGGGGTCAATATTTATTTGTGCTCAAATTGATTAAACATTATTAAAAGTTTGCTAATTTAACTTTCTGAGCAAAACCTTTGATAGACACCTAGCGAATATTTGCCCTTGAAGAGTAGAATGTGTTGACTTGAGGCAGGAGTTTTGAATCAATAGCAATGGTTTTTCAAAAGCAGTAAATTGGTGTTATGTTTTCTGGCCAACAGGGAGAAGAATATAATAAAGCAACTGCAACTTAGCAGCTAGCCATAGAGAATGGGTACAGTGATGTAGCCATCTCTGGAGATGCAGGGACAAAGTGATCATGCGCGTAGCACATGCCATTCCATGGATTTGAACACAGTGAGCCAGTGGTGGACTGGGCCCTAGAATTCAACATTGACTTGGACCATATGTACATGAGAAAGTTGCACCAGTTTAATTTAAATAAGTTTTTAATTCAATTTAGTGGCCAGTGGAAATGCCCGTGTGGACACGCTTATTGAAGTTTAATAGTGGCTTATTTCTTATTTCAATTTAGCTTAAACCAGTTTCTAATCAATTTGCACTAAGCCGAAATAGGCCTGGTTTAAACTGACATAAATGTATCCACACGGGGCTTACACCAGCTAAACAAAATACTTTTAGAGGAACAAAATTTCTGAAGACTAAAAAGCTGTGTTTTTAACTTGGTTTAAAATACAGGTGCTGTAAGCTGCTTCTGCCCTAGAAGCAAATATCTGTCATGACTTCGATTTAAACAAAGTTTCTTGAACTCTAAATTTGAAACAGCACATTTAAAGGAATGTGGGTGGATGGGTGTGGAGGTGGGAAAGCGAAAAGACAAAGGGAAGAGAGCAGGGGAGAACTCTTGGGAATCTGTGCACGGAAAGCTCTCAAAGATTTTTGAAGTTGAGGAGTTGTATTATGTTAATATAAGTTCTAATTGCTAGGCAATAAACAACACCCACATGCCGAATAAATGTCAGGACCAAACTTATTTCTAAATCTGCTTTGAAACAATGTCAGTCATTGCTATTATCACAAACAGATGGAATCTTTTTTGCTAACATTAAAATAAAATAATAATAAAAAATAACCTCGGGTTATTAGTTACCTAAGGTAATAGACCTGGGAGTGGGAGGACAAACATGTAGTTAGTTGTTACTGTTTGTGAGTCAACTATTAATAAAACGCTAGGATTGCATTGTTGAAACAGATATACCTGTTGTATATTAATGCTGATTACGGGTGAGGTCAGGAAAACATTGAATGGCTGGCAATAACATGGCAAGGTAAACCTAGTCAGTGCTCAGTTTTCAAAACACCATGCAAGGGTTTTTCATGCAAAGTGCCCATGCACCCATTATGTGGGCAATACCCTGCATTTCTGCATGCAGGCAAAGTGGACATTTACAAATGCCTGCTTGTATGGAGAAATGGGGAGTTATGACCCTGCACTGGCTGCAGGAATGTTTTGTGTAACTCACTCGTGAAAAACTTTGAAAATTTTGGTCCTTCAAATACATATTGCTATTTAAGCTAACAGACAGTATTGGCACCCAAACAAACGGGCAGAAACTAGCCCTCAACAAATTCAAGTTGGAAATTGGAAGGTTTCTAACCATTTAGGGGTGAGGTTCTGGAACAGCCTCCCAATAGGAGTTGTGGGGGCAAGCAACCTAACTACTTTTTAAGGGAGAGCTGCACAAATTTATGAGTGGGATTGTTTGATAAGGTTGCCTGCGATGGCAGGGGGCAGGGATCAGTCAGATGTTGCTATAATCTCATCATTCAGGGCTTAAGCTAGTCACCAGCAGAAGCCAGGAAGGATTTTGTCCCCGATGTATTCTGGTTTTTTTGTGGGGTTTTTTGGTCTCTTTCTTTCAAAACATTACAGGAGAGCCAGGGCTCTGAGATATCACCATGCATTCTCTCTCACACCTGCTTGACTGGCTCGTTCTTGCTCATGGTCCAACTGATCATCATATGTGGGGTCAGGAAGGAATTTTTCCCCAGGTCACATTGGCAGTGACCTTGGGGAGGTTTTCACCTTCCTTTGCAGCCTGGGGTGCAAGTCATTTGCCAGGATCATCTGGGTATACCTCACTTAACCTTTCTCTGCCGTTGCAGGGACCTAGGGCATTGATGCACCTTCTATTCTCTGCCTGTAGCACAGAATAGTCTAGTCTCCTCTGGGCTGTAACACTCTGATCTCATTCTGATTATTGGGTTTAGTGTGCAGGCACTGGATGGTGTTGGTGGCTTCTGATCTACAGGAAGCCAGCATGGATGCCCTGGTGGTCCCCTCTGCCTTAAACTCCATGACATATATGTCAAGAAAAAGCAAGTGCTATTGTTAACATTGGAAATAAGTAGCTATTCCAGTTTAGTTTTTCATATGAGGCTGAAAAAATTTTAAGCGGTTAAAACAGACCTGACTTGCAACAAGTTCCCAAAAACCATCACGCTAGATAGAACAGCTGTTGAGAGAATATAGATTAGGACATACTTGGCTTACCTGATATCACATTCTTTGTTTTACAGACCTCTGCTCTGCAATTAAATAACAAACACTGTGTTAGAAGATGACAAATGCTGCCTCAGAGATTACAATTTGGTAATTAATGAGCCACTGACTCCTTACGGAAAACTTTGGAAACTGGAAAAAGCTTTGGAAATAATGTTGTTTGTGTTTAACTTCTTTTCTGTATTTTTATTTCACTTGCTCTCCATTTCTAGAGTCCCAGTGAAAACATGAGCTTTGCTTCTTTAAGGACAGAGTTTGCTGTTAGACAGCCCTGAGCAAGGGGCACTTCTGAAACTGCACTGTCCCAGAAGTAGTTCCAAAAGGCATTATACATTGGGGACACCTCTCTGACGCATGTCTCCTCCTGTGTTCCCTAACATGGGTCAGGGCAACTGCACCTGTATTCCCCCTCTGAGGTCCAGTAATGACACCCAGTCTAGGCTTCTAGATCCTTAGCCATCACCTCTTTTAAGCGAAGACCCATGTCACTCTCCCTCCTGAAAGGGGTTTTCCCAGGATACACAATTCCCACCTACACTGTCAGTTCCCTAGTATGCCAGACTGCCTGAACAGGCCTGGGTCTGAGCTTTGCTTTCTCCTCTGAGGCTATGCACAGCTGTAATTGCCCAGAGTTATAAGTTATCACACAGCTCCTTATAATCAAGCACATTGATTTGTAAGGTGAAAGCATTACAGAGTAAACATATAAAATCAATAGAAGTTCCAATACACATACTAAAACCTTACTAGAGGTTAACCATCAGTCTGACGGGCCTCAGAAGGCCAAAGTCTGTCCAACTCTTCCCAGGAAGGATTTGGACCCCCTTCTCTGCCCCCAGGAGAGCAGGTCCTATCCATTTGCTGAATCTGAAAGAAGGCCCTGAGTCAGTTTAACCTTAGGCTAGTTAATCAAAAGTCCTTTCGTTGGCTGTTGGTGTCTTCAGAATCCAGTTTGAACCAATATAGGGGAGCCACCCCAAGTGGGTGGTTCTCTGGTGGTGTTACAACCTGTTGTGAATTTTCCTAATCACTCCCCACTGTTCTTAATTCCTATAGGAGCTGTGGTCAATCTCCCCCTTGGAACTACATACAATCCCTGGCCCACAATGATACATAAACTTTATCTTTGGGAGGTCTTACTGTATTACAAGAAATTGCCATATCTGCCATAACCCCTCTGAGGCACATTTCCTCCTGTGTGTCCTTTGTGTGTGGTGGATACGGAGAGTATTCCGTTACAGCCCTTTACTGAACACAACATGTGCCTCACCTTGCTCCCAGTCAGTTTTGTGTGCAGCTCCCTGCTCTGCTGCATCCCTGTAGAGGGTAATGGGTTAGGTTCAGTCAGGGCTCTTACCTAGTGCAAACCCAGGCATAGGGTATGATGCTGACAGGCCAGAAGTCAGCTCTTGCCCAAGCTACAGGCATAAGAATGAATAAACTCATAGCTGGAGACCAGACCAGTTCATGTGCATGTTAGTTTTGCTCAGAATAGGTATTTGTCTTATAGGAATGTATTTAGTGTTTAGAACCTATGAAATGCTTGTAAATTGCTGCATGCATTAATCTTACTAGTATGTCCATGCTGTAAGAAAATATGAACATTTTGCTTTATAACTTTGAATGTTTGCTTTGAACTTGGCACAAGAATTGTCCTCCTGCATATCCAGGGGGACATTAAAATCAGATGGCCCAATAATGAACATAGCAATGCTAGGGATTGGTTCATGGCCTTATTGCACCTTGGAAATGCTATTTCAAGGAAGCTTGTCCTGTGGACTTGGAAGCTGAATGAAGGAAATAAAAGAAAATCACAGGAAAATTTTCCATCTTTTTGGCTGTTTGAACTCTGACATGGCCAGAGACTCTCTGAACTGATGCCAGACATCCCTAGGGGGTAGCCTCCTGGGTCCACGCTGCAAGACATTTTGATTGATGGATCACTACAAAGCTGTCACTCTTAGAATTTAGATGTGTAACTCATTTGTGTGTATATATCTGATTGAAATAACCAGTAAATAACTCTCATATTTTTTTTCCAGTTATTAAACCTTTAGATAGTTTCTAACAGGATAGGCTACTGGGTTTGTCTTTGGTGTAAGATCTAGCGTACCAATTGATCTGGGGTAAGTGACTGGTCTCTTAGGACTGGAAGCAACCAGAATGTGGTGTGATTTTTGGTGTTAGTGACCATTATCACTAAGTCCAGTTTGACTGAGTGGCAAGATAAACTGGAGAGTCTAAGGCAGTGGTGGGCAACCTGCAGCATGTGGGCCACATGCGACCAGTCAGAGTAATCAGCTGCCAGCATGTCCCTGTGGCCCGCACCGCTTCCCACAGCTCCCATTGGCCAGGAATGGCAAACTGTGGCCACTGAGAGCTGTGGGCGGCCATGTAAATGTAAACAAACCATCTGGCAGCCCACCCGTGGATTACCCTGATGGGCTGCAGGTTGCCCACCACTGATCTAAGGGGACTGTCTGTGACTTCATGGTAAGACTGTTAATACAATGATCCAGGAGTTCACATTTGTTACTAGCTTGGTGAACTCTAACTATAGAACAGACCACCAGTCTGGGGTGGCTCATGGTCATAAGCCACTCCAGTCTGTGTGATATAGGGTTACTGTGCTGGATTGTCTGGAAGGGGAGGATGCGGTGGGAGGATGCAGTGGATGTTAAGGGAGCACAGAAGGCCAGGAAGACTGGGGCAGTCAAGGAATGCCTGATTCAAGACATCCCTCCAAACAACTTCTGTCACTTCGGCTTCTAGGAAGGCTGGCCCACAAAAATAAAGATTCTTCACTTCCCCTCACCTCTTGTCTCCACAGCCTCCCAAGGAATTGGTTCAATGGTAGCACTGCCTGCTCTCTATCAGGGTGAATCCTCCCTAGGGATCAGGAGGCCCTGAAAGTCCAGCGAAATGATTCACATGGACAATAAGAAGTCAGAACTAATGAGTTGTTAAGAACATAAGTAGGCTCCAGCCACCAAATTCAGATTTGTTTCTGGATTTGAAACACTCCGAAGTTTAGGAAGCAAAGCATTTGGAGTTTTGATTCAGTCCATTATAATCTGGAACACTTTATCCCCTTGTGGGTTTAGGGGTTTAAAGATCACCTGGCATTCAGATTCAGGACTTTGATTGGAATTAAGCTCTAAAATGATACCACTAATAAAAATCCCACTTCCATGCAAATGTCCTAACACTGCTTAAAATGCGAGAGTACACACAGACAACATAACTGGCAGTGCATTGTTCTCAAATGCATCCGCGGTTCTTTAAACACAAAGTTCCTAATAATCACGTAACTTAGCTCTTGTTGACCCTCAGAACACCCTTCATTTAGTGGAGATGAATAGTTATGTACTTACAGCACTCTATTAGCATACAGTGGCACATAACACATAAATATATGACCAGTCATTATCAGGAAATTGCAGCTTTATTTTACTGAGTATATGAATGTGCGCACTGTGCAGCTGAGTCATATCTGTCCATTGGACAAATGTATTTATAAAATATGATATAACAGATAAAGTTAGGGGCTAAGAAATGTTCAGGAAAAAGAAGGATGGCCCAGTGGTATTACCCTGGGACTGGGGGACTCTGCGTTTGATTCCCTGCTCTGCTACAGCCTTCCTGTATGACCTTGAACAAGTCCCTTTGGGTGGGATCCAGGAAGGGACGTAGGTATTGCAACACAGTGTGCCACAGAACTTAGAACAGCACAGGAAGAACATTCTGATCCGCAAAGCTGAGTTTGGTACCTTGACTCCCTCTTCAGTGAGATGGGCACCTCGAAAGGCAACTGCTAGGTGGGGAGATTGCAATGAGAGGGGTGAGTGCTAAGCTCTGTCCTTCTCTGAGATAGGAACCTAAATCTGGGTTGCAGGGAGGCACTTAGTTCTGCTTAGCAATTCTCAAACAGTAATCAGCCACTTGGAGTTGGGCGCCTTACGTGTTTCTTGTGGGAATGAGTTAGGCACACTGACTTGCTCCACACAAACAGCTGGAGGAGATAGTGCCACCACCTTCCTTATAACTTTTAGCCCAGTGATTAGAGTATTCACCTGGGCTGTAGGAGACCCAGGTTCAATTCTCTTCTCTCTGCTAGAGGGTGGGGGGGGGGGAAAGGATTCAAACAGGGATCTCTCAGGAGAGTGCTCTAACCACTGACCTATGTTATATTCTGATTGGGGTTCCCTCAGCAGGTCTATCCTGTGGAAGTTGTTCCACTGTGGATAAATAATGAAAAAGTGATTGAGCCAGTGATAATGAGAATGACTCTGTAGCCCAGTGGTTGGGGCACCCATTTGGAAGTTGGGAGACCCTGGGTCTAGTCCTCCTGCTCTAATCACTCTTTCATTATTTCTCTACAGTGGAATAGCTGCAGCAGGAGAAACTGAAGAAGCCCCATGTCAGCATATCCCATAGCTAAGTGGTTACAGCATGCTCTTGAAGGGTGGAAGAGCCCTGTTTGAATCCTTTCTCCCACTCTTACAGAGCAGGAGTTGGAAATTGAACCTGGGTCTTCTTCCACCTTCCAGGTGAGTGCTCTATCCACTGGGCAAAGAGTTATAATGTTTGACCTCTTTCAATGGTCAAATTTTGAATGGTCCCCTCTTCTGAGCATCCTCCAGATCAGGCCCTGTACATGACTGTGGCATTCAGCTGCCTGTCTTTCCTGTTTTGTGAATCACTCTGGAGCTTAGGCAGGAGGATGCCTAGAGGAAGGAAGTTGTGCACATGCCCAGAGGCAGGAACATAGGCATCTAGGGAACTTTTATCCTGCTAACTTTGGCGCCAAGAGAGTTTAGGTGCTTACTGGGCTTGACAGGAGTTTTGTGGATCACAAGTGGAACCAAAACTGGGACCTAGGTACCAATGTCTGAAATTTAGGCTCCTACTTTCCTTTGTGAAACTGGGCCTTAGTCTCTCTGTGCCTCAGTTCCTCATCTGTAAAATGGGGACTTTCCTACCTTGCAAGGCTGTTGTAAGGATAAATTCATTAAAGATTATGAGATGCTCAGATACTTTGGTAATGTAATGAGGGCTAGATAAGTACTAAAGATCACTATGAAAGGACAGTACTTATCAGGTTTGTTTGAAATGATTTATATATTCAATTGATTGTCAATTCCTCTAATTTGAATCAGGAGTTCACTTTAAATGCTTTCATCCCATTACAATAAAGGGAGAGAAGCTGTAAAAATGAAATTCACCATAAAAGACTTTCACTTAATAGAGGGGCAAAAAGCACATTTAAAAGGAAAATGTTTGAGAGGGATTGTAGAAATGCATTCCCACGTCTCCTTTAGGGTACTTGAGCATCATCTGTTATGACTCCCACAGGATATTTAAGCATCATCTAACAGAAAGGCTGAAAGAGAGTTTGTGAAGAAAAATGTAGGTAGTGAGAGAAAACAGACATCTTGCTGAGATCTAGACTAATGTGAGACGTATCAATACATTAAAAAAAAGCACATGAAAAATAATACTGTTGCAGCAGGTACAATTTAAAAGCAATGAGAGTTATGTGCCTCAGAAAAAGAAGAATAGAAAAATACAAAGGTAACTTATTTTCAGTATTGCAAGTTGTAAGTGATAGTAAAGGATGTTAGAGGCCTGTATGGTTATTTTGTCATTTAATTTCAGTCCCATCTAAAGTTAATTCTCTCTGTATAAATTATATCTTCCAAGTTCTCTGGTTCTTTTTAGAATGACTTTGCTGTATTTCTAGATAGCTAACTAGAAGCTGAGGAGCTTGGTTTTAAATAAGAAATTCCTATAACTTCAGAATCTTCCAGAAAGCTATTTCACTTTGTATTATGTCCACCACAGAGGTATCCGAGGGGCAGATTTTTAAAGGCATCAAGCTGCCTCAAGATACAGATAGATGCCTAGTAGGGTTTTCAGTAGCACCTAACTCCTATTTATTTTAATCCCACTAAATACTCATCTCCGTCATTAGCTACCACAATACAATTAAAAATCTGGCCCTGAGTGCCTGGGAGTGATTTGAGAGAACCTTTCTTTTATTATGCTGAAAGCACTTCTCCCAGATGAAACCTCTGCTCTCCCCAGTGATAAAAGAACAGAGTGTCTCATCTATTAAGGCCCTTTTGTGCCTTTCTTGCAATGCAAAACCAGCTTACCTAGCAGTTGAAGATTGTCCTGAGGTTGAGTGGATCATTAGCTGGTGTAACGCCATTTTGCCCTTTCTATGCAACCCCATTTTGTAGCTATACAAAGATGAGTAGGCAGGCAATGGGGACATGGCTGGACTATCTGTCAGACTAGCCTTTGGGGCTGTGGGACTAGCCCACTGGGGATGTGGGAACCCAGGCATGAATTAAAGGCTCCCTGAGGATGTTGTAAGCTATATAGGGACCAACACAGTTTGTCCAAGGGTTGGGTGGGCTGGAAAGGTGACAGGAAGCCATTTTTGACCCCATAAACCAAACACATACACTCATGGGAGTCCTGGACCAAGCATAGTTTGGCCAGACCTAAGAACCAAGACCTGAGAGTTTTACTCCTTGTAAAGCTGGGCATGACAAGAACACAAAATCCTCTTTTCACGAGAGGCCTTATGCCACTGCCTACAGCTTTTACCTTGTACTTTGCAGGTCCTTGATACTCTGGAGGCTAGTGACATATCCCACAGTATCCTTACAATCAGTGGGCTGCCTGGGAAGTAGCTATAATCTAGAGCACCCCAACCCCTATAGCTCCACTTCAATGTTACTGTTGGCTACTTGGTGATTTACAGCCTGTAAAATGAAGTGGTGGTCTTAGAACAATTCCTAGAGGACATTGTTACCATTGTCCCCTTGGTGGCAACCTCATCAGGGAGTCTAGGGGCTGAATGACTATGCAGAGGTAGGATTAATTGTATCTTTAATGTACTAGCTTGAAGTGTCAACCTGCAGTGGGAGCTCAAGGTGGGGCCGTGGGCCAGATTTTCAAAGGCACTTAAAGGTACCTAAATATGCAGATAGGCCCTTAGTGGGAATTTCAAAAGTGCCTCAGCAGGTTAGGTGGCTAACGCTCATTGAAATAATTTCCTTGCACTCTTCCATCCCCACCATATATTAGCTTGTGCAGGGAGCTAGCCACAACCTGACCCCTGAATTACACTGTCACCCTACAGTTGGTCCAGGACCGGAGCCAGGGTTTCTCGCGCCCTAGGCGCATGGCCATTTTGCCGCCCCCCGCGCTGATCCCGTGGCTCTGGTGGAGCTGCCACAGTCATTCCTGCGGAGGGTCCGTTGGTCCGTGGCTCCGGTGGAGCTGCTGCAGGCATGCCTGCGGGTGGTCCACCGGAGCCATGCGAGCAGCCGACCATCCGCAGGCATCACTGCGGCAGCTCCACCGGAGCCACGGACCAACGGACCCTCCGCAGGCATGCCTGTGTCAGGTCAACCGGAGCCGCCTGCGCCCCCACCTCCCACCGGCAAAATGCCGCCCCCCAATAATCCTGGTGCCCTAGGTGATTGCCTAGGCTGCCTAAATGGTAGCGCCAGCCCTGAGTTGGTCCCAACTAGTCAGGTCTATAAGTATTATATGGATAAGTCCAGGCATCTATGTTTCTGTGCTGTCATTCTGGCACCTTTCATGATCACTAAACTCAACTTAAAAAATGATTGGAGAGAACGGAAAAGCTTGTCTTTGCTACATCCATCAGCACCGAAGCAATCAGACTGCAGAACAGTAATAAATCATCCAACTACTCATTTTCTCTGTATGCATGTGTTATTATAGGACCTCAGCTACTCCCGTCTGTACTGTAGTGAGATAAACAGATGGCAGAGTGTTGTGTCACATCCAACTCAGGAGCCAACAGTTCCCCAAATAGAATACTTTTCTCTTTTTAAATTGTTTATTAGTGTTTTCTTGTCCTCCAGCTGTATGGTCTCATTTGACTTAACTGCCCATAGTTATGTTGGCAGAGAAGTAGATAACATTTTCTGAAACTGAAAATACAATCTATCCTTCTTCCACCCAACTGCCAATTGTGATGAATGACCTTGAAGCCACCTGAGTAGAGTTATGGGTGGTCCAGGGAGAGAATCATAGACATGTAGGGCTGGAAGGAACCTTGAGATCATCTAATCTAATCACCTGCACTGAGCCAGGACTAAATATTATCTAGATCATCCCTGACAGATGTTTGTCCAACCTTTTCTTAAAAATCTCCATTGATGGATATTCCAGTCTCCCTAGGTAATTTGTTCCTGTGTTTAACTACCCTTATCATTAAGAAGCTTTTCCTACTACCTAACCTAAATCTCTCTTGCTGCAATTTAGGCCCATTACTTCTTGTCCTGTCCTCAATGGATAAGGAAAACAATTTATCACCCTCTTCTTTATAGAAACTTTTTACGTACATGAAAACTGCTATCATGTTTATCACGTCATTCCTCCACCCCTAATCTTCTCTTCTCCAAACCCATTTTTTTCAGTCTTTCCTTATAGATCACGTTTTCTAGACCTCTGATCATTTTTATTGCTCTCCTCTGGACTTTCTCCAATTTGTCCACATCATTCCTGAAGAGTGGTGCCCAGAACTGGACACAATTCTCCAAATGAGGCTTTATTAGTGCTGAGTAGAATGGAAGAATGACTTCCCGTGTTTTGCTTACAATACTTCTGCTCTTACAGCAGGATCCTATGCAATCAGTCTGACACCCTTGCTTTCAGTGTGGCTGAAACCATGTAACAAGGCAGCCAACAAGGAACCTGTGCTTCTGCAAGTGGGTTTGTGTGGAGAAGGATTTAGTGCTGTAGATCCCATTTCTACTGTTGCTTTATCTAGGCCTCCCTGAACTACATGTAAGACTATTGTCCTCTCTTTCAAGTCCCTTCTCAGAACTGACTTTTGTTGTGATGCCTACAAGAAAAACAGCCAGTGAATGTTAATAACTAGGGTGAGGGATGTGAGTTAAATGGCAATAGGGGGAAAGTCAATATTTATGTAATCACAAATCTGAATACAAACATATGTACAATTGTATATATCTGATTGGTCGGTCCCCTGCCCTTTGTATGCTTCCCATCTTCATGAATTGTGAGCTGTTTGGGGCAATCACAGCATCTACTACTCTGACCCTGTTTGTGCAACGTGCTGCAAACGAGCAGAGTCGCACACACTCAGGGAGCCCCATTGCCTTCAGTGGGGAATGGATCTGCCTGGAGAGTTCTTTGCAGTTTTGGAGCCTATGTTTGTGCCATGGCTTGCACAATCAAAGGTACTTATATGGCCCCTGTCCCCATAATATCTGAGCACCTCATAATCTTTAATAGATTTATCCTCACAACACCCAAATTATGGGAGTTAGGCTGCTAAATATCTGTTAGGCTCTGGGCCTAAGTGACTTGACTACAGTCCCACAGGACATGGGTGGTGCAACAGGGAATTAAACATGGGTCTCCTAAGTCCTAGGCTACTGCCCTAATCACTGACCACCATTCCTCTCAACGAGGCCAAGCTTCTGATCATGGCACTGGGTGTTGTTACAATACAAATATAAAATAATACTGCAGTCACAGTGTTCGTAGTGGTGAATTCGAAAAGACCAATCACCGAAGTATTGTGGAGGCATATAGCTTGCCTTGGTTTAAAATACAATAAGACACTTATAGGGCTAAGAATAGCATCATCAGTCACAGTAGCTATGGTAAAAGTAGAAAGTCTATTAATGCTGACAGGCCAGGTCATAAACTAATCGCTGGCTAGGGTAAAGGAGAAATTTTCTTTCATGATATAGTATTCTCAAAATTATGTGCCTAATGGGAGGCTTCTGGATTCCTCTGAACACAGATAATTCCAGAGTTCAAAATACGCATAATGAAGGATAGCTTAA
Organism: Gopherus evgoodei; assembly: GCF_007399415.2. Classification (NCBI taxonomy): domain Eukaryota; kingdom Metazoa; phylum Chordata; order Testudines; family Testudinidae; genus Gopherus; species Gopherus evgoodei. The sequence continues at coordinate 19,457,242 of NC_044329.1, read as the reverse complement.
CATCAGTGCTCATTGCCTGCTCATGCTCTTGTCTGTTCCTGTGTTAAAAAAGACCAAGACATTTTTAAAGGGCACGAACAGCTAGCTAATCTAGTGGCAAAACAACCTCCCACCCAGGGCTCTGAACAATAAAGAATCCTATGGTGAGTCAGATTTAAGAGAGGAGGGAAGGAGATTAATGCACTGGGGAAGTTGGAAGCACTGAGCACGTAAAGAAGAATACGCGGGAATGTTTTAAAATGCAGCAATTAGAAGCTTAGGGCCATATTCTGCTCTCAGTTAAACCAGGTTAAGTCTGGGGTGATTCAATAGAAATTGCTTGCAGTGTAGTTGTAGCTGTGTTGGTCCCAGGATATTAGAGAGACAAAGTGGGTGAGGTAATATCTTTTATTGGACCAGCTTCTGTTGGTGAAAGAGACAAGCTTTCAAGCTCACACAGAGTTTCTTCAGATCTTGAAAGCTTGTCTCTTTCACCAACACAAGTTGGCCCAGTACAAGATATTACCTCACCCAACTTTTCTCTCCACAGAAATCAGTACAGGCACTCTAAACTGGTGGAATGGAACTGAGAGAAGGATTTGATCATGCATCAAGGCTAAAGCTATCAAAGTTATCTGGTTTCAGAGTAGCAGCCGTGTTAGTCTGTATCCGCAAAAAGAACAGGAGTACTTGTAGCACCTTAGAGACTAACAAATTTATTTGAGCATAAGCTTTCATGGGCTAAACCCCACTTCATCGGATGCATAGACTGGAACATACAGCAAGAAGATATTTATACATACAGAGAACATGAAAAGGTGGAAGTAGCCATATCAACTGTAAGAGGGAAGTCAATTGAGACAGGATAGACCCAACAAAGAAAATAACAAAATGCCACTAGTCCTCACCTTCAGTCCCCAACTAAAACCTCTCCAGCACATCATCAAAGATCTACAACCTATCCTGAAAGATGATCCCTCACTCTCAAAGATCTTGAGACAGACTAGTCCTTGCTTACAGACAGCCCCTTATCCTGAAGCAAATACTTACCAGCAATCGCACACCATACAACATTGCAACAAAGCCCGATGCCAACTCTGTCCACATATCTATTCAAGTGACACCATCATAGGACCTAATCACTTCAGCCACGCCATCAGGGGCTCATTCACCTGCACATCTACCAATGTGATATATGCCATCATGTGCCAGCAATGCCCCTCTGCCATATACATTGGCCAGACCAGACAGTCTCTACACAAAAGAATAAATAGACACAAATCTGACATCAGGAATCATAACATTAAAAAATCAGTAGGAGAACACTTCAACCTCTCTAACCACTCAGTGACAGACTTGAAGGTGGCAATTTTACAACAAAACAACTTCAAAAACAGACTCCAAAGAGAGACTGCTGAACTTGAATTAATATGCAAATTAGATAGAATTAACTTTGGTTTGAACAGAGACTGGGAATGGTTGGGCCATTACACTAATTTAATCTATTTCCCCATGTTAAGTATCCTCACACCTTCTATGGGTCATCTCAATTATCATTTCAAAAGTTTTTTTTTCTCCTGTTGATGATAGCTCATCTCAATTGATTGGCCTCTTACAGTTGGTATGGCTGCTTCCACCTTTTCATGTTCTCTGTATGTATAAATATCTTCTTGCTGTATGTTCCAGTCTATGCATCTGATGAAGTGGGCTGTATCCCACGAAAGCTTGTGCTCAAATAAATTGGTTAGTCTCTAAGGTGCTACAAGTACTCCTGTTCTTTTTAAAGTTATCTGGCTGTTTATGTAGTAAGTTACTTTGTATAAATGCATTCTTGTCCCCATTTCATATTAGCTTTGTGGTGATTCATCCATACTCATGTAGTTGTATCCAGAATCTATTTTTTCCTTTGATCTGATTATTTCTCTCCCATTAGCCTTCATTGTGGGAATAAGGAGTCATGGTTCTAAGATGATGGGGTTTTTTAAATTAAGGCTTGGCATGGATTTTGTGTTAATTTAGTTGATGACAGGCTTTTGCATGGATGGATAATCTAGACCTACTTGCATAGTGATGATTACAGGTTGGAAAGTTGCAGAGATAGCCTTTTGTAGGTTTAAAGGCCTGGGGTTTGCATTCTCCTAGGGCTTGTCTACATCACAAAGTTGCAGCGCTGGTGAGGGGGTTACAGCGCTGCAACTTAGGAGGTGTACACATCTGCAGGGCATCACCAGCGCTGCAACTCCCTGTTTGCAGCGCTGGCCGTACTCCCGTTTTGTCTCGGGTGTAGAGGATCCAGCGCTGGTAATCAAGTGTAGACACTTACCAGCGCTTTTCTTGACCTCCGTGGAATAAGCAGGTATCCCAGCATACCTGAGGAAGCCTCTGGTAATCAAGCAGGTCTCCTTCCCCGGTTTGCTCTCGCGTTCCCCGAACCCCCGAGCAAGCAGGTCTCCTTCCCTGCGGTTTGCAGGGGGGTTCGGGGAACGCGAGAGCAAACCGCGGCGAAGCTGGTCTCCTTCCCCGGTTTGCTCTCGCGTTCCCCGAACCCCCGTGCAAGCAGGTCTCCTTCCCTGCGGTTTGCTCTCACGTTCCCCGAATCCCCGAGCAAGCAGGTCTCCTTCCCTGCGGTTTGCTCTCGCGTTCCCCGAATCCCCGAGCAAGCAGGTCTCCTTCCCTGCGGTTTGCAGGGGGGTTCGGGGAACGCGAGAGCAAACCGGGGAAGGAGACCAGCTTCGCCGCGGTTTGCTCTCGCGTTCCCCGAACCCCCCTGCAAACCGCAGGGAAGAAGACCTGCTTGCAGGTGGGTTCGGGGAACGCGACAGCAAACCGCGGCGAAGCTGGTCTCCTTCCCCGGTTTGCTCTCGCGTTCCCCGAACCCCCCTTGAAGCCGCCCAACAGCGCTGCAGTGTGGCCACATCTAACACCACTTGCAGCGCTGGTTGCTGTAAGTGTGGCCACTCTGCAGCGCTGGCCCTATACAGCTGTACTAATACAGCTGTAACAACCAGCGCTGCAAAATTGTAGATGTAGACATACCCCTAGTGGTACAATCGCATGCTTGTTACTTTTTCAAAAAGCAGTTGCCTCCAACTTCTGCTGCAGGGTTGTAATTACTCCCTTTCCGAAACACACTGCGAAGGGTATAGTCTGCTTAGGACAAACAGATTCACTCTAAATCCCCATTATCCCAATTATGGGAGTTTTAGCCTTACAGATACACAATAGAAAAACCATGGGAAAAAACAGCCAAACAAAATCAGTTTCAAACTCTCAAAAGACTCAGCCTGCTTAATACATTTTATTTTCCTCTCTTCTTTTACAACCCCAAACCAGTCAGAAGAGGTCAGCTTTTGGCCCTCAAATCAGATTTCCTAAAATGCCTAGTTTTTAAAAGGCCATTTTCCTTTTTCACATCTCCACATTATTCCTAGCCTTTCTCTCACTCAGGCAAACCTTTAAATCAGGCTTTAACTGTTAACACGTGTTGCTCATTAGCACTGCCTCCAGCACACCTATGCTCCACTTCTTTAAAAGACCTGCAATCAAGCCTAGAGGAGGAAGTGGTATTTCACTAAGGCTATTCGGCTATTCATAGCAAAACTCTGTTTATTATTCATCTGGGAGTTACAGTCTGCTGCGGAAAAAAAGAAAAGTGGAAATCTAAAGGAGAGTAGAGAACATTAGCTGGCTAGCTAGAAAGAAAAACTGTGTGTCACAAATATATATTTATCATTCTCACTAGTACTACTTCCTCATATCAAATACCCTCTTTCCCAGCAAATACTAGAGGCTTATGATCTAGTTGCTTATGCACATGGCTAAAGAAAATTGCATTCTTTTGATCTCTTAGAGGAAGGGATGTAAATATCAATTTTTTATCATTGTTTTCTCCATCAGAGGGAGCAGCACACAATTTCAATTCTCTGAACAAGTGTTACATCCTACTAGGCTAATTCACAAAATCTTGCAAACTTGCTATCCTGTTAGGTGGGGAATTAAAAAGTAACAAGTGAGCGAGTTGCTGTTGTTTCTAGTGGCAATTCATACCTAAAAGTATAAAAGTATAGAAACTATTCAGAGAACAGTATGGGAGATATTCTTTGCTCACAACTGAAATAGCTGAAACCTGTTTTGTTTTTGTTTTCCCATTCCAATGAAATTAAATAAATTGGGGCTATAAGTGAACCAAAATACGTAAAGCCAGAGAAAGATTGTCTGTTCTCTGTATTCAAGAAACAAAACACACATGGTATATTGAGCCAGAATCTGATATTAGTTATGTTTGAGTAATCCAAGCTCTAACTGCAGATGTTCATGGAGTGGCTGAGATTCATAGTAGAGTAGGAAAGAACAGAACCTGGCCCAGTGTTTGATAGTTTCTCCTTAGTGTTGATCTAGTGCTCAGTGATTGATTACCTTGGATTTCCCTCATGGGTAATTTTGTTGTTAATGCAGAAACCACCTTTAGACCATTAAAAAGACAGAATCTGGTGGAAAGGTTGTCTCCTTTCTACTTACTTCTGCTTGCAGACATAGGTACATTTCCAGGCAGTGTCAGAGCATTTTTCAAAGAAAAACAAAAATTGCTGTATTTTCAGATTTCCTAGCACATTCAGATCAATGCATGTGACACATTGTAAAAAATTGAACTACATAGTCTTGAAGTTTTTGATTAGGTTTGGGGGCTGAGAGTGATGCCTATTAACTTCAGAGACTTTGAGAAATAGTGGAGGTGATCTCAGCGGGCAGGCTCTGAAAATGTCCATAGTTCATTATGGTTGGAAAAACACAAACTGTATGAATGTAGCTAATGTAGTTGCTTGAGGGTTTATTTACATGTTCGCATGTATATATAGACATTCACAGAATTTACGTGGGTGTGAATCTGGGGTAACTCCACTGAAGTCAGAACTTGAAGGTAATTTGGCCCATTATGACTTGCTTTGATACCATAACTGTAATTATTTATAACTCATTTGTATGTAGCTGGGGCCAAAGATCTGTGGGAAGAGTATGTCAGTAGAAATCCTGATCTGTGGTTAATTTCTCAAACAACATTTTTATTCTTTTATCCTCACTGCCCTTCTCAGAACACAAATGTCACTTCTCCGCACCCTGTTTACATCTACAATGAAACCCAGGAGGAAACGTTATAATGTATATCTCTTTCATCTGCATTTTGTATGCCTTTGTACACTAATAATCTCTCTCTTTTGCAAATGAGGACGTCATTTGAAGAGGGGTAATTTGATAGCACAGCTCTACTTCCATCCCAACCTCCCTTTTAAAGATAATCAGTCGCACAGTAGGGACCTAATGGTTCATTTACTTGTGTATATAAATTTAGAAACTCTTGCTAACTGTGGTGGGTTGCTGTAAATTTTACTGTGCTTATGACATGGTCCCAGCCAGCTCGATGAATTCTTCATGTAGCCTCAGTGTTGAGTCAAACAGTATTGACCTGCTTATGTCACACGCATTTCAATCCTGTCTAGGCCAACGTATTATTTAGCATAATTAATGGTATCCAATCAGTTCCAGGCTTTGTGTAAGACCATTGTAATTGTGGTTTGCAAAGGGGGCATTCTTCATGTCAACAGATGTTATGTAAAGTCAATGGAAATAAAGTTGAATCTCCTTTCTTAATTATCACTAAGACATACAGAGGATTAATATGAAATCACTTAAAAATATTATACCAAGAGTTGATACTGTGAACATGCTGTAAGGGTGAGATCTGACCTATAGCCATGCCTGCAAGGGCTTTGATCTTGTCACATCTTAAAAAGTAAATGGAGTTTGGCTTTGTCTGTATTTGAATGGGCCTCCTCTCATTCATGAAAATCTCCGAATGCTGTAGAAAGTGGTGGTGATTACCCAGCAGGGTTACATGTACAGTGACAAAATTTAGACCCAGAGTCTGCCACCAGTGCAACTTCCACCAGGGGAAGCTGCGCTGTAAACTGGACTCAGTGAAATGTCAAGCGGTAAAAAGACTGATTCCTATCTGCATTACAGCTTCCAACATAGTTACTAATTGAGACGGAAGTGTCTGATTTTTTTTCTTAAGCTAGAAAAGGCATCACTGCACTCACACTCATTTCTGCAAGAGTACCTCAGCCAATACCGTGCTACATGTTAATGCAATGGAGGATAAGGCACTGAAGTGGGAGTCAGGAGAGACAGCTTCTCAGTCTGGCTCTTCTACTGACTTACTTCATGTCCTTCAGTGAGTTACTTCACCTATTTGTGAACTGGTTTCCCCATCTATAAAATGGAGAGATAACACTTCCCTACTTTTCATAACAGACTTTGAGATCTATACATGAAAAGTGCTAATTAAGAATGAAGTATAATTTATTTATAATCACATAATGCAGGACCCTTTTATTGTCCTTTTCTTTTTAACGTTTGCTCGGTGTGAATTCACTTTTTAATGCTGACACCTTTCTAAATGAAACACAAACACCAGACTCTTCTGATGCATCAGAGTTGTTACAAAATTAAATGCTTTAAAACTGCAAACCAACTTCTCTACTGATGCTTTCCTGGGAAATCCAAGCTATACTAAGTTCAAATGAGTCTCTGGTTTGTTTCTGAAAGCTTAAAAACCTTCAGAGAAACAAGTTTCTACATGCATTCATGGAAAAAATAAAAACTAGCTTTAAGTAGCTTTCAGGCCCCCAAGCACACATAAGCCGCGCCCCTGCAGATGCGGTCGGCCTGCATTTGGGCAGTGCGGGGTTGAGCTCTGGGAGAGAGTCGGAAGGAGGTGTAGGGTGCAGGCTCTGGGACAGAGTTTGGATGCCGGGTGCAGGCTCTAGGCTGGGGCAGGGGTTGGGGTGCAGGAGGAAGCCAGGGTGTCAGTGCTTACCTCAGGTGGCTCCTGAAAGTGACCGGTACACCCCTCTAGCAGCGGCTCCTAGGTGGAGGACCCAGGGGGTCTCCATGTCTGTTCCAATGGAAGCTGTGGAGTCAGCGCTTGGGGCAGGGGTAGCACGCAGTGACTCCTTCCCCAGGGGCCGCAGGGATGTGCTGGCCGCTTCCGGGAGTGGTACAGAGTGAGGGTGGTCAGGAAGCCTGCCTTAGCCCTGCTGTGCTGCCAGCAGTGGCAGCCAGGGTCCCCCAGGCCCTTTTAAATCACCCAGGCTCCTGGGCAATTGCCCCCTTTATGTGCACTCCCTCCTCCCCCCATCGGTGGGCCTGATTTCAGCCCAAATTTATTGTTGAGGCTACCCAACTAATTTAGTCACCCAGTTTAGAATGAACAACTGTTTCCAATGGTGGAGTTTTTCTCTGCAGAAAAGTAAAAATTGCGTTAACTTTCTAGTTCTTTCCCCTACAGCAGATTGAAGATGACCTTACATTTTTGTGAATAACACCACCTTCAGACTTTTTGTAAATTTAAAAAACAAATCACTAGAGCTCAGGGAACAATTCACAATGAATAATTAATTTCACACATTTCGACATGTTTTCTGCTTTAAGAATATCAAAATTTTATTAATAAATCTCTTCAAATATTCAGCCAGTGGATTGATCATTATTTATTATTATTTATTTCAGTAGCACTTGGAAGCCCCGGCGGAGATCAGGACCACTGTGGCAGATATTTCTACATATACATAATAAGACACTATCCTGGCCCTGAAGAGTTTGCAATCTAAATATTCCAGTAGTACAGAAGGTGGGAGAAAGGAAGAAGTATTATCTCCATTTCACAGATGGAGAATTGAGGTGCAGAGAGATAGCAGCCAAGATTTTCAAAAGCACCTAGTGATTTAGGGTGCTTCAATGTTTTGGTCCCCAAAGTGATCTTCTTTGAAAACTGATTGAATAACGTGCCCAAGGTCACACAGAAACTCAGTGGCAGAATCAGGAATCAAATTCAGTTCTAAGTCTCAATCTAGTGCTTTAACCTTAAAACCATCCTTCTTCAGAGGCAGTTGCTAATATTCTTAATTGAAACCACGCTTTTTATTAACTACAAGCACTCCAGCCTGATTCCGCTCGTACTTTTGGGAACCTCTAGTCCACATAAGGCACGCTCAGGGAGTTGATCAAGGTTTTGCTATCTATGAAGTCCCCAAAATGCTTTGCCTACAGATTGGCTTCTCTCTCATCTTAGCAAAACGAGCTTCCTTTTCAAATCATGCTCACCCTTATTCTCCTCCCTTTAGACTTGTTTTCACATATGCCCATACTGCTTGAAGGCACCTGTGTAGATAGATGTCCCATTTAAATAAACAAGTTAAATATTGCTTCCTTTTTTACTCAGTGACAAAACTCCCATTAATTTCTATGGGTCAGGGTAATACTAAAAATGAGAAGAAGTCAAAACCAGAACTGAATTCCACCTTGACATTTGGGGATGTGGGATCTGAACTTTCTAAGTCAAATCCATCACCTGCCTCTACCATATTGAAGAGACAATGAAAATATCTCCAATTTTAAGAACAGAGTCCGTATGGCCAAAACTAGTTCTCCTTTTGGTTCTTTTTGTTTGGTGCAACTGGTTAGCTGGAGCCTGAGCAGGACTGTACAACTCTGAGATATATGTTTTATCTGGGAGATGGAGATAAAAGGTAATAGTAACAAACACTTTCAAGATACCTAGCGATGTAACATAAGAGAATAGAACATATCAGTTTCTCTCTGCCATCACAAGTTAACTCTGAAATTCTCAAGTGCAAGTGATTGTTTAGTGTAATTTTTATATTCTATATCAGGGTTAGGCAACTTGTGGCACGTGTGCCGAAGGTGGCACGTGAGTTGATTTTCAGTGACACTCATACTGACCAGGTCCTGGCCAACGGTCCAGGAGGCTTTGCATTTTAATTTAATTTTAAATGAAGCTTCTTAAACATTTTAAAAACCTTATTTACTTTACATACAAATAGTTTAGTTGTATATTATAGACTTATAGAAAGAGACCATCTAAAAACGTTAAAATGTATTACTGGCACGCGAAACCGTAAATCAGAGTGAATAAATGAAGACTCGGCACACCACTTCTGAAAGGTTGCTGACCCCTGTTCTATATGTAGTGATATCTTTTAACATGTGTTTTACCATAAAAGACTCTGTTTCTAGACAACACTCATTCCAGACAAAGAATGCAGGATGTGTGACTACTTTGTGCACCAACCAGAGAGAGAGCTGCGGAGGGACAAATGTTCCCCCAAAGCTTCCTTCACTGTCACCTATGTCATTGGAGAGAATTATCTGCTACATCCTTGAGACAATCTCTTTTCTTTTATGATTAAAAAAAAAAGTGTGTTCTTTGTTTCTTTTGTATCGTAGTATTTTTCCAGGATAGACTGTCAGATACATCTTCTTCATAATGATGCAAACATTTTTATTATGCAAAATTGTGCCAAATGTATCATATGAGAAAGTCCTGTCATGGTGTTCCATGTCTATGATATATGGAAAGGGGAGTGTGCAATAATAATAGTTTTTATTGGATAATATAGGAAGGAACTTTAAATCACAAACCTGCATCCACTTAAGTTGTATATACCTGCTGTTTCAAGCTTTTCTCCTGTGCACCATTACCACGGAAATGTCATTTGTGAGGCTGTTATGGAACAGGAGCTGTAAAAATGGAGAAGACGGCAGCCTGCATTAATCAGCCCTTTGGAAGTCTGCGGGGGCAAGCTGAGAGTGCTAAGCAGTTTAGAAAGCTAACATCGTTGCTCAGTGTAAAACTGAAAACAAAAGAGAAAATATGATGAGAGACTAAAGGAGAAGTAAAGTAGGCAGCTGGGGAATGGGGAGAAGGCACATAAATTTGATTTGCCTGGCTATAAATGTAACCAAAAAAATGAATAACTTTTGTTTTTTTAATTCATCTTCAAGATTAAGCAGAACCCAAATAATGAAATGACAGATGCTGCAATCTTTTCTCAGAAATAAATCCCAGGGTTGCACCAAAATAGAAATCTTCCTACCCCACTAAGCAAGTGGCTCCACTAAGACATAACCACCATGCAGTGAGAATACAGTGTCAAGAAGTAAATAATTCCAGTTTTGGTACCTCTTTTATCACACCCCTAGTAACTATTCAAGCTCAGTAAGCTTTGAAGGGATATGCAGTTAACTTGTCTGGAGATTTTGGTAACATGAGTCAGTTTAGATCTTTATCCCAATACTTAACTTGTTGCTATCATATTACAAGGAGTCCAACTCTCTCTATATGGCTTCACTAAAAGTAAAATCCCAAACAAGAAAAAGATCAGGAACAACTAAAATTACACCCTCCAAAATGCAGGCTACTTATCAGCACAGATTGCCATTAATCTTATAGCACACAAATCTATATACAAGTACTTACATGCTATCTCTTATGGAATGCCTTTCTTGAACTCTTCCATAAGAGTTTCTATCCTCTCCTCCTTTATATCTTTTTCAAGAGCAATTTCTGCTGTGATGTCTGCATCACTGAGGACAGTTGGGGAAAGCTGATACTTATGTGTATCATTACAAAGCTAAAAAAAAATCCCCAAATAAAAATAGAAAAAATAAATTAACAAATGTGTATAAAATCATCTCTCCTTTCTTATGTTTCTTGTCTACTTAGGCTTGATTTTTCAAAGACGTGAACATGAAGCTAATGTGACTACTCACAGTGCATAACATTAAGCACAGGTATACATCTTTATAGGATCAGGGCTTTAGACTGTAAGCTCTTTGGTATAGGGACCATATCTTCATATGTGGGGTTGGAAGGATTAGATTTTTCTTGGTTAATGTAGGTAAACATTGATTTTTACCTTACACACAAACCAACAAAAAATATTTTCATCAATAATAATCAAAATTTACAGATAGGCAAAGAAAGAAAAATGCTGCTTCTGAATTCAGTCGAGTTTGATTGAAATATATTTACTTTGTATATTTTGCATGTGTTGTTGACAATTTGTGTTTAAACAGTTATAAAACTTAAACTTTTTGAATTTTAATTTCTATCGTCATAAAATAATGGTTATCTGACCCTACCATGAGTTCCTGCAATTGTGAACATTTAGATAGATAAGAATGAAGAGTGCTTAAAAATAAACCTCAGTACCCCATCAAAATTAATGAAAAATAAATATTGAATTCTGCCACACCTTGTCATATATATTTGTACAGTGCCTGGTACAAAGCTGCCCAGATACTGATTGGGGAATCTGAGAATGACAATCCTATAAATATTTAATAATGATAGGCAAAGCGTTCTGTGGCACCTTATAGACTAACAAATATATTGGAGCATGAGCTTTCATGGGTGAATACCCACTTTGTCGGATACAAGTGGGTATTTACCCACAAAAGCTCATGCTCCAATACGTCTGTTAGTCTATAAGGTGCCACAGAACTCTTCGCCACTTTTACAGATCCAGACTAACATGGCTACCCCTCTGATAATTACTAAGTGGATTCACCAGCCTTCTATGGGTGAAATTCATCCCTAAGCATGAGCCCACACAAAGCCTATGAACCACTTAAGTTGTATGTCTATGTAATATATACATATATATAGCTTGCCTTATAGACAATAGCAAAATCCAGACGCCCAGCTCTACAGCTCTGTGATACTTCAGCCACTTGCAATGACAATAATAACCACCCCCCACCTCCGTTCTTTGAAATCTAGTACATGCTCAATATACAAATTTCCAAGAGTTCTTTAATGCGGGAACGATTTGTTTAAGTAATGATAATCATTTAGTTAATTGCAAGCTTGGGACATCTGTTTCCCAAGGCAGCCACCTGACAAATGGCAAACCGCTGGGAGGTTCCACCTCTCTTCAGAGACAGAATGTTAACAGGCAGGCTGCATATTAAACCAAATCTCTGACAGAAGGAAGTCCCTGCTTGTGTCTGTTGCTAATTCAAGTCCTTTTGATTTAAATGGAGGTAAATTCCCTGCTGTTGTTTAACATTAGATTTAACAGTAAGGAATCCTACTTAGAGAATATTTAATGATTTGAGAGTGGGTTATAGTAGAAATCTGTTCATCTATCATTTCAGTGTGAGTGCTACACTTGGAGCCCTGCACTGGTGTGCTGTTATGATGGGAAAAACAAAGGATGCCAGGAATTTTATTTTATACACTTGTTATAAGATGATAGATGATATTGCTTACTATCTTTACTGTCTTTTGTGCTTGATCTTATCTGCTTGATGTATGACCACCAAACCAGTACATCTGAGAGCCTATATTTGTAAGCCATATGTCTCCAGTATTTATTTATTTTTAAGAATTTAATGTAGTGCAGCAAGAGACGTCTGAAAATTGTGCACATCAGCTGTGGAACTGAAGAGATTAATAGCGTTAGAATGTAAATTGTCCCAGTTAAGTGTGTGATGTTATCACTGAGGGGAGTGGGATGTCGGTGAGTACACTTCATGTACCTTTGTTGCTGCTGTGTTGTTAAAGGGAATTGCCTGCAAAACTGCATTATAGCAGTATATCATTAGGATTAGAATTCTTTAACCACTAGACATCACATCTCTCAGTTCCATGAGTACATTGTCATTTCTTAACAAATTTTGCTATTAATACTTCTGTTGCGCATATTAATATCAGCAGGTCTCTATGTATAGAATTACTATGGTCAACCAGGCAAGACAATTCTCAGTGCTTCAGGGGGGAAAAATCAGCTTTATGTAGCTGTCAGGATGAAAAACTAGTTTAGAGTTCAGAATACTGTTGAGTGGACTAGCGTAATGTGAACATGCAATGAATGGTACAAAACTGGAGTGTTTCTTACCATTCCCGCTCCAGCTGTTCATTCTCCATAAATAAATTCAAAGTAAAACAGTCATGAAATATTGACAAGCTGATATTAGATTAATTAGCCTGGCACTATTACTTTAGTGTTGGTTTTCCTCATGAAGATTGAAAGGCACCAAATTGGATTCCATTAATAACAAACCCACCTCCCAATGGCTGGAGTTACCTCTCAGGCATTTATGTTCATGTGTTCATATCTGTGTGCCATACAGTGGGCTTAAGGATGTGATATAAGGATATGATGGTGAGTTCTTTGGTCTCTAATGCTACTTTCAAAGGTAACTTTTCTGGCAGTGGTATTTCCAAGGAATAAAGCCTCAGTGGAATGGGTGGTATCTCTCACACAGGAAATAAGATGTAATGCAAAACATCATCCCATCTGTGAGGACACATCAGAAGTAATGTCCATATTCAGAGGTACCTCTTAAACCTGGGCAATGAGCCATGGAGCCTTCACTACTGACTTATTGAGAGCTGAGAATTTTTGACAAATAAAACACTTCCTGCTTTTTAGCATGAGCTGCTGTCAGCCATATAACGTCTCTTATGCTCGCTTACATAGGTGATAATAACAGAATAAACCATATAATTGACTCAACAAAGTCTTTCAGACAATAGTGTCAAATGCTGTGCAAATCATCCTGTCAGGGAAATCATTAGAGCAGGGTTATTGAGGAACACAGCATTAGTTTGGAACATATAACCTTACCTGCCTGTATCATTGATTGTAGTGTACATGAACTCCAAGAAAGGCAAAGAGCGTCTCTGGGTGATTGCTGTCTCACTATGGAAGGCACATAAGAGAAGCTCTACTGTCATGTATTTGTACAGTGCATTCCTCGATGCACAGCATTTGCCCCGCAAGATTCCTTCTTTCTCTTTCTCTTGGCCTAGTTGTGAAGTAGTTTTAACTGGATGTCATATGTACAAAGTAAAAGCAAGACAGTTAATGTCCTGGCAAAATAAAATGGCTGCCATTTTGCTCCCTACAGAGAGCAGCAGAAGCTGGCATGAGCAGGAAGAAACAGCCCCATGTCTAATTTTCTCTCCTTCTCCTCCCCCTGGTGGCTGCTATAGAGAAAAGCAGCTGGCAAGACTAACCTTGACAAGATGTATTCCTCACTGTGGTATTTGTTTTGATTTTCTTTTATCTTAAAGGCCCGGTAGTTGTGAGGAGATTTATTTCTCTGGCTAGATGCTGGCCTTAAAACAATATTCTGCCTTATCATTATATTGTTTCACAAAGATGCTTCAGACCAGAATGCTTCACATTTTGCAGAATCAAGTCCTTTGCAAGAAGCTAAGTGGTTCTTGGTGTCACAGTTCAAGGCAACTGCACCGGTATTTCCCCCTCGGGGTCCAGCAAGAGCACCCACTTTTAGGCTTCTGGGGCCCCAGCCAAACCCTCTCTTGGGTGGAAAAATACATTTCACTCCCTCCTGACAAGGCTGCAGTTTTATGCTTACACTATAAGTTCCTCAGCAAGCTTTGCTTTCTCTATAAACAGGAGAACTGACCACAGTTAGAAGTTACTACACAGCCCTTTCTGAGCAAGCACAGTTATTTTGAAGGTGAAAGCATTGCAGAGAAAATGTATTAAAAATTATAAAAGAGCCTACACAGTTGCTAATAGATTTACCAGAGATCACCCTGGACTCCAACAAGAGCTGTGGTAAGAGTCAATCCTTCAAACCCTATCAAGGGGGTTTTCTGTGGGCACAAGTTCATCACAGCTTTTTCTCAGAACAAGAACACACCTGAATCTCGGTCACTGCTTTATACAGTTTGGATGTTTGATTTTGGGACCCTGGGAACAGGTAACCAACAAACAAAGGTCCCCTGCTCTGGGAGAAGCTTCAAAAGGCTGGCTTCTCGCATCACCAGAGGAGATATATTTGCATACACCTCCCACTAGAGCCTCCTTGGGAAACCCACTCAGCTTTGTTTGTGCCATAAGTTCATTCTTGCCTGGCAATGTTATAAATAGTCCTTTGAAGCTCAGAACACTTCCCAGGGTTCACAGTGATCATGTCTCTACCCTAGAGAAGTTACATTCAATTCCACAGTAATTGTATTTTTAATACAATGGAATCCAAAGCTACTTTAACTTAATTAATTAAGGCTTTTCAAGGATATTGCAGGAAATGGCCATATCTGTCACAGTTGGTGCTAAAATATTTTAAGGAGCAAAACTTTGACTTTTATTCCAGCCTTTCCTACTGAAGATGAATATGATCTGATCTTGTCTTGTATTCATACAAATCCCATGTAAGAGATGAAAACAATAATATATGTAAAAAGAACAGGAGTACTTGTGGCACCTTAGAGACTAATCTCTAAGGTGCCACTAGTACTCCTGTTCTTTTTGCGGATACAGACTAACACGGCTGCTACTCTGAAGCCAGTAATATATCTGCTTATCATCACCAGGTGTCAAAAATGCCAAATCTTTTGGTTTCAGTTTGTATAGTTTTATCTGCAACTGAGCTGATAAATGAAAATTCCACTTTCTATTCTTAGAATAAGGCACAAGGCTGCCTGCTGTGTAATGACTGGGAGAACATCCCTATAAAGGGTTATTCAAAATAATACTTTGCGTTTGCTATCTGGGAATCTCAACGTGCATTAATGATTTAAGATACAAGACACCTGACTATAAAGGTCCTTTCTCACAGATGAGGAAACTGAGATATAGAGAACTAATGTCTTGCCCAGAGGAGACTGGGCAAGGAACATGTCCCTTTTGCAGTATATAGAAGTCTATTTGCAATAATGTAACATAAACACATGCGGTTTTGAAAGCCGCCTATGAAGCACTAGAGTCTTTTCTGTATTTATGAACAATGCTTGTGATAAAACATTCCTAAAGGGTAGGTATTTTAATTTTACAATGCCTATAATGCTGCCTTTGCATTGAGAACATACTTTCCAGCTTCTACAGTATGTAGATTTCAAGCTAGATATGAATTTTCAATTTACTGCCAGTCACTGAGACAGCTACTCTGTTAACACCTCCCAAATCCTGTCACTTAACTATAATTTTCTCCACATATTTTATTTTCATCATCCTGTATTGCTTTTTAATGAAAACACCTAATGTACATAGTTATTAGAGTGGCAGTATATAGCACATTAGCTACTGAAGCAGACACTTCACTCCATTATACCAGCTGTACTCTAAAAGACAGAATTGTGAAAGGCTTTACATATATCTTTACAATCTGGGGGCCTGATTCTCCTCTCCCCTTTTCTGGTTCATATTAGTGGTGTAACTCCACTGAAGTCGGTGGAGTCATTCCTGATTTACAAAAGTGTAATGAGGCTCAGAATCAGGCCAAATGACTTCACTGCATGTGGACTCAGACAAAAATAAAATAGAACTTTTTTTCCCATGCATTGATTGTGCAGAATAAAAGGATTTCTGTGTCTTGTCATCACAGTGCTCCCTATGGAGAGGAAAATGGACAAACACAGCCGACTTCCTTAATATTCAGAATTACTTTACTGCTTTGCATTTCCTGTGATGGCAGTTTCTTGTCTCAAACAGTTTGATTTCCAATATATTTGTGTTAGGTTCCATGGACTATGTGCCCTTTCAAACAAGGGGTTGGATGAAGGCTGGGGACTGAATGGGTATTTTGCAGTGAGGATTTATACCTTTTGAGGGGCTAAATTATTGACTTTCCATGGGAGCTGGGCACCTTTCTCCCTCAACTATCTTTTGAAAATCCAGGCTTTTAATATTTAAAAACTTTCCCCAGCTCATTGAAATTCTCTTGGGCAAATAAAAATTTCTGTAGAAATTTTGTAAAGCAAAGGTGAGAGCTGGGTGCAAATTTGAGCAAGCCAGAAATTACCTAGAAGAAATAGCAGGAGAAACCAAGTTTCTTGTGCTCTTTAGGTGACTTCTCTAAATACATAAAAGAGACACAATATCTCTCTTACTGGGTATGATGCCAAGCTAACAGGTGGGCTTTAACTGCACGAATTGAAAAAAACTCATCAAGATAGAGTTATTGGTGAATTATTGAGATTTCTTATTCATTTCCAGCAGTCCCCAGTGTGCTAGGTGCTGAAAGAGGCAAAGCACATAGGGAGGCAGAGGGTACAGGAGAGGAGCAAAATATATCACTAAAGTGGCAAGGTGGTGATTGGCCAAGTGATGATCACACAGTGTATTAATAGTAGGAAAGTTTTATTTTCTTCTTCTTTGTTATTTTGTAAGGTAGTTCCCTTGAGCCCCGCCACACAGACTAATCAAGCAGATAGGTTAATGTAGACATCATGGTAGAAGTAGGTAATTTATATATTGTCAGTAATTTATATATAGGTGAGTTATGATTACTGACTAAAGTTAATAGGGAATGTAAGGGGCCATTTCTACTCCAGCTCATTGCTGGAATTACTTTGAAAAATCCCCCACCTCCTTTCTTTAGGTGTGTACATTTTGGAGATTGGTAAATGTGGATTTGCTTCTCTCAACAGTGTGTTTCTAAAAGACAAATGGCACAGTAGTGAAGTTTCCACACTTCTTAGTTCTGTGGGGATGGCCCTCAGCAAAAGAAAGACTTTACATTGTCTGCCTGAAATTTTGCAAAACAGAATACTGCTTCTGTTGAATATGGCATTAGTACTTGTGCTGAAAACTGTGCTACAAAAAGAATAGAGATTATCCTGGTCTTGCAATTCAGATGTGTAAAACTAAGATATCATCTTCCTGCTCCTAAAGATCAAATCCAGTTGAGAAGAGCTGGATGTAGGAAAGCCTACACATAGTATATAAAGGCTTAGTCATCTGTTTTAGAAAGAACTTTATATTATATGACAAGACAAGACATGACATGACATTATAAAATATAATATAATATAATATAATTAATTAATACAAAATAAAATAAAGTCAAAATCATCTCATTTTTGTCAAAATGAAACATTTTGACCTGCAATAATTCTTTTTCCCCTTCATGGAGAATTTCAAAATGTTCAACTTTCACTCCTATTCCAAATGAAGCCAAATTTCAAAATCTCAAAATTCTTCATGAAACTGAACTTCCATTTTCCTCACAGTTTTCTTACTCTGGCTCTATGGTAGTTTGATTTCTTGATGCTGCTGGCTAAACTAGCAGAGTTCTCTTGGATCAAATGCTGCAACACTGCAAGTCACATCCACTGGTTGAAACTAAAATAGGGGTCTTGATGGGAGGGTCAGAGGTCAAATATGAATATAGTAAAAATTAATGGCAATAGGTTAAAATCACTGTTACATACACTAACAATGCTCTGACATGTAACACCATTTTTAAAAGGCTGCTTTGGAAATGTTTTTTCTGGACAGTAACTCCCTTCTAGGGTTGTGCTTTGAATCTCTTTCCAATCACAAGGGAAACAAATCAGCATTTGATAGATCTCTGACTTTTATATGTGGATTTGTTAATGATGCCTGACTGCTATAATGCCTGCTAGTTCCCTTAGACTGAGGAAGAGAATAACCAAGAATGGAACTTCCTGCATTAGATCAGCTGAGGATGATTTGAACCTTGGTGACTCATAGCTTTCAGCAGCAATTTCTTTATAATGTTCACCTGCAAAAGACAGTGATTTCAAGCCAAGAAATGGGGGCAAGCATTTTACAGCTTCATCCATTTAATATATGATGGTCAAAAGGGGATAATTATCGGCAAACACACTGAGGGTACAGCTCCCATTAGCAAGTTCCGCACATCAATGGATGAACACAACAGTGGAATGAAAGCAGATAATGGTACGGTGCATGCTCGAGGGCTGATACATTAAAACAAAGCTCTCCAACTGCAATGTTAGGGTAGTGTTCTATGTGTTGAAACAACTGTTAATTGCATTGACATTATGAACGCTCTATTTTTAGATGTATGAGTGAGATCTTCCAGCCCTTAAAATACCATCATTGGTAATGATTGAAGGAGAAAGGACAGGAGGTAGCATATAACCACATTCTAAAGGTTTCTGACCTTAATGTTCTCATGTTTACTTTTAGTGCTATGAATTGAAAGTCTTTAACCTTTCAGGCAGGTTATGATCAAAATACTGCTGTGAAAATACGGTTGAAAACTGAATGTATATGTGAATAAATAAACCGTGTGTTGTTCACACCACTGGTCTATTTCTGTGCAATAGATCCATTGAAAAGGGCTAATAACTATCCTTTTAGTACACATCTTATCACACTTCAAACGCCCCTTGCTGACCAGTGTATGTTTAGTAAAGTGTTACTGGTATGGCTTTTAGAAAATTTGCTCATACAGTAGAACCTCAGAGTTCCTAACGCCTCAGGAATGGAGGTTATTCGTAACTCTGAAATGTTTGTAACTCTGAACAAAGCATTTTGGTTGTTCTTTCAAAAGTTTACAACTGAAAATTGACGTAATAAAGCTTTGAAACATTACTGGGCAGAAGAAAATGCTGTTTTTAACCATCTTAATTTAAATGAAACAAGCACAGAAACAGTTTCCTTACTTTGTCAGATCTTTTCTTAACTTTCCCTTTGTTTTTTTAGTAGTTTACATTTAACAGAGTGCTGTACTGTATCTGCCTCTTTTTTTTTTTTTTGTCTCTGCTGCTACCTGATTGTGTACTTCTGATTCAAAGTGAGGTGTGTGGTTCTACTGTATTCTGTCCAACAATTTAATGCAAATGGTAGGTTTGGTCTAAATGACATAGCTCTTAACCCATCAACACAATGTGTCAGAGATCATTAGGGTTTAAGAAATGTACTATTCTATAGAGTCCTGTTTGTCTGATATCCTGTTATATCATAACCAGCTAAATATATTAGGTCAAATTCTTCCCTGTGTAACTAACTACATTGACTCTGATTTTGCTCATTATCTGCGTGATGATTGCGCATGATCTGATTAGTAATATATTTCATTGTCTGAAAGTAACTAATATGGGACACAGAAAGGAATATTTGACATTTCACAGTTCTCAATTTGTTATGTCCTAAATATGATATACTGACCTTACACACATGGGACAAAGATCAAAAATGAGGGGCACATCCAAAAATAGCTGAGAAGGAAGCTTGAAAAGACGTGGACTAAATTGTTAACATGTATTACATTTCCATTAGCTGCAGTCTCATGAGTCAGTATTTCAGATGTCAGTTAGTTAACATTAATAAACAATGACATTTATCCACAAAATGACCACACAGTTCTTCAGGACTGGCATTGTCTATTCAGTAAAGCCCTGGCACTAAAATATCAAGGGATGTTGCAGGGCAGGCTACAGTGTGTTTGCAGAGCTCCATGTGTGAGAATAGGAGCTTCATGAAAGTGACAATTTCCCCCTCTGTAATTTTGTGAAAGAATTGTCATCATTTTGTTCCAGGCCATTTATATGATCCGGAAACTTCATGTTAAATGGAATTTCCAGTATAAGAGAACAAGAAGCATGTAAATACAAAATGTTGCCTGTTTTAGTGTGAACTGATTTTAATGTTTAAGAAATTTGTAATGACATTATCTATAATTTTAAAAAATACTGTTTTACTCAAAATAACCATGTTTGAGTGACAAATGGCACATTTCCCCATAACAGGTAAAGAAAATTTTCACTGAACAATAAAATGTTTTCGGGTTTATTTGAGAAATATTAAAAAAACACATGAAACCTCAGTGTCCAAGGCTTTCTATTTTCTTTTCACATTTTTTTCCCCACACCTCTGGTAGGAAGTTTATCCCAGGCTCTAGCCAGAGTGAATTTGTCCTTCATTTGCATCATCAGTATAAGGGGACAAAAAAAAGAAAGAATTATCCAGTAAAACAGGAAACTATTATGTTTCAGATAAACATTCTGCAGAATTATGCACAACTCAGATTACAAGAATAACCATTCCCTATTGGACTGCAAATTACATAAGTGTAGGGCTTGCACCAAAATCTATTGAAGTCTATGTAAAGATCGCCACTGATCAGGTCTTTGGTGCACATTGGTGCATAGAGGCCATGGCAATGGGTGCTTGAAAGATAGATGAATTTGCTCAAAACCGTCTACCATGTATGGAATTCTCCAGTTCAGACCTCTGGCACAGGAGCTGCCTTCTAGAAGACTCCTTCCTAAATCCTAAGCCTCTTCATTTCAAGGGAACAGGCAGTAGCACAGCTAGCTACTGTCTGTGGGAATTTATTTAAAGAAAGTCAAAACTACTAATTCTATGCCCTCTAGGACTGCACTGCAGGGGTCATCACTAGGCATGAGCCTAAGTCATAATGCTGGATCTGAACTTAGATTTATTTGAACCAGAATTTGTAAATTCCCACTATTCCTTCTCAACCTTTTTATACACACAACACATTCTCTCTCTCTCAGTGGACATGCCATATGTGCTACATGAGCAAATCTCTGTGCTGTCTTTCTGCATGCTTAAGGAATGATTTTATTATCACCATTTCTCTACATCCTGCCAAATTATTGTGCCAACTAGTTAAATGAATCTACCACCAAGAATCACATCAGTTAAGAAAGCTGCCTGCCAAGAGACAGGAATTAGAAAGCAAGAATTAATCCCTTCTTTGCATTTCACCTTGTTACAGTTTTTGACCTTTACTGTATTTAAAAAAAATGGCCTATAACTAGTGTTATATTTTTAAATAAAAAGATTTCAAACTCTATAAGTCTTCCAAAGGAACTTTTATTAAATTAATCCTGCTATCTCTCTTGCTACAGACTAGGCACAAGTTTCCATTTAAAAGCTCTAAGGAGATAGTGTGTGCATTGGGACTTAATGAGGAAATAAGAAATTAAATTGCAGTACCTGGTTGGCTGTAATACTGAGATAGATTTTGTCCCTCTCTGTCTTCCTCCTTTCCCCTCCCCAGCTCTGCTTTTCTCTGTCTCACCCTCTGTCACACACAGAGCTATATTTAAAACAAAATCATGAAACGAATAGTTCATTCTGTGTTTATCTGAAAATTCATTGCAGAGATTCCCTGGGAGGTTCCTTACTGATGCTATATCATATCATCATAATTTATATGCAACACAAAACAAAAGTCTAAGTACAGTTCCCACTGGTATAAATATGCCAATGAACTCCTACACAATCTTTTTATAGAACTAAATCCAAAAATAATATACCTGAGATGTACTGATGTCAAAGTATGATGAGCCTTATTGTAAATAAAACCTAAAGATAGATGCTTAGCAGGCTCTAGCTATCTATTTCACTACGTGTGACGATTTAGAGGGCCTGTCTATATATAATGTATTAATTCTTTTTTGTATATTTCTGTATCATTGAATCTCCAGATATGTGGACTCAGACATCTAGTATCAAGGCTGGTGTCATGTCTTTCCCATATTAGGGACAATGAAGAGTCATTAACGTGAATTATTCCCATTCAGATTAGATGACTGTAGAACAAGGCAATGGCTGAAGCCTATGGGAACCAGTTTGACTCAGCTGGGTAGAAGGAAACAAGGAATTTCCACAGAAGGGAGAATGAAGTGTTAGTAAAGTCCTTTAAAAAGACTGAGGGATTGAAAGAGGAACAAAAAATACAGGCTGTAGGAAGGAGAGGGACCTGTTGACTATAGGTCCAGCCAAAGCTGAAACTCTGACTGCAGGGATTAAAGGGAGTGACTCCATGTTTCAGAGGAGAGGCCATAAACTGGAGAGGTGTGGCTCAACAGAGAGGGCCCGGAATCCTGAAAGGACACTGACCAAATCCCAAAGAATGATCAAGAGTGGTGAGGAAACTGAGGCAGGGAATGCTATGTAGGCATTTATTATTTTACCTCGGTTGGTCTGTATACCTCATGTGCTGCCTAAAGAGTGGTTGTTTTAGAAATCCTACAATGTCTGTGTTTACTGACTTCCACTAACACATGTCATGGAAAGGTTAAACTGTATACCAGAGTATGCATGAAGTTGAGCTCTTGGAAAGGGTGTAGTTAAGTTACTGGGCAGATTTAGGGGTCAGCTTTGGTCCTGGGGGCCTAACTGCTGCTGGGCTGTGGTGTTCCAGTACCAGAAAGATGACTAGATACAGCGAATCTGTGTCCAGGAAAGCTCCAGCGAGGACAAAGACAGAGACAGTGACTGAATCCTACCTAGTCAAATGGAAGCTTAAAAGTACATGGTCCCAGTGCGTGGGTCTAAATACAGCAGCTTGGTGAGTGCCAAGCAAAGGGAGATAGCACAGGGCTGCAGACATCATGACTGATTGCTTTTTTTTTACTTTATGATTACTTGTTTGCTATGTCTTTCAATTACTATATCAAGCTATTAACTCTTGAAGGCAGGGGGTTATCTGAACCTCTTAATGAAAATGCTCTTAAATAAGCAGCTTGTTTATGCTCCATGAAAAATACAGCTCCTGCTCTGGCTCTCAATTACAATATTTTTTTGTTTCACTAAGTGATAGAACAAACTCAGCAACTATCTATCACAGAGCTATTCCCAGCAAAAGCAAGAAATTGGGATGCTCTCCTTTCCCACTAAGACCAGAATGTACGGGGGATCCTGCTGCACCTACCCATAAAAATGAAGGATAGTCCTAATTCCTTAGCCTTTTGTTTTACAAATGTCTACAAAGACACTAAAGAAGAGCTCTGTGTAACCTTGAAAGCTTGTCTCTTTTCCCAACAGAAGTTGTTCCACCTTGTCTCTACGAAGATGTTGATTAAAATAGTTGAAAATGGAGAACGTGCAAAACTTAATGTGTAGTGACTGCTTTTGGAGTGAGTTAGCTGTTATCATTTAATTTAATCTCCATCTGCCTTCTGTCTGTTTAAAGCAGTTAGGCATGTATTTCTGCATGGCCATCTGCATCTGGGGGCTGGGTCAAGTGACTGTATTCATGGACATCATTTGGTATTCTCTTGGCTTCAGACACTATGAAAACCAAAGAGCCATTGGCACATGGTCCTTTAGTCATTCTGCAATCCTCCCACATTGTGCTTGTCAGCTAAGATACTGCCATTGAACTCTTTCTGTGGATCTGATCCTGCAGTCACTGATGTCACTGAAAGTTAGCTCCAGGACCTAAGTCCTAATAGTCTATGCATGGCTTACAAATGTTGCAAAAGTCCCTGAACATCTAGAGGCTCCAGTTCTAGTTTTAGACAGAGGCATGGGAGCTTCAAGAGTTCGTTTAATATTCAGTGTGCACAATCCTAAAAAGTCACTGCCCGTTATTAACATTGCACAACCTGAATGTTCGTCACTGCACATTTCTGAGGCCCTGATGAAGCAGGGGTGCACATGGACGATGTTATGAAGAGGGTGTTTAAAAGTTTTGTAGACATAGGAGATGTGGGACCAGTAGGACAAGTTCAGGACCAAGGACAGTGACGAAAATGGGAGATTTGAATAGAGGAAATGGAACTGGGCTTGAAGCTGCTCTTCATGCCTGTGAGATGCATGTCTTTCTTTTGGAATGTTTAATTGAAATGTTGTTGGATAATTTTCAGTGACCGGTTTGAAAATCTTTCCCAAAGATTTGGGCTAGATTGTGCGTTGTAGCTGATACACAATCACAGCCCAGGAGCTCCAGGAATCATGTGGTGCTTCAGGGCACAATGAGCCTTCCTGGATCTCTGGGCAGAGAGTACTGAAGGAGTGTGTAACATTGTGGCAATATATAGTATGCTCCATTCCCGTGTATCCAGCCAGATTGGTCAGCTAGTGTAGATCGAGTAGGGTTATAACCCTGCCAACCACTCTGTAGGTGACTTGTATCTATCACCTTTTTGGTTACACTAGTAAGCATCAGTCCCTTCTCTCAGGGAAGTTCAAGGACAATAATTATACCTGGCTAATACCAAGGAGACACAGTTAGAAGAGGTTAAATCATCTTTTATTGTGTTGTCATGTCATGAAATTCAAGGCAGCAGGCATGCTGAGTTTTCTGAGCCCATAGCCATTCTTTGCAGTCCTTATTGTTCTCTTTAACATTTAACACAAACAATAATTTCATTACTCTGCTATCCCTTCCTTCACAGCAACATTCATTGGGAAAAGCTGCTCTATAAAGCTAAGAAATTGATGCCGTCATTAAGAGGGTCACGGCTCTGTAATGACATCTTTAGTTTTGTTTATCAGCAGTCATTGGTGACTTAGGAAGCAGAATTTCCATATTCCGTGATAGTTAAACAAAGAAAGGACTTGGCTAAGAATAATAAATTGCTTGCATTTGCTGACTAGCTTAAATCAAGTCCACAGACAGAGACTGCTGCTGATAAATCTTTTTGTTTATCTAGGCCTTAATTATATATGAACTTGATGACGAAAAGCTTTTGTAGACACTTCTATTTCAAAATCCTGTGGTCTTGCATTCTTACTGTCAACACTACCCCCAGAGCCATCAAGCACAAGGCTTTTAAAGTTTTCGAAGGAGCATATTCATCCTAAAGTTTGGCAAAGCAAAACCTTTTGCCTTGTTTTGACAGACTAAAGAAGAGCGATCAAGATTGTGGTAATTGTTTTCCTTCCCCTATAAATAGTCAAGGCTGAGTATCTTCCTGTTGTGATAAAAACACACAGTAATATCTTCACCAAATCCTCACTTAAAGAAAGGCTTAAAGCCTTTTATCTTTCAGTTTCATAGAATCATAGAAGTGTAGGACTGGAAGGGACCTAAAGAGGTCTTCTAGTCCAGTCCGGTGCACTCAAGGCAGGACTATGTAATAACTAGATCATTCTTGACAGGTGTTGTTAGTCTAGCCTGTTCCCTTTGGTGGACACTCTCTCAAATGTGCAGCTCAAGCCAATGAATGATTGCAACATGTTTTAACCCCAGAACTCTCCATTCCATTAGATGTTCCATTAAGAACTGATAGTTCTAAGAAAGTACATCAGATTGCTCTCCTCTTTGTGGCTCAGACCAAACAGCCTCCGGGAGGCAGTGACCCACGCACAGCAATTCTCATGCCTGGCTTTCTTCTGCATTCTAGACTCTATATTTAGCATTCTCAGTGAAGCATTTGGTTCAGAGCAGATCTCAGCTGCAAGGATCTTTGCATTGGCGAGTCTCGAAGCATCCTTTACCTAATCAACTTGCAAGGCAGCGAACCATGGCTGCTCCAAGCAGCTCGGGAGCCCCTCTAGGCTTGCACTGAAATGATGACTTCACAATGACAGCAAATGACTTCTTATTTGCATCTACATGGAGCAAAAAAGATTCCATTACAAATCTTTTTCAGCAGTCATGTAGGGAATGCCAGCTTTGGAAGGATTTGCACTGTAAAATCCAGAACAGTTGGACTCTAGTTTTCCTTTATTTATTTAATTTTTTGTTTTTTCTCTACCACTCTCTTTCGGAACACTGACTTTCCAGCTCTAGGCAAAACATCCGCTGCTATTTTCCTCTTGATTTTCAAGGATCACCTCAAGTGAAATTTTGCAGCATTTTAAGTACATGAGTATGTATCTGTGCTATTTATATAAATCTTAGGCATTAACCCTGAACAGACTGGATTAAAAACCTAATACCAAAAGATGCACTCCTCCTGACCCCAGTTGCATAGGGAAGAGAGCTTGCTTAGTCATATTTGCATCATGCTGAGGGAGATTTCTGCTGAAAGGATTGTCTCTTTCATCTGCTTTCAACAGTGCATGCACTGATCTTCATGGTGAATAGTATAGTGACATAAGTGGGTTATAAATTATAATTTACAAAGGTCCCTGATGCAACTGAAAACTATTTGAATAATCTATGACCACATATTGCACATACACAGGGCTAAGTCCTGAAATCACTGGACCAAACTTAACACTGGTTTAACTCCATCAGAGCATAATTATGTATCCAGTAGCTCCCAGTGAGTTCCCTCTGTGCCTGACTATATGGAGAGCCAAGGGTTGCCCCTGTGATGTGGAGGGTATAATATAAACCTTCCACAGGGGACTGACTTTCATGCGGCTTCATCTACACCAGGGGTTCTCAAACTGGGGGTCGGGAATCCTCCGGGGGTCGTGAGGTTATTACATGGGGGTAATGAGCTGTGATCCTCCACCTCAAACCCTGTTTCACCTCCAGCATTTATAATGGTTTAAATATATTAAAAAGTGTTTTTAATGTATGAGGGGGGTCACCCTCAGAGGCTTGCTGTGTGAAAGAGGTCACCAATACAAAAGTCTCAGAAATCCTTGATCTACACTATAAAAATTGGGTCCTCTCATTCTACACTCATGCATTTCCATTGAGGTTCACAACGGTCAAGGCTTAGTGTAGACAGGACAGAGGCATTTTGAATACAATTCTGAATAAGGTTACACAGCACAGTAGTAAAAATGCCAGAGCCCCGGCTACACGACAGCCCCCATGGTGTCTATCACTGTGAGAGCTGCACTCGTGGTGAATTACAGGTTCTAATATCCCTGTGTGATTTGCCAAGGCCTCAAAGCCAAGTCCTGATTCTGATCTCTCACTGAGTTTATGCTGGTGTAACTCCATTGGCTTCAGTGGAATTCCTTCTGTCAGTGTCACTGAGATCAGAATCAGGCCCTTAGTCTACAGTGGGATTAACAAACATTTTTTCTGATTCACACTGACCAGGCAGATCAGATTCAGCTAATGTGGATCTTTTAGATAGATATCAGAATGACTATATATATATAGTGTGTGTGTGTGTGTGTGTGTGTGTGTGTGTGTGTGTGTGTGTGTGTGTGTGTGTGTGATATACACACATCCTCCAGATTATGGGACCTGCGAGAGCACATTAACTTCCACTAGCATCAATAAGAATAAATTAGGAACCAATCAAGAGAGAAATAAACACAGAGAAATGCACCGAACTTTTCACAAATACGTTCTGGCAAGCATTTTTCAGTCTAAGGACTCATCAAAATTCTATCTAAATTCTTCAACAAACATGGTCAAAGGACTGAGCCAAATTCAGTGACTACAGGGAATGTCCACCAGGGATGATTTTGGCTGAATAGGTTCAGAAACTCCTGCCCTATGCTACAATATAATGATATCATTTAATTTAGTGCAAACAATTAATTAAAGCCACCCTAATGATTTTACAGCTCTCAATTTGATATGGGTCTTTTGCAAAACATCTGTGTTCCCCTCCCAGCTAACTGCAAGCAAAGGGAAAACATAACAAGCATGATGATCCTTCCTCAGAGAGACCTGCTTACACTTGAAAATGCAAACGCAGCTTGCTGGACAACTTGCCAACATTCACAGAGTTCTCACACCATCCCTTTTGCTGCGTGCTGGTCCTCAGAGAGACTTTATGCCTGAGCTACCAGTCAAGCAACTCCTAAAGCCTTGAATACTATGTTCAGTAAATGGCACTGTTGTGACACAAACTGACAGAACGGTTAAGGCTCGTGCTCTGTCTTCAATTTGCAATAAAGGGATTTAAAAAGACGTGACTACAGGAGTTGCGGATGGAATGCCTGCCTTAATTTTGCAAATTCTTGAATATTTTAAAGCACCTTGGAGGTTACATTCAGCCAAAGCTTCTCTGCAGTGCTAAACTACAGCAGCTTTTTCCAAGTTCCAACTTTCCACTGAAATACAGGCATGTTCCTAAGAAAGTACAAGAAAGAGACACTACAGTTTTATTATTTAAAGGCTAATGATGTGTTCAGCACCATACGAGACTCTCCAGGCTTAAAGAGGTTTAAATGCCTCATATGCTGTATCTTGTATATTAAACAGCACCATAGCAGGGCACAGTTTTTTAAACACAAAGTGGTTTTGAGTTTCATGAACATACATTACAGTGTGGGACTATGGAGCATGTAATATCTGCAGGAACACTTCAATTAATATTCCTCCCTCTTGGATAAAGAGGATGAAGGGCACACAAGTGCGATCACCATTGAAAGCATTGGGGTTAGTATTTCTTTTTCCTACAGAGAAGAACAACTAACTTTGACATGGTCACTGGAAGTGGCTATTTCCTTTAGGATACTTGAAGCATCTTCTTTTGGCCAATAAAAAGAATTGTATTGTCACTCATGGGAATGGGAAACACATGAGGACAGAGTGATGCTTATAAAAGTAGCTGGGGCATGAATTCAGAGGGGAACAGCTCAAAGGCTCAGAGACAATGGTAAGAGGGCCTGACCCAGAAAAGTTCTGACTGCTTTCTGGAAGGTGCTCCCTGCCCCAACTCCCACTGAAACCTCTTTCATTAAATAAGCTCAGCAGCATTTTTTGACTGAGCTCTTTGTAAACTCCTGCATTCATTGATCAGGTAAAAAGAAGGTTTGTTCTTCATTGCTTGGTGGTACATTCCCTATAGTTGTTATGCCTAATCACTGGTGAGCTGCTGCTATTTCCTGCATATTAATATTAATTTTTTTGCCTGTGTTTTTGATGGGTGGAGCGCTTCATAAACACAACGATTTTGCTGGAAAAAGAGAAAAAAGTATCCAAATAGATTTGTTTAGCCAATAAAAATGGACCTTGTGTTACTCCACAATAGCCTTGAAGCTTGTCTTCATCCCTAATGATCCTCCTATTGTGTTCCCAGGGTGCGTGCACAGTATAAGAGGTGTCATTTAAATGCCCTTGTATTCTTCTAGTAGCTTGCTTTGCTATTTATGTAGACCAGTGCTTTTGAATCTGGGGTCCTCAGACTCTGCCTAAGATTTCCAAAGGGGTCTGCACCTCCATTCAACAATTTTTAGGGGTCCACAAATGAAAAAAAGTTTGAAAACCACTGATTAAACTAATAGAGTACCTTTTGTTTCCTCTGAAGTGCTATTAAAAGCCAGAGTTGTCAGTCATCGAGGCCCAAGTTCCAGTTTTCAGAGTAGCAGCCGTGTTAGTCTGTATCCGCAAAAAGAACAAGAGCACTTGTGGCACCTTATATATATATTCAGTTATGTCACAGCCAAAAGAAATATGGAATTAGCCTATATACTAAAAGTCTTATTCATAAGCTTTCCTGTGATAAAGATTACAACTTCACTATGAATTAACTTATAAACAAGGCAATAGCTAAGCAAAAGCCAGACTTACAGTAATTTATATGCATACAGAATTATTAATCTTAACATTTGTTCCTTTCCTGGAGCTACTGTCTCTGTTAAATGTCTTCCTTGAAATTCCCATTTGACTAGGTTTCATTGATGCAGAGTTGATCCAGTAGAGATACATTTGATTAACATTGCTAAACATGAGCAAAACAGCCAAATAGAGGACCTAAACCTGCACGCTTAGGCAGATAAAACTCTCATGGAGCTGTAGGAGCTTTGCCTGAGGAAGGATAGCAGGACCAAAACAAGAGAAAGTAAAATGTAATGTCTTAGGCTTTCATTCTGAAAAGGCTGACACACATTTAACTTTACACATTTCAGCAGGCCATTGAGGACAATTTCCTCAGGAAATTGTCAGCTGCCATAAAGCCAGAAGACCCAGTTCCCCTATGAACTCCATCCCACAGCTTGTCTAGGAGGTGTGTCAAGGGAGGGAGGCAGTAGGAGTGGAAAGAACAGAGCAAAGTTAAACTACACCCAGTCTCACCTGGTATGTGGTTTTATAGGGACCATGGCCTCATGTCATAATCTAGAACAACCTTTATTCTGCTCTAAGATATGTTAGGGCTGAAGCTAGGCCAAGGGCAAGGGCTAGGGGAAAAAAATTAGAATAAGGGAACCTTAACTGGCTTCCTGATGGCTTTGTCCCATTTCCCTATGCACTATTATCTTGGTGCAGGAGAACATCTGGCCCAAAGTTTCATTCAGTGGGAGTGGCTTCAGTAGGAGTTTGTGGTGCTTAGTACCTCTCAACTTAAGGCCCTCTTCTGCATTGTCTCTTAACCACCATGCTGTTCTCTGCTACATTCAACACTGAGGTCAACATGACAACTCCTCCGTGGAAAATTATGTAGGTGTGTGTGTCTCTAGAGGACTATGGCATGCATGTCCTATAACACAAGAACCAGGGATCACCCAATGAAATTAATAAGCAGCAGGTTTAAAACAAACAAAAGGAAGTACTTCACACAAAGCAGTAATGCTGTGGAACTTATCGGCAGGGGATGTTGTGAAGGTTAAAACTCTAACTCAGGTCAAAAAAGATATTAGAGAAATTCATAGAGGATAGGGCCATCAATGACTATTAGCAAAGATGGTCAGGGATGTAACCCCATGGTCTGGATATCCCTAAGCCTCTGCCTGCCAGATAGTGGAACTGGGCCACAGGGGATAGATCATTTGATAATTACCCCATTCCGTTAATTTCCTTTAAAGCATGTGGCATTGGTCTCAGTTGGAAGACAGGATACTGAGCTAAATGGGCCATTGGTCTGACCCAGAATGGCTGGGTCTATTGCAACTTTAAAGCTACATACCGCCATGGATTTCACTCTTGCAAAATTATGCTAGTGCATAATTTTACTCATACAAGCAGAATCTTTGAAGTAAAGAGGATTACTTCTGTGTGTAATGTGATGTATGTGTGCAAAGGTTTGCAGAATTGGACCTGAATGCTTAGAGACTGAAAGCCCTTGATCAGTCAATAGCGATGTCATATAGAGTTTATTTTCCTTTTATCTTTTAGCATCATCACTTCTAATTTCTCTGGATTAAGTCTGAATCATCCAACTACTTTTTTCTTCCCACCACTGGCACATCTTATTGAAAATGGAAGCTGCATTAGGTGAAAAGGGAAATGATTAGGAGTGAGAAAATACTTTGGCAATTAATTAGAAGGAAAATACTTAAGAATATTGGAGTGGAGAGTATATTTTGGAATAATCCTGGTTTGTTCTTCCAGTAGCTAAAAACTAGACCTACACAAATTCAGTCTAGAAATAGAAATAAGTTGCAAATCTTTCACAGTGAGGATAATTAACCATTGGAACATTTTACCAAGGGTTGTGGTGGATTCTCCATCACTGGACATTTTAAAATCAAGGTTGGATGTTTTTCTAAAAGATCTTCTCTAGTTTGACTAGGAATTACTACAGGGAAGTCCTGGGCCTGTGTTGTGCAGGAAATCTGACTACATGACTACACTGCCCTCTTCAGCCTTGGAGTCTATGAATTCTCAAAGGATAGCCTTTACCGGCATAGTATTGGTCTGAAATCTCTTGTAGTCAGCATATGGAACGCCTATCCCAGTACATAATGACATACTTTTTAGAGCCTGATGGGGGTGGGAAAATGCGATCATGAACTTAATTTAAAATTTATAATTCATCTCCTTTATTTAAGGGACCAGACAGCTTCACCTGATAAAAATGTATTAAAAAATTTAAATATATAATCATTTTCCTAGTCTATTAAAAAAAATGTAGTTCTGGGATTCTGAATTTTAAAGAATTCACATTCTATGGAACAGTTTATCTGACTTGCTATAATGAAAAGCCAACAATAGAAGTCCAAACATAGAGAAATAATTAGATATGATCTTCAAAACAACTTGTATTCAATGGCACACACTGAGGTTTGAAAGCAGTCTGGGTAATTTCCCAGGAATCACAGGTTCTGAAGACAGTTTAATTTTCCTTTTTTATGTCCCATCCTACTGCTGTTACTCAGGGCCTAATCTCAAGAGATGATCACTTTACACAAGCCCCGCTGAGTGCAGGCTTAGGACCTCAATCAGGCAAAAATCCCCTCTAAAGTAGAGATGTTTTGCCTGTGTACATTCTGAGGAATTGTGCCCTGTGTAAACCAGCAAAATATAGAAGTCCAAGTCACTGGGCCCGGTTCTCAATTCATAAGACTCAGTATAAATCAGGAGCAATTCCATTGAAATCATTGGAGTTGCACATGTGTAAAGCTGATGTGAGATGCGAATTGGAGTAATTATTTATAATTTAGAAATATTATCTGTTATTAGAATTAGCTGTTATGAGCCAAGTCCAAGAAAAATATAGATATTTCATTTTATTTGGGTTTATTCCAGCTCCCTTCTTTGGCTTTGTTTGGGTTCCTGGGGAACCAGAAGCTGGGAATAGGCGACAGAGGATGGATCACTTGATGATTACCTGTTCTGTTCATTCCCTCTGGTGCACCTGGCATTGGCCACTATCAGAAAATAGGTTACTGGGCTAAACGGCCCTTTGGTCTGACCCAGTATAGCCGTTCTTATGTTCTTAGTTCTTTCTACTACCAACCACAGAATGGTTTCAGCTCTCCTACTGGCAAATATCAAATAAACAAAAGGCATCAATGTAAATTAAAATCTTAATGTCACTGGGTCTACACTAATACTGGGAACTTGAAAATGACATTTTGTAGAGAACCAGGTACCTGTGAGTATTAAGAAGCCTGATCCTGCGAACTTTTTCACACAAGTAATCCCATGAGAACCAATTGGTCTTTTTGCATGACTGAGTTATTTATGTGAGTAGTGGCATGAGAGCACTCGGTGCCTTGCAGGATCAATCCCTACATGTGTCAACAGGAATTAATTAGGGTAGAATTCTAGTAATCCCTGCTTACCTGCACCACATGAATGTCAGCTCTAGAAAAAAATTGAAGGTTATGATTCCCATCTAATGTCTATTTTTAACAGTATAACCAAGGCTTTATGAAGGTAGCAGTGCTGCCAGTTAGAGTGTAATTGTAGGACAAGACTTGAGGCAAAAATTAATTCCACTGTTGCATTAATTAGGAATGATCTAATTTTTTTTTTTTAACCAGCAAGTGCACGGCTGGCAGCTGCCAGTGGTAATGTGGGCTACTTCACAAAAACAAGCATTTGAGATATGATCACTTTCTTATTCACAGTGTTTGAAGACCTGTCAGGCAGATGATGCGACAGCTGCCCCTATGTTCCCACAACTAAAGACATAAAAGAGGTTTGTCCAATTAACTAAGGGTTCTCAAGCATTACCCACAAAACAGAAACACGATAGACAAGAGAAAAGCCTGAGCCTCACTATTGCGACAATAGGAAGAAGGTTGTGCAGGTTATTGTCAATCTGAGCCTAAATCTGGCCAATATGGTCTGGGGGAGGGTGAAATTCCTCCCGACCCTAAATATTTAGTGCTTTTAAATTTCATCAGTCGGTCTCCAAGTGTTTTACAAAGGAGGACAGTATTATTATCCCCGTAGTACAGAATTGGAAGCTGAGGCTCAGAGAGGTGGAGTGACTTACCCAAGATCTCACAGTGAGTCAGAGGGATAGCTAGCACCAGAGCCCAGATAGCTTGACTCCTAGTTCTCTGCCCTGTCCACTGGACAACGCTACCTATAGTTCTGTTGATCACTTTTAGGGTGCTCTGTCCTGAAGCCACAATCCAGGCTTGTCTATCTTCACTCTCTAATGACTTCTTTCTTTTCTGCCCTTCGGCTAAATTCAAATTCCATTGAAGTATGTGGAGTTGTACCAACTTACAGCAGAGCTGAATTTGGCTCCCTTGTTTTCATCCTATCTCCACACATTGTAATGCACTCCATTTAGTGAACACAATGGGCCAAATCATACTCTTACCATTTATTCTTTTTAAATAGATTACATTCTTTGCCACCTCATTGGGCACAGTGGGGCTACAAAAGGAAGATGTATGGGGGTGAGTGTATATATACATTAATATAATAGTATATATACACAGGGAAAAGAAGGAGCTATTCTAGTCAGGTCTTCTCTTTACAATAATAGGTTGTTGAAGTAGATGGATTTGTATAATTCTCAAAAGTTCAGGCCAGTCGTGTTAGTCTTTTCATCCCCTTAAATCTTTGTCTCTGTGCTGTATAAACCTAACATAGGTTAGGTTATCCGTTCACTATCCAATCAGTGGTAGACAATGCATCTGTCTTACTTGTTCTCTCTCTTCTACCCAGATGCCAGAGCTCATTGGGCAGGTTCATTGACCAGAGTAAGGCCTCTGTATCAATGGAGATTAGATGTTGTAAACCACCCTCCACTCTTCCACCACATGCGTTATTGTCTGCGGTGCTGCCCCAGAGTCACAGTGTGAGGATGAAGCCAGTGCATAGTTGTGGCAAATCCAGATGAACCAGAGAATAGCCTTTTGAACCTGGTCCAGGATTTACAATCAACTGGACAAGGGGGCAACTGCAGTGATAGTCTCCTGAATGTACTTAGTCTGTTTGACTCTCTTTATCACTGATGCTTCCACTCTGTAAGGGCAAAGCGTGCAGTGGAGGCACTGATCATTCAGGCATGGTCAAGGCCAGTAGCATTCTTGCCCAAGAGTGTATGAGCTGTCATAGCAACAGAGTATCAAGAGATCAGCTGCAGCGTCCCATATTGGTCCTCAGGGGTTGGATTCCTGCCCTGGATACAAACAGACCTTCTAGTTGGCATTGTGTGTTGTTTCCTGTCTGAGAATGGGCATCAGATAAAATATGTCGGTTTCATCTATCACAGCTCTCTAGACAGACGGTAATGGCATCCTGTTGGAGGTCTGGTGGAGTGATGCACGAAACACATACAGACTGGAGGTTGGTGTATAATTAAGGCAGCCACTAATAATAGGGGCGGCTGAATTCAGCTAAGTGTCCCCAGACCTCAGAGCAGTAATCAGCTGGAGCAAATGCCAGGGCCAGTACAGATATACAAAGGACCCAAAGGGTCTGCTCCCCAGGAGGTTTCTGATACTTTCATTTCAAGGCAATCCAAGAAGAGATATCAATTTTAAAGTGTTCTTGGTGATGATGGTATGAGAGACTCTGTTCAAGTTTTATTCCCAGGCTTGTGACAACTGGATGGAATGGCAATAGCCATCCTTGGACATGGTTTGAGATGGGTCTATTGGCAAGATGATTGATTAGATGAAAAGTAGTTGCCACTGTCTTGGTTTCATTGAGAATTAGTCTCCACTGCTGGGAGTAAGGGTCAAAGCGTCCGTCTTGGTTGAAATTCCCCCCGATTCCTATGGAAGTAATTTCCAATGTCAGCAACACAGATGTTATCAGCATAGACATAATTCCCAGTCTGCATTTCAGGAAGGTCATATATGTATATATTGAACAAAAGGGGAGCCAAAACTGACCCTTATGGAAGGCCATTGCAGAGATATTTAGCGTGACTGATATTCTCCCCAATTTGCAGGATGAAGCTTTGGTTGCTAATCATTTCTTGAGTAAACCGCATCAGCAGCGTAACATGCAGCAGCCTAACTGGCAGTTGAACCAATATGTCACACAGAGTTTTAGGCTGCAGTCACATCTTTCTTTTCTGATTCAAATGCATTTTCTATGTCTTGAGTCAAAGTACCTGATCCTGAGTGCGTCATCCCTTCCTGAATCCACTCTAAGCACGAGGTAGTTGAGGATCAGCTACCTCCTTAATCTGCATTAGGATTATTCTGTCCATCGTCTTGTAGATAACACACAGCAGGGAAATTGGTCAGTAGCTTGTCAGGTCAGTCAATGTTTTCCCTGGCTTGGGAACAGCTTGCTCTGCACCAGACTTTTGGGATGCTGCAATCCTGGGTTCAACAATTCAAAAACTGAAGCAGCTGAGCTTTTGCTGATTGTACCAAAGCAAGAGACAAGCTCATTGTGGATGTTATCTAGATCAGGAACCTTGTTAGGCTACAGTTGATGTGTAGCCAGGTTGAGCTCTTGATCCATAAAAGGAGCCATCAGGTTCATGACCACACTCAGAAAGTACTGTTACATTGCCGAATACTCTTCCAGAAAGAGCATTGCTTGTTTAGTTTTTAAATCTAACTTATCTGTTTCTATTCTGTGACCATAACACTGAGTGCCCAGTTTAGGTACGCAAGTTCAAACATTGTGGCTATTTGTGTATTTAGTGCTGAAAACTCTGGGTTTTACCCCCTGCTGTGTGAGAGTTATGTAATTATTGTGTATGTTACAGCTCGAGCCATGAATCCAATGCATAGCTTAAAATATGCAAAAATGAAAACACAGCAGTTAACACCTTTCCAAAATCCTCTCATTTGTGTAGTGATTATGTGCAGCATTTTACAGTGATATTCAATAAAGAATGAGAAGTTACCATAGCAACCTCACTGACACTTCAGAGTCACACGGGTGATTCTTAAATAAACATATACATAAGGGAAAGAATTTTATTTCCATCCAGGGTGAGGGAATGGTCTTGTGGTTAAAGCACTTGACTGCCTCTCTGGAGAGCTAAGTTCAGCTCTCAACTCTGCTCTTTGAGTCACTGTGTCTGACCTTGTAAATTACTTAGTCTCTTTGTGCTT
Source organism: Gopherus evgoodei (assembly GCF_007399415.2). NCBI lineage: Eukaryota > Metazoa > Chordata > Testudines > Testudinidae > Gopherus > Gopherus evgoodei. The sequence goes on along the minus strand of NC_044329.1, from coordinate 19,420,370 downwards.
CAGTTCCCTAACTATTTTTTTTAAACATAAATGGGGATAACCATACTTCCCTGCCTCTCAGGGAGTATTGTGAGGATAAATCCATAAATGGGAGGTGTTCACATGTGATGGGAGTTGTTTAATTGCTTAGGTAGGTTGATCCAAGGACACTGTGTTCTGACGTTTAAGCAAATTTTTGCTTCTATTAGAGATGGGTCATAACTGCACTATTTAGATCCAGATTTCAAACTCCCTAAAAAGTTCAGGGGTGCTCAAGCCCAGAGACAGGGGACAGCTGCAAAGTTGATATTTAGAAATAGGTTTGAATCTCTGCCTCCATGGTCCACAAATGTTATGGGTTTTCCTGCCTTTGATTCATCAGTTCAGCCAAATTCCAGCCAAAATGTTTATATTCAGATTTGGCCGAATACTTTTCAAACTCTTCTTTGGAGCCAGACAGTTAGGAAGAGGTGCCATCCCCTCCCCATGGTGCCTCTAACACAGCTGACTCATTGTCTTTTGCTCTTCTTTCCCTCATGAGGAGTTCTGGGAGTGCCATAACATAGGTTGGAAGGAAGTTCTGCATTCATTAAGTCCAATGGAATGGCCCACTCCTGCTCCTTTGCTCCTGTCTCACTATCAGACCATATTATTACACAGGAGTAAACAAAGAGGCTGCAGGCTAGTGGGATGCTTACTTGACCTAATTCTCCTTCTCACCATCTGTAGTTTAAAGCACACTGCAATCTGAAAGTGGTATATTTGACTGTAAAATTCACTACTCAAATAATCTGATACTCTTGAATAATTCACTGCAGGAATTTGCAAATAACTTCAAAGGGTAAGTAATTCTGAGAATTTTACAATCTGTTTGAGGACAATTTGAAAACCTAAAAAAGGACACACTTTCTCTTGAAGAAAGAGGAGTTCTTCTGGCATTCTCAGGTGCCACACATACTCCTAGTTCTTTTTGCTGATACAGACTAACACGGCTACCACTCTGAAAACTTTCTCTTGAAGCATAATGGTGTCATTGGGAAATTTATCCCCCCAAATATACCCAACACCATAGAATTGGCTTTGTGTGGTTATGAGGTTAACTGACTCTTTGTAATGATATTGTTACTAATATTCTGAAACAATAACTAATCAAATACAGCACACGTGATCATCAGTTGTTCCTCTACTCACCAATTGGGTGATAATTCGGAATCAGCTAAATACCATTTTCACTTATTTAGGATTTGGCCAAATACAACAATTAGACATCTTGTACATCCCCCCCATAGCTTTTATTCCAGAAGCCTTATGTTATGTTTCTCCACACACAAACAAGCACCATATGATCCCACTATCATTGACTTTTATTTTAGTTTAACAGAAACCAACACAAGAAAAACAAGAATAGTCTCCACGACAGACAGCACAGTATGTCAGCTCTCTGTCAGGCTGTATCAGCATAATTTAATAAAATGGCATCTGCCTCTCTGGGAAGCACATGCCTAGAAATGTAGAAGTGCAGAATGTGGACAAAGGCTGATTATGTGGTTGAGGTACTGGCCTCACCTTCAGGAGATGCAAGTTCAATTCCTGCACCTGTGACAGATTTTGTTTGACTTTGTGTAACACCAAAGACCCTAGCCATCAGCAGGCAGGATCGAAGCTGGAACCTCTGGTGCTAAATGCATGAACCAAAAACCATGTGGCTCTTAGCTAAGGCTGTAGAGCAGACTCATAAATCTGTCTAAGTGGTTTCAGTGCCACTAGATGGAACAGAACCAGGGCTGCCCAGAGGATTCAGGGGGCCTGGGGTCTTCAGTGGAGCGGGGGGCCCTGCTTTGGCAGTAATTTGGCGGCACGGGGGGTCCTTCCACTCCAGGACCCACTGCCGAAGTGCCCCGAAGACCCACAGCGGGGGGCCCCCGCCGCCAAATTACCGCCGAAGACCCGGCACTTCGGTGGCAGGTCCCACTTTGGCGGTAATTTGGCTGTGGAGGGTCCTTCTGCCTTGGGGTGGAAGGACCCCCCACCGTGGAAAACCCAGAGCGGAAGAAGCCCTGGGGCCCGAGCCCTGCGAGAGTTTTCCAGAGCCCCCGGAGCTAGTGAAGTACCCCACTCCAGGGACCTGAAAAACTCTCGTGGGGACCTGGGGCAAATTGCCCCACTTGCCCCCCCCCCGGGCGGCCCTGAGCAGAACACCACACCCAGGAGATGTGTGAGTTACATACTTCCCCTAGCTGAGGAAGTGCATCCCAAACTTCAGAGACTTCCCAGTTGAAATCCCAAATGAGCCCCCACTTGTAACACTGACAGATCCTGGCCGTTGGCAGGCAGGATCAAACCTGGGATCTTTGGAGCTAAATGCATGAGCCTCTACTGCCTGGGCTGAAAGCCATATGTCTCTTAGCTAAGGCTGTAGAGCAGACTCATTAATCTCTCTCTAAGTGGTCTTGGTGCCATTAGATGGAACAGAACACCACTCCCAGAAGGTGTGTGGGTTACACTTGCACCAGAAATTTAATAAACTCCCTCTGCCTCAGTTCTTCATCAGTAAAATGGGGATAAGAATGTTGATTGTTCTCCCACCTTTTGTCTGTCTTATCTAAATAGATTGTGAGCTCTTTGGGAGATGGACTGTGTATATAGCATTTAGCATAGTAGACCTACAGGCAGCATAAATAATGATAAAAATCAAAACAGTGAAATAGCTACATAAATCACAGTACAATTTTACCAGGCTTGTTTATCTAAATCAAAACTAGAACCTCTCCATGCCTCCCATCCCCCACTCCCACCCCCGTTATTGAGAAATGAGCCACTTTAAGCTGACAAGTTTGAGTTCTGAGCTTGAGTGCACTCACATTTTTTGTTCTCCTGGTGGACATATGTAACATACAGTTGGTATAGACAGAGCTTTAATCTGTCTCATAAACCTCTGTATGGTTGTATTCCCTTGAGCTGTCCCATGTGTCCGTTAAGCTGTCATTCCACTACATGTGAAGACAGCATGCAAAGGCAAACCTGCTCACTGCAAACTTCTATGGCTCAATCCTAAAATAGCCTTGTCTGTCTACATCTGTCTGCATGGTCACTGAATACATGCTTTCCTCCTGTTTAACTGGAGGAAGTTTGCTGCTATTTGCTATCTGGGCTGAACATGGGTGTTTTGATGTATTTTTGTATATTCACTTTGGGTTTTTAATTTCATCATTCCTTAATCACTATCCCCTGGATCTTTCAAACCCAATAACTATACTCATTTAATGATGAACTATCAGTGACATATCACATAGACCTTGATTCCAACAATGCCTCCCTTTGTTAAATTGACTTTCAGAAAGCAATTAAAGTGCTGGAGGATTTTTAGCAATACAAAGACTTCTTTAAAAATGTTCCTTGGGAAAAGCATGATTTAAATAATGTATTGCTTGCTAAATGAAGCTTCGTTCTTCATATTACATAACTATACAATGATGAAGCCACTTTTCCCCGGCTGACCGCATTCTGCTATCTTAGACCAGACCTGAAACTTCTGGGAGATCAGGTTCAGCAGATGTAAACACAACATTGAGTTTTGAAAGGTTGGTGGCGTGACCATATGTGGTAATATCATATATTTCCGCAAGGTTAGAAAAGCCCCATGCCCTGGGACCAGAACCCATGGTGTTAGGCTGCTGGGAGGAATTTGAATTTGGATTTGCCCATTGAGCCCATCTTATAAAACATCTCAAGGCACAGAGCGGGGACAAAAATGTAACAAATATTGTTTGAAGCATTCTTCCCAGCGCTAGGTCTCCAACTCTACAGGGAAAGGACGGGAAAGAAAATGATGCTGCGACGCTGGAGGTCTCTCCCCTCCACGTGGGACAGGGAAGATCAACAGGTATGTTGCTCTCTGCACTAAAAATACTGGGAAAATCATTGTGCCCAGGGAAGGGCCCAAACAGCAAGGTTCCGATCCAAATCTGAATTTGCCCAACAGGTGAGGGTGAGGGTGACGGTGGGGACATAGTTTCAAATCTTCAATTTCAATTTGGGCTAAGTTCTTCTGCAGTGTTTAGAGCACTGGAAATGTGAAGAGACTCGGGGTTAGTGTATATATCTAAAAAGAGGAGCCCCACTAAAGTAGAAACTCAGTTTTGATTTTAAAAATGAAAGTTTAAAGCAGGAGGAGGATCCATTCTTCTCTGTGGTCAAAGTAGGCTCATGAGGCTTCTTCTTCTGCATCCAAACTTCCCAGTTCTGGTTCAAACACATCTCCAGTAATACAGGTTCCCTTTACCAGAGCAAAGAATATCTGTGGAAGCAAAGCAATATGGACATTGACATCAATAGCACATCAAATGTTAATTGTATCAGAAAAGTGCAAACAGCCAAATTAGTCTTGAAAAATGGTGAAACAAAGTCCATCAGCACCTGGTGCTTATAATTCCTGTAGCACTTTCCACTGATGGACCCCTGAAGGCATCCTTTGCCTATATTATTCTTTCTAATAGCTTTCTGAAAAATACACTGTGCCTCGGGGGATAAAGAAGTGCTGAAGAAAATCTAATTCCCTGAAGAATATGAAAAGAAAGAAGTTGATGAGAAAAAAGATTAATCATCCCACTTCTATTAAAGTTTTATCACACAGCAAGGTGAAAAGAATTATCCCCTTAGATGCCATCTATAGTGTTTTACCTCCTTCGTTCCCTTTCCCACTATTAATAAAAGCTTCAGTGATCTAATAGTGAAGTGGTGAGTCCCTAATCAGGCTCAACTTCTTCCTAATACAAGAGAGAGAATGGAATTAAACAACCATGGGGAAAGGGTATGTGAAAGAGAAGGGGGTAATTAAAAGCCTCAGGGACCAAAAAAAGTAACAGCCTAGTAGGGTGACCAGATGTCCCGATTTTATAGGAACAGTCCCAATATTTGGGGCTTTTTCTTATATAGGCTCCTATTACCCCTCACCCCCATCCCGATTTTTCACACTTGCTCTCTGGTCGCCCTACAGCCTAGGAATGATAAAAGCTGCATACATGCATACAAACAAGCTGTAAGTTATTCAGATAAGAAGTTCCCTGATTTGAGACAATGTGTCAATATTGGTAGGCAAACCTCCAATCGGATAACTCTCTCAAATCAACCACTGCTAAGGATCCCAAGGTCTTCCATTCCAGCTGTTTCAGTTTTTACTAAGACCAATTCTTGTTGGGTACTGAAAAGCTTATTCAGCTGGGCAGATCCTCAAGCTAAACCCCTACTATTGCACTCTGGTTTTAGTACCTTTTAGAACTCTTTCTAGAGCACTGGCGTATCTCTGACTGGGAAGCTCACTCTGTATGGACAACAAATATGTAATAGCACTTTCATAGCCAGAAACTCAGCGACAAGCAAATCCATCCATCATATAGGCTCATTAAGATAGAAGTAGGTCTTAACATTTTTGTGGCCACTAACAAGATAAACATGTGCAATGTATCGATAAATTTCTCAGGATTTCTCATTGTTCTAAAGGAGCAACATTAGGAGAAATTCAGTGATTTGAGAGTTCTTTGTAGTGCAACGTCCTCAAATGTCAGGCTAATGTTTGTGGTTTTTTGCAAAACTACTGTATTTTGTAAACGTTTTGGTAAAAATGGATAGATTCTATCCCCTTTAATGCCAGTTAATGAACTGTCTCACCTGGTAAAATTGTATATTTTATACTGTTTGTTTAAAATTGGGGTTTTTTATACACCCTGTAATTTCCATGTCATCTTCTTGCTTCTCTTGTCTCTAGAGTAGACATCATAGATTGTGAAGTGTATTGTTTCGGGACCTGTGGGAAGAGAATGAAGGGTGTATGTGAAGCAAGTAGAGAAAATAAAAGGAGGATGAGACACCATTGAGCTCAGCAATGAGTGACAGTGGCTTCAAGCCAGCAATCTCAGAAAATGAATTGGCTGTTGGGATTTATTCTTTTGAGATAACAAATGCAGTGTCTTTGTACCAGATATGGCTAAGGAGAATGAGCTGAGGTCACACAAGAGTTCATCACAGATGCCTATTCTTTCAGACATCCTGGAGTCAGTGTTCCCAACAGGATGCTGAGTTAGGAATTCCAGTGAAACCTGTGAAAAGCACTCAAATGAACAGTAGTCTCACCTGTACAAGCAAACAAACTACGGAAAAGAGAGCGGGATGCAGTAGGAGTAAATGTTTGGCTCTATTGTTGTAAGGGATGGGATGTAGGCGATCTGGCCTAGCTGTCTCGACTGGGTTGGTGTCCACTAGTCAAGGACCATCACAAGGCAGTAGTCAGCAATCAGGGATCAGAGGAATTGCTGGAGATGGGATTGATAGGCAAGAGTCAGGTGGAGAACTGAGGTAATTAGTAGGCTGGGGTCAGGGTCAGAGTCAGGCTTGGGTCAGAGACTAGAGATCAGAAAGCGAGGCTGGGCCTGGAGTTACAGCAGGCTAAACGTCTGTCTGGTTGCACACTGCAGTGTTCAATAGTGGCTGTGGGCCAATCAGAAGGCCTCAGGGTGTTGTCACACTGGACCCTTTGGGTAATACTTCCTGTGGTGCCTAATCTCCACAGTGCTCCTTGGATGTGGGAGTGTCAGCTGTGTCAGGCTTCACAGACCCAGGTTCAAGTAACACACATACTTACAGTTGTTTTGGGGATATGTGTTTCACTTTCATTTTTTTCTTTGTTCCTCTACACAAGGGCTAACGGCTTCCCTCCTTCTCAGAAATGTGTGTCATTTCTAATATACTGCAGACTAGGAAAATTACCAACTGCTTATCGTGGTACCAACAATGATTGTAGTGCCGGTTAGTATCTGGGAAGAACTGGACAAATATTGACAAAGATTTCTGTGATTAAAACTGGTGAATTAGATTAAAGGGTATTTGCAACCCCCCTTTACCCTCTGTTCATGAAAATTCAAATGAGGAAGGTTTCAAGTTCACACAGATGTTTGGATGGATACCCTTATTTGTATGGATACTCTTGTTTGCTTATGAATCTGCATAGCTGTGCAAACAGGAAACTATCAGAGTTACAATCGGAGGCAGAAGCATCTGCCTTCAGCTTGAATATTGAATAAACAATATTTTTCTTAACAATAAACAGTTCGAGTGCCCCATAATCTGAAATCTGTTTGCATAATGCTGGAGTAATTTCAAACAACATATTCATGAAAATCTCAGCTTATTTACAGTGAATTAATTGGCAGACAGAAAAAAAGGACTACATTTGCTGAAGAATTATTCTCTGCAAGGATTGTGACCAACTGTAGTCTTCAGTGAAGTTCAAAGCCAAAGCTATTCTTTGGGGAGCTCAGATAGTTTGAGAGCAAGGTTCACCTCCTTGTCACCTCCACAGAGATTTGTATCAGCTAGCAATGGAGTAAAAGTAATTGTGTATGTTTTTTTAACCACTGCCTGAAGCTTGCATGAGCTGTATAATAATAGCAAAAATAGGCACAGTTGACTTGCTGACAATGACTATTTATGGGTGAACCTCTGAAGGTTCTGAGATTACAAAGGTCATTTTGGATAATTTCCCAAATGTTCAAGTGCTTCTCTGCCCTGTCTATATTTTTTGGAGTATGCAAAACTAGACTGGGTTCAGGATCTTGTGCAAAATTTCCAGTATTCCTGCTTCTGGATGCCTCAGAAATATCCCAGGGATGTGTAGGGAGTAAAATGGAAATAAGGGGAATATTTTCTGAACATTTCTGGTGTTTAAAAAGGTTTAATTCTGAATTTGCTTTCATGATAGATTTGGAAAGATAATATATTGCCTGATTCATCTGTCCCTTAATCAGGGCAAGGAAACTTTGACATATTTAAAATTTTTGAGTGATTGTTTTCCTTTGAGCCAATTAAATTAGGATGTACTGGGCTCATGCTAGGCACAATCTTGTGAAGTACTGAGACTGTCACTAGGTAATTGAATTTATTTTATCACTCTCTTATTGTGGTTGGTGGGCTGTATATAAAGTGCCCATCACAGCGATATGTAGGTATCAAAAATAATGGTACAAAGTCAACAGTAGTTGAGAGTGCTCAGCATTTGGGAGTTAGGACCCTTTTTTCTGGAGCAGTTGCTGCTAAACAGAATCCAAAGCTTTTTTCTTCCTCTTGCTGGGGAGAGGTGTGAGCAAAGGAAAAGATGTATCCAGCTGCTATATATAGAACTATGCAACTTCCAAGGGACTGACTGTCAAAGAGCTACAAGCGTCTGTCTCCTTCCCACCCCTCTATTTCTATCTGTGATTGTTGAGTGAAGAGGCATGTTTACTGCTCCAGATTACTCAGTATACTGTAGCCTTTCTGCATGAGTGATAAAAGGACATTTTGCAGATTCCAAAAGTTTGAAAACTCAAGCACAGGATATGAAGGAGGGTGTACTGCTGTCAAGATGGCAGGGCAGAACAAGCAACGTACACGTACCAGGCTCCATCATCTTTCCCATGGAAATCCTTCAATATAATGTCACAAAATGGGTGGGCATTTATTAACTTCCTTGTTGTTCATACCAGGATGTCTCCTCCCCCATCCCCACTTCCTAAATATCAATCTTAGCTGCAGGAAGTCTTTATGCTGGGGCTATCAAAGACAGGTCACATGTTTCTGTTCTGCTCCTTGAAATGCAGCTCCAACAGGAAAGCAGTTGTACCTAAGAACATCAGTTTGGGTCACCCCAATGGTATCATCAAGAGCCAACAGAGAGAAAGGATCGTCTTGTGGTTAAGGTATTGTACTGGGATTCAGAAAACCTCAGTTGAATTCCTGGCTTTGTCATAGGCTTCCGGTGTGACATTGGGCAAGTCTTTCTGTGCCTTATTTCCTCATCTGTAGAACGAGGATAATAAAATTACCTTTCCTTCCACACTTTGTCTTCCTTGTGTATTTAGACTGAAAACTCTTCACTATTTCATTATGTGTATGTACAGCACCTAGTACAATGGGATATGGGGTCTTCGTTGGGGCCCCTAGAGGGTGCCATAATAAAAACAAATTCTACTAATAAACTTCTGCAGCTATGTGACAAATAGCAATGTGACTGTGTCCTAAGTAGATATGAATACATGGGTTGACAAAACAAAACTCAAAAGACACTATACCAAAGTTCAGCATAAATCTTGACCTGCAACTGACCCATTCTGGTTGCTTCAGAGACTGAAATTGGAACACCAAGGTTTCATAGGGAATGACTTTTGAACACAGTCTGCTCCTGGATTTTACCATGCGATTTCATTTGCAAACCAAGGTTCTCATATTCTAGTGAGTGCCGTATGTAAACTTACATAAGGTATTTTAAACTTGCTTTGACTTTGAGATGTGTGCTGTAGCAGTAATAAAGAGGTAAGGATAGAGAATGACCATGATAGCAGTCAGATATGTCAGAGCTCTGGAAAGAAATTAAACAGGCTGTGCCTTTCTTCACAAACCTAAAGTTCATCAGCTGGTCATGTTGTATGTTTCAGACACTACAGTCATTTTTTAGATAACTGAATGTGTCAGAAGAACTCCCTGGTCCCCTCTGGCATGCTCTCTTGGCTTTTTTCTTCATTCTTCTAAGAAAAAAAATAAAATAGATTCATAGATTTAAGACAAGAAGGGACATCTATGATCATCTAGTCTGACCTCCTATGTAAAATGGGCAAACAGCCCCATCCAGTAATTTCTGCATAAGCCTGTAACTTCTGCTTGAGCTACAGCATATTTTTTAGTAAAATGTCAAGACTTTATATACAGACTTCAATTGACAGAGAATCTACCATATTCTTAGGTAACTTGCTCCAATTATTAATTATTTTCCCTGTTAAAAAGTGTGCCTCATTCGTAGTCTGACTTTATTTAAGTTCAGCTTCCAATTATTGTTTCTCATTGTGCCTTTGTTTCTGCTAAATTAAAGAACCATGGACTGTCAAAATGCTCTGTGATTAAGACATCTCTTAAACTTCTCTTGAATGAATGAAGTAGATTGCGTTTCTTTAGTCTTTCACCATAAGGCATGATTTCCAGACCTCAACCCATTCTTCTAGATCTTTTTGAAGTCCTCTCCATTTTTTAAAAAACTTCTTTTTTGAAGTGCAAACATGAAAACAGGACACAGTATTCCAGTAAATGGCCTCACTAATGTCTTATACAGAGGTCGTATCCCCTCCCTACTCCTACTTGATATTCTCCTGCATATACATGCAAGGGTTATATTTGCCCTCTTAGGTACAGCATTACTTTGGGAGCTCATGTTCATTCGGTTATCTGTCATGATCCAGAGTCACTGCATTCCAGGCTACAGTGGACCATTCCTAATTTTATAAGTGTGACCTACATTCTCTGTTTCTAGATGTATGGCTTTGCATTTGGCTGTGTTAAAATACATGTTGCCCAAACGAGTCCATCTTACTCCAAATCAGCCCATTTTACCAAGTGATCCAGTGTGGTGTGTTTAACCCCAGTCACCTCAGATCTAGCAGAACAGATCCCCTGACAGAACTGGAAACACTCAGCAATTCATGGAAGCTGGAACCAGGAACAGAAAAGAAAAAAAAAACTTTTTCAGTGTCATTAAAGCTGCTTTGCCTGGATGAGACACGACACCTTCCAAGAGGCTTGTTCATATCAAATGTGTAGTGGTTCAATTATGGACAACTGGAAAAGGCTGCAGAGTATGAGACTTCTATAGCTACACTGCCACTTATGTCGATATAATTTATGTCTCTCAAGGGTGTGAATAATCCACCACCCTCAGCTACATAAGTTACACCAATCTAAGCACTGGTGTGGACAGCACTACGTGAACAGGAGAACTTCTCCCACCAACATAGCTACCATTGCTCATTGGGGGTGGGTTAGTTAAATCAATGAGAGAACTCTCTCCGGTCAGCTTATAATGGCTACACTAGAGATTTTACAGCAGCGCAGCTGCATCAGTTTTATAATAAAGGCATCTTTTTCCCTTTCTTCTCCTATGTTACAAAGTCTTTTCCTATTCAGTCCATGTGAAGCTTAACACTGCACTGCAGACATTTGCACATTGTCCTGTTTCAAGTGTTTCTTTATTAGCTGCGTATAAATGAGGGACATGTGTCATAGTATCTATCCCCAATCTGAACCTTAGAGTCCAGAAGTTGGGGTACTAGCATGAATTCCTCTAAGCTTAATTACCAGCTTAGATCTGATAAGCTGCCACCAATCAGGAATTCGAGTGCCTGATACACTCTGGTCCCCACAAAACCTTCCCTGGGGACCCTCAAGACCCGGACCCCTTAGATCTTAACACAAGGAAAGTAAACCCCTTTCCTCACCATTGCCTTTGTCAGCGTTCCCCTCCCTGGGTTACCCTGGAAGATTACTGTGATTCAAACCCCTTGAATCACAACACAGAGAAATTAGGTCTCCTGGAGAGAGAGACAGATTCACGCTCCGTGAATCTAAAACAAAGGGATTCCACCCTTCCCCTCCCTTCTCCTTCTCTGTTAAGTACAAACTCAATTCCCTTGAGCCTCAACAAGGGGGAAAAAATCAGACAGGTCTTAAAAGCAAAACTTTTAATAAAAAGAAAGAAAAAAGTAAAAGGTCTATCTCTGCAATTTAGATGGTAAAAAGTTACAGGTTCTGTCAGCTTAAGAAATTGGAGAAACAGCCTCCTCCAATAGAAATACAATTTAAAATACTTCCAGCCAAATACACATTTGCAAATAAAGGAAAACAAATAAAAAGACTATACCTCCTTTCTACCTTTGTACTTACAGAATTGGAATAGAAGATTAGAGAGCCTGTAGGTACGTGTGGTCACTCTCAGAGCCCAGAGAGAACAAAGCAAAACCCAAAAAAACACAAACAAAGGCTTCCCTCCACCGAGATTTGAAAGTATTTTGTTTCCTGATTGGTCCTCTGGTCAGGTGTTGCAGGTCACTGTTTGTTAACCCTTTACAGGTGAAAGAGACATTAACCCTTAGCTATCTGTTTATGACAACACGGGTCTCACTATGGCATATGATTAAAGCTGAAGGTGTCACAAATTTTGTAAGCACACTGACAAGCAGAGTATAAATAGCACTTTCCTCCAAATCAGTTCCTGGCAGCAGCACAATGAAACAACATAGGAGCTGACCCTTTTGTCGATGCCCCAGCAGAGAAGCTAAGGACTTAATGAAGCACAGGGAATCAACTATCACCACTGCGGGTGGTCTGTTCAGGTCAGAGTTGATGTGCATTGGTTAGGAGTCCTGTGAAAAAATCATTGCACTTGTCCACGGGGTACATATTGTGTGACTATAGGACATCATTCCACAAGGCAGTTAATCTAGCACCTTTTAGCTCCATTACATTCAATTTGAAAATATAAACACACACACGCAAAGAATATAAGCTCAAACACTGAAGATCTCAGGGAACACCTGACATTTTCATGAAGTCTGTGTGCTAATTTAACAAGTTTTGAATTCTAGATGAATCATTTCAATCAAATGAACTTTTTATTAGATTTTAAAAGAATTTTCATTCAGAAATAGCTTCTTTTTTTTTCAAAAAAAAATCCAATGGGATTGAAATTTTGTTTTTCATTAAATTCTGTGATATTTACCAAAAGTTATGCAGAAAAAAATCATTTATTGAAAATCTCAAGGTTGTAGTAAGTAAAACATCTAAAAAGCAATTTGAATAAAAACTTCAGTAAAAATGTTGGTTAAAACATCAAGGAAAAATTCAAACACAAAAAAGGGAAACTGGTGAATTTTGAACCCTGCTGAACTACTACTATTGTTATTGCTATTATTATTATTATTATTATTATTATTATTATTATTATTATTATTAATAATAATTAATAATTAAAAATATTGGTCTATGATAGGCTCTACTACATGCTGGTAGGTGCTTTTCAAACATTCTGGCAGGTACAGTTTCTGCTATGAGACATCTCAATCTACGGACAGAATATCAGGGATTGATTGGGGAAAGGGAACTAAGAATCAATAGGCAATCTATGTGATTAAAAAGAATCTGTAATGACATAGAATAATAAATGTTAGAAAGATACATGGCAACTCTGTCCGGCTATTTCTCTTTCCTTCCCACTCAGCCTTTCAGCTTGTACCCACACCCTGCTCCCATTGAAACCAAAAGGATCAGCCACACATTCTGTACCAGACAGTCTGAGTTGACCGTATGGCCATTTATAGCTATTTGAGTGAAGGTGCCTTGGTAATTCTGCCTTTTCTGCTAAAGTTATTTCAGACTGTTAGAGAATCTGAATGCGGCAGACCAACGGGGTCTCAACCTGCACCTCGCTTCGCTTTGGAGGAAGATGATTTTGTCCCTCATTTCAGCCAGATAATCATGCCACCAAATTAAAGCAATTGGTCTTTCTGGCCATCAATAAAGATTTCCATTTTAAACTTTGTTACTCTCTTGTCTCTTTCAATCCAAAACCTTCATTAGCTCACTGACACCTTTGGAAATATGCAATTTCCAATTCAGTGCACTATACACTATAATCTCACAGTGGCAAAAAGTCTTGGTGATAAGAACACCTCAGTGTAATAGTTTAATTCTGGGTCACTGAAATATAGAAAAAAATGAGGAATTCATGGTTTAGAAATAAAATGGCTTCATTCTGAAAGATGCTAAATATCCTCAATTTCCATTGAGAACTATGAGATTCAGGAGCTCAGCACTTCACAGGGGAGGGAATAGTACCTTGCATGTACATAAATGATTGTTACAAGGAGGAGGGAGAGGAACTGTTCTTCTTAACCTCTGAGGATAGGACAAGAAGCAATGGACTTAAATTGCAGCAAGGGAGGTTTAGGTTGGACATCAGGAAAAGCTTTCTAACTGTCAGGGTGGTTAAGCACTGGAATAAATTGCCCAGGGAGGTTGTGGAATCTCCATCATTGGAGATTTTTAAGATCAGGTTAGACAAACACCTGTCAGGGATAGTTTTAGAAAATACTTAGTTTTGCCACGAGTTCAGGGAACTGGACTAGATGACCACTCGAGGTCCCTTCCAGTCCTGTGATTCTATGATCAGTGGCTAATGCATAAACAGGAAATCTTTGAGTTACGACGTGGTTTTCACAGAAGGAGTAGCAATTCCTGGGAACTGCTCCTTAAACTCCAAGAAAGGCAGCTGGAGAGGTTATTCAGAGTTCAGAGAGGCCTCAGACATGGTAATAATCAAAAGTCACATTTAATAATAAGAATCCCACAGCACAGCAAATGTCTCTGCCACAGACAAATGACTGTCATAATCTATACTAATCCAACTTACTTTTGCCATCCTTTGACTTTTCATTTTTTTAAGATGTATTGCATCATTGCATTCTCTCTGTACAACAGCTGATGTATGATGCACATTTTTGGGGCTTTAATAGGGATATTATCTTTATTATTTATTTGAATGACAGTGAACTCTGATCTCTACAGTATGCATCTGTTTTACTGTAGCTCTGTAACATTTGACTGCATCATAAAATACCAGCTGAAATCACATCTCTGCTGAAATAAGGCCATAGCAATGTGGCTCCTTTAAAGATGATCAACCCATTCCAGTGACTCTCCTAATACCATTTTGGAATGGATAGCTGCTTGGATTCCAAGGGCAATAGCATGAGCTTGAAAACTCATTTCCCAACCAAAATTGAACAGGATTCACATTTATTTCAAGTTTAAAACAAAAGAGTGGTTAAATTAACACAAAGGGACCTGTTGTGTCACTGTCCTGGGACTGACAATTTGACTTTCTGTTTCTCAGCCAAAAATAGGGATTGATTGGAGGAGACAATGTTCAGGACTAGAATAGGAGTTGGTTTTAAAAATGGTTCCAGATTAGAATTGGATTATTATTGGATCCAGGTTGAATCTAGATCAGGTTTAGGCTAGTGTTTGGATTCCAAGATGAATCAGGGTCAATGATCAAGTTCTGATATGTGGATCCAAGCTATTTTTGTGAATTTTCAACCCAAGACAGTGGAAGTTTGGCAAGGTTAATTGATCTAATGAGATCTCCACTGTCCTGGGCAAAAATATATTGAGAATTGCTGTTCTCATGAGATTTCAGCTGCATGTACACCAGAACCAGAAATGATAGACTCCATCCACTCCAGAACCAAATCCATATTGGCAGGTCCAGAGCTGAAAATTAAAATCCTTCTCCATGCCCAACATTCAAAGCATTTCAGACCTCCTAAGATTCCAAATTTGACACAACTCAGGTCCACAAAATCTTAAACATAGAAAGATCCCTTAACTAACTAACTAACTAACTAACTAACAAATACACATGACATGATTCAGAGTTCTTGTACTTTTCCTTCAGTGGAATCTTCAAAATTAACTATGCTGGAAAGTGCTCATCTCACAGTATTTCTGGCCCAGCTGAGAACAGGAAAGAAGGGAGATTTCAAAAGCAAGCCTGATCTCATGAGCTATCCAAGCCAAAGAAGTTTTAATAAAATTAAATTAGAATCCAAAAACCACAGAGTGGTCAGAATGAAAAGGGCAAATCTAAGCTCCATGTGATGTTGACTTTAGTAGAGCTACATCATGTTATACCACGGGACGTTCTGGCCCAAGGTCTTTGTAGGTTTCTTTTTTGTTTTGTGGTGGTTTTTTTACCTCTGGGGAGGGAGAAAACTCATTTATTACCTTTGTAGGATGAAATTCCTTGATGTAGTCCTTTTGTTGCTGTAGTGTTTTTGGTGAGCTCCTGATCTCTCTTAGTCCCTCATGCAGCTCAGAATTAACCTTGGGACATCTCAAAGCTCTCCGTGAAATAGGCTCATCTCTGTAACATCACAACCACCGATAGAGAAAGATCCCCAAGTGTCAAAAGACCAGGATTTTTTTTTTTAAAAAAAGGAAATTACTAAAATCCTGAATTTAGTGACCCTTTGCAACTGCAATGTCTGCAGTTGAAAATATTGCCCATTGGTTTTTTAAATCAATTTCTTGTCTGGTGGTGAGACTTCAACAAAGCCTTTATTTCTAGCTCCACCTCACTCCATTCCATCCACTTCAGTCCTTGTCACCACAGAAACCAGCTTGGCCTAGTCATTGGCCTGGTATGGTATCAACATCCATCAGTGCTTTTCTGAGACCTTTCCCTTAGGGTATGTCTTCCTTGCAGAGTTAACCCAGGGTCCTACCTGGGTGTTAGCCCAACCCTCCCCTACAATCCATACAGAAAAACCTCTGAGCCTGCTTTGCAGGTGCTGTTAGCCCAGGCTAACTTTCTCATATTGGAAAGGGAAGCGTATTAGAGCACAAGATCCACTTTCCCTTGGATTAGGACCCATTCACTTTGCAGTGAGGGCACAAGCTAAATCACTCAAGTGCTACCAGTCCTCCAATGTCCTCCCTGAAAGAGAGACAAGTTCTCCCACAATAGACTGGGAAAGAAAACTAGTGTGTCTCAGCACAAAGAAGCATGAGATATGCCCAGACACTCACATGAGTGCAGAAACAGTGAGGACGCAGTAACACACAGTAGGACTTTGCTGTGGGAATGTTCGCACCTGGGTTAGGCTAACTTGGACACCAGTCACCCAGATTAACTGTGCAGTGAAGATATGTCCTTAGAAGACCATCAGCCTCTATGAGAAGGAAGATTTACCAGATACTTCTGAGAGCAAACCCTTTGCTGCAGAAGGGTTCATGAAGAAGGCTACAATCATTATAACCTAATTATGCCAAAAGAACCTGGCTTTTCTACATCAGGCAATTAACCGCAGCCAACCTTTTTCTCCAACCCCTTATTATTCAGGAAAATAAAGAACTTTCAGATCATTTACAATGTTACTGGAAATTTTATTTAGTGATAACTTCAAACTTTCCATTTTTAGAAAAAAAACCTCTCAAAAATGGAGAAACAAAACCGATTGCTACATATAAGTTTCCTAATTCTGTTCTTGACAGCTTATATTGCCTGATGTGTTTGGTGCAATCATATATTTAACTTAAAAGGGCTCTGTCAAGATTTTCCCCCCCATCCTTTCTCTTCCTCACTATTATTATTAGACATAATAACTGTATAGAAACTTGGCATTTAAATATAGGAGTTGTTAATAAAGTTTTTTCTCCAGCAGGCATGCATAGCCTAGTCTGATGTTGTGGGGTTGTTCATAAATGATGGGTACAAAAAAAGTTTGTTAATGTAGCTATAGGCTTCTTATGTTTTGTTATAAGGTACTGTTGGGGCCCTCTTGATTTGTTATTGGTTCACTACTCATAAGCATTGGCCTGGGTGAGTGCTGTTGCAGGGTTGATCATGAGCACTGGAGCTGCTGAAACAGATACATGGACTTTGCAAACATATATGAAATTGGTTGGTCAAATCTGGAGTTTACGATTTAAAAATAATCTGGAAATAGTATTTAGCAGAACTATTTTGAGCACAACTTCTCCAGAATCTCTGCATTCCGAGATTGATACAATACACGTGACAGCATGCAGGCATTATGTATGAAAGTATTGTTAGCATTTTCTGCCACTTGATCGATTAGAGCTCCTTTTAACATTGACTGCAATTTCAGATAGGAAATGAATCCTTGGCAAATTATCTCCAGAAAGCCTCTTACATAAAAAATATGTGGTGTGCTCCAGCAAAGGTTTGGAATAGTATTATGAATGATACAAGTGCTGCCTTGATAAGTAATTTTCAAAACTAACACCATCAAAGAGTGCAATAATATATTCCATACACACACACACCTGTTATGCCCAGAGATCTAATAAATGTTGTGTTGATTTCTATTAAAGCTAAACAAAAGCTAAGGGGAAAAATTAGCCCTTAGTCCAATGTGTAGGAAAGAAAACTTTAATTGAACCATTTCAAGACTTCAGAAGCAATTATCAAACTCTTTCTTTCAATTGGATTTTTATAGCAAAGGTGCCTGTTACTGGAAAATACGGTTTGGTCAATTTCTTTTCTATTTTCTGAATAGACTCAGGGAACGGGAGGGACTGGAACTAATACATCAGGCAGCTATTTTCTTACAGATTTTCAGACAGTTGAGCATGATAGCTCTGAGAATCCCTCCGCCTAATCTAAATTCTGGCTCTTCGGCAGTCACTTCAGATTTGTCCATTCCAGACAAAGCCACAGCAAAAGCCTCCAATGAGTTTCACGGAAAGGACCGTGAGGCAGAGCAAAGTCAGTTTCCTGCTCCCACCCCTTTGTAGAGCCACTGCTACTCTCATGTCTAAATCCCAGCCTTGCTGATTATTAAGCTATCATGCTGAAGACAGAGGCTGAGCGTTCCAGGAACCACCAGCTCATGCCTGATTTGCTGAGGAAGGTGACACAATCCTCTCTTTTGATATCACAGTCAATTCTATTGTCTCCAGAATCACAGTGAGAGCTGGCTGAAAAACAAGAATTCCATTTCATGAAAAATGTAGAGGTTTTGACATTTGTTTTTGTTCTGCCTTGGAATACAACCAAGTTTTTTTGAAAATTTTGTAAAAAACATTAGTGAGAGAGACCCATCCAGCCCAGGATAGCTCCTTGGATGTGGGAGAATGCAGCATAAGTGTCACAAGTAAGTCCATGAATGAGCCAGAGCAGGGATTTGGTCTTCCACAGCCTAGGCTCTAACCATTAGGCTATTCTATAGTCAGTATCTCACTCTTTCATTTTGACCAGAAATTCCATCATGGGCCTTAGAAACCTTCCAGTTAAAATTGATACATTCTGCAAAGTTTCTGTTTCAACTACTCTGCATTTTCCATTGAAAAATGTCAGGACTAGCTCTAATCACAGCAGAGGGAAGAGGGGAAATGCCTTTTTTTCTTTGCCAGGGGAATATACAGAAGGAAGCAGAAGATCATCTCTAGCATAGACATATCTTGTCTGTTTCCCAATAGAATAAAGTCACATGGCAAGAACAATGCTGTAAAGTACTCAATGCTGCTTTAATAAAGTAACCTGGCTTGTGGTCTAACAAAGCAGATGGCATTACAGATTATAGGCTAATGCCCTGGGATAGGCACTAAAAGGAAGAACTTCTTCATAAAAGAATTTAACAAAGAAGAAACTGGACTGCCCTCAGTTTCTGTAATTTAAATATCTCAGTTGGCAGAACCAATGGAGTCATTCCAGAAAACAAGTAGAAATCACAATCAGAATATTGGCTTGCATTGATGTAACACCTCCAACACCCAGAGAATTTACACCCTTTGGGCCCAGTCCTGAAGAAGTGAGTCAAGCCTGAGTAAAAGAGGCAATGTTCACAAGGACAGGCACTGCAACATGGCCCACTACCTGATGCACCCATCCTAACAAGGTATTGGTCACATGGGTCCAAGCTATGCAGGGGAACCCACCCACATTCTCCAGGGAGGAACCATCATGAATATTATACTTGCAATGACCATGACAGCTGCACAGTCCCACTTTGCAGGTTCTCCACTACTCTGTCCCTAGTGCAGCAGAGCAGTGTTATTCCACTGCATTAGAGCTTTGCTTACTTGTATAAATAGCCTCAGGATGGGCCCTGTATATAGAGTATACAGGGATCACTTTGACTGCTAGTGAAAGGCACTGCTTCTTTTAAACATCACATAACAGCATTGTGCAACTGCTTAGGAGAGGATTCAAAGGAGAGTAATATTTCCATACTCCCAATAAAGCTGGAATAGGGAATTTTAGGTAGGCAGGATGCCATTTATTAGATTGGAATTAGGCCAGGACTCCTTCCTTTGTGCAAAGTGTGACAGGATCTGTAACAACTCAAAGTGGGTCAGGCAGACTTTGGTTCTGCATCTCATATGAAAATCATGAAATATAAACACCAAGCTGCTGTGACCTCTGAAGTGATGACAATCAATCCTTTGTGTACTCGTTGTAGCTGATCCATTTCTGTTAGCAGTTGGGCCTCAGCTGTTGCTGACTGAGTCTGGAGAGGGCAGGTAGAAGTAGTTTAATGAATCAAAAACTCTCTTTAAATGAGGTTTCACTGGTTTCCACCTTTTGTTTGCTTTCTAAGAAGAGAAAATCTAAAATTGTAATCTCTTTCCAATCTCAAGTGGGCAAAAGTCCACATAATAAAGGCCCTTATCACAGTGTAATGTAGATCCCAACAGAGAGGCTCAGGACTGAAATGATGTGGAAACTGAACACTCCTCACCTCATGGCCACCTGAGTGATCCATTCAGGTCAGCTTTGAGACTCCTTGGCACAAACCCCAGCCTTATTCTATAGTGTGGAGGCCTCATCACCTTTGGGCTTTACAGCTGCAGATGGTTTCTGAGGGGGAAGAACCTTCTCTAAGGTGGACTTTATAGCAACCCAACCCGTTCCTTTATTCGGGAGGGGGCAGAATCTGTAGATACTGACCACTGGGGCCTAGCCAGGGCCACTCCTCCCATCCAGCACCCTCTGGACCCAGCACTGTGCAAATGTACAGAACAGACCCTTACCTCAGAGGGCACTGGGACCCATGAGATGTCCCCCATCCCGCTCACTATGTGGCCTTGGAGAAAAAAACTGCAGGGTACATAGGTTTGTGGGCATACTGTTTTCTGGGAACATAGAACATATCTGGCTCTAGTTCTTTCAATGTTTATCTGGGACCTCTCACTAATAATTCATTTTAAAATAATTTCCGTGTGGTTAGTCCAGGAGAGAGTCACCTGCTAGCATGTGTAGTTTTCAGTGATGGATTTTCTTTCCATGCTAGCAGAGCTTCACAGCAGGAAATGACAAGGTTGCTGAGGTAGGTGATTGTCACAGCTTTTTGTTGCAAAATTGCCACCTTCAAGTCTGTCACTGAGTGGTTAGAGAGGTTGAAGTGTTCTCCCACTGGTTTTTGAATGTTATGATTCCTGATGTCAGATTTGTGTCCATTTATTCTTTTGCGAAGAGACTCTGGTTTGGCCAATGTACATGGCAGAGGGGCATTGCTGGCACATGATGGTATATATCACGTTGGTAGATGTGCAGGTGAACAAGCCCCAGATGGCATGGCTGATGTGATTAGGTCCTATGATGGCGTCACTTGAATAGATATGTGGACAGAGTTGGCATCAGGCTTTGTTGCAAGGATAGGTTCCTGGGTTAGTGTTTATGTTGTATGGTGTGCGGCTGCTGGTGAGTATTTGCTTCAGGTTGGGAGGCTGTCATAAGCAAGGACTGGCCTGTCTCCCAAGATCTGTGAGAGTGAGGGATCATCTTTAAGGATAAGTTGTAGATCTTTGATGATGCGCTGGAGAGGTTTTAGTTGGGGGCTGTAGGTGATGGCTAGTGGCATTCTGTAATTTTCTTTGTTGGGCCTGTCCTGTAGTAGGAGGCTTCTGGGTACTCTTCTGGCTCTGTTAATCTGTTTTTTCACTTCAGCAGGACAGGCCAGTCCTCACTTATAGACAGCCTCCCAACCTGAAGCAAATACAAACTAACACAGCTGCTACTCTGAAACCTGTATAGAAACACTGTCTCTGAAAATCTCTTAGTCAAAATTTGTTCCTTCCATCACTTCAGTTTCTCTTCTCCTTCCTGTTTCATGCAACTGATGTGTCATTATATAGCCACAGAGTGTCTAGTCTTTTTCCTTCAGGATTCAAGTCTCTATATCCCAGGGAATTAGCTCTTTAGTTCCCAAGAATACAGAACTAGTTTTGAAAGCCTGATAATTATCTAAAGCCCACCACTCTTTATTATTAGGGTCCCTCCTGTACCTTCTCCATCAGTGAGATAATATTGTATTTATAAGGAGCCAAAGGTCATACAGTATTGTGAATGTGGCCTTGTAAGATCCAGAGTCAGACTAACAGTTCATAGCTTGGAATTCCCGAGTATTAGAACGTTACTTTTCTAACTTTCTTTAAAATTTAATCTGCATTGTCTCCTCAATTTGCCAGATTCTCCTGCTCAAACAGTCATAGGGAAGGTTCCAGAGATGGAAAGATTATAAACTATGGAGTACAAAAAAAAACCACTTTATATATCTGTAGCGTCTTTCATCTGGGTAGTATTAATAGAGGCTGGGATTTTCAAAGGAGCCTCTGGGAGTTTAGACACTCAACAACCTTTGGATTTCAATGGGATTTGGGTTCCTAACTGCCTCAGGATCCTTTGAAATCCCAGACTGAACCTCAGTTTATCTATCTATAAAATGGATATAAAATCTACTGTACCTCTTAGGGGCATTGAGGTTTAATGTGATTGTCCTTACTTAAAGTTACTGAGTCAACCAGCGGCAGAACCAGGAAAAGAACTGCTGAGTCATGACTCCCAGTTCCCCTGCTTCAACCACTAGATATTCTGCCCTTGTGAACTTGACCCAACTCAATACAACTGTGTGAGAGCAAATCTCACTGCTGCCCCCTGTATTCTACCTGACATGTCACTGCAGAGGATGTAACTGAAAAACAGTTACAGTAGGAGAGAGCTCGGTGGCCTTTCTCCATTCTAAAATCAGGTATTCCATGTTCCTATCGTAGCAGTTTGTGGCCATTTGAAATATGGTCTGGAATCTGATGGAGAAATAATTTTTTTCAATCAACAGCAGCAAGTATTAATGGACGATTTCTTTTATTTCTGATATACCACGTAACATGAATGAGAGAGAAAGACAGTATTTCCTAAAAGACACATGGTTCAAATCCGACTTACCAGTTTTTATTAACCTCTGATGGTTAATCAACAAATAAGTTAACATCTGGTAATGAACAGTTCCTCTGTGAATACTGCTTTACTACAGTCATTTATGAATTGCTGTATTGGACACATTCCACTAGATCCCACTGAGAAAAAACACATGGTTATAAGACACAAATTTGCAGTGAAATTTAACATAGCAGTTTGCGGGCAATTTCTGCTCATTTACAGCCATGTGAATGCAGAGTAACAGTTGATTTTAAAATGATTAATCTGGATTTGCAGCGGTGTTACTAAGGGCAGGATTTGGCACTTTGTTGCCATTCTTAATGCCTCTCTGACCCTAGAGGATCCCTGACTATACTCTCTGTCCTCTACCATAACAATTTCAAAAACTAAGTGGCTTTGATTTGTAGCTAGAGCTGGTTGGTACATTTTTGATTAGATGAAATTTCATTGCCCTGAAACATCTTGATTTTGACAAAGTTTTCATCAGGAAGGTGTTTTTGGTCGCACACAGCAGGCTGGGTAGGTAGGGCACAAGGCTGGGGATATTGGAGACCTAGGCTACATCTACACTACAGGATACATTCTAATTAGCTTAAACCGATTTTATAAAACAGATACTATAAAGTCGATTGTGCGCATCCACACTAGGCACATTAATTCGGTGATGTGCGTCCATGGTCCGAGGCTAGCATCGATTTCTGGAGCTGTGCACTGTGGGTAGCTACTGTAAAATAATGAGGCCAATAACGTCGATTTGCATCCACACTAACCCTAATCTGATATAGTAATATCGATTTTAGCGTTACTCCTCTCGTTTTGTAGGAGTACAGAAATCTATTTAAAGAGCCCTTTAAATCGATATAAAGAGCAGTGTAGTGTGGACGGGTGCAGCATTAAATCAATTTAGCGCTGTTAAAATCAGTTTAACAGTGTAGTGTAGACCAGGCCCTAGACTCAAGTCCTGGCTCTACCTGATTCAGAGTGATCTGAAGTGAAACACTCTGCTCAGCATTAGGCAGAGCAAGGGCTTGAACCTGGGTTTCCCATAGCACAAGCCAATGCTTTAAGCACCAGGCAATGCATACACACCCTCTCAAATGCAAAAACTGAGGTTCTGATCCACCAATGAACAGTTTGAAAAATTCCATTTGCACAAAAATGTATGAAAAGTTTTGTCTTCACTCAACAAAACCAAATGTTGAAACCTCAAAAGCTGCTGCAAAACAGAATTATCCCTTGGCTAGCTCTGTCTGAAGATAAAGGGCCTAAGAAAGCTAATCTAATCCTCTAATACATTATATATATAGTTCCAGTTAGTGTCTCATCTAAGGTAACATTTAAAAAAACAACACTTTCAGTGAAAGTGGTCCTGTTTTAGCACAAAGATTTTGTTGAAAATGGGGCCAATTTTGAATTCACAAGAGGCATAAATGCTCTGAATTTAAGCACTTTGAATGTTATTACAAATATTTCAGCTGCCTCTAAGATTCTTGTGATCTACTACAGTGTATCTGTGTATACATTAGGGAGACAGACACAGTACAGAGTCTTATGCAGAAGGTAGTTCAGTTCTTAAATGTTATTACTCTGCAAACAGCTGCTGATACATCTGGAGCAAGCATCCTGGTGGCATGACCTAAGTTTGAGAAAACTTTTAAAATAAATATTTTCCAGAATGTGTCATAATAGTAATGGTTATCTTAATACAATGCAGCAATGTGTGTGTCCTCATTTGTTTAAGTATCTCTGCTCTCAGTAGGGATACAATTTATTTGATGATATATAAATATTCATGAGCAATATTACAATGAATATTTCAAAGTGAGAGATTAGCTCATATGCTTATTAGTTTGAGAAATGGAATAACTTTGTCCTCTTTATTTGATACACCAGTGCATGTACAAGCCAAAGCAAGAGGTTAAATTCTGCCCCCAGAATCAAAGTCAATGGGAGTTGTGTGTTCATATCTGAGGACAGCGTTAGTTCCATCGGACCAAATGATTATATAAATTTTGCTATCATTTCACAACTACTGTGAGTCACTCAGAAGACGAGTCAAATCCTGATCTCACTAAAGTCAGCGGGAGCTTTACCGTTGACTCCAATGGTTCAGGTTTTGGCTAAATAGGTGAAAGTGGCAAACCTGCATCTGTCTGGCATTCAGTGGGTGTAGCAGAAAAGCAAGTGAAGGGAAGATTTTCACTTCCACTGGTGTAAACCAGAAGTTACTCCACTAAAATTAGTGGGGTTGCACTGTTGTAAAATGGGTGTGAGATAAAAATCAAATCTCTTTGATATTATGATGGCTCTGAGGCAAACAGAGCAGTTATTACACATTCGATATTCAGTTGTAATATATGTGTGTGAGAGAGAGAGTTGTTTTATTAATAGAGGGAATGTTAATAGAAGACAGCAATGTGAAAAATGTGAAAATAGGAGGTAATAGGAGTCTATATAAGAAAAAGACCCCAAAATCAGGACTGTCCCTATAAATGTGGGACATCTGATTACCCTAAGAGAAGACCAGATCTTGTTCATAGATCTTTCTTAAAACTTGCTCTCGGTTGGCCCTTGGGACATCTGTGTAATATCCATCTAAAGAACGATACCTGTTATAGTGCAACACCCTCCCATCCCCTTTAATCAGTGTCAGCACTGTGCATGATACAATCCTACTGTGAGATTTAAACTCAGGATCATCCAGCTGACCACTAAGATGCTACAACAGAGCAACACTTACTAGGTACTAACACACTTGAAATTAAAATAACATTTCATCTCTTCTTCACCTGGTAAAAATAGCCCATTGTGGAATGAAAATGCACAACTTAAAAATAACCCTAACCGATAATGCAGTAATAAGATGTCTTCGGGTCCTGTTAGGCTTTAATATAGAGTTGTTAGGTCAATGCAGAAAGACCATTCCTTTTCTATGTAGCTCCTCTGCACACTAAAGACATACTAAACACAGTAGAATATTTTAGGATGTTCAATAATAAAGGGCCACACACCAAGCAGTTTTAATTAAGCCTGACGTGCAGTGACCTTGAAAACAGATCAGGATGTCTGTTTACTGACTATAGTGCAGCTAAATGCAATAATTGATTTTCGTTGGTTAAACTGGAAATGGCATGGAACAGTTCAGCGTAATTTCATTGTCCCATGCTGTTTGGTAGTAGAAAGCAGGAGCAATAAATCTATTCGTACTGAGGCAAAAGTTTTGCAAATATTTGCCTTTAACTCTTCCTAACTTGAAGAGCGAACACTTTGTTATCTTGACACTGGTTCCTACCACACTGGTGATACAAATAACTTCTCTAATGCCCTCCAGCAGAGGAGCTCAAATCACTTCAAATATTAAGCTTCTCAATGCCCCCATGAGCCAGGAATGTTTTCTCATTAGAGATGAGAAAACTGTGGCACAGAGAGGTGAAGTCACTTGCCTGGGGTTTAACAGGCAGACTGTCACACGCCTGAGAATAAGCAAGCTCCCATGATTTTCAGTTCTGTGCTTTATCCATAAGACCAAGACTGATCTTCAGGACTGAATTCTCCTCTCATACCAGTATAAATGAGAAGTAAGCCCGTTGACATCAATGAAGGTTGTTGGTGTAAATTCTTGGAAAGTAAGATCAGAATTAACCTTAGTCTTTCAAAGTCAGTTTTGTACAGGTATTTAGGGGCCTAACTCCTGTTGAAATCAATGGGAATTAGATCCCTAAATATCATTAAAAATCTGGTCCTAAGTTTCTTTGGTTAAATGCATACTTTGTGTGTCATGTGTGCACGCGCGTGTGCCACACTATAGATTTTTCAGTCTTCCATCTTTTCAGTATCTCCTGGGAAATTAAAGCACACTGAGAATGCTACTTGTGGACATTATTTACCCAACAGTATGATCTTGTCTTCATTTCTCTTATAAGTTGTGCCACATTGCTCTAGCAGAAAGAACAGAGGGTGCAAAGCAGTGAACCTTCTTCATTTTATGTGAATTTTCACCAAAGACTACAATGAACACAGACTCGGAAGGCCTGGCTTTCCTCTCACCAACACTGATTTTACCTTAGCGTTACTCCATTGACATCAACAGAGTTACTTCTAATTTACAGCCATGTGAAAAGTTAAGTGGCCCATTGTGTATATAAAGGCTGTTACTTCAGCATGAGGTTCTGGAAAATTCCTCATAAGCATCTCAAGTTTTGCTCCCATGTGTCATCCATGTTATTAAAATCCTTTGATACTATTACAGCTTTATAATGCACACTTGGATTAGGATTGAAATTTATTTAAAGCCTTTTCCAGGGATTTAATGACAAAAGTTGTTGTAAATTAGATTTAAGGTTAACTTGCAGAACAAAGTGGGACAAGATACTATAGCGTGTCACAGAAAATGATTGAGATGAATTAGCAGACAGAAAAGAGGTTGTAGTTCAAGACTGAAATGCATTGGCAAAAGCATGGACAGAAATGCATTTGGCTTTGGCAGCTGCGATTAGTCCTTCATATGAAGCCACAATTTTAAAAACCAAACATTTCTTCTATTTAGTCTCCTGTTGACACAAATGTTTGTTGTGAGAGGATTAAAAATAAGGATAAGCAAGCTTGCCTCCTGACTTACCATGAGATGTTAGTCTGGCTGGTGTTTCTCCCAAATGTAGGTTGGACCAGAAAAGAGAAATGCTCACTTGTTCATCCAAGCATGCCACTGATAAGAGTTCATCCCCCAAACAACATGCGGTTTCCAAGGCTATTACATTCCACTGGTTTTAACATTCTGCCAGTGCATTAAGAAGAAGGTGTTTGCAGAGTCTATAAATTGGATCTCACAAAATAACAATTGATAAATAAGTCATTTCTAAAAAACGAAACCATGAAAATTAGGGATGTCACAGGGATGAGAAATCACTCTCACAAGACTGAAGATACCATACTTCAAAGGAGCAAACTGGAATCAAAGGGGTAATAAACAAAGTCAGTGAAAATAATCATGTTAAAGGCTCCTTTAATCTCTGTCACCAGCTGTTGAACTAAAAACTGAATATATTAAAAATAACCAACAGGTTGATGAAACTAAGACATGGGAAATAAAGAACAAACTTCTCTTGAAATGGACCCTTAACAGCTAAATAAAAGATTAAACTCAATTGCCTTCTACAGGACAACTTGAAATTAGAACATGTTATATGAGCTCAGCTGGAAGTTGGGGGTCTATTACAGGAGTGGGTAAGTGAGGTTCTATGGCCTGCAGTGTGAAAAAGGTCAGACTAGATGATCATGATGTTCCCTTCTGACCTTAAAGCTTATGAGTTAAGGCTAAAGTCTGAAGACTGAAAGAAAGATAAATATATCTTCATGTATTTTGTTCTCCCTCTCCTCTCCCAGATAGTTATTCCACTGTCTCCACATAGTTTACCTTTCCAGCTCACTGATGTTGAGGAGTGAGGGCTCATTCAAAAGGAAAAAAAAAGTCTATTTTACAGTAATTATCCCAAATTGTACAGCTTACATAGATAGCATTACTGCATTGTTCTGGACTATTAGTCTAGAACAATGAAGTGAATACTGCAGTATTTTTTGAAGTAAAGGGTGGCAAATTATTCTGTGCTAGCACTGCTCTTAAGATGATTGTTTCTTAGCACAGCATTCTTCTAAGTTCAGAAAAGGAAAAACCACTTGTCTATCAGACAAAAGGCTGATAGTCAAAGATCTGGTCATGTTTTCAGAATCCAGATGTAATGGGTAAATGAAATAAATGGGTGAAATTGAGTGTGAATAGTAAATTACTTGGTATTTCCTCATCTCACCCCTTCACCCCCTCACACACATACACAAAATCACACAGTATGTACACCTCTACCTCAATATAATGCTGTCCTCGGGAGCCAAAAAATCTTACCGCATTGTAGGTGAAATTGATTTGATCCACCGGAGCTCACAGCCCTGTTCCCCCGGAGCACTGCCTTACCGTGTTATATGTAAATTTATGTTATATCGGGTAGTGTTGTAATGGGTAGAGGTGTAGTGTTCGTACTTCCAATTCAATGGTTCAAATTAATCCCTTATATAACAAAGTCTGACAGCAGTTCCCATACTGAATAGGCAAGAGGATAAGATGTGAGGTAGTTTTGTTGGCAAACCCAGGGGAAAGTTTCACCAAGGTCAGGCAGATCATGAGTTTTTCCGTCTGCCCCCTGATTCCCTCAAAAACCTTGAAAGAACCAGCTGTTAGCTGAGAAGATCAAGACTTTGGCCCAAAATAGGAGCCTCTGTCCCGTATAATTCAGTTTGAAGTTGTGTTTGTCAGCTCTTCTTGGACCTGACCTAGGGATTCTCAATTCAAGTGCTGGACAACTGATCAAACTCGTGCTGGAAATCTTTAGCCTAGACAGGGCTGGGTCAGAGCAGCGGTTTTAATACTAACCTTTAACAATCATAACATTGCATCTGAGGAACTCATCCTTTCTGTATAACCAACCATTCATACATTACATATATTCATAAGTGAGTAGCACCTCATGTGAAGTTGGTAAACACTGCACTGAGACAAATGGAGAAACTGATGTACAGAAATATTAAGGTCAATGTGATAGAGTGCTGGGCAACTACAGCTATCCCAGAACTCTGATCACCAGATCACCAAATAAATTACCCCAGGGTAAATGTGAGGGGCAAAGTTGTGCTTTATTGATAGATGGGGGTGAGTGGGAGAGAGCTACAATGCTAATTAACCCATAAGGCACAGAAAGGAAGAGCTGGGTAGAGAGAACTTGTTTTTGTTAGAGAACTAAGGGGAAATGGTAACTGTAAATACTATGGACTATAGAGTAGTAAGGTGATAGCAAGAGCAAGTGTAAATATACAGCTGAAGGTCAGCAAATCTGTGGAGGCTGGGATGAGACCTTATCCTGTCAGAGTCAACATTTTTAACAGTGGCCACTAATTTGGGATGTCTAACTTGAGATACTTAATTTCCATTGATAGTGAGCAGCTACAACTTCAGTTGAAATCTATGAGATCTGCAGGGGCTTTTTGCTGGAGTTAGTCAACATTTTTGAAACGAAAAGTTTGTCTTTTAATGCCCTCTCCTTTTCAATGGACTTTTTTGTGTGGAAAAACAAAAAATGCTTTTTTCCTGGTCAAAATCAGTATAAAATATTATTGAAATAGTGTAATTTTTCATTTACCAAAAACCGAGTTTGGCAAATGGAAAATTACAGTAGATGTTGTGATAGTTTTCAGTAAAATACTTGAAAACAATACTGGGGTAACAAATCATAAAAACAATTTTTAAATAGACAAAATAGGTCCATTTCAAACACTTCAGAACAAAAACAGCACTGGCCTTTTGAGATTTTTCACAAAAAGAGGTTTTCATTTTTCCACTGTTTCTGAAAATCCAGACCTAAGCTGTCTTATGCTAAGCATTAGTAGCAACTTTTGAAAATATGATGGTAAGCTATTTGCATGAGGTCAAGTAATGAGTCAGTGATGGAGTCAAGATAAAAAAACTGGGACAGTTATATTTTGGTAAACTAGAAAGAGGATGGAATAAACCCACTCCCTGCTAAAGTGCAGAGTCGGGGAAGATGGGAGAGGATTCATGACAGGTTCCAGTTTGGGCACCTTTCTAAACAGAACCCAGGAATCTAATTTCCCAGTTCCTTGTCTGAGCCATTAGACCAGGGATCTGCAACCTTTGGCACATGGCCTGTCAGAGAAATCCGCTGGAGGGCCAGGATGTTTTGTTTACCTGCAGCTTCCACAGGTCCGGCTGATCACAGCTCCCACTGGCTGCAGTTTGCCATTACAGGCCAATGGGGGCTGCAGGAAGTAGCAGCCAGCACATCCCTCTGCCTGCACCGCTTCCCACAGCCCTCATTGGCCTGTAATGGCAAACCATGGCCCATGGGAGCTGCGATTGTCCAAACCTGAGGACGCTGCAGGTAAACAAATCAGCCTGGCCCGCCAGTGGATTTCCCTGATGGGCCACTTGCCAAAGGCTGACAATCCCTGCACTAGACAATACAACTTTTCTTTCATCTTTGCCTCATAGTAATAAGCCTGTAAAAGCGGCAAAGAATCCTGTGGCACCTTATAGACTAACAGAAGTTTTGGAACATGAGCTTTCATGGGTGAATACCCACTTCATCAGATGCATGCATGCATGTATTCACCCACGAAAGCTCATGCTCCAAAATGTCTGTTAGTCTATAAGCTGCCACAGGATTCTTTGCTGCTTTTACAGATCCAGACTAACGTGGCTACCCCTCTGATACTTGAGTAATAAGCCTGTTCATTCTTCTTATTTCTCCATATTATTCTAGTGTGTATTGCCATGTTCTCCAAACCCATAGATCCAGCAGAATTATTTCCCTACCCTTTTCCTACATTTTCATGCAATTTGTCTTTGTGATTAGCAGTACTCTGTGCAGTAATTGAAGACAACACAAGCTCTGTGTCTGCTCAAGAAAGAGCTGTTAGCAGCAGAATTAGCTCTCCAGTTGATCCCAAATTCATTCTTAAGTGTGTACAGTTGCTATGTCTAGTTGCTGAGTAATTAATGAGATCTTCATAATTGTGGCAATGAAGCAGCACATGGAACTGTGCACTGCAATCCCATTTTGCCTTTTAGAAGGCATTTCTGTCGTTGGCTGTAGCAGGAGCTGTATTTTGTGCTCCCATAAGACACATTATTGGTGTGACGGTGCTCATATGGATAGTATTTCAGTTCCCAATAGTGGCAATAGAGAAAGAAGAAACAGATTTGTGTATGTGCAAGCTTGCAAAAAATGGATATTAAAACTGAATATATTCCACACCCTTCATGACTCATTTGTCTCCTTAGATTGTAAACTCTTTGGGGCGGGGACCAAGCCTGTGTTTGTACAGTGCTTAGCTCAGTCAGGGTTCCAATTCTAGTCAGGGCTTCTAGGGATCCTGTGATATAAATATCAAAATAATAAAATGGTGAGACCAGCTCTTGCATTAGTCTAGTCTCTGAGACAGAAAAAACATCAATACAAATAGTGAAATTTGGGGGGGTTTCTGAAGAACTCAAGTGCACAGTCCCAGTTAAAATGATCCTGATTAAGTACAGTAGAGTACACTGGAGAAGTAGTCTGGTAGACTAATGTCTCCTAAAGATTTATAGATTATCAGGTGAATTAATGTTCAGACCATTTTTCAGCTGCCCATGGAAAATCTGGTTCCTTGTGTTCTGTGCCTCAGGAAATGCAGCTATTGGCTACTTCATGCCTTTTCTAGAACTGTTTACCGTATCCTTTTAGGAACATATAGTACTTGTATGGGGCCTTCCATATAAGTATCTCAATGTGCTTTCTATCAGTATTGGCCCATTCACCATGTCTACTTAGCCTGCCACATCTCTCAGGGCTAGCACTGCTACACACCCTTCCCATTGTCCTCAAGTTAAGGGTGCCTGGCTGTCATCTCCCTACAACCTACTAATGTCACTGCTGTACTGGCTTCTTGGGGCCATTGGCAGTCAGCCTAACTTTACAACAGCCTACACTTTGCACGGCATTACAGTGAGGGAAAGCCCAGAGGATTGAGGAGTACGAAGGTCACCCCTTCTCAACTGCACCATGTCCTCCTTGGCCATAGCTTAGGAGGAATTTTTCCACTGCTAACCGTGCTAGAGGCCTAAATGAAGACAGCACATCAGAAAAGAGAGAGATTTTGCCAGTAGCGTCCATTTACAGCAGAGAAGTGTTGGCTTTGCTGCAGAGCTGCTTATGCAAACCCTGCCTAATTTCTGCTATGACGGTTCCCTTCTGCTGAATCTGTTCTGTCTCTAAATGGAAGATTCCAGCTCTGAGGCTCATCAATGGAGTGCTGCTCATATGCACAACACTGAGAAAAATACCAAAGAGAGAAGCTCATGAAGAAGAGCTGAAAGTAGTGAATGCAGTCTGGTTCCAGAAGGCTCAAGTCAGGTTTCTTTTTCTGTCTTCATGAATTATTTACCCCCATCAAATATTTCTGCAGCTTTGTGTTTCCAGTTTCTCAAATATACTGTAATTATGTCATAACCAGAGTGATTGCATAATCTATCAAATTGAACATGAACTGTCTCAGAGTGACAGCTGCCCTGCAATAATGGGTCTCAGTCAGAAGCCAGGAGAATAATCCCAGCCTTTATTACCAGAGGCAGAAAGGAAAGCATGGCTCAGTTCCCCCAGACTGGGTCACCAAATGACAAAAGAGAGAAATTTCAAGCGCTTTTCAACACTACATTTCCCCC
Source organism: Gopherus evgoodei (assembly GCF_007399415.2). Taxonomy (NCBI): domain Eukaryota; kingdom Metazoa; phylum Chordata; order Testudines; family Testudinidae; genus Gopherus; species Gopherus evgoodei. The sequence goes on along the minus strand of NC_044329.1, from coordinate 19,387,533 downwards.
TGGTAGTAGACATGTAGAACCCGCAGTTCTGTCTTTGGATCTGCATCATTTGCTCATTAATTAACCAAAATAATTTCAACATTTAGTTGATTGGTAGTGCTTAATTTGTGCTGGGCTGAGCCCTGGCACCTCTAGGCTTGGCAGTTCAGAGCCCCGGCACCTCTGGGCTTCCTGCATTAGTTAAGAATGTAAAAAAATTGCTGGAGCCCCTGCACCTCTTTCATTACAAATTAAGTACAGCAGATTGGCCTGTCTGAATTGGTGTTTAGAGTTCCTTAAGTGCAGATGAAAGATGCGACTCCAAAATGTAAAATAATTATTATTTTGAGTTTGATTTTTGGATGACCTCCAACATATTTTTATCTTCTTCCTTGCCCTCCAACATCCCCTCCCCTGCCCTCCCACCCCAGTTCATGACTTTTAGGAGTGAAGTTTTTTCTCATACATTGTTGTGTGACAGAGTGATGGATTTCATAAAAGAAAAGATATTTAGGAACACATATTGCAACCTGTGTGCCCTTTATATGTCTCCAATTTTCAGGAATAGATAATTGTGCCCATAATTCAGGTCACTTAGCTTTCTATCTAATTGCCAGTGGTCTGATTTCACTCAGTAGCTCTCATTGAAGCTACGACCTGTAATCTGGTTGGTATCTGGTGAAAGTACAGTCAGTGACAGCTACTGGATGCTCAACACTTTTAAAAAACAGGTCACTTATCTAATTGCCTAAATAGGAATTTAGGACCATAACTTTAGGCCGCTGGTTTTAAAAATCTTGGCCCTGGTTTGCAGACAGTAAACAATTGTAGGTACAAAAGAGCACCTATAATTTAATCTATAGGGCTGCAGTCTGAAGCTGATCTCAAATTCAGATCTTTGAAGCCCAGAAGATGTTTTTCACTGGGTTTGTAAGGCGGATCAGATTTGAGCCTAGCGGGCTTGACAGCATGAGTGATTATACCTGGATTGAATTCCATCACACTTTGAAACTGTAATCCTTATTTGCCTGAAATATTTCATTTGGTGGGGGTATTTTTAATGAGTGGAAGAGCTTTGAAAGGAATTTATTGTTTAAGCAGTTTCTGGTGTGTTTGCCTGCCATGGACAAGAGTGAAATTCACTATTTAGCAGTCACCCAGTCATGGGTAGCCTCCATGTTATTGCTTTTGAGACTGGAACCAGGAATGCTGGATCGTCAAAGTCCTCAGAAAGCAATCCTATGAGGTGAGCATCCATCTGTGCTGTGTTAAGCCTGTTGCAGCTAGAAACGGCTCTTTGCATAGCTCACACTTTTTATTATTTCCATTATGGTAGGGCTTCACTATACTAGGCTTCATACACTCACATGGTAGGAGACATCCTAAAGAGTTTACAGACTATCCAGTCAAGTCAGAGGAGGAAAAACAGTGGGGAAGAGACTTGCCCAAGGTCAAACAGCACATCAGTGGCAGCGAAAGGAATAGACTGTGGATTTCCTAATTCCCAACCCTGTACCTTTTCCATTGCTTCTCCTCTTTTCAGTGTCAAAAGCCACAGGACAAGCTTTAAACTTTAGCCCAAATTCATATAATTGAGGTTCTTTAGAGGCCTATAGACTCTATTGGTTTAGATCCTAAATTATAGCGCTTACGTAGTATCTCCTTCCATGTAGCAAGGTTAAGAAAAAAATTCAGCAAAGCATTGATTTTTCCCTTTAATAAGATAATTTTCTAAAAGGCATCCATTTACTCAGTGTTGTTGTCCAGCCTTTAACATTTCAGCTGATCCCTGAAAGCGAATGAACCTTCTAATTAAGGCTTTGCATTAAAGCCAGGCGGATGTTCCCTGAATGCGGTACAGGTGCAGAAATGTAATGACATAGCAAATGAGCCTAATCACGAGGTCTTTTATTTATTCTGTGAGTAAGAGGTTAGAGTCCAGTCACTCAATTATATAATTCTTTGTTGTTTCAAAACAAATAATTAGCTCTGTAGTATCACCCTAATTAGGAGTGGCATCTCTGGTGCTGCTGTGTTAAGGCTGCACTAATAGCCCAGTAATGAATTATTTTTATGCTTTAATAAAACAGACTGTAAAAGCTGAATCTAAAAAGGCCTTAATACACCTCCAACATACACATACACAGTGAACTTTTATCAACATATATCAACACCTGACTTTTTCTTTTGAATGTTGCCTTTTTGGACAGCTTTTCCTTGAGCAAGATCTATTCCCTCCGTCATTTCTCCAGCGGAGCCAAATCCTGTCTCTCTTTTACATCTGCTTTTGCCTGTCAGGTCTGCAAACATAGTTTGAAGTCATCTACAGACCTGAGTTCTCTCTTGCTCTTTACACTAAATTCAGCACGACCACCTGCTACCTCCTCCACAACATCAACATCCACCAAACAAAGTTACTCTGCTGAACTGATCCTGCATGCGTGTGTCACTCTGTGCCTCAAATCCTCCTCCTCCTATTTCAATGAATCTCCTGAGTTCCTCACTCCCCAACTCCAGTCTGTTCAGAAGACTGCAGTATGCCAAGCAAAGAAGCACAATCACATCCTCCCCCGCCTTAAAGACTTTCACTGGTTCCCCCTCCACTGTCCATTTTATGCATTTTTATATGTATTTGATGCATGACATATAACTTTTTCTCTTGCTAACTGGTCACCGGAATGTTCTGCTTTGTCTATGTGATGGCATATACCTGGCTGTCACCTATATCAAAGTCTACATCTAGGTCAACATAATTGTCCACACTATCTCTCTCTGCTGAAAGGTTACCAGCAAAGTCATTTCGCACTAAGGTCTCCTGGACAATTCGCTGGACCAGATTCTATTCTATAGGAATTAAGCAGCATCTTTGCAGAGAAAGTATTTTCAGTGTTTTCATTTTAGCATTAATCTAATACCAGCTTTAGTTAACTGAAATCACCACTGGCCCATAACTATTAGTGCCACAGCAGATGCCAGGATAGATGAGGGGTGGGGGAGGGAGAGAAATTCCTCTGTGTGATGCAAATAATAGACGAAGTGCTTATATTACTTCTAGGGAGTAAGGCATCATCTGTCAGGGAATGTGAAGTCTTAATGCCCTATGCAGATGACACTTCTGTCCCCATATCTTAGATTCTCATCTCATTTAAGGGTAGGATGTGGCTTGCTTGATTAAATTATGCAACGTGTTGAGTTACACACACTAAAATATGAAGCATCTTGTGAAACTTAATAAGCACATGCGTTTCTTCAGTAGCTATTGTGACCATTTCTTGAAATTCTTCTTGGCCTCATTTTGTCCCATGGCAGCATCTGATCTGCCCACTGTGCTTTGGAGCTGCATCTCTTCCCTTCCCCCAGCAGATGGCTTCTCCACAGTACCTTCTCACTTGGCATTATCTGGAGCACAGCACTTGCCCTAGGGCCTTCTTGTAATAGAAATATCACGAGCAACCCTGTTCTCTCCCTAATAGAATGCCCCACTGCTCTTTCTCAAGTGACTCACTTTGCTCCTGTACAGCAGCAGGCTAGGTTTTTCCAGGAATTTGTGTAATGTACCTGTTTCCTCCAACTCCAGATCTGTACTAAAACCCATTTCATACAATCCCCAGAGCAAAGCTTAGCTAGCTTTACTTGAGCCCAGATGACTGCCAACAGCACAGGCTCAGTGCTTAATATCACAGACAGCTGGTTCCTTTCCAGCCTGGAGTCAGAAGACATCATGGGCATGCATTACTTCAATGCCTAACAACTTGCAGCCTCTTCCACTTCAGTGACCAGAAGGACCAACACAGCCTTGCTTTTCCCAGTGCTCTCAAATAGCCCATCTTCTCCCCCACCAAGCACATGCATGTTCCACCCTTACAACAAACAAAATGAAAACAGACAGAAGATTAAAAACCTGACATGAGGGGAGGAGAGACAATGGAAAGAGAGACTAGAGACCTGGGAGAGCTGAGAAATGCGTAGGGCTCGTCATACAATCCAGTTTTTGCATGAAAATTTTATCTATTTCTGTGTGGCTCTATAATAAATGTGCCCCTTTGCAGTCCAGTAGCTAGGCTCTGAATTGGGACTCAAAAGACCTGAGTTCTAATCCCAACTCAACTGCTGTGTGACCTTGGATAAACCACTTTGCTTCTCTGTGTTGTTTGTTTAGATTGTAAGTTCCATGGGGCTTGAACTGCATCTTACTTTGTGTTTGTACAGTGCCTAGCACAATGGGGTCACCAGTTTTGGTTGGGCCTTCTAGGCATTATTGTTATACAAATAATTAATAATAATCATAATAATAAATAGAAACAAATCTGTTATTTTTGTACCAGAAACTATAAACATTTGAGATTTGAATGTTTTCATCAGTTTGGGCCCCATCACTGGCTTGGTTTATCTTACATTTTTTTTTCAAAAATATTTGCCATCCTGGTTAAGTTTTCTGTGAGATGGGCTTGATTTTGAATTCATAATGAAATGCAAAAATGTTACAGATATGCCACGTGCTCTAGAATCAACACATCTATAGGGAGCTGCATTGCAGCAGTGGAAGAAGTAATCCTTGTGTATTTTCTGAATATCTCAGTTTAAGCTTTGAGAGCCTTCAGGATGAAAGGCACTGTTTAAAGATCTAATTATGTCCCACAGTAGAGTAATCCAGATCTGTCATTTATACCAGCCTCCAGACACCCATATGGACATGCATAACAACAGACACCAACAAATAGGAAAGCCATTCTGCCAGTCTCATGAACAAATTAATCGTATCTTCCACGCCAAAGAAGCAATACAAGGGAGAACCAAATGAACAAGCCAGCGAAAAGGAGACTGGAAGTTACCACTAGTTGTGAGAGTCTGGGACTGTTGTTGCTGAAGAGAGGCAGAGGAGGTGGGAGCAGACAGTGGAGCTGACACTCATCTCTAGTTGTAGGAATTTCAAGAGACAAATGTTTTGAACTGCACACAGGACTCACTCCATGAGAAAGCTGGAGGGAAGTGTGTGTATGTGTGTGGGTACAAGGGATACATTTCTTCAATATTCTGTAATAGCAACAGGTGTGGACATTTTGGTTAGGAACATCAAAGGGCTATCACATAATAGTGGTTTGAGAGAAATAGTCACAACTCATCCTAATATTGCTTGTAGATTGTTTACACTAATCAAATGTTATTTGTTAAGAAATCGTATGTCTCTCTCCCTCCAAAGTGTAACATTAAATCTTCGTCCTGGAACGACTGAGCTCTGGCTTGTGTGTCAGCAGGAGAGTAGGGTGAAGTGCAAGAAAGGGGAAGTAATCAAATATGATATTACTGCAGCCCCCTTACTGTGGTTATTACTGGCATTACTCAGAGGTCCAGTAAACTCAGCAACACCTTGTACAAACATTTACGCAGAGTTCAGCTACACAGAACACACTATAGAATTTCAGCCTAGGAAGAGGCAGCTCTATCTTTTTCTTAATTTTGGGAAACTGTCTTCCACTAATATCCCATTTGACTACTATCAAATCTGTTCATTTAAGAGGCTCAGGCAAGGTTGGGAGGCCTAAAATATAAACAACTTGTGCTAACTTCATTGGCAATTAAAAGCGTGGTGGAAGTTGTTCTCTGGATGAGGTCTTTGACGTTTTCACCCATTTTCTGCACTGCTGCACCAATTTTGAATGAATTCCTGCAGCTTAGCAGTGGAATGTAACATAAGGTGGTTTTAAGCCACCCTGATCGTCAGGTGGCTGCATGCGAGTCCAGTCACTTTAGAGCAGTAATTAGACCATGTGCTGGTTCATAACTTGAAGCAGTGGTTAATAAAACAGTATATTTTCAGATCATAAATGAAAAAAGTTATACATGTTCCTTTGCTATGGCAGGGCACGTTACCCAAATAGCATAATAAAGGTCACCCTGCCTCAAAAAATAATATCCCCTAAATTAGTATAGGGCTATCTAAGGCAAAACTGGCAGAATTTTAAGGATTACCAACTATATGTTGAGTTCTTTCTGTTTTGAATTCTCCAGGATTCGATGAGACATTGAAACAGAAACATACAAGTCTGTTAGTGATCAAATCATCCAAGAGCCAGAGGAGCGAATTTTAATTATTTGCCAACCACTTGTACTGGATAGTCTAGGGACATGAATATGAAAGCGTGACTAGTGTCATTCTTCAGCCATCAGAGGCATATTTAACATTTTTATGTTATGCATTATTTGTATGTTATCCCCTTTATACTGCAAATATCCACTGTCTTAAACAAAACTGAGTGACATTCTGGCCCACTTAAGTTAATGGGTGTTGTGTCTTTTGCTCCAAATAAATATAATATGAAGAAGCCACTGGGTATAGCTGAATCCCAAATAACCATCTTTACTCAATTTACACAAACATGCAATGCAAGTCCTATTATTCTACTGAATACCGGAGGCATCCAAAACACAGAACACGGTGAGCACCACTAGAGAGCTCACAAAATTTAAAGGGGCTACCCCACTCCTATTCCCTTCTGTAACAAAACTCCCATTGACTTCAGTGGTGTCAGGATTTCACCCATTAACTTCACAGCATAAAGCACAGCAAAAGGCGCTTGATAGATTGCTGTTGTACAGAGGCTATTATTACCTTTACTGGTCCTATTGGCCTTTGGTTTTGCCATTGCATTGAGTATATTAGCTTTCTGTTAACAATCCGAGTTATCCCAATACCATTGGATCACCACCCCATTCCAGCCACATGTGCTTGTTTTAATCTGAAGCACTTGCAAAAGAGCTCTCCTGCCCACTCTTGGCCTGTTCTGCTGATGTGCTAGGCACATGCCAGAGGATTGGCAGCTTGTCATAGTCATTGACACTGACAGCTTTTACTACGTATTGCAGGCACTGAGGGCTCGTCTACATGGCCCCGCAGTTCGCACTGGGGGTGGGGTGTGAATTGCAGGGCGCACTAGCAGGCTGTGCTATAAATCCCCTGGGTGGATGCTGTGGGCACAAATTAAAGGCCAACAGTAACATGAGTTTCAAAGGATATTTTTCAGATTTATAATATTCCACATGCTGTAAATTCATTGTTAGACCTTTAGCTTGCAGATATGGAGCACGTTGTTAATACAGCAAAGGAGACAATGCTGGATGTGCACTCTTTCCAAGTTGCAAGAAAACCTCATATCTCAATGGTATTTAATGGTTTTTCTGCTTTGGGCAGTTTCCTATAATCTATACTGGCATTAAATCCACTATACAGCCAATGTCATGGAAACACTGAAGCCCTAAAGAACCTTCAAAGAACTAGAACTTACACTAATGCATCTTTTATAAAGAAACATATATTTTAATATTTTACATGAATGTAATGCTCCTTATTGTAGGGATAGGGGGTGAATAGGGATCATATTATGGTGAATGAAAATGAAAACTCCCTAGAACTAAAATCCCAAGATCCCAAATATAAACTTCCCTAAGGGATCCACACTGACAAGTAGGTGGAGTTTGCCATTGGTCTCTGCTTCAGCTCTAACAGTTCATGCTGAGAAGATGCTGACAACTCTTTGCCAATGATTAGTCCAAAAATAGGATGAAAACGTGTGTCACACAGATCTCCCTGTCACTGGAATTTACTGACAGGATCCAGGTATTTCTGTGAGAGACAGGAAATCAAAATCAGAGCACTCAATGTGTTCCCTTTTTTCCTGGGTGGGAGACAGGCTTTTATTTGATCAGTGCCTGTGTCTCCCTAAGCAGCTTGGGATGTACAGTCTCCCGTCAGGATTGTCTCCCACTATCATTGCTGGGCCCCTCCAATAGCTCAACAGTAAACAACTGGGTTACTAATATACTCAGAGCACAGCTTCAAATCTTGGATGAATAAATTTTCCACCGTGGTGTCAAGCAGCCAATGCCGAATTCTGGACTCCTTTCCAGGGGTTTAAATCCAGGGGTTTAAATCCGGCCTCACTTTATTGACACTGATTTATACTAGTGTAACAGAGAACAGAATTTGGTCTTCTTTGTTTTTGTCTGTGTGGAAAGTATTGCAAGAAAGCGATTTGTCATTCACCCACTCCTTGTATTTCAGATCAGGTCTGGAGCCAGAAGATACAAAGACAAATGAAAAACGTTAAAATATTTTCAAACGCCACAAAAAGGTTAATTTGAAGTTATGAACAAAGGGTAGGGTCAGGTCTGGTTTTATCTGTACTTGTGAACTTAGCCCTGTATGTAATTTATATTCAGGACTACACACATTTATGTGACTGGCTGAACTTGCTCTGTTCTGCAACTATAGGTATTAGTGACAGGAAGATGCTATTCCAAATAATGATGCTTGTTTATTCCTTGATCATTTTTGTGTATCTGGCCAGCATGGTGCAGTTTGCTAAAATGCATGGCAATGATCTACATGTTCCTGATTGATTTAGTCCTTTCCGCCAACAGACAAAGAATAGGCTTGCACAGTTGCTTATCTCTTTCCAGTTTGGCTGGTGTTATTCCTCCACTAAGGAGCTGATACAAAGCCCTTTGAAGTCAATGGATATTTTCCATTAAGTTTAATTTGCTTCACATCAGGCCTAAGACAATAAGAAAGTTATGATTTTTTGGTTTAAAAGTTGCAGCCACAGTTTGTTTCACGGGGCAATTTTGATGCCATCAGTTCAAGTACCATAAAACAAACACACACGCATGTGCACACACACAAAAACAGGTGCCAAATATGAGTGGCACTGCAACGCTATTCACTGAAATTTGGGGAAGCCAGGCCAAATTTAAGGAGTAATGTTGCAATCTCCCACTTCTTGCACTGAAGAACCTGAAGAAGAGCTCTGTGTGGCTTGAAAGATTGCCTCTCCTACTAATAGACTTTGGTCTAGTAAAAGATATTACCTCACCCCCCATGTCTTGCTTAAGAAGAATGACCATCAGAGCAGAGGTTCTCAACCTTTTTCTTTCTGAGCCCACCCCGCACCAACATGCTATAAAAACTCCATGGCCCACCTGTGCCACAATAACTGGCTTTCTGCATATAAAAGCCAGGGCCGGCATTAGGGGATAGCAAGCAGGACAACTGCCTGGGGACCGACCCACATGGGCCTCCACTAAGCTACATTGCTCAGGCTTCAGCTTCAGCTCTGGATGGTAAGGCTCAAGGCCCTGGTCTTCAACCCCATTCGGTGGGGCTTCAGCTTCTGCCCTGGGTCCCAGTAATTGAGCACTGAAACCTGACTGAGGCCCCATAGGGGGCCCTGGACCCCTGGTTGAGAACTACTGCATTAGAGGTTAGACATACAGGGCCTAATACACATAGATGATGAGTTCTGATTTCATAGAGTAGAAGATAATGATGCACATACATACATACTAGCCAGTTATTTAAAGTATTTTAGGAGTAACTGAAATGGACATAAGCATTATCTCTGCTCTTAAAAGACCTCTGTCATATATATTCTAATAAGCAGAAATATATATTTTTAAAAAATGTGTATGGTTGCCTGAGAATCGATGTCCCCTGAATACAAGAGTAGTCAAGGACCTACACGTTGGGCTGGGAAGGAGACTTGGCTCAAAAAGCTGCCTACTCACATCCCAATGAAATCATATGCTATCACAGACGCAATTTCCAGATAAATCTCACACATCCACAGCCACCACTCCACAATGGCAGGATTAGAATTCTGGTTTTTCAGCATCAGAAAAACATAACCCTCTGCACTTGGAGATCGCCTTCAGCTGGTAGGAGTGATGGGTATCTTATCCTACCTGTGGGTCAGCCATGATAGGGCAATCTGATCACATGCACACAGTACAAGTACTTCATACCACATGCTTTTGAGTAGTTTAAAATCTAGCCAGTCTTTCAGGGCTTTTGGGAAAAGAGACATTCTGTTGCTTTTGAGGATCCTAGAATTCATCAAACTAGTTCAATCTGTTTCCCCAAGGCCTTCCAGACACCTCCATACCCATTCCCAACTCTACATTAATGTATTATGAAAGAATATGTTCAATATGAAGCCAAATATTGCTTTTTGATAAATATGTCCTAATTTAATTCTGTACTCTGGTCTCACCTGTGCATTGCATGCACCCTAGTGTTGTCATAAACAGATTGTTAAGGGTTAATGTCTCTTCTACCTGTAAAGGGTTACAAGCAGGGAACGGGACACTTGATCAGAAAACCAATCAGAAGACAAGATACTTTTAAATTTGGGTGGAGGGAAGCTTTTGTGTGTGTTCTTTGTCCGTTGTGGGTTCTTCTCTCGGAGGGTCTGAGAGAGACCAGACATTACTACAGGCTTTCTAAGTTTCTTTTCAAATAGTAAGTAAAAACAGGCGATTTAGGCTTTTGATTGTTTTACTCTATTTGCAGTTGTGGATCTGGCTGGTCAACTTTTATATGTGTAGTTGCTGGGAATATTTTGATTTGTATTGGTACTGGGGGGAAAGTCTCTTTCTGGTATCTGTAAGCTATAGGACCCTGTAATATTTACATCTTGAAGTTACAGAGATAATTCTTTACTTTTTTCTTTCTTTTATTAAAAGATTTCTTTTTAGAGAACCTGATTGATTTATTTTTCTTTGTTTCCCTTGTTTTATTCCAGGGGATTGGGATAACTCAGCAGGACGGGTGGGGGAGACGGGAGGGGGGAGAGATAGAATCTCTCTCTGTTTTCCTTGAATCTGTTTGCATCTTTGTGGAAGGGAAGGGAGATGCTTCTCTGTATGTTGATTTAAGAGGTTGGATCAGTATCTCTCAGGATAGCCCAGGGAGGGAAATTCTGGGAGGGGGAAAGGTGGGGGGAATGGTTTATTTCTCCTTGTTTTAAGAACCAAAAGGGATCTGGGTTCTTGGGGTCCCCAGGGAAGGTTGGGGAGGTCAGAGTGCCCCAAAACACTATATTTTTGGGTGGTGGCAGTGCTATCAGATCTAAGCTGGTAATTAAGCTTAGAAGATTCAGGTGCTAGTATCTCATTTTCTGAACACTAAGGTTCAGATCTGAGAGGGAATGCTATGACAAGTGTCTATAACTTCTGTTGTTTGGCAGGTCTGCTATCACAGCATCTCACTAAAACTTCCCACACATTTTGAAGGGCTTATCATTTTCAATAGCTCTGGGAAATCCAAGCCATTCAGATAAATGGAAGCAAAAACTGGCTGTACCTTGAGCTATAAAATAAACCGTTATTCCAAAACCAGTTCAATATCTGAGAGATTCTTGCTCTGGGCTTTGTTATGGAGCTTCATGCTGCTGTGAAGAATGCACCCTTTGGAATGGCAGAACTCTTAATAACATGATAATCTGGGCTCCAGAGGACCATCCCATATGCTATATATAGGATATACGTGTTTTTATTTCAAACCTATAGTTTTCCTGCTGTGCACCTGCAAGGCAAGACCGATCTCCTTCCAGATGGCATCCTGCCTTCTTCACTCTAACCTCCATCTGGAAAAATAGGACAGTATCTGGCTCCAGACCTAAAACCATTTGCTCCATTTATCAGTCAGCAGCATGAGATGGCAAGATAGTCAGTTTGTCATAGTGGAGGTGGAACATTACATTGCTATGGTCACTCAGCTTTCCAATGGATTAGACCCTTGAATCCCTCCCAAGCTAAACCCTCTGCTATCTCATTCTCTCAGCTCAGCTGCTGTAAGCAAAACACTGGCTTAGCTTGGTCAGCACCCTCATACTGGACTGGGATGGAACATATTAAAGAGAAAGCTGTTAACTGGAACTGAGTGGCACTACAGTAGCTGAGTGTACTAGTTTTTCCCCTTCCAGAGACCTAAATTCAAGCCCTGGCTGAACTGTGGTGGAAATGGCAGGGAATCTTACAAAGTGGCTATACACTACTAAAGCTAAATCCTGATCATAGTCCAAGTAAATGTAGACTGTTGTTGGAGTCAAGAAAGATTAATTCTACCTTCCAGGCTTCAGAGTCATTCTGCATCACCTACTGTTGCCTTGGATATACAGAAGACTCTGTGCATGCTTGTTCAAACCATTGTTCTTAGTCCCGCACTTTAAAAGGGACTAACATGTATATGCACATTATATTTGTAAAGTTCAAGTGCTCGCTACAGCTTTAAGTGGGTCACAGAGAAGATAACATACCAAAGGCATAATATTAGTATGTTCCTATTGATCACAAAGTCATCTTATCATAGGAGTGAGGCATATATTTTAATGCCAGGGAGAACTCTCTTCTCTCCTTTTTTCCTCCTCTTTCTCCTTTTTGTCTCCTTTCTCCCTCTTTTGGGTTCTAAGTGAAAGTTCCCTTCCTCTCCTCTGGTATAAGTGGGGACAAATCTAGAGGAAATCTTCCTGTTGGTATGTGTGGGCAGTGTCTGCTGAAACATGCTGGTTGTAAGGATAAACCTTGACTCATTAAGAATTATAAACTGCCATCCACAGATGGTATCGGCTTTCATGTATCCTTGCATGAGACTGCATATGGCTAAAAGAATTTGGGCCAATTAACACCAACTAACTTTTATTAACAATTTCTCAGTAGCTGAAATGGAATTTTGGAGATAATTCCTTCTCCCCTTTCCTCCCTCCCCCCTCCACACACACTGTCTCAAGTTCCTGTATGTAATTATATTGGAACCTTCAACTTTTATGTCCTTTTTCTGATATGTTTATTTCTTCTTTGATAGTTGAATAATTCCATACCAAAAAATCTGTTACTGGAATATTTAGGTTGCAGAATTAAACCACCAAAGCTCAGTAAATACCAAAGTTCAGGTATCCTATTCAACTGTAACTCGGCCCCACTGTATTTTTGCATCGTGACAATAGGGGGAGATTTTTCAAAGACACAAATGGCAGTTAGGTGCATAACTCCCATTGGCTTTCAATGGGAATCAGGTGCCTATCTATTGCTTGTGCCTTTAATAATCTCTCCCATTATCATTAATTTCACAATCACAAATAGTAAAATATATCACACAATCTTTTTCTTCACAAAGTTGGTCTCAACATCAGTATGATTGCTCACTTCCATTCCAATTTTTCCCCTGTAGTAGTTTATAGCCCGGTATTCAATTGACGTAAAGTTATTCCAAGTAGAATATAGCTGGGAGTCAGGTGATCTGGGTTGCAATCCTAACTCTTCCATGGATGTTCTCTGCAACTACAGGCAAAAACCTCTTCACCTTTGTCAGTATCACCATGAGTAAATGGATTTAATAACAAGTACCCATCTCATAGAGCTCTGTGAGTCTTAATACTATAAAATGTTTGCAAAGAACTTTGTGATCCTTGGATGAGTAGTGCTGTGGAAATGCAAAGTGGTGTTATTATTTCAACATTTCTGGTCCCACCTGCAACACAGGAGAACAAAGGTGCATGAAAACGGGACAAAATAAAAAAAAACCTGGATTAAAGAAAAAATTCACAGCAATTGGAAACCTGTAAAAGGATTTGGGGATCTGTTCCATTTTTTGGTGAAATTTATTTTTATAATCTAGTTTGTCCATATCTACTGCATGAGGGTTTGACAAAGGGAAAAAAAAATCTTTGTTTTTCTTGAGTGCCTTGTCCAAACTTCTCCTTCTGGAGTGGATTTATTGTTTTCTCTTTTCAGCCTGTATCACTCAACAATATCTGAGCATTTGGCTGGCAAGCACAGTGGTGATTTGTGACTATATTTTGAAAGCAATGAATACTTCTCACCCCTCTTTCTTTAAAAGTTTGTTCCTTATCTATAAATAGCAGTATATAATCAGAGGCATTTCTGTTCATACCCTCAGTTCTGCTGCTGCTGCTGCTAATGTTCACAGACTCATTTGAGCTGGATATTTTCTGTCTGGAGATTAATGTCACCAGCATCACCTTTCCAACAGATTTACAGCCTTTATTTCTTAACACTCATTTTATTTTGAAGCTATTTTCGGTACCGGCATCTCACCTGATGACGCACTTTATTCTTCCTGCAAACTAAGGTACAAGTTGCCCCTTCATCACTTAAGGAGATATGTTTTCAATAATTTAATCCAGAGGAATTTATTGCATTAAAATTATGGTCTGAATTTTGGTGATTGGTGACCACAAACACACAGAGAATATATTGACCTCTAAGAGACATCCCAAGGAGACATTCTACAAACTCACCTTGACAAAAGCCACAGAGAGGCATTGTAAGATATGGCTGAGGGTTTAACGGTATGGTCCACATCGACAGGTCAGTGATAGTCATTACACATAGCCCACTGTGCAACTGTTTCCTACCTTTAGTAGGTATAGCTTGCCTGCCTGGGACATGCCGGAGGCTTGTCTCAACCAGATCACTAAAGCACAGTAATATTGTCGGTTCTGGGTATATCTCTATTGAGTTAGGGGAGCACCTTATGTCAGTTTTCAGGTCCTTCTTTTAATTTGACATTGTCACTATTTCTTATTGTGACAAATTCATGACCAGCTTGGATTTCACCATACTGTATACTATGATGTCTTGGAACATCCAAGCTCCAGTGATAATATAACCCTCGTTCTGATGCTCCAGGACCCTGATACATCAAAACACTTAATCGCATGCAGATGAGTAATCCCGACAAAGTCGATGCAACTACTCACATGGTTAGCAACACATGTTCTTAAGGGTCTGATCCAAAATGCACTGAAGTCAACAGAAAGATTCTCAGTCACTTCAATTGGCTTTGGGTCAGGCCCTAAGTGCTTTGCTGGGACCAAGCCCAAATGCACAACACCTTGACTCTTAAGTTAAAGGAGATTCTCTGGCTATTAGCAGTAAAACGCCTAGGACAAAGCTAAGCAGTTCTGTTTCATTGGTAGACATAGATACTAGCTAATTCATTGTGATATTATAGCCTTGGAAGGATATATCAGACCTCTTGGAGACGGAACATATTATCAGAATGATGACAAGAGCCCCCCATATGGAAAATGAGGGACTTGGAGCTACTATAGTTGATTCTAAAGGCATTTGGAGGCTATTTAAAAATTCTAGTAGAAAAGATGTCCATTACAATAGAAGGGGTGATAGCGGAGGTGCAGAGCCTCACTTCATGAAGCAATAAAAAGGAGCTTTGTCTCTCTTTTCCTTTCAGCTATTTGATATGCTGAAAATCATAGGTCTGATCCAAAACCCCATTGAAGTCAATGGAAAGACTCCCATTAATTTCAATGGAATTTGGATCAGGCCCTGTATTCTTGTCATCAGAATGAATAAAACATGGCATTTCTTTTAATAACAGAGTACCTTCAGCTTGTCTTTTTCAAGAACTTCTAGAGCATCTGTAATAGTGGTGGCAGGAAATCAACCTGCTTCACCCTCTCCTTCTAAATAATGTAGTAAAATTTTCATAACAGCATCTGAAAGCTGGAGATGCTAACAGAGAGATCATTTGTTACCATGCACTCTAGCAAGGATCATTCAGATTTGCATTTTGCTGTGCAATTTCAGCTCTGGTGCCTAACGATATGGACGTTCCTATATTAGGAATTCCAGCAGTTATCAGGTAAATGGTTGTGACAGTGGTCACTGCTAGTCGTACAGTCATTTAATGTAACTGTATATGAGAGAACACTGAAGGATGTTCCAGCTTATTTTTAAGTAGCTGCCCTGCCCTACTTGTTTATTTTTTTTTTATACAAAGTACTTTTAATTTCAGGGGAATAAAAGCACAGCCTGTAGCATGAAACACAGAGGCATATCGCTGTATGAACAACATGGAAGACATGACCAGGGAAAAAGGCTCAGAGCTTTGAAATGGTGACATGTAAATTGCCATCTAGTTAACAGCATGGATGCTTCTATGGCCTCTGCAGAAGGGACAATTGATCCTGTTTGAGCACATGCAATTAAGGCAAGAAGTGGGAGCAGAAAGCCATTGGGGAAACCTAACTAAAAAGAGGCATAAAACTGGCATAAATCAGCACTGTGATCAATAAATCTATGTCTGTTTATTTAAGCTAAGAATCTGCTCCAAGGTGGCAAAAAACAAAAACAAACAAAAAACCAAAACTGTCATTAGAAAAAAAAAAAGAGGGCCAGAAGAAATCAATAATATAGTATAGCTTAGTATAACTAGGGGACTCTGAATGACTAACTCATAGGACACAATCTTCCTCCACTAATAGGAATCAAAGTCTGGAGGGCTCAAAATGCAGTTTTCCCTAGATCTGTAATAATGTATCACATTGCACAAAATCCTGGAGGAAAAACCTTTTTTGTTGGGAGTAGGGGGAGATGTTAGAAGAGGAGGCTTCGTCATTGAGCCAAAATATTCATTACTGTAGAATCGACCATACACACATGCATTACTGCAATTGTTGGGTCTAAACTTTTGGTGAACTTTGGGGAGCCAAAACACACCCAGACTGGCTGTCTCTGCATAATCCTTCCTGAACCCTTTTGAACAAAACACTGACCTGCAAACTACTCATGACACCCCCTTTCTCAAGTAGCCATTAGCCTTTATCTCTATGCATTTACTTGTTAACTTGCTTTTCCTGTAAAATCTTAATTGATTATGCATGACCATTATCTTTTGTTAATCACTTTGTTTACTTCTGTGTATAAATACTGATGCTCACCCCTAATAAAGGCGCCACACTTAATCTAAAGCTTTTAGAGCTAAGGATAGTGTGAGCCCGTTGATCAACGCATTGGTGTCTGGTCTCTGACAGAATTGTGTGCCCCATACCAACTCCGCACGAACTCGGGTGCTGGAGAGGTGAGTGAGGACTTGCTTTATTTACCTAACAATTTGGGGGCTCGTCCGGGATTCCTTCTGGTGCGGTACCTCTGTCCAGTGGTCAGACCACTCATATATGAATTGGCAAGGCGCCACAGGAGATTTCTCCCAGCCAATTCAATATTGAGGAGTCATGTGTTGGACAGCAGGGTAAACGCCAGTTGGAGGGCTCCTGTCAAACACCATGGGTCAAGGGACTAGCGTGCCTCTTGAGAGTCCGTTGGGGATTGTAAATAAGTTATGGAACGAAGGGAAACTCCCAGTACAGACAGGAATGTCTAGGAAAAAGTTGTACACACTATGTGTAAGGAATTGGACTGGGTATACCGCGGTATTGGCCGACCCGGAGATGAGGTGGCCTTCGTATGGCTCTTTCGAACAGGCTGCCTTAAGAGGAGTAAAGAGCCAGATCGAAAAAGACCATCCGGGACAGTTATGTTACTGGTTTTGTTGGGACACAGCAGCAGAGCTGTGGAAATCTTTAAAAATTATGGCAGTCAGGTACTCTCCCGAGAGTGAACCCCCTCCAGGTTATTTCGATGAAGGGTGTAGACCACGGCGTGTTTTGACTCGTCAGCTGGTCCCCTCTGCACCTGCCCCTATTCCTCCGCAGGGGGACTCTCTCCATGTAGCAGAGGGGAATCTGCAGGATCCCAGATTGAAATTTCTGCAGAAGGATGAGGAGGAAATGGAGGGGCAAACCTCAGGAGGAGTAGTTACTAGGCTAATGTCCAAGCAGATACAGCAGGGTGCATGGCCCCCCCCCCCGAGGATAGCCCAGAGGATGTCCCCGTCAAATCTCTTGCGAGTAATAAAAGTATAGTTAGAGAGATGCCTTTACAGGTGCACGATCAACCTTATATGGGCAATGATGGACGGTTACAACATGCTAATATTGTGGAATATAAAGGATGGCTAGAATGGGATTTGAAAGAGTGGGGACGGTTGTCAGGGTCTTTTGGGGAAAATCCCCGAAAGATCATAGAACTTCTAGAAAGATTGTTTTTAAGTTATAATCCTACTTATACGGATGTGGATCAGTTGTTAAGTAGAGTTTTGACCGGAGAGGAACGTAGTAGATTGTGGATGGCAGAAAGGACATGGGGAGATAGCAATGCAGTTAATCTTACTTGGATGGATAGGCGGGATCTGGCCGCTGGCTGGAATCCCCTAGACTGGACTCAGCCAAGGCTGACTCAGCTGCGAACAGATCGAGAGCGATTGTTAGAGAGACTCAAGGAAATTGCTCGCCGCTCGCCTAATCAGGCTAAGTTCATGCAGATTCGGCAGAAATCTGATGAGCCGCCCAGAAAGTTCTGGTCGAGGCTATTGGAGGGGGCCCGAATGTTCACTCAGATGGATCCTGAGAGAGAAGCAGACCACCCTACTCTTATTTCGTTTTTTGTGAATCAGTCGGTGCCCCCTGTAAGGGATTACTTCTTAAAGTTTCGCCCTGGTTGGGGAGGTGAGTCAGTCACTTCAGTGTTGGACGTAGCTGATTTTGCCTGGGAGAAAGAAAGGGAAAGTAGTAAAAAGAAAGAGAAAAAGGAAGAATATAAGCTGATGGCTTTAGCTTTTCACGGCGGTGTTCGAGGCAAAGGCCGTGGCCGTGGCAGGGGATTCCAGGGTGCTCGGGGAAGAGGGTCCTGGCGACCCCAGCCATCAGGAAATTGTTTTCAGTGCGGACAGCCCGGTCACTTTAAATGTGAATGCCCCTGGGGACGCCCAGAGGGTCTGGTTGCATCCGCAGATGCTTACACAAGTGAGGAATACACCCCTGCACCACCAGCTCAGCCCATTCCCCAGGCCTGGATCAACTACAGGAAACAGCAGCAGCCGCAGCAAACTCAGCCTCCTCAATGACGGTACCCCGGGGGCGAAGGCAAACAATGTGATGGTCTTATTTCCTTAATGTCTTTAGCCGGCTCCTTTCTCACTTTCTCCCCTCCCAGCAAAGAGCCTCGTTTAACCCTTTCAGTCCAGGGACTGCCTGTCTCTTTCCTCATTGATACTGGGGCTACTTTCTCTCTTTTAAATCATGCCCCCTCTCCCTGGCTATCCTCTGAGATTAAAACTGCGACTGGGGTGGAGGGCAACCCACAGTCTCTGGGACTCACTTTGCCTTTGAATGTTATTTATGCTGATAAATGTTTTCCTCACCGTTTTCTTTTTTCCCCAGCTTGTCCAATCCCTTTGATGGGCCGGGATTTACTCTGTAAGCTTGAGGCTACTTTAACCTGCACTCCTGAAGGGGTAGGATTATTGATGACAGTGTTAGGAGATTCGGCCCCTACTCAGGGTAATTGGGAAACACCCCCCTTTCTCTCCCCTGACCTCACTGACTTGCCTTCAACCCTCTGGGGAATTTCTGACACTGATGTTGGCCTGCTCCTTTCGGCAGAGCCCGTAAGGATTCAGGTGAAGCCTTCCTTAACCCCCCCGTCAGTCCCTCAATACCCCCTGTCGCTGGAAGCCCGGGAGGGCATCCGCCCCATTATCGAGGGATTCATTGCACAAAAGCTAGTCCGCCCTCAGCGCACTCCCTGTAACACCCCTATACTGCCTGTCAAAAAGCCTCCTAAAAAGGACGGAGACCCTGTTCGTTGGCGCTTTGTACAGGATCTACGAGTTGTTAATCAGTATGTGGTCCCCCTCCATGCAGTAGTTCCTGACCCAGCTACTATCATCAGCCAAATCCCCTGGGATGCTGAGTGGTTCACTGTTATTGACTTAAAATCAGCTTTTTTCAGCATTCCTGTGCACCCAGACTCTCAGTATCTCTTTGGTTTCACCTGGGAGGGACAAAGTTATGTCTGGCAACGACTTCCTCAAGGCTACAGAGACAGCCCCACGATTTTCAGCCAGTGCCTCCGCCGCGACTTGGAAGGTTTCACCAGTCCGCAGGGATCCACATTGGTCCTATACGTAGATGACATCCTATTAGGTAATCGCGAAGAAGCTGCCCTCCGCATCGATAGTAAGGCACTTTTATTATACCTACACACCAGAGGCCACAAGGTAGACCCTAAAAAGATTCAGTGGGTCTCACAGAAGGTCCGATATCTGGGCTTCCTGTTAACCCCAGAGGGAAGACAGATGGACCCAGCCCGCATAAAGACTATTCAAAACTGCCCTCTACCGAACACCAAGAAACAACTTTGAGGTTTCATGGGATTAATTAGCTTCTGTCGCCCCTGGTTGCCGTCCTGCGGGGAGTTAAGCAAACCGCTCCACCGACTCACTGCTAACCTTGCTCCTGACCCTTTGCAGTGGTCCCCGGACACTATTCAAGCCTTTCAGTTATTCAAGGACAGTGTGGCCTCCTCCATGTCTCTCCGCCCCCCCAATTACAGCAAACCCTTTCACCTTTTTGTCCACGAGAGGGGCGGAATTGCTAGTGGTGTCCTTACCCAGCTGAGCGGGCCCCACCATTTCCCGCTTGCTTTTTACTCTCAGCAAATCGACCCTGTCGCTCAGGGAACCCCATCCTGCACCCGGACTCTGGCAGCAGCAGCCCTGCTGATCACAAAGGCAAAGAGCCTAACCCTGGGTCATTTTACCACGGTTTGGACCTCTCATGCCTTGTCAGCCCTTCTGCGTAGGGGCACAACCCAAGTCTTTTTGGCCCATCGTCAGCAACAGCTAGAGGCCGAACTCTTAGAAGACACTAACCTAATTTTTGAAAGGTGTGGACCCCTTAATCCAGCTACCTTGCTTCCTGACCTGCCAGTCCTCCAGGATCAGCATGACTGTGTGGAAGTAGTTTCCAGCATCTTACAGATAAGAGACAACCTGTTTGACGTGCCACTGGACAATCCCGATTGCATCCTCTTCTCGGACAGAAGCTCCTTCTATGTTGATGGCAAGCGTTTCACAGGTTATGCTGTCACCTCTGAATGGGACATTCAAGAGGCCGCCTCACTGCCAGGCAACTGGGGAGCCCAAGCCGCTGAACTCTATGCCCTGGCCCGAGCTTGCCAGTTGGCCGCTGGTAAGACCGTTACCATTTTTACTGATAGCAAATATGCTTTTGCAGTTGTGCATTGTCATATCCACCTCTGGAAGTTTCGAGGTTTCCAGACAGCTGCCGGTAAACCCATTCAGCACCTCCCCATCATCCACAAGCTTTTGGACGCCCTCCAAAAACCCTCAGTCCTGGCTGTAGTTCACTGCCGGGCCCATACTAAAGATAGTAGCCCCGTTACCCGTGGGAATGCCCTGGCTGACGCCTCCGCCAAGAAGGCTGCCACCTTACCTTTAGCCATGCCCACATTGGCTATTGCAGCCTCCTCCTTTACTCCACCGCACCCCGTACCAGTACCCGCTGCTGAACTACAATCGTGGGAGAGCCTCGGGGCCACTCTGGTCAAAGGGACCTGGCTTATGCCAGATGGCCGAGCCTGCCTCCCTCGCTCCACATACCCCGTGGCAGTTCGCTGGCACCATGATAAAGGGGGTCACTACGGCACGCACGCCCTCGTGGACACCATCGCTCGCTTTTGGTATGCTCCAGGCATTCAACCCTATTGCCTATCAATAGTGAAAGCATGCAGCACATGTCAGCGTAATGGACCTGCTCCGCCTCTTAACAAAATTAAGGGTGGAAGACCTCCGCCTGCTGCTCCATTTCAACATCTTCAAATTGACTTTGCAGATATGCCAAAGGCTTTTGGGAAAAAGCACCTCCTTGTTTTGGTTTGCCCTCTGACTTCCTGGGTCGAAGCTTTTCCTACTGCTAATTGTACTGCTGCCACAGTGGCGAAGATTCTCCTTAAAGACATTGTACCCCGTTTTGGCATCCCTCTTGTGCTCGACTCAGGTCGCGGACCTCACTTTACTGGTCATGTCCTTGGCCGTTTAGAACAAGGACTGGGCATTTCACACTCCTTTCATACACCCTACCACCCCCAGTCTAGCGGGAAAGTTGAGCGTATGAATAGGGAACTTAAGTTTACATTGGCTAAATACTGTCAGGAAACAGGATTAAAGTGGCCTCAGGTACTTCCTTTGGTCCTGTTTCACCTTCGTACTCGCCCAACCCGTGCATTGGGATTATCCCCCTTTGAACTGCTCTATGGACACCCCCCTTTCAAAGGCGGGGCGCTACCACGTGCTGATGTTTCACTATTGGGAGGGGATCATATGACCACGTGTCAGTTTCTCTCCCTACAGGCTCGCCTCCGTACCCTTTGGAAAGCCTCGCAGTTTTCCCAGACCGTGCCGCTGGAGGAACAGATCCACCCGTTCCAACCAGGGGACTTCGTCTGGGCCAAAAAGTTCGTTCGTGACGACACCCTCCAGCCAAGGTTTACTGGACCCCACCAGGTTCTTTTGACAACCCAGACTGCAGTGTTCCTGGAAGGATGCAAATCTTGGATCCACCACTCCCACGTCAAGCCAGCCGTAGTGGACCACAGTGACGGACCAGCAGCTCTTGTCACCACTGAGGACACTGCCTTCGACCAGTGGACCAGCTTACCTCTCTCAGACATTAGACTTAAATTGAGTTGAAAAAATGAGAGGACCCTTTATTCTGACAACTGTATGTTTTTTTTTATGCTTTTTTAGTTTATTTTCTGCTTATGAAGATAATGCTTTTATTAGATATTCCCACGAGGTTCAAACTCGTATTTTAGGAAATAGAAGTAATTGCTGGGTATGTACTCAATTTCCAGTAAATGCAGCACAGGGACTCCCCTTCACACCCATTCCCCTAACCACTGCTAATATGACTTGGATGCCACCGACTAGAATAAAAGATCCAGTCCAACCCAATCTTACATGGGACAAAACAGGAGTGCCAATTAACAAATATCTCAGGGTAACCAATCAAACAGGATCACTGTGTTTTGTTAAAGGAAAAGGGTCAACTTTTGTGGGAACAAGTAAATGCAACATATATTTTAATGGCACCGCCTTTAGTAAAAATCTTGGCTTCAAGCCTTGCGCATCCCACTTATCCCATATGTGGATCCCTCACCCCGATCCAACCTTTTCAACTTTTTCATGGAGGGGCAGGTTTTCAGAGTCAGTTTTTAAAAAGCCCTGCTCAGAGCTCAAGGGTGTCCAACTAATTGTTAAAGGATACACAATTGCCTTCTACAACTGCTCAAGCAGTACTACACTGCCCTTTGAGAACAACACTACCAAATTGTGCCTCTGCAGTTCACACAACGACCCCTCTGCGTTACCAGGGGAACAGTGGTACAACGGGTGGTGGGTTACCTCCTACTTTGAGAAATGGAATACCCAAAACGCATTATATGGAACATACTGGGTGTGCGGGCCCAAAGCTTATTATTTTCTCTCCCCTGATTGGGCAGGGTCATGTTATTTGGCATGGCTAGCACCGCCTTCTCGCATCTCCCTCACTCCCCCTCATTTTCCCCACGTTCGTAACATCCGTGAAACTGACAGAGATATTAATCTCCGTGATGGTTTGTCCTGGCAGCGGTGGGCTGGTCACACTAGCTTGAAGGGTGCTATCATCCGTCTACAGGGACTATTAGAATCTTTGACCAATGAAACTGCAACCCTATTTGAAAATCAGGCCTGGGAAATGTCCCAGCTGCGCCAGTTAGCTTTGCAAAACAGAATGGCTTTAGACATAATGTTAGCAGCCCAGGGAGGAACTTGCGCCCTCATAAATGAAGAATGCTGTGTTTTTGTAAATGACACCTACTCTGACACTTTTCAACGTACCAAACACCTAAGGGAAATGGCTAAAAACTACTCCTCTGGCCAGCCACCTTATGATTGGTGGGGAGCCTTATGGAATTGGCTGCCCGAATTTGGGTGGGTTAAAAAACTCTTGGTGGGTGTTGTTGGGGCCATAGTAGTCCTTATAATACTGTGTTGCTGTATTCAGTGTGTCCCCTCCCTCATAAACTCATGTAAGTCAGTTTATTCTTTTCCCACTTCAGCTAAAAGCCTTACTCTCTTCGAATTGGCCCAGGCTGAAATTGCCAAGCGGCCCTTGAGATCTTGAAATAGGGTGTAGCTTTATGATTAATAGTTATCCCAAAGCTACAAATGGAGGAATGTTGGGTCTAAACTTTTGGTGAACTTTGGGGAGCCAAAACACACCCAGACTGGCTGTCTCTGCATAATCCTTCCTGAACCCTTTTGAACAAAACACTGACCTGCAAACTACTCATGACACCCCCTTTCTCAAGTAGCCATTAGCCTTTATCTCTATGCATTTACTTGTTAACTTGCTTTTCCTGTAAAATCTTAATTGATTAGGCATGACCATTATCTTTTGTTAATCACTTTGTTTACTTCTGTGTATAAATACTGATGCTCACCCCTAATAAAGGCGCCACACTTAATCTAAAGCTTTTAGAGCTAAGGATAGTGTGAGCCCGTTGATCAACGCATTGGTGTCTGGTCTCTGACAGAATTGTGTGCCCCATACCAACTCCGCACGAGCTCGGGTGCTGGAGAGGTGAGTGAGGACTTGCTTTATTTACCTAACACAATGACCCAAATTCTTCAAGAGTGCAGTGAGTTTTTCAACTGAATGTTGAGACCTGATTACATTCAATTCATTCTGGATACATCCCCACCATGCAAGATACTGAATTCCTCTGTTTCTGAGCACTCTCAACTCCCAATGAAATCAGTTTCTGGAGTTTGGTAGGCAGTTGTCAAGGTCACCATTTTTTATTTCATCACTAAGACCCTGTATTGTTTTACAACATTACCCTGCAGGCACATATTTGTACAATTTACTATTCCACACACACACACACACACACCCTGCCAGATTTTGCTCTTTGTTGCACCAGTGATATTAAAGCCAGTGGACATTTTTCTAACAGAGAGCAGACTGGCCAGAGCTGTTTGATTTTATGGTGTTCTCTTTATTCTCTCCCCTCCTGCCATAGTTTAAGCAGAGGGTTCTTGATGCCTTGGGTTTTCATTTCTCTGTTTCAGTTTCTCACTGGATGAATTAAACTCGCCCGGGTTTCACAAGTTAATTGAATCTATCTTTATTTACACATCTATAGAAATTAAATGAATGTATTAAGTTTTCCCAAACATCTCTGAGTGCTAATTAAGGGGTTTCTTTCCAGCCCACTTACATGTACAAGGCAAATTTATTTTTATGTTTAAAGCTGAGGTTAGTGAACCATTCCTTTCTCATCAAAATGGTAAAACTGCTGGCTTGCTCAGCCAGCAAAGAAGTCTAGGGAACTGGAAAAGGCCTGCTGTATAGTAGCTAAGGAGGGCACATTAGCAGAGCATCAGAGCCATTCAGTTGTTAAATAGTTGTTAACAGCTCAGAAGTGAAAGACCCAAGGAGGTTAAGAACAGTATTAAGTATCATACGATTTCGTTCACAGGACCAGCAGGGAAATTCAGAAAGGGATCTAATCTGTTGATAAGGAAACACTGCCCTGATTAACCCATAGATTGAAGATGCATAAAAAATCAAAGACTTATTCCTAAAATGCTTTAGGAAAGTCTAGCACCCAAAATAGCCTGCCCAACCATGGGATGTGGCTATGCCATGCTCAGCACAGGTCCTGAGGGGGGACAAAGGTGGTTTCACACCCCCTTTTTGATGTTGGAGCCAGCCAAGGCTCAGCACAAAGATCAACCTCTGAGCTCAGTGGCAGGATCAGGATACTAAGGGTATGTCTACATCTAAAATTTTGCAGCGCTGGTTGTTACAGCTGTATTAGTACAGCTGTATAGGGCCAGCGCTGCAGAGTGGCCACACTTACAGCAACCAGCGCTGCAAGTGGTGTTAGATGTGGCCATACTGCAGCGCTGTTGGGCGGCTTCAAGGGGGGTTCGGGGAACGCGAGAGCAAACCGGGGAAGGAGACCAGCTTCGCCGCGGTTTGCTCTCGCGTTCCCCGAAGCCCCCTGCAAACCAGGGAAGGAGACCTGCTTGCACGGAGGTTCGGGGAACGCGAGAGCAAACCGGGGAAGGAGACCAGCTTCGCCGCGGTTTGCTCTCGCGTTCCCCGAACCACTCTGCAAACCGCAGGGAAGGAGACCTGCTTGTTCGGGGAACGCGAGAGCAAACCAGGGAAGGAGACCAGCTTTGCTGCGGTTTGCTCTCGCGTTCCCCGAACCTCCCTGCAAACCGCAGGGAAGGAGACCTGCTTGCACGGAGGTTCGGGGAACGCGAGAGGAAACCGGGGAAGGAGACCAGCTTCGCCGCAGTTTGCTCTCGCGTTCCCCGAACCACCCTGCAAACCGCAGGGAAGGAGACCTGCTTGCTCGGGGTTCGGGGAACGCGAGAGCAAACCGGGGAAGGAGACCAGCTTGATTACCAGAGGCTTCCTCAGGTATGCTGGGATACCTGCTTATTCCATGGAGGTCAAGAAAAGCACTGGTAAGTGTCTACACTTGATTACCAGCGCTGGATCACCAGCTCTGGATCCTCTACACCCGAGACAAAACGGGAGTACGGCCAGCGCTGCAAACAGGGAGTTGCAGCGCTGGTGATGCCCTGCAGATGTGTACACCTCCTAAGCTGCAGCGCTGTAACCCTCTCACCAGCGCTGCAACTTTGTGATGTAGACAAGCCCTAAGGTACCAACACTGTTTCCCTTCTGCTCCCACCAGCAGTGTGTGTTTAGGCCCAGCTGTTTGAAAACTCTGATGTATTATAGTGAGGCACACTCTTGGCTGACACAGAGAAGCATGAGAAAGGAGAGTGATTTACGAGGAGTTAGTTAATATCCTGCTGTCCAGCACTAGTCCTCAGTGGCAACCTTGATTTGTGACCAGAGGCATAGCAATCACAAAGATTAGCTGTTACCCATATACCTGTGGATTTTGATTTACTTAATGTCACTACGAACACAAAATGGCAGCATGGCTCTAAAGAAAGGGGGATGGAGGTAACTGAGGTGTTTTCAGTTATAATGAGGGTGTCCTACCAATATGGTTTGTATGCTCACATCTTGATAACACAGTAAATGCACAAAGCATTTCAAGGGCACAGTGTTATCATCTCTGGAAACCTCTGCTGTTATTTCAACTGTCAATTTCAACACAGTAAGTTATAGGAGGAAAATGGACGGGAACATTTGTAAAATAACATAAAATATTTCAAATTAGGTTTAGATGAGAAATCGGAGAAGGGGGGAGAACTGTAGAAACTGGGACTTCAAAAAATTCCCAACCAGCTTTCCTAAAAGTTCAAGCTTTTTAATATTCTATCAGGAATTTGAAAATGAGCACATTTCATAGCAAATTTCAAAGAGGTGCACATACATAGTTTCCCAAGAAAACTTGACACAATTTTCCAGGGAAATAGGGCCAGTTTCCAAGCCAAACTAGATATATTTCTGAATGAAAATGGGTTAATTTTTCCATCTAATATGGCTTTTGCATTGAAAAGAATCAATTTTTTCATTTGCAAAGAAGACAAAATATAGGAAGGGATAAAAATGAATGAAAAAAATGTGCGAAAATTCCCCCAAAAGTGTCAATTTTGCACTGCTCTGGTACAGATAATAACTCAGTATAGACAGGCCTGCTAACATCCCCCCTGAAGTGAGAAAGTTCAAAATACCTGTTTTTTTCATTGTTCCACTCACCATCTATTAACTTCTAGCAATATGTTAGTAATTATGGTTCTGATTCTAATCACAGACTGATTTTACACCAATGCATTGTACTCCAATTGTCCCCCAATGGAGTTACTCCTGATTTACACCACCCCACAGGGGACATCACAAGAGATCAGTGGTGTAAACCATAATCACGAGAGCTCAGACTGAAACCCTTTGAATTTTTTTCTTTCTTAATGCATAACTCAGTCAGAGCTGCCACGTTTCATTTGAGGTGCTAGTGTAACCCTGACAGACCCAGGGCTGGTGCTACCATTAAGGCAATCTAGGTGGTTGCCTAGGGCGCCCAGATTTGGGGGCGGCAAAAAGTGGTGCCCACAATTTTTTTTTACAGTGGTTCCTCCCCAAGTGCACGGTCGCCGCTCCACTTCTCCCACCTCCCAGGCTTGCAGCACCAATCAGCTGTTTGGTGACACAAGCCTGGGAGGAGAATTAGAGCGGGAGTGGTGTGCTCTGGGAGGACACGGAGCAGAGGTGAGCTGGGGTGGGGAGGTACCACACGGCTCCCGGGGGGGGAGCTGCCACGAGGGGGGCACCTCAGAGATGGGGGGCAGGGAGCTGCCGCAGGGCTGGGGTGGGGGGCACAAGGTGGAAGTTTCGCTTAGGGTGTGAAACTTCCTTGCACCGGCCCTGGACAGACCCCCGTCATTAGCAGGTGGGACTGAACCTGGGACCTCAGTGGATGAGCCTCTACTTCAGGAGCTAAAAACCCCATAGCCCTTAGCTAAGGCTATAGCAGATTCATTAATCTCAAAGTGGTCATAGTGCCACTCAGGGGGACAAAACACCACACCCAGGAGGTGCGTGTGTTACACTAGTACACAGTAGAAGACACATGGCCACAGGAGAAAACATCAATGTCTTCCATCAGTCCTGTACAAATTTCCTCCGGTCCCAGGTTAACTTTTCAGCTTTGTCTCCTACCCTCCAGGATGGGAGGAAGAAGTCTGGTTGGGTTGCCTGTGTTACCTGTCCCAGTTTCTTTCAGTCATTGCAGTGCCGTGATGATGTAGAGCCCCAAAGCATTTTGACAATGTCATGGCATATGTAGGTCTCACAAACTCCTTCAAGACTAGCCTCACTGGGGGTACCCAAAACCTAAAGCCAGCCCAGCCAATCAGCTAAAATAAATCTCAAAGGGACAAGCGTTTAGAAACCCCAAGTGCTTCCCTTACGATTATAAGAAAACTAGCAAACTAGATAAGTATTGGCAGCACTGCCTTCTTTAATCCCCTCTCCTTTGATACCAGCATCATCTATTTTCCTTTCCAAAAGAATACTCCTGCGGCTGTTTACTAAGGTAATCAGGACTACTTGAAACAAGAAAATCAGTAGCAAAGAACTCCATGGGGATCAAGTAATTATAGCTCCAAGGTGGCTAAAAACTGGAAATTAGTGAAAAAAGGTCTCAAGCTACCATCCGAGTGGAATTAAGACAGCCCTTGATTTCAGTGGAATTGTTTATTTACTTGCCTGCTAGAGAATTAACAGAGATGATTATAGCAGGTCTTTTCACTTCTGTTCAACCATGATGAGAAGCAGAGATGCTGCAATATCACAAATGAGGCTGTCCAAGATGCATTTCCATCCTAAACAGAACCAGGAAGTACTAGACGGCTCATAAAAATTACTACTCTTGGGATCATGCTTTTTCCTGCAGAGTTTCCCATAACCTAAACTCCTGAATTTAATTAGAGATGAGTCTAATATAATGCCCTGGATCTGAACACCCTGAAACTGTGAAAGCTCATCTCCACTTTTCACACTGTGAAATCATCTAAGGTTCTCTGAAAATAGTCTTATGTACATATTCTTCCTGTATCACAAACCCAAATCATTTTCCTTCATTGGCTTCATCACTAGGTTTGAAACTTCCCATTAAAGCAATGTCTCCCTGACACAGTACCAGCACAAAATAGCAGTCCCAACTACCACCATACACAAACATGCACATCCCCAAAGCTCTCCTGCCACAAATACAACTTCATACAAAAAACACCTCCATGATAATTGTTGGGAGGGTGGGGTTTAACTTGTATTCTGCACAGATAAAATGGCCTTACCTTCTCTAGTGAAATAGCATAGTTTTCCATCACAAGGGTGAACAATACAGTAGGTCAGAAAATGGTTTCTTCTTTCCCCTCACTGAAAATTTTGACAAACACAAAAAATATGTTCCACAGACATTTTCATGTAGTCAAAAACCTAATTTTCTGTCAAAAAACCATTCTGATGGGAAATTTTTGAATAGCCCTAATGAGTAACTCAATAATGAGCATACCAAGATCATGAAAATCAAATATAGATTTGATTTCCAGATGTGATGGATTCTTTCCCTATGTCATAGAAATTAGAAGTGATGAGCATGGATTATATTGAATAATTAAATGACAAAATCTTATTAGGTCATGGAGTGCCTGAGTCATCTCTTATTAAAATCTCCCACTGATAAATTTAATGGGGATTAGAAGACGTTCCTAGTCCATTTCACTCTCTTTACCCACTATGTCCCTCAGAGAGTCAGGTGAATGTAGCAAAATTAATATATTTCTTCATATATTCATTTGCGTTTTTTAATTAATTTGCCACGATTGTGTTCAAGCTCGCCAGCTGGAATATCCACCAGAGGAGGGAATTTTAATTAAATAGTGGATAATGTTCAACAAAAGTAAATGTTGAATTTTTAAATAGGAGTAGTTCCCCTGGAAATCTTAAGCATTGCACATTCACTTATGGAACACAAAAATATAATGTAACGTATGTGTCTTATCAAAACAGCTCCTTTTTCGTATATCAAATAGTCACAATGGATGCTCACAAATGAGCGGTAAACCAAGAGCCATTCACAGAAATTATTCAGTCAATGCTGACAAATAGCAAACAAACCTGAAATTATTATCTTCCTGCCAACAATTTGCAAACAGCAAAAAAGAGATTAAACTCATTGAATAAATTATTCATTACAAATGATTCACCAAGATCTATCTCTAGACTACTAGACAGTCTTTAAACGAAATATGAAAGCCCAGATACGTAACAGTGGGGTATATAACCAGGCAGACATTCAAACACCATGAGGATGAGCAAGGCATAGCAATCTAGACAGCCTGGTTTTGTCTGTACTGCATGAACAATCCCTGAGCTGGCACAGTCTAACTAAATTCCCAAAGTCCAAACCAGGGTTCAGTGTACAACCTGGGATGGATTTCTAGGGGCTGGTCTCTTCTTTGTTTGCACCAAATTTCCCGATTAGGAATCAAGAAGGGAAGTCCCAGAACATCATGACATATCACCCCACCAGCCATGTCAAGGATTTTCAATGTTTCCCTGGAGAGACCCTTCCACAGTCTCAATGCTAGGAAATTATTCCAGATATCGGCTTGAATTTCCTTTTCTTAATTTTAGCCCACTGCTCCTAGATATGTCCCCTTGTAATGCCCTAAAAATATTCCACTGCTTCCTTTTCCCCCCTCATCCTTCAGTTATTAGTAGGTGGTTTCGTATCCTCAACTTTAGTTAGAGGCTACTTTATACAAGCCAGATCCAGATATGGTTTAATGCCATTAATTCCAGCCGAGCTGTTTTAATTTTCACCAGCTAAGGATCTCCATCCACATGTTTCTTTTAAGCTTTTCTCTTAACTCAGAACTGGTAAGCAAATAGACAATGGTTGGCAATATTTTTGTAACTCAATTTCCCATATACATCAGATGAAATTAAGTTATCGTATATTTCAAACAGAATGTGGATGTATATATAGCAGTATTTCCTTGAGGAGTTAAAAAGAAAATCTTCCAAAGACCCTTCTGGAAGAAAGAAACAATAACTCACAAGTGGAATCTTGAGTGAGTCATAATAGACATCGCTGCTTCATGTGCTGCCATGCGTTATACTGCTGCCCACATTGCTTTGTTCTACTCCAAGCTCGTAGCTGTATTATTCAAGTGGTAAAAACTGGAAATTAGTGAAAAAAGGTCCCAAACACATATTAGGCCTCATCCAGTTCCTCTGAGGGTGCCCTGCAGGAATTGCTGCTGCCCTTGTGCTATAGTAATCCCCACAGGTGTTGTTGGCCTTATTCTGCAAAGTGATTTGTGACCCTGGCAGGGATTGTGCATCCTTGACTTTGCTTGGCTTCAAGGTGCTCAGAGATCACAGGGATGTCCTGTGTAAGAGGTTCTCAAACTGGGCAGCATGCAGAATGTATTCTGAGGTGTGTGAGAAGCTTTAGGAGAGCAGCGACTGCTGGTTGGGCACCCAGCTCTGAAGGCAGCACCACCATTTGCAGCAGTGTAAAAGTAGGTGTGGCAATACCATGCCATCCACCTTACTCCTGTGCTGCTGCTGGCGGCAGCGCTGCCCTCGGAGCTGGGTGCCCAACCAGTATCCACTGCTCTCCGCTCTGACATCAGAGCTGGGTGGCAGTATATGTACTTGTGTGGCAGCAGGGGGAGAACATAAACAACTACAGACACAAAGAAGGGGGGTTGCAACTAAGCACATTTGAGAACCACTGTCCTGTGTAAAGACAGCAGAAAAATGGATTCTGCAAAGGATCACTCAAGTGGTGGAAACTCATGTACATAATTTTTCACATCATCTCTCCACACCCAGCATCATCATTCTCAGGATTGTTTAATCCAGTGTGGAAATATATGAAGCTGTTCCACTGGCCAGGATCAAGTGGCTTCATATAATGTACTTCAAATCTCCACAGCCAGACTTGCTTCATCCTATGGTGACCAGACTGCAAGTGTGAAAAATTGGGATGGGAATGGGGAGCCGGGGAGTAATAGGCATCTGTATAAGGCAAAGCCCTGAATATTGGGAGTGTCCCTAAAATTGGGACATCTAGTCACTCTACTTCCTCCTCACTCATACTCTGCTCCAGAAAGCTCATGGCACTGTACGTGCAAGGAGCCAGCCCTACACCAGCTGAGGATTCCCTTACACACTACGTCCTCTTTGTGCCAGACCAATACCACAAAGGAGAGTTAAGAAAGGGCAGAGGCTCTGACCCAATGTATTTATTTGTGAAAAGGATACTTTAATTTTTCATATCTGTATCTTGCACTGTACAGTTCTTGTGCACTTCAAATAAACAGCTAAAATCAAGATTATAACAAATGTTTCAGCACAAGTCTCGTTGGATGGAATAATGCAGAAACATAATGAACATCAGTACCACTTTACCAGAAGCTGGGAATGGGGGACAGGAGATGGATCACTTGATGATTACTTGTCCTGTTCATTCTCTCTGAAGCACCTGGCATTGGCCACTGTCGGAAGACAAGATACTGGTCTAGATGGACCTTTGGTCTGGTCAGTATGACCATTCTTATGTTCTTATGTACCAGTAATTAATTTAGCAGGTGGCTTGGATGGTGAAAGGGTAGTTGTCTATTTAAGAGATGATGACTGTCACTTGAGGGAACAGAAAATGTAACTGTGCTAAAATAACAAACACAACTCAGTTTATTGGCAGATGAATCATCGATCTGCCTTAAGAAAAATAAAATGTAAGACCAAATTCAGAGCATGCAAAGACTCAGAACAGTGAACATTTAAATACCTCTTAGAGAAACTGCCAAATGGTTTAATGCTTCTTTTAAAAGTCTTCTATTTCTCAAATTTTGGACACCTCCAGGCTCAACGGAGAAAAAAAAATGGAATTTACATGAAAATTATAAAGCATTTTACTTCTACAATCCACTTCACTTTTTAAAAGTGAATTTAGTGCAGGTGGAGGATGCTGGATTGACAGCCCCAGAGACCGATGTATATATTTATATCCAAGGAACAGGAAAAGCAAGGGCAGGAGCAGTGCAAGCTTCTGCCATGGTGTCCCCTCATCATCTTCCTCCTGTGTCTCAACTCTGTTTTGCAGTGATTATCTCCAAAGAGTAAAATAGTGTTTATCTCCACTCTCATGCAGTCTTTGGTCTCTGTGCTGATTTTATCGACAGGGACCAATGGCAATGGAGATTTTTGTTACCTGAGCATCTGGTCACTAGAAACTACAGCTGAGATTCAGCGACTCTCTTCACCAATACCACTAAACAGATGGCAAATATTTGGTCACTACCAAGCTTAGGCTAGATCTGAGCTAGTGCCCAGGAGATGAAGGTCTCCATAATTCTGTCTGCTAATTCTTGGTATTCCATAACCAAGGATGAGTAATATGCAAAGTCTAGAGGCTGACGATTAGAATAGCATAAGATTATGTTAATATAAAAGGAAAGTTCCCCAGTGATGTGCTACAACTATCATAGACACAAACATATCAGCAGTTTATCCCATCCTTCCTCCCACAAAGCATAGGTAAAGAGATGGGTCTTGCAGTTTGCCCTGAAAGTCAACAGACTGTACTAAAGATATGGAAAGAAAGAGATTAGCACAGAGTGGGAATGGTATTTACAGCTGACTGTACACAAGGACTAGAACTCCAAATTCATCTGAAATCCAGGGGAGAGCATGAATGTCAGGTCAAGTGTGTGGAAGGTTCTCTGACCTGAGTTGGTGCAGTTAGCACAGTCTGTTGACTTTCAGTTGCTAGCTCCATCTCTTTACCCAGGCTTTGTAGGAGGAAGGATATGATAAACTAGTGGTATGTGTGTGGCTGGAAGGATATTTGCAGCAGGATGCTTGATTCAATTGCGATCTACAGTAGTGTATTTTCTTATTTTTTGTTTTGGGGAGGCCACTGCTATTTTTTATGTTGGTGTATTTTGAAAATGCAGCTAAAAGCACCTAGAATGAAGGATAAACATTTTTCATTATTGTTTATAAATCTAAATAAATTAACAAAATAAAGAAAAGTGGAACAAATTGATTAAAAAAGAGCCATGAGTCACTAGGATCAGACAGCGTTCACTCAAGAATTAGAAAAGAGTTTAAGAATGAGCAAATAACAAAATATAAATGCAGTTTCTCATTAAAATCAACTACAGTATCAGAGACCCAGAGGCCGGCAAAGCTATCTGTTTGAAAGGCACTGGGGAGATCCTGAGAATTACAAACCAGTGACACCATACTTAATTTCCAAGGAAATTTGTTAAAAATACAATCAAAGATAAAATGATAAAACTCTTAGGTGATCATGATGTGATAAAGACTAACCAATATTGCTTTTTAAAGGAAAACTGTTTCTCCAATACACTAGAACTACATGACTATCAACAAAATAGTGAAGGAAGGAATAAAGGAAACCTACTTGATACAATTTATCTGGCCTTTCAAAAGCCTTGGACAAAGTCCATCAAAGAGGCTATGAAGGAAACAAGGTAGTCATAGGATGAAAACTGATGTATTGTGAATCAAAACTGGCTAAGAACCTAAATCAAAGCTCAATGTAGCCAAGGCAATGACTCATTGACTTCAGTGAACTCTGTATCTTGCTCTAAGGGAGGCAGAAAACCAAGAATAGGAATCCATGGTCAATTGTAACCTAACAAAACAAACAATGGGATTCCTTAAGGTTCCATATTAGATCCAATGTTGTTTAATGATTTGGAAAAGAAGGGGGAGCATTCCTCTTGACTTCTGGAGCCTGATGGTCCCTTCCCCAAGTTTATTCAGAGTGTGCTGCGCTTCTTTCATCTGGGCCTCGGTGTAAGACGACAGCATCGTGTTTGGCTAAGTTTAAGAGACATGCTGAGAAAAGGAGCAGGGAGAAAGGATCCAATAAGAAACAGGGTGAAAGTTCTATTAAATGAGTTTGCTGACAGAAACATCTGTTGAAAGTGTGACATTTAAGCCAATATTGCAGAATATTTGTAGAAAACCAATTTCATATTGGTAATTGCAAGAACTGGAAACCTAGGTCTAAAGAAGTTACACTAATCCAATCAAAGAACAGAAATAATACCATGTGACCAGCGTGTCCAACCAAATCACCTTAAATTGTGTATATTTAGTACCCATGAAGAGCTAGGAGTAAACTACTGGTGAAAAAGTTATTTGGCAAACACTTTGCAACAAAGACTAAATTTGAGAAAACCTCAAACTATTTGCAGACAATTGTCTGGAGATTTGTTCATTGTGAACGATTCAGTGAGCTCTAGTTTTGATTTTAATTGAATTGACCTTGAAAAAAGTGTGGGTTTAAATCAAAGGGTAAAAAGGTTAGAGAAATTAAATTAGTTATATGATGGGATTTACAAAACTATGTAAGGTTCATGAAGCTACATACTGTGCAATCCATTTCATCCTCCATCCCTAGTGTTCTACACACAGTTCCCTGATTTGTGTGGTTCATTCCATTGTTGCAAGTGTAGGCCTTTAAACACTTGTCCTTGAAGGATTTTGGTCCTGAATCAAATCCCAGGAAAGCCAGTGGAAAGACACTCAAGCACACTAAGCCCAGGCTCTAACTGAGGTATGATCCCAAGCCCCACTTCTATCCTCAGACAAATCTGTCTGACTTAGGTCAGCAAGCATTCAGGACATGGGTCCTAGGACGCTGCTGAGGGGTGGGGTTGGTCAGAGCCCAAGTCCTGCTGTGACTCACATCCAAGCCCTGTCCTTTTGCAATGTGAGTGCAGCTCAAGCCACAGACCCAAACCAGGAAGGTCTACAACACTGTAGGACAGCTGTGTTAGCATGACGGTGGGACCTGGGTCCAGCAATTGTAAATGCAGGTTAACAATGCAGTGTGAATGCTCAGTCACAGCTTGGAAACTTGGAGTGCACAAGCCCTGGTCCCATAGATGCAGGCTTAGTGTGCAGTATAGACATACCATCACTGATCACATTGGGCTTTATATCAAGCCCTGTAAGAGCAAGCTGTCATTTAAACAGAAAAACCCCAATTAAGGATGCAACTTTTAAATTTTTTTCCCAGTCATCCTGAAGGTTTTGCTAAAGATGATGAAGGGGATTGGAAAGGTGATATTCTGAATTCTATCTATTTGTGAAAGATGAACATTTTGAAAGTGCGTTTTGGCCATCAGACATTGCATTGGAATTCTGATAATGCCTTTTCAGGCAGGCTATGTGTATTCTACATAAATAAAATCCTTATTTCATAAACAGAGAGCATGTGCAGGAATAAATAAAGGGGGATCTGTCAAACTGCAGTAATCTCCAGCGATTTGAAAGTAGGGTTTTCAAGTTC
Organism: Gopherus evgoodei; assembly: GCF_007399415.2. Classification (NCBI taxonomy): domain Eukaryota; kingdom Metazoa; phylum Chordata; order Testudines; family Testudinidae; genus Gopherus; species Gopherus evgoodei. The sequence goes on along the minus strand of NC_044329.1, from coordinate 19,351,143 downwards.
TGCTGAATGCAGCAGTGACTATCATCCCTTGGTGAGCGAGAATGGTAAAGTTAGCTCAATATGGAAGCCAAACAGGAAAAAAAAAAAAGAGTAAGAGTCAGAATTGCAATTCCGGGGGTGTATCCATATATATAGCAGAGCTCCCTGGGTTTCAAAGTGGCTCTATCTAGCGACACTAAACGGAGTAATCAGTAAATCTGACTGACAACAATGAGGACCTGTTGATGATGAACCCTTCTCTTGCCCAAACTAAACTGAGCGCTATAGATTGTTTCCTTCAGACTTCACACCATTGCCTGTACATGAAAAAGCACTAATGTAGACTCTCACGTTCCCTCTGTAGCACATCAGTCTCTTTGTGCAGCTCAGATTAACCCTTTATACTGGAAGTTAACTAATCCATTGTCCAATAAGATGTGTGTACTGCACGGGATTGAAATTTAAACAAAAGACAGAGGTTAAATTTGCAACACATTTAGCTCTTAATCACTCAATTGTTCTCCAGCCCCAAGAGGTGATTTAAACTTTACTGATGAAACAACCATCAAAGTTTAAATCCTGAGTGCTACCCTTTATTTCCTCAAAATACCATACAAGAGAATGGGCCAAAATACAAGCTGATGTTCTCTGGTTCAGCTCTCAAGAGGATTTCATAGCCACATTCAGTGCTGACATAAATTATGGGGTACCTGAAATGGGAGTAAATTTGTTTATAAATGGGCCAAATTTTGTTCTCGGGTACACCATAACAGTCTCATAAAAGAACATTTATATTGCCCCAACCAATAATCTCCAAACAATTGTATGTTTATAGTTCTGTTTATTACCCACAGATATTTAATCACCCATGGTGGCTTAACTTTCAAAGTGCATTACCATCATTGGCTCATTTAATCACTTGTTTCAGACATAATGGCTTTTCAGCAGGAAATTGTCCTCGGGTGTTTTGACAGGTTTTCATGGCAGTTGATGGAAGCCAGTATGGGAGTTATTGATTGCTGATATAGTCATTCTCTGTATATTTTTATTCCAAGGGGATAGGGACCTGGGGATATCTATGTTCTCTCGTGTTCTGAAAAGAATTACACCAATATAATAAATATTACTTTACAAAAAACTAGCCCTCCATGTCAATTTCTGATTTGATGTAGTTGATATGGATATTTTAAGTATAGTGGTTATTACCTTGAGGTTTTTCCCTTTTTTAATTATGTGTAAAAGTGTATTGGATACATAAGAACTTTTAACATTATACATAGGAGTGATACAGAATTTTGTGCTTTAATTTCCTTTTTTTACCTTATGTTGCAGGCTAATAAAATAATAGCCCAATATAAGGATGACAGAGCTGCTTTTCTCATTACGGGTCATATTTTCAAAGCATGCATATTGATTTTTCAAATGAGACAAGATGTATGTACAAAACTACCAGATGAAGTTAATTTACATTGCTTCATTGATTTTAATTGGAGCTACACTGATATACTACGTCAACTGAGAATTTGGGCGCCTGATGAACACACACAACTCAGGGTTGGACATGTACACCAGGTGGTAGCACATGCCACTCGACCATAAGCAAAACTCTGTGCCCACATTTGCGTACCCAGTTAACTGTTTAAGGTCCAAATACTTATTGTCCAGGGCATGATGAAATAAATGGCCTCTCATGAATCACTAGCTCAGACAGAAGATTGTGTGATCAAAAACTATATGTGCAGGTATCATTGATTTCATTGTGGTTTCTGCCATGAATCAATGCTCAGCCTTGTGCTGCGAAGGATGTATGAGCTGCCAGGTCTGGTGAGAGGGGCTGTCAGCTGTGGCTCAATCTATCCAGCAGGGGAGAGAAGGTCCTTAGAGAAGCAGGTTTCTGACTGGCAGGAACTGCACTTCCTGTGTGGACTTAGCCTGACTGAAACCAGCACATCAGACAGTCCTTTCTGTGGTTGTTTAGCTACTTTGCAGAAAAGAAACTCCTTTTGAGGTGGCTGATGGTCCCCTACCAAAGGGGAACACATCTATGTCATGTCCTCACCACCTACTTTAATTTCACCTCATCAGATGGGAGCCCTTATTAGTTTGTTATCAGGTACTAGAGGTCTGGAACCCAGGCAAATAGGGCTGTTAAAAGGGAGCCTTATCCACTGCACCACCAAACTGTCAGGGCTGATAAGGGAACTGCTGCTAATCCCCACCCCCAGAAGCTACAATCCATGACTTAGCAGGATCAGATGGCTTACAGCAGATTGCTGATTGGACACCACTGGGTATAAAGCTTCCTGCTCCTGTCCTATCCTGTGACTAGTTGTTAGGCCTGTTGCTGCCTAGATGTCTGAGACCCAGACCCTGCCTGGTTCCTACTCCTGGCCCTTGCTACCTTGCCTGGTTTATGCTTCCTTGCCCTTACCCCAGTTACTGACTCTGACTTAACCATTGGCATGACTTCTGCCTCTGATTCTGGCTTGAATCCTTGGTGTGAGCTAATAACTGCTTGTTCTTGGAGCAGCAGCAGCAGCAGCAGCTACCCTCTTACAGGGGATTTATTTTCTTTAGATGATCGTGGTGACCCTTCCTGTGCAGCTCAGCAGTATTCCTCTAGGCCTGGGTCAATCAGGATAGTGGGGAACTGCCCTAGCCATGTCTCCATGGTTCCAAGGTTCCAGGTCGGGAAAGCCTGGTAACCCTTCTGCCAGACATTGGCAGCAGCAAGATTCAAATAGGTAGGGACCCGTCTTCAAACTAACAAACAGCACTAATTCAAGCTCAAGAATTTCTGGGATCACTGATACCTCCCTTGGACACACTTAATAGGCAACACTTCCCCACTCTCAAGGAGGGGACCCACTAGAGTTCACTTAGCTCTGCTGCTGTCCTGAGTGCCTTTAGCAAAAAAGTTACATCCCATTGTGCAGTCTTCTGCAATGGATCTCACAGCAACACGCTCTTAGTGCAAAATAATCAGCAGAAGGGAGCCAGTAGCATGCAGAATCCTGAGTCCTGGCTCTTTCTGTTCAGTTCTACTATCTCATCAATGCTGAGTTTGTGTGCACTTATCATCGGTTCTGAAGTGTCAGTGGAGGAATCGGGGAAGACAGTTTATGTAAATGAAGCTTTCTCTCTCTCTTTGGCCATTCTTTCCCTTGTAAATCAATGGATGGGGACAGAGCTTCTTCCACTTTGCTGCTTTTGCCCACCTAGAGTTCTAGGGAAATAACTGATGCAGACAATGTTGCTCTGTGTCCATGCTTTCCCCAGTACCCCAAGAGAGATGGGAGCAGAGATATCCTTATCCTCTACGGCTTCAAGCCAAAGGAAGCACATGCTTAACTTCAGGCACACGAGTAGCAATTGCTCATGCATCTAATCATAAGGACATGTTTAAGCCATAATATATTTCTGCATAAGCATTCTCATGTACTATGCTGAAATGAGGCCTAAGGCTCTACCAACCCAAAGATCAAGGGAATTTTAAATATCAGTGCCAACATGCAAAATAGCTGGACTTGGAAACTCAAAATACCCCAGACACAAAAGCTGCAGGTTGTTGGTTTTTTAAATCAAATAAAGGTAGACTATTAAAGCAATTACAGATCTGAAAGAGAGAAGAACACAAAAGTTTGGATGTTTATTATATTGACTGTCTGCAGGTCTTGAATAGGCAAACCTGGGATGGAAATTTCATGGGAACAGGCTTCCCCAGGAGATCACTCATTCTTCTTTCTAGTGCTGTTCTAACAGGCAATGTGAAAATCACCTTCAGGGGTCAATAGTTTATTCTCCTTCCCACTTCCTTTCGGAGGTTCCCATTGCTCATTCCCGTCCATACAAATTTCCTTATCCTCCTTCCCTTTGGATTCTGGCCTTTCTCATATCCCTTCCATCTTCGAACCAGAGTCTTAGCAGGTGTAAATTGGCATAGCTGCATTGCGGATCTGGACTACATTCATTTCTGATAGTCCCAGCTGCTTGTACATCAGGCCTTGATGGGGAGGTACCACGGGGAGTGGAATAGAATGTGCTACTTTGTGGTTTGCATGTCTCTAGAACTAGCTCTGTTTCTTCGGCACTGGTCCCCTGTAATAATAGCATACATAATAAATGTGCATAGTCCCTTCTCTTTCTTTTTCCTCTTGCTTTTGATATGGTAGATTTACTAAAATATAAAATTTAAATATTTATACAGTGGGCTTTGTGATTAACATATTTTGAAGCTAATCATAATGGGGCTTAGATCACTTAGTAGATGTGTCAGAAAAATGAATAATGAATTCAGTGACAGGGACAGAAGGGAAAGTACAGAGATAAGTGTGAAAAGAATAATGCAAGTTAAAGAGGGACCAGATTTTAGGAACAGTAAATAGGAGGCTGTTCCATTGTTAACTCTGAAAGCATTTATTCAGTCAATACCCTTCCTGAATAATAAATATTTTCATCTAGGGCCAAATCCTAGTTCCACTGCAATCAGCTGTAAAACTCCCATTGAATTCAGTGGAAGCAAGATTTGGACATTTTATGTTGTGATGTAAAACTGGCCACTAGATGATTTATTGACTCCAGTTTCCAAAGCTGTCACATGAACTGTGCTTGCTTTTATCATTTCAAATACTAACCATATGGGAATCCAAGATACAAGGACGAATGGAGCAATTCTTTTGGCTAGATTTGTAACATGAGTAATTCTCAGGTGTGCATGACATACCCAAGGCTTCTATAATGCATACGTCTGAATAAATCATCTCTTCCATATACAGTTCTTGATATTTTCAAATTATTATATAAACAGTAACTACAGTAATGAATCATTTCATCACTGTGATGGGTAGGTATTAATATCCTCATCTCATAGATTTATTTAAATGTATAAGAGTATTGATCCAAGACTCTAGGCATAATACAGTCAATATTGTCAACCCTAAGTGTCTAGGATCCCCCCAAATCATTATTTAAAAATCAATAGTTTTGGAATTCTGGGGTTTTTTTAAAGTTTTTAGGCTTCTTTTTGAAATATTTTCTCTGGTACCAGGAGGGCTAGACACTTTTAAAAAAATGGAAGCAGAGGTTCTGATACATGACTCCAGAAGCTGGAGCTTTAGTGAAAACTAAATTGTCACAATATTTCCAGTCAAATCATTAAAGTTGGCAAAACTGCAGTCCCTGAGATAGATAGTAATTAACTGCTGAGGCAGATGAAAAACCATATGAACTGGAGGGTTTTTTGGTTTTAAATCTCATGGTTTTTAAGACAACCCCAATGGGGTTTTTACCACTTAGAATTAGAAATACTGCACCAGAGCAGGAGCAAATATTCACACTCAAAGCTCTATACCAATTTGAGGCATTTGTTCTGCTCTGGTTTGTATGACAGCCAAGCTTCCAATCAGAATCCCTTTCTAGTTTAGCACTGTGGATCTAATGACGAGAGGACCAGGGCTGCCCGGGGTGGGGAGGGCAAATGGGGCAATTTGCCCCAGGCCCCACAGGGGCCCCCATGAGAATATAATATTCTATAGTTTTGTAACTTTTTTTTATGGAAGGGGCCCCCAAAATTGCTTTGCCCCAGGCCCCCTGAATCCTCTGGGCAGCCCTGGAGAGGACTATGGCTGTTAGTGCCAATTGCAGGCCAACCTGTCTAGCTGTTTACCATGAATTAAAGCCAAATATCCATCAGAGTACCATTGCTTCAAATAGTCATCTGTCCGCGCAATAACATGCTGCTGGTGAGTACCAGAGTGGCAAGAATGTATTGCCATTACGTTGTGTTTGGAAACAGAACACACAGCACATGAACAATGATCCAATTTGCATAATTCCAAATACCATGGTGAGACAGACCTTCCCAACCTCAAAGCAAACTTATTCCATTATCATCCACCCCATAAACCCATTCTCTTTCCAAATAATGCTTGGGAAAATAGGTGAGTCATAGCATGTCTTGAAGCATAACAAATCCAGGCTCTAGCAGACTACTAGATATGGGAGGAATGGGTTAGGATTAAGGAGCAGGGGTCCCCTCTTGGAGAATAGCCTGCCTCCAACACTTTCCCATTTAACCTGTGCTATCTCAAGTAATGCTCCTGATTGCAACTCTCCTGGCATTACAGAAAATGTGACACAGTGTACTGGCTAGTATGCCTTGGTACCCCTGCCCTCTCCTGGATGCAATCAGAAGAGATGAACTATGTGCCACAGTCCTCAAACAGTTAGCAATTAATGAGAATTCTTCTTAGCTTCAGTGGAAGTGGATTGTCCTTTTGGAACATGCAGGTCTAGGAGTTAGAATCATAGAGTTCTCCCCACTGTTACTGTGAAGCTCTGAATGCAGCACAGTGACTATTGTGAATTCCTAGAGTGCTTAGCAATATTGTCCAAACCAAGTAATTGTATATTTGCATCCTTTTCAAACATTCTGCATCTTTTGGGGTACTGTGCTTTAAAAAGAATAATAAAATATGAGCAATACACTTCTTGTGTATCTGATGCACACAAGACCATGAGTTTATAATAATATTCAGGAAACTACCATGTAGTAAATGTCACAGCATAAAGTTTCTCTTTGACAGTAGAATGCTAATGTCAAGCCTTGAGCTTTTACAGTACATGTTAATAAAGTCCCTGGCATTTATTACTGAAATTTTTAGTAATTTGAAAGAGTTGGCTTATGCTTAACCCTATCAACTCCCCATTGCAAGTTCGAGGAAAAGCTAGGATGATAAGGAATATAGTTCATATTTGGGCATTTGATAGCTAGGAAATTAATGTCAGCCTCTGGGGTACTTAGACACTTTGTAAATCTTCCCCTGACATTTAAGAAGCTTTGCTTTCTACTTCAATAGCATTTAACACTCTGCTTTTGCCAAATAATTCTGGCAGGGAAAATAATGAACCTTCTTAAAATATTGAAGTCTCTTTTAGTATTAAATGTGTCCAGTGTGTCTGGGTTTGTTTGTATGCTCTGCAAACACAATATCTGAAACTCACCTGTTACAAACATGCTATTTACATAGGAAAGATTGTAATTGACTATGAACTGCAAAACTTTAGAAAAACAAAAACAAGGTAAGATCTTTTAGGGGAAATTGCAAAATACAGCTTCAGGATGTTATTCCTAAGGACTGATAATGAACTGCTTAAGATAACAGATAAGGTTACAATTGTGCTGTCATTTTGCACTCAGAATGCCCGATAACTTCCTTAGGAGTTTTAGGAGCACAACAACTAAAGGATCAGACTCCTATTATCAAGATAAAACCCTGATCCTACAGACATTGGGCCTCATCCACATACAGTTTTTGTACCAATATAACTCTGTTGGTAAAGGGTGTGATTTATTATTGTAATAGATATACTGGTGCAACCCCTCGACTAGATGTAGTTATATCAGTTTAACAGTGCCTTATATCGGCGTAGGTTATTGCCTTTACTATACTGAAATAAGCTATACATAGGTTTGGCAGAATTAATTGTTTTTATAATTTTCATGGATAATATGGATGTTTCTTTTTAATCTTTTTTTTCCAATTTTTATCCATTTCAATTTTCACAGTCACGCAAAATGATGGGTTTTAAACTTTTTTTTTTATTTGTATTGATTTAAGTGCTCACAATATTAGGAAATGGAGGAGGAAGTCAGACAATTATTTAATGATAGTAGGTGCTGACATTCAAAAAGTTAAAGTTTCATAACCGTTAAAATACAAGTTGTCAGCAGCATGTGAAAATATACAAAGTAAACAACCTTAAACCAAATGCTAAGAAGTTCTCAAGCAGCATTTTTCTTACTTTGCCTATTTGTAAATTCTGATTATTATTCATGGAAATATTTTTCGTCGTATTGTGTACGGTGAAATCAACTATTATGAACATTTACGGATAAAAAATCTCATCTTTTCAAGACTAGATATAAAGAGATAAGCATATTTATACTGGTATAACTGCATATACGCTAAGGAGTTTTAGTGATCTAACTATACCTGTACAATTAAAACAGTACAACTCTTGTGTGTAGCCCCTTCGATATGTGTGTAACTTAATCAGCTGGAGTGATTGCAAGCACAAAGTTACTCAGATGCAGAAGTGTTTGCAGCTTGGGGTCCTACAGGGTTAGGCTTCATTATTCCTCAATTCTTTTCACTCCTTCTATTTCTGACCTAGCCCCATATCACCCCTAATGCTGCTAATGTGCCTCATTCTTGATATGCAGCATCCCCTATTATTCAAGTCCTCCGTCCCATGTCTATGGCAGTGTACCACAGTCACAAATTGAAAAATGTCTTATTCCAGTACTGGGCCTCCCTTGAGCAGATATACTGGTGATCGTGCCAAATGAGCTGTGGTTTTGTGAATGAACAGGATCATAACCCCTTCATTCATAACCCCTTTGTGTTTGTGAGAGAGACTTATTGAAAGCCAGGTCGGCAGAGAGGTCTCCAGAGATGAAAAGCTGGTACTCAGCCAGAACCTGCACTTTGGGCATGCTCCAGAACCCAGTAGAAGTCTTTCCATTGACTTCAATGGGTTTCAGATCAGGCACTTAGTCCTCCAACACATTTAGAGCAATGGGGTATTTCTTACACAAAAGTTTAACTGAGTACTGGCTTTAACAAACTAGCCCAAGAGCACATCAGTCTGCTCCTTAGGAGACCAAATTAAAAATGTATATTTTAAAAAAATGAAAGCATTCATGTCAATAAAGTTATTTCAACAGCAACATTTAACAACAGGTGCTGGGATTAGAAAAGAAGCCAAGGGAATTAAATGCCCAACCACAGTTTTAATAGAATCTTGGCACCTAATTAGTCTTCTTTGAAAATTGTACCCTTAGCAATTTCCAAGATAGATTATGATTTTTTAATGCACTTTCTCTAATCTCTATTGGAATTTTCTTTGTATTTTTTGTTTGCTTGGCGGTGGGGGGTGGGGGTTAAATAAATATTCTGTGATTTTTAAGAATGTCAGTAGACCAAAAAAGACACTTTCAATAAATCAATTATACTTACATCTAAAAACCAGGAAAAATTTTAAAGGAAAAATGAACCGGCTTCCTGCAGGAGTTTAACCAGTGAACATAAATGTATTTGCATGGTATTTCCACCGAGGAATAAAGAAAGAGAAAAAGGAATGAGACTTGGGGAATGCTGTATATTTGTTGTGAGGCTCTAGAGAAATGTCTATCCTTTCAGAGAATGCTTCTGAATTTGTTCATGGGCTAATTTTAAGAGATAACAGGAGAGCTAAGACTCCATTGAGAGAGGGACAAGAGGGGGCCTAGTCCACCATCTGTATCATGTAGTGACAACACTGGGAGAGAGCAAGCAGATACTCTAAAACGACTGAGAATACACTTCAGGGTTGTATTCCAGTTCTTCAAGGTGAAGTGACTTGTGGGTATTTTAATTAACATACATTCTAGTCTCATTTACAGATGCTGAAATTAGACATCCTAATATACGATTACCTAAACTACCAAATATTCGTTTGAAATGTACCAGTGATGGCAACTGATCCCAATAGTGTTCTTAGTTTTCAGAGATCAGACTTCATTAAGGATAGTTTGAGACTGTTTTGTCTAGTTTGTCCAAAGAAATACATCTGAATCCTTAAAACACTGAAAAGCGGGGGTGTATTTGATCCATCTTTCTAAAAGACATGCTTTAGCTCAAGCAGAAGGTATGGGCTAGTTGCAGGAAGTGTTTGGTGAAATCCTATTGCCTATGTTATGCAGAAGGCCAGGCTAAATGATTGTAAAGGTCCCTTCTGGTCTTAAAATCTATTAATTCAATGTAATCTGCTTCATGCTAGCTAAAATGGGAGACACACCACTGAGTTATACACGTGGGACAATTAATCATTCCAGGAGAATGAAGATTTTAAACAATCTGGCCTCCTACAGGAGTTTTTAACCTCCAGCACTATTTAATATCAGTGCTGTTTGTGATGCTTCATTTATACATCTGTTATTCTGTGCTGCAAAACCATTCAAACAGATGGCTCATTTTCACTTACATTAGGTACACAAAGATGAGAGCCTTCTTGTAATAAGTGTGGATAAAGTTTGATCCATGAACATGTATATTAATTAGATCCATATTTCCATAACATGCTCCCATTTTCTATTCTATGCATAGTCTGAGTTTCCAAATGAACACAGACCAATCTTGTTCTTCCTGGAGTTTAATCATTAACTTCATTGATACTCTTGGTGTTGTGTGGAGATGGGTCTGAGCCACAAATTTCAGACCTGGAGACAGACTTTCCCAAAGTTGGAGGGTGTCTGGATCCAAGGTTTTCACTCAGTCCAATTTCTAGATTAAGGGGCGGGAAAGAGGGGGACTAAAGAGCACGTCTCTGTGAGCCATGTTTTGTCCTGTTCTTTCTTTGCCCCTTTCGTCATTTGGGGAATTTCTCAATCCCTAACTCATCCAGAATTAGAAATAGAACTACAGTGAGAGGATTCCAGAGCAATAATGTGAAGGAATGAATGACTTTTTGACTATTAGCGTTTCTTCTTTTCTTTTTTAAAATGAGACAGAAGTTCCCTATTCTCCAAACTGGTAACGCAACGGTCGCAGCAGATCAAGCTTGCCTATGTTACCTCCCTTGTGAGGCCACCTTGACCTGGAAAGACTCCTTTTGTGGGGTGACAGAATAGTTTAGTCTCCACAAGCCATTCAGCCTTCACCCTACTGCTGAGACTGCTAGTTAGGATGCTAATTGCGAGCAGTGTTTTCTGTGATATACAAATCTAATCACTGGGAATTGAAACGAAACCACCAATCTATTGCACATAGGCCACTGATTAGTGATTCAAACAAACGGCTTTCAGCTACTACTTTCTGGGGTTGAATATCAATGTGTGACTTAGAGGGGGAAGTCTCTGAGATGTCATTCTGTAATATCTGGTCTTAAGCCCTGAAGCACAAGTTTTAATATCCTTTCCTTCCATGGATCAATAATTGGTTAAAAGATAGGAAACAAAGGGTAGGAATAAACAGTCAGATTTCTCAGTGGAGTGAGGTAAATAGTGGGGTCTACTACGAATCTGTACTGACACCAGTGCTGTTCAATGTATTCATAAATGATCTGGAAAAGGAGGTAAAAAGGGACATGGCAAAGTTTGCAGATGATACAAAATTACTTGATAGTTAAGTCCAAAGCTGAATGCAGAGTTACAAAAAAAGCATCTCACAAAACTGTGACTGGGCAACAAAGTGGCAGATGAAATTCATTGCTGATAAATGCAAAGTAATGCACATGAAAAAAATAATCCCAACTATACATACAAAATTATGGGGTTTAAATTAGCTGTCACCACTCAAAAAAAGAGGTTTTGGAGTCCTGGTGGATAGTTCTCTGAAAACATCTGCTCAGTGTGCAGCAGCAGACAAAAAAGCTAACACAATGTTAGGAGCCATTAAGAAAGGGATAAATAATAAAACAGAAAATATCAAAATGTCAATCTATAAATCCATAGTGCACCCACACCTTGATTACTGCGTGCAGTTCTGGTCATCTCATCTCACAAAAGATATTGGGGAAAGTATAGAGGAGGGCAACAAAAAATGATTAGGGATATGGAACAGCTTCCATATGAGAAGAAATTTAAAAAACTGGAACTGTTCAGGTTAGAAATGAGGTAACTAAAAGAGGATATGATGGAGGTCCATAACATCATGAGTGGTGTGGAAAAAGTAAACAGGGAAGTATTACTCCGCATTCACGTAGCACAAGAACTAGGGGTTACCCAGTGAAATTAATAGGCAGCAGATTTAAAACTAACATAAGGAAATCTTCACACAACGTCCAGTCAACCTGTGAAACTCATTGCCAGGGGATGTTGTGAAGGTCAGAACTGTAACTGGATTCAAAAAAGACATAGATAAGTTCATGGAATATAGGTCCATCAATGACTATTAGCCAAGATGGTCAGTGATGCAACCCCATGCTCTGGGTGCCTCTGACCTCTGACTTCCATAAACTGGGGCTGGATGACAGAGGATCTCTCACTCAATAATTGCCATGTTCTTTTCTTTCCCACTGAAGCATCTGGCACTGGCCACTGTCAGAACACAGAATACTGGGCTAGATGGAACATTGGTCTGACCCAATATGGCCATTGTTATGTTATGTTCCAAAATTGTGATTGTTGTTAATTATAACAACTCTGGATATTCTTGATATCCATATCAACACCCAGTCCCTTCTGAAATCTTGTCAACTTCTTGGTCTCAGTGACTTCCTGTGAAAATGAGTGCCACAGATTAATAAAAGGAAACAGTTTTCCATACAACATATAATTAGTTTTGAATCTCCTACATTTTAATTTCATGTACTATCCCCTTATTCTCGTGTTATGAAATAAGGTAGATCAGGAGCTTATGTTCTCCCTATCTAGACTATTCATTATTTCATATACTTTTATTAGGTTCCCTCTTATTCGTCTCCTTCCTAAAGTTTTCAATCCTAGTCTTCTCAATCTCTCTTCATATGAGGGTTTATCCAAGCCTTTGCTCATTTTTGTTTCTCTTCATCATTTTAGTTCTCTTCTGCCATTTTTTGAGATGAGGTGGCTGGTACTGCACATAATATTCCAGATGAAGCTGCACCACTGATTTATATAAAGACACTATAAAAAACCCATGTTGATGGGTTAACAGGAGATGTATTCAATGTGCTAGTGAGTGATTTAACATCTAACTTTCTCCAAAATTAATCTGCTTTCCAGATCTAAAGTTTAGAAAAACAGCTGTGAACATTATTAAAGTGAAGTGGATGAATGAGTTGTTAACCCATAATAACAGATGTTACACAGTCAGATTGCAGCACGGTTCTGAATACCAAATATATTGAAAGTGACAAACATTGGGCAAGCTCAGACAGTTTGGATTTTTGGTGGGTTTGAAAAAAATGTAAGTTATTTGACAGTGGTGGTAGTTTAGGATGTTTTTTGTTTTCTGCTTTTTTTTTCCCCCTCAGCAAAAGAGCCGCTTCAGCTGAGAGTAAAAAATATTTTGCACTTTTTGAAGAAACAGACAGATGGTTAGTTATCACCAACAAGATGTAGGAAATGGGCAAACATGACTGTGCAATTTTCACTAGAACAATGAGATGGCACAATTTGTCCCATCTGACATGTTACAACAGTACACAAGAGCTTTAGGAGCAGAAGTGAAAATAGTGCCTTATTGTATTGAAAATGCAAGGGAAAGGTAGATTGTAATTAGCCAAACCTTGCCTGTGATCAAGACACTGGGGCTAACAAAGAATTACTTTCTGCCTCTCTATATTGCAATGAGTTGGAAAAATGCTTTCTTTCCATATAGATTGTTTGGAGGATCATTTGGGCTGAAAGGAGCTGTATTAATGAAAGATACAATGAAACTTGTCTTACGAATGCTCCTCAAAGAACTGACAAAAAATGCATGCTTCTCTGAGTTGGTCTTCTAATAAAGGAAGCAGAATTGCACTCAGTACATTTAGGGATAACTTTCAGGGGCCTCTCAAGATAGGAGGTAATCTCTTGTGCAGGTTTCAATATGTTATATCAATGTACAACCTGTTTTTGAAGCGACAGTTACAGTTTCCAAGGCTGGAATCCTCAACCAGTGCTTCAATAGTGGATGAAATATTAAGAAACAATATCCTGCAAGATACGGAGAACTGTAGCCTAGTCTTGCATAACTAAAGATTAGCAAGTGCTTAAATTCTTTGCTCAGTCCAAGCCTAAAGGTCTGAAGTGCATTTATTTAACTGACGGTGAACAGGTGTATTGGAGGTCACAGGGATGTGCGTCTGTATGAGAGCGCTGTTTAGGTTCTAGAGGCATTGAAGCCACAAATGATGAGCGTCCAAGAGACATTTTATAATTGCAGTTTTCAAGGGAAGTATAATCACAAACTCACTTCTGTTTGTACACTGAATACAACCGTAGATCTCCCTTGTGGTAGAGAAAAGACTGGCCTTGTAAATAAATTCTCCTTCTTTATCAGTGTGTGTTGGGGGCAGGCGGAATTACTATCTGTAACAGAGAACCGAAAACAAACTAAGCTACATAAGAGCAAAAATGATCCTTGTGAACTAAGAGGACTCTTCTAGCTGATTGTTAAATACTGATACTTAGGGGAAATGTTTTCATTTGGATCTGAACTGGGAAGTGTTTTTATGCTGGAGGAGATAGAAAGAAAGGAAAACACAAACTACCATTAACAGAAACTTCAAGTTACCTTTTTTAAACAGTTTGTATACACAATGCATTAATAATCCAGACACATTCAGAGCCCTTTGTGCTGGTGACATTGGTTTTAACTTAGTGCTGCTCTAATAATTATTTTCTTTCAGTTGATGTTTGTGTGCAAAGAAGGTCTGTGGGAATTATAAACCATTTTTCCTTCTTTTCTTTTCTGAGTCCTCCCACCCCCTTTCTGGGGATGTGTGTGTGAAATTTGCAGCAACTTTATTTTGCTTGTTTGGTGCACCCTTGAAATTCCATGTTTGTGCAAATGGTCACTCTGCTACAAAAACTATGCAAGACAGCAACTTCCCACGTGGAACAGCCATGAAAATGTAGCTCATAAAGGGAGGCCCATTCCCATTGAAAATCTCACAAAAACAGCCCAATTTTCAGGAAAATGTGCAAAATGCTCAGATTTCTGCTGATTAGATCAGACCCAGCTTCTTATGTATTCTGTATGAAGATAATTTCCTCATCCAAACTCAGAATCTATTCAGTTACATACAATCGGCTACACTTTTGTGTTTTTCTAGTACCACTAAAAGAATGCAGTGTTAGCAGGAAAAGCAGTGAATATTTTTGTTTTCTGTGTGTCTGAAGGAAAGCATCAGAAGCTGAAACGTCCTACAAGTTAATTTATCTGTATCCTCGTGCATTCTTCCTGTAGGGCTGGGGACATCGTGTTCTTTTGAACCACCTCATAGTTTCCATATCTGTGCTCACAACATAAAGTGAGTCAGCAATGGGAATGTGGACTACATGACAAATAGATATGGCCCAGGGCTGCCCAATCTAGATTGAGATTCATATTGTGAAACCCTCCAGAGTTCAAGGATGTTCTGATCTGTGGGGGTGATAAGATATTGGAACTATTCATGAAATTTTCATCCAGACCCAGATTTGGATGCCAACAATCCTCCACTCCCCAAAGTCTGTGGTATGTACTGCATCTGGAGGTTTGGTTCATTACCATCTCTTATGATAATTCCTTGACTCACCAACCACACACCCACTCTTCTTTTCCCAGTGGTTTTTAGTATCTGAAAAATAGCAGAGGTTACGTAATGCAGCATATTCTCTTTGAAATGCCTTGAGGATGGTTAAACAAAACACCTCTTATTTTAGAAGGACTTTGACACTGGAAAACTTTAAAATGGATCAGACTTACAGCAGCCACTTCCTGTTAACAAGTATCCTCCCTAGTCTGCCATGTATTAAAGCTGGGATTGTGACTGCATCTGGCACCAGTGCACAGTGGGAAATCAGACCCTACCTCCTGTCTGGCCATATTAGGGCTCCCTGCACTATGGGCCTGAGCATGAAGGGGTGAGTAGGGACTGCATGTGTGATGCTTCCTCACCTTCCAAAACAGGGAGTGGGTGGTGCTGTCCTGGCATGCCAGCCAGCTGAGTTTAGCTGGCATGAGGGGAAAATTAGGCAGCCCCCTTTTCAGAACTGCAGAAAATTACTTTCACCCTGAGCAAGGGAAGGAACTGTGACTGTGAATTCCATCTCAGCACTTCTATATACACACAGCTCTGTCTAACCATCTCAGCACTCCTCTATATACATGGCTCTGTCTAAAGGCTCGGTCTGGTTCTAAAGCTGCTGGTATTTAAACTAGGGATGTTTCTCTTATTCTCCATCCTCTTCCTATCTGATCGTGCACTACAGTCATTCAAGGCTGAATTTTCAGTCCTGGCTACCAACATTGATGTACTACGTGCAAATGATTGGCAAGAACAAAGACTGTCATTTCTTCTTGCAGCCTGTGGGAGTTCAGTGCACTCGGAACCTTGCAAGATCCAGCCCTCGGACGTTAGGGATGAAAATCTGACCCATAATGTTGAATGACAATCACTCTTGCCGTCCTGTCTTGCTGTGAAGTGAAGAATCATGACTTCATGGACAGAGTAGAAGAAATTGTAGACCTGGGAGGCTCTATTTCACATACAAACACCTCCAACAACTGCAAAAGAGAACACTGCAAGAAAACTAAGAAGGCAATTTATTTCTGTGTGCAGGGTATATAAATCTTTTCATTTTCCCTAGTGGCATATTATATTAAAGTCCCTCTTAAATAATAACTAGAATTACCATACCGGAATAACAAATCCACCTCCGACCACCCCACGTCCTTTGTTCTTCCTTTGTTGTATAGAATGTATAACACAATAGAGGGTATTAGATCATGGCTACAATACTTTAAGAAATAACAGCTAAGCAACAATGCTAAGCTGATTAACTCTAGTTGAGAATCTGAACCTAAGCAAATACAAACCATGTGATGAGACAGTATAATCACACACTTGTATCTTATGGAATAGGCCTAACCAATCAATTACATATGGACCTGAGCTACAAAATTCATGCCTGGATCAGGATTTTAACTCAGTCCACTCACTGAAAGTTCAGTTGTGTTCAGACCTGGGAGTTTGATTTGGACCAGTGCAGGGATAAGATACAGCCATTAAATCAAAACCCTGTCTGGATTTGAATTCCAAGCCCCACCAAAGATTGGGAGTATTAAAACCCAGGGTTTTGATTTGGGACCATCTTTGCTATTGAGCTTAAGAAAGACAGTCTTACTGCAAATACATGCAAAGACAACTCATGAGAAATAAGTAACAATTTAAGTCTGTCCTTGGGTATTTCATTCCAGACACAGTTTGTATTCAGTTTAAATCCATGCAGTCCCCTACATATGTCTACTGCGCCCCAAATTAGACAGTAACATGACTGTAGCCCTGGATCTAGCTATGCAAGTCTTCCATTTTCTCTCTGGAATCATTAACTTCTAGTATCTTTTCCATGACTCATTCCTGCCTTGACAGATTGGCTGAAAATCCTTGGTCTTTTTCTCTCTCTTAGTCTTATGCTTCAGTTCCTGTGAGTCACATCATAGTCTAGAAAGGATCTTTCATTTCTGCAGAAAAGGGGTTACAGTGGATGAGAAGCTGGATATGAGTCAACAGTGTGCCCTTGTTGCCAAGAAGGCTAACGGCATTTGGAGCTGTATAAGTAGGGGCACTGCCAGCAGATCGAGGGATGTGATCATTCCCCTCTATTCAACATTGGTGAGGCCTCATCTGGAGTATTGTGTCCAGTTTTTGGGCCCCACACTACAAAAAGGATGTGGAAAAATTGGAAAGAGTACAGCAGAGAGCAACAAAAATGATTAGGAGGCTGGAGCACATGACTTATTAAGAGAGATTGTTTTGTCTGCAGAAGAGAAGAATGAGGGGGGATTTGATAGCTGCTTTCAACTACCTGAAAGGGGGTTCCAGAGAGGATGGATCTAGACTATTGTCAGTGGCACCAGATGACAGAACAAGGAGGAATGGTCTCAAGTGGCAGTGGTGGAGATTTAGGTTGGATATTAGGAAAAACTTTTTCACTAGGAGGGTGGTGAAGCACTGGGATGGGTTACCTAGGGCGGTGGTGGAATCTCTTTCCTTAAAGGTTTTTAAGGTCTGGCTTGACAAAGCCCTGGCTGGGATGATTTATTTGGGGTTGGTCCTGCTTTGAGCAGGGTTTTGGACTAGATGACCTCCTGAGGTCCCTTCCAACCCTGATATTCTATAATTTGGTTTGAGCCTCCTTATTAGTTTCGCATGGACTTAAGGACATACCTTACAGTTCCCACATCTAACAATAGACTTGATTCAGCCTTACAGGATGTTTATATTTTCTTGACTGTGCTCTGAGTGCAGATGATTCACTTCCTGACTTCTCCCTCCCTCTGAAGCATACAACTTATGCCCTAGGGTACCATCTCTTCTAGATACCTGAAGGAATAGTATATTCTATTTAATCATTTTTAGCTGTCTTTTTCTCTAGCAGATTGCATAGTAGACAAACTGCTACAGTACAGAATGATTCTGCTGTGTGTGTTTTCCAACCCACCTTGGTATTCAAGGTTCTTGCTTGTGTTTGAAGATTATGCTCCATCACACATGCCATTCTCACTGGCTCTCAACATGCTGAAGAAAGGGTTTAAGAAGAAAATATCTTGGAAAAAAATCTAGCATATAATCGTAAGATCAACAAGACTGGGTCATACTAATGGTCCATATAGCCCAGTATCCTGACTTCTGACAGTGGCCAATGCCAGGTGCTTCAAAGGCAATGAACAGAACACGGAAATTATCAAGTTATTCATCCCCTGTCATCCTGTCCCAGTATCTGGCAGTCAGAGGCTTAAGGACACCTAGAGCATTGGGTTGCATCCCTGAACATCTTGGCTAATAGCCATTGATGGATCTATATTTTTATTTAAGAAAAGGTTTAAGAAGAAAATATCTTGGAAAGAAATCAAGTGTGTAGTCCCACCTTAGTTCCTTTTCTCTTGACAGGCTGTTAGTTCTGAGATTAATCCCATACATTTTAGAACACGGATCCTGAACTAAACCATGGGAAAACATTTCCTTATGATTATTTCAGCACCCAGCCAAATGGTTGCTCAGTCCTCCTCAACCCCCCAACCCCCAAGTTGTAATTATAGCAAGGAAATAAGTGCCTTTGCATAAAACAGCCTTCTAAATCTGAAGCCTGTTTTATGTCTTGTCCCCAGCCTCAAACAATTCTCCAGTCTCTTGATTCAGTTTGCCTTGGTCTCTTTCTCCTGTATTCCATCACCCCAAGATCAGATCTATTTCTTATATTTGAAAATAGCCTTAGGACAAATCAATAAACTGCAAAGGGCCTATGTCTTCCTCTGCGTTTGGAAAGCATCTAGCATGTTCTGGGCACTATCACAACCTAAATAACAGATAATAATAATTTGAAGGTTAACACAAGCTAAAATAAAACTTATATGAAATATGTCTTGTGGGGAAAGGTTAAGGGACTTGAACTTTAACAACCAAGGCTGTGTCTACCATACACACCATTGATGGCGGCGTGTAGGGTATGAGTAATTACACACTACAGTGAAAAGCAGGCTGTGTCCACACTGCAGTGTATAGCTACATGTATCAGTGAAAGACTCCAGGAGTAGGGTGGTAATTTTCCCCACTGGTGGAGACTTTCATCACTGCCAGAACCTCTCCATGTAGTAAGGAAAGGCTCTTGTAGTGGAGGAGCAGCAGGATACTACACACTAAAAATAGTGGTATAGATGGAGAAATACGGGTTGGCCTAGTAGAGAGTTGTATACGGCATGTCTTTACTCACCTAAGCCATGCCTCACCAGCTATACTGCTATTTAGGGGGGCTATGTGTGTATGTACATGACACACTGTAGCTGCTGGAACTAGGGATGCTGGGGAGTGCAGACTCACCCCCGGGCTTGAAGTGGTTTTCATCATCCACAGGGTTTACAGTTTGGTTCAATGGCTCTCAGCACCCCCACTATACCAATTGTTCCAGCACCCCTGCTACACACTGCCAAAATAACCATGAATGTAGACGTAGCTGAAATGAGAACCAAAATATCTGTCCCACCTTTTAGAGCTAGCCTGTCCAAGAACCTCTTAATCTAATTATCTTCAATTAAAGGGTTACGGCCAATAAGGATTCTTACAACAGCATCCACTGTTTCACTTGATTCACATCCACGTTGAAATGCCAGTAATCCTAACAAGGTGGCTTAAGGTCTAGATTCCCAGCTGGTGTAAATCAGCATAAATTCATCAAAGCCAGCACTTTACACCTGCTGAGGATTTGGCCCTAAATGTACAAAGGGTTGGTGAGAAAAAAGAGTGATAACAACACACCATTGACTGCCCTGGGAACAATATTTCAAAAGGATACTTGCTTTTCTTGTTCATTTCTTCTGTCACTGGAACCTGATATTAAATTGAAATCATTTCCTTTCATTTAGAGAGCAATGTATCTGAACAGGCTATATCAGTTTTATTATTATTTAATGGAGAAAGTGGAGGTTAACTGACAGCAGAATGAAGAGGGGTAAAATGATGAGATTATTAGTTTCTGCTTCAGAGTCCAGGCAGTAATATATACTGTTACATTACATGGGATTCCCAGGCAGCTAAGCTGGTTAAATGAGTGAATGCCTGAGCCAAGAGTGATTATTTCGCAGATCCAAGATCCCCGGAGTTACAGAAACATTATCTTATTACTTCCTAAATCATCCATAAATGTTTTTTAGAATTATAGAATCTTTTATGAGGTATCATCTCAATCATCTGGAACCTATCCACTCTACCACCACACATATAAGTTATTGACAGCTCCGTGCACCAATATGTAAAACATAGCTCGTGTGACAAGGTCAGGCCAGATGGCTACAGGAGAGTGTTAGAAGGCAGATATATTAGTCACAGATTAAGTAGATCCCTTTTCCCTGGGTAAGGTAACAGAGGCAGTTCCAGAACAAGCAGGAACTTGCTGGAACCAACTAAGGCAGGTGGGCTAATTGGGACACCTGGAGCAAATTAAGAAGAAACTGCTAGAATCAATTAGAACAGGCTGGCTAATCAGGGTACCTGAGTTAAAAAGAATCTCACTTCAGTTTGTAGTGTGCATGTAAGGAGCTGGGAGCAAGAGGCACTAGGAGCTGAGAGTGAGAAGACATACTGCTGGAAGACTCAGGAGTACAAGCATTATCGGACACCAGGAGAAAGGTCCTGTGGTGAGGATAAAGAAAATGTTGGGAGGAGGCCATGGGGAAGCAGCCCAGGGAGTTGTAGCTGTCGCGCAGCTGTACCAGGAGGCACTCTAGACAGCTGTAGTCCACAGTCCCTGGGCTGGAACCCAGAGTAGAGGGTGGGCCCGGGTTCCCCCGAAACCTCCCAACTCCTGGTCAGACACAGGAGGAATTGACCTGGACTGTGGCTTCTAGCAGAGGGGAAGGTCTATGGGCTGTTTCCTGATCCACATGGTGAATCTCTGAGGCAAGCAAATCCACCAATAAGCGCAGGACCCACCAAGGTAGAAGAGGAACTTTCTCACACTTGACATAAAAGAAATTCCAGGCAGGGACTGCTAGAATATGGACCAGGGAGCTTGTCCAATGTGCTCACTTTAACTCGCATCAGTCAGAAACAGGACCAGTGCTTTCATTATATTTGGATACCTGCTGGATTTTCTGGAGGGCTTCAGATTCTATCCTACTCACATTAAAGTCAACGGAAAATTTGCTACTGACTTCAATAGAGTAGGATCTGGCCTGAAGGTCAAAGCAGGTGTGTATGTGTGCACAAGTTAACAGATTCTATTGTCTGCATTTCATCCATTTACCCAGGGTTGTGGGAAATTCCTTGCAGGTTTCCATTTGTGTGGGTTTCCTCCCTCACCCCCTCAGTTTCTTAGTGAGTTTCAGGTTCAAACACACGCAAAATTGTAAAGCTAGGTTTTCCTGGTTAAGACTTAAAACCACCATATATTCACCATACATTCACGCACAAACACCACTCCATGCAGGGGTTGCGCTAAACTCAGCCCAGCTCATCCAAAGGCTTGCAAACTCAGATATGACCCAGCTTTATCATTTGTAACAAGGCCCCAACTCAGGCAAGTGGTATCTGGCTTTACTTTTGGTTATGAAGGTTCTCCTCCTAATTCTGCAGACAGTTGTACCACCCAGGGCCTGATGATGACAGCAAAATCAAGGCAGTCCGGATGAAGCCACCATGTTTTTGCTGCCAAGCAACTCTGGTGATGCAGAAATCTTAAAGGGTTCGAATTCCTGGGGTTCAGGAAAGTAGCAACAAGTTTAGTTGCTTCTTTAAACTTCTTTGGTTTAGAAATATGGCTGGAAACTCCAGGGGCCATCATGAGATTTCCAGAACTTCCTAATTTCAGACCGTTCAGAAAAATTAAATCTCATTGTGATGGCCAGAGGTACATGAAAATTAATTCACGCAACATCCTGCCTGACTCCAATCTTTCTAAACACCAGAAAAATGGATATGAACTGATTTTGGAGGTAAACCGTAGGTTAGTTCTTTATTTCATTCCAAATCAGTTTGCACGTTCCTCGCCAGCAGAACAACCCTGGGAGAAGGCTAGAAATGGCTGGAGGTAGCATCTTTGTTAATACCACACATCATTTAACTGACTGTACTTAGCAAAACTACCAGAGACTGAAGAGCTGCACAAGTTCTGGAAAGTTGAGCCTCAGTGTCTGCAGTAACTGGAGCTGGGTCATAGAACTGCTGCACAGTTCTCAATTCTCAATTCAGATGACTCTTCAAGATGAAATAAAGTTAGTGTGCTCAGCAAAGCGCTTCAGCTGGCCTTTTGAGGGCTGGCTTGGAATTTCTCCCGTAGGCTGCCTTTCATGGGAACGCTGTTGTGTTGACCTGCACAGCACTGAACAATAGTTCAGCAGTGTTCCAACACTTCATCAATGTAATTCTTTGCTGCTGCTTCCACAATACCAGCAGGCCACAATCATTTTCCAGTTTACCAAATCCCAGAAATCTTTCCATCACCTATTCCCTTCGAAGGCAGCAGAGGCCAGGTGGAAAGCCAGCTGCTCATTTTCATTTTTTACTCGATCCCGCCCTCACCTCCCTGAGCTGTGTCAGCTTTAACAGAAAACACTTCTGCTGATTTCATTTCCTGGATGGCAACTGCTAGAGTTACTCTGAGCACACAGCTGTCCATCAAATTTGTTCATGGAATCCCAAGAGTCGCATTTGGCCTTTCCTGGATTTTTGTGTTTCCTTTTTTTAAAAAAGTCACTTTTTATACTATTGTTTATTATTATCAATAGTAATTAATGGTTTTCAATTAATATGGTCTTATTATAGGAGAGAGACGATCCAGTCTAAATAATTAATGCAGGTGACTAGGAACCTAGGCTCTTGGGTTCCATACATCCATTCTTGGTGACCAATGAATCAGCATATGTTTCATGTTCCTTATCTGAACAATGGAGGTAACAATAGCTTACCGGGAGGTTTTGAAGCTTTATTATCATTATAAATACTATCGTAACAAGATGAAGCAATTAAATTTTTTTTGTGCTTTCTGTGTTTCCGTTGGGCCACCATCTTGATTCACATGCAGTGGTAGTATTTGCTTTGCAAGGAGTGCTGTGGAAATCAGAAGCAAATATATGGCAATACCTGCTCTTCCTGAGAGCACTTGTAAATCAGCGAGGCCAAGACTGGGGCAGAGGGCAGGAGTAAATAGCCCGATAATTCATGAGGCAGCAGCAGCTAGATATGTATTTGAGGGAATCTGTTACTATTGATCTCTTTCTCGACCAAAGTGGACGTCAGAATTTTGTACTTCCAGGAAAGAAATACAAGCAAAGCCCCAGGTTTGAACCCCGTTGAGCTCTGAGGAGGTTCAGATCCAGATCTTTGCAGCCTGAGCCAGTTACCAATTTCTAGCAGTGTATCTTGGGATAGGGGCAAAGGGGCCCCTTGAAATTTAGAGCAATTGCGTAAGCTGTAAGAGCAAGCTGTAAGTGCTTGCAATGCTCCCTTCAAGCCAAATGTGGTTTGTTGCTTCCCCTGTTTGTCACAAGACCATGGGGAGGCAGTACTAGGAAAAAGGCTTCACACATAGGAAGGGAGTTCAGGAATCAATTAGAGAGCAGAATTCACCAGCTCTTCATTTGTAGAATAGGATATGTTGGGCTGCACATGAAATGTGCCTACATTTTTAACAGTGAGAATAATTAACCATTGGAACTACTTACCAAGGGTCATGGTGGATTCTCCATCACTGACTATTTTTAAATCAAGATTGGATTTTTTTTTTTCTAAAAAATTTGTTCTAGGAATTATGATGGGGAAGTTCTACGGCCTGTGAGATACAGGAGGTCAGACTAGATTATCACAACAGTACCTTCTGGTCTTGGAATCTATAACTCTATAAAAACCCCTTGAATGTGGCTACTAGTGCTACATAAATCAAATCACTGAAGGCCCAATTCTGCCATCCTCAATCACAACTGAAAATATTGTAATTGATTCCATAGTATTGCCTGCGGAATAAGGCACTTCTCTGTGAGAAAGGATAACTACTCTTGTCCCCTCTGCATTAGACTAACGCAGCTTTTGCCCCCATGCTGCCTGGGTGCCAGCAGAGGGGTTTTGACAGGACAGGACAGACAATATCTCTACCCTCAGCTCTGGTGACTGGAGCCACAGTGGCTTACAGCAACCAGAAGGAGCAGTTGGAGGGAAAGTCGGGCTCAGCCTCTGCAGTCCTTATCTTAGTGCATGCTCTGTAGTACTGTGGGAATGCCCCAAGTACAGTCCAGTTGGCAGACAGGAGCTGTGAGAGGCTGAAATATACTCAGTGCAGATAGAATTTTTGGAGAATTGAGCCGCCAAACTCTAACAAGACTCTACTGAGCATGTGCAAAGTGAGCTTTTTCAAGGCTCAGAACTTGGCCAGATTTGGGCTGTTTTTCCACAGGAATAGCAAAAGGCACATCCATAACACCCGTGTGACCCTTCTTCCAAATTTCAAGCCCTTGCTCCAAAGCAAGGAGGTACTTGAGCTTCCCAACAAAATTGCTGTACGAAATTTTTTAAAATGAGTAAAACAGTACACATTCCCCCAATCTCATTCTCAAGAATGGCTGAACTCTTTTAACACAGCCTGAAACAGACACTCAGCATGGAGCATGTCAACCTGAATGGTTAAAGTTTGGCAAAATTATAGGCAACTGAAAATAGAGTTTTTATTAGGTAGTGCTACCATCCCGCCTATAATATCAGGTTGGAGGGGTTTCATATGCATTACATTGCATTAATGAAAGGATGGTGACTCATGCCTTTACAGGGCCAATTTCTGATCTCACATGCACCAGTGTAAACCTAGAGCAACACCAGTGAAATAAATGGTATTAGCCTGGATTTACACTGGTATAGCAGAACAGAATTCACCCCTGAATGACTCCCAAACTCTCTTCCTGTGCGTGCAGCCTCTTTACTACTATGCATCCCCATGAGAAGAAGCATTTCTTGTGTTAAAGTTACAACAGGAGAAGCAACAAGCTGCATTCAGCTTGAAAGGAGCATTTCAAGCACTTAAAACTTGTTTCAACACAATTGCTCTAAAAGGGCTCCAGTCTCATGGGGATTCAGGTTCGTTCACACACACACACACACACAAAAACAAACGAGATATGCTGCTGGAATGGTACAACTGCAAAGCTCTGGATCTGGATTTCCTCAAAACTCCTGTGGTTTCAGATCTGAAGCTTTGATTTCTATTTCTTTCCTGGGAATACAAAATTCCGATGTCCACATAGGCCAAAAAGAGACCAAGAGCAACAGGTTCCCTCAAATACACACACAGTCTCTGCTGCCTTATAAAGTATCAGAAATGAATTATTTGTTCCCTCCATCTGCCTCAGCCTCTTTGCCTGGCCTTGCTGATTAAAATGTGCTCTCAAGCAGAGCTGAGATTGCCATATATTTGCTTCTAATCCTGTTGCTGCAAGCTAAGCAGATATTCAAGTGAAATTAACTAGTGGCATTCCACCTATGGCGACTGTCCTTGCCATCTCATACAGTGGCAGAGGACCACTTTGAACCAAAACTCTTGTGATCTATAGCAGCAGTACCACCAGATGGGCCAATCGTGTTAAGCAGCAGCAGAATCACATAGCAGTGGCATATTCATGGTGGTACAGATTACCATCTTGCACTGTCCCATGCAGATCTACTTCCTTCCGCCAGAGTCAGTATTGGAGGATGGAAGAGATCACAGAAGATTGCAAAAGAGCAAATACAGTACCAATCTATAAAAAGGGGACTAAGGAAACCTCAGTGAATTATAGACCAGTCAGCTTAACTTCAGTATCTGGACAGATAATGGAGCAAATAATCAAACAATCAATTTGTAAACACCTAAAAGAATAGTAAGTAACAGTCAACATGGATTTGTCAAGAATAAATCAGGTCAAACCAACCTAATATCCTTCTTTGACAGGGTAACAAGCCTTGTAGATGAGGGGACAGTAGATGTGATATATCTCAGCTTCAGTAAGACTTTTGATACTGTCTCACATGACTTCATAAACAAATTAGAGAAATATAGCCTAGATTAACCTACTATAAGGTGAGTGCACAAGCTGCAAGAATGGAAGGTCCAGTGAGGACCATCAGAGTCTCAAATTCTGGTCACGTCTTTCAGAGGCTCTCTCACTACACTGCGCCGTAGTATTCCACCACTGATTATGATCATGCCAACAGGCCCTCTTCACTGCTCATTCAAGACATTTCTTTTCCTTCATTGCTCTTTCCTCCTCTCTTCACTGACTCAACTCTGACCTTAGAGTGCATCCATTCTGAACCACACTTCTTTTTCCTCTCTCATAATTTGATGGACTCATCTTTAATCCAAGATTATTTTTTCATTTTCCTTAGTCCCAGTTGTTCTTCAGATATCTCTCTGATAGAATGTCGAAATAAAGTTCTCTCTTTCTCCACTGTAGATAGATGGTCTTCCAATATAGTGGAAATTGCTGTTACGTAACTGTTAATGATAGCTTCATCGTGAAGTTTATCTGAATTTAATTGTTGCTATTAGGAGTCATTCATCAGATTCTGGAGTAAGATCAGCACTCCTAAATCCCCATACATCCCAGGTGAGTTTAGTCAAGGGTTTCCAAACTAGAACATGATCCAAGGTTTCACTGTCACCCCATGGATGTCAAAATGTATACTTATGGCAATATTGTACTGAAACCAGGTATCCATTAAAAACAGTCTATGTGTGAAAGCAAGTTCTAACAGACACTTGCCATTATCTGATCTCTCTTCTGATAATCTGTGTGGTCCCCCAGTTCCAGTACAAATCCAGTTCCATCATAGCCAATTCTCCCGTTCAGATCTGCTAAGATGACGATATGAAGTCAGGATGATGTACTAGATATAATGTCATCTAACATGGCATAGAAAGCATTTTTTTCAGCATCAGGCTTTGCATCATGTGGAGCACTTCAGTTAATAACTACCACACATCCTACCTTCAAACTGAAAATGACAGCTATCAGGCATGGAGAATAGACCTGCCAAATCAGTAGTGCAGATCGCACATGGGGACAAGCCCAGAGCAATACCAATGTGCCTGTCAGGTGTATCACAGGCATGCAACAATTCAAAGGTCTGATCGTTTTGAGTCAAAGTTGTGCTCTCAGTGTTCAAATTCTACCATGTCTCCTGCATGCTCATATATCAACATTACAGCCTTTCCAATTCTTCAGCCAGGAGAGTCATTTTTCCAATGGCTCTTAATGATTGAAAATTCTACTCTCCCATCCTGAGACTGACGTCACTGCAGAAGCGGATAACATCTTTATATCAGGCACTTCACCTCATGTCTGGTTTATGAAGGAGCCATTGTTATAAGGTCTGACGTCTCTGCATGTAGTAGAAGATTTAGATGAAATCTGAAGCTTGGTTTCATTATGAGCAGCAGATGAAACTGCCAAAGTTTTATGTTCTTTTCTTGCATGTGTTGAAGCTAAAGATGTTTTATTGTGATGGCTTGTCAGGCCATTGCCTGACCCTATCACATTATCTAGGCTTGAGACCAGCATTAGGAACAAGGAGCCTGTGGCATGGGTCTACATTCCAAGTGTTCCATCCTAAAATTTCACAGCAAGAAGTTGCTCCCAATTGTTGTGCATGATTTGGAAGAATGATAGTCTTGAGTAGAGCTGAGTGAATTATTTGCAGTGAATAATTCATTCAAATAGCACAGCCATTTCTCTGTTCATGAATTATCTACAAACAGACTGAGATTCTTAGTTATTTATGTCTTTTTCACGATTATTTGGTGAAAGTTTTGTGAAACTTTATTACAGCCCATGCTCACAAATGAGATGCAGTGACTGTTGTTTTGAGCAATTACCTGCATGATGTGTGATTCACCACTTACATCACACAGAATTGTTTTATTCACTGACTGGGTGACACAAAGAACTTCCAAAATAGTTAGGCAAACACTTGCAGAGGGCTGGTTGGTGGCACACTGCAATCAAGCCCAAGTAAGGAGCAGCCAATAGCTATGCTGAGCTTGGAACAGAGGAGGGACAAAACTATGACTCAGAGTCACAATGGAGTCCCTGCTCCCTTTCCTGCACAACTTACTGTCACATCCAGACCAACTCCGGTGCACTGGTCAGCAAGTTGGGGAGGGGACAAGGGAGTGCAAGGCTTCATCCACCCACTAGTCCCTTGTACAGGAGAAGAGCAACTGCGCATTAGCAACCGCTCTGGCCCCCACAACAGTTCTGAAGCAGAAGAATAAGAGATTCTTTACACAACCCCCTTGATCCCCTGAATGGACGTGCAGCCAGGCTCTCAACTGATCTACCCAGGTGAACACATAGAGTCATAGACTTTAAGGTCAGAAGGGACCATCATAGTCGTCTAGTCTGACCTCCTGCACAATACAGACCACAGACTCTCACCCACCCACTCCTGCAATGAACCCCTAACCTATGTCTGAGCTACTGAAGTCCTCAAATCATGGCTTAAAGACTTCAAGGTGCAGAGAGTCTTCCAGCAAGTGAACCATGCCCCACACTGGAGAGGAAGGCAAAAAACCCCAGGGCCTCTGCCAATCTGCTCTGGAGGAAAATTCCTTCCCGACCCCAAATATGGCAATCAGCTAAACCTTGAGCATGTTGGGAAGAGCATTCATGACACTTTGTCTTGCCTTGAACATTTTTGCAAGCAGTGTTTGCCCACACAAAAGTTTGCAAGATGCATGTCGAAATTCTTTGAATACAACAGAAGGAAATATGTGAGTTTCAATTCTAATCTAATAGTCCAGGACTCAGAGCCAGCAGATCTCTGTGCTAATCCCAAACCTTCTTGAGCCTCCAGTTTTTGGGCGGGGGGCAATCCTTCGCTCAGCCAGCCAAGGATCAGGGAAATAGAATGCTCCCCTACTCAGCTATGCCAAATGTCCCTCACCTAAATATTCCTGTGATTTATTTATTTATTTAGAAAATGATTGTTTCTTTGCTTCAGAGACCAACAGGGCAGTATTCGCAGTCCCTGGCTCACCTCTGAGAAAGGACAGAGATTGTTCTTTTAGTTTTAATGGCGGGGAGACACTTTGGCACCTGTGCTTTTTTATATTAATGAAAATATATTTGTGATATGGGGGCTGCTCGTGTCTGTTCGTGTCCCCTGGTGGCAAAATGGGGACCTACATCAACCTGGCTCTGTTCCCCTTATGCCAATCAGGCATTTGACAACAGGTCCTTGCTATGACCAGAGCCATCCTGGCCTGCCTCCTCAGTAATCTCTGTCCTTTTCAGGATGGTGGGGAGTTAGTAGTTCCATGTCTCTCACAGGGACTAATCAACCCTAGGTATCCTTCATTTCCTCCAACTCCTCCAAAAGCTGGAGTAGGTAGGAGAACCCCAGCCTGCCCACTCCACTGGATTCCAGCTCAGGGCCTCGTTTGGAACAGCCAGAGCCAGTCCTTCTCAGTCCCTTGCTACTCCCTACCACTCCTCTGCTGTAGGTTTCCCCAGCCTCTTGTCCTGCTTCTCCCTCATTGGAGTGTTGGTTTGTCTGGCAGCTTCTCACCAGCCAGCTGGAGCATCCTTTCTGGTAGCCACCCCACCTTCCGCCTTGCAGCCTTTCATCCTGACAGCAGCTGTGTGGCTGCTAATCAGCTCTGGCTGAGCAGGCAGGCAGTTGCTTCATTAACCCTTTGGCTGACGAACCAGCATGGGGTGAGTGAGAATATTATTTGTTTTTCTTTCCCTGTCATCCTGGAGTGGAGATGCATTTACCACGGCGCTCCGACTGCAGATATCCATCACATGAGAGTCCACTGGGCGAGAGCAGCACTTATGACATTAAAAATATATTCTCTGTGTAACAAATCAAAAATGCATGCCTCCAGGCAGCATTAATTTCAGCTCACAGAATGATTGTAGCTCACAGAATGAACGAATAAATGAGAGCTCAGGCTGAAAGTCCAACCTGCCCCTGTTGGCCCTCAGCTGGGGAGGTTCTGTGGGCATGGAGGTCGTGTGATTCAAGCAGGCACTTGGGAGGTAGGGTTTTCCATATCTAATCTGCCTCTGCCACGGACTTGGTGTGTAGCTTCAGGCAAGACAGTTAGGCTGGGATTTTCAAAGGAGTTGTGTCCAGCTCCCACTGAATTTCAATTGGATTTGAGTGCCCAATTCTCTTAGACTCCTTTGAAAATCCGAGCCTTAGCCTCCCTGTGCCTCTGTTTCTTCATCTAAAAAATAGGATTAATAATACCTCCTCAGGCAGGCAGAGGATGAATGCTTCTAAATCCAAATTGCTCTGGGCTAGACTGAGAACCCTTTACACATACTGCTGAGCAGTTACTTGCACACATAGTCCCAGCAGAACCACCAATGCAAATAACTCCTCACCAATGAGAGAAAGCAGCACTTTGAGATCCTTGAATGGAAGGTTGTAAGGAAGCACAGAGAATGGTTTTTGTAGCATATAGGAGAAGGAAAATTTAAATATCTATGGGACTAGCATTTCATCCACTGGGGAACTTTTAAACTGACTCACTTATTGTGTAGAGGGAGATGGTTTGGCAGTCCAAAAGTAGGGCAAATAACGGAGGAATTGTGATGAAAGCACTGCAGGTGTATGTTGTCCTATGAACCTAAGAACAGAGAAACAGCCTGAATGCCAGTGCTTCCAAATTTCTTTTGCACTAATGGGTGATGCTGTGATAATATTAGCCAAGATTCCTCCAGGGGGTACAAACTAGAGTGACAAAGGAAAGCAAAACCAAAGTGCTGTGTGTCTTTCATAGCCTCAAGCTGCACCAAAACATGCTGTGATAGATTTGAATGAACTGCAATAAAATGCATAAAATGACATCTCTCCCTGAACCTGCTATAATAAACAATAAATGGGTCTTCCCTGACATCCTGAGACTTGGAATTTATATTCTTTTCAATTGTGTAGCTACATAGCGATTACAGAAGCCATTATGTTTGAGTACATCTATGCACTATAAATATCTCCCAGTTTGTCTGCAATGAGGCAGAACTGTGTATTGCAAGGTCTGTTTGCTTATTTATTTTTCCTGTACATATCTTTATGGCATACACTGTACATACTTACTTGCTTGACAAGCCATGCCAAAATTATGTACTGCATTTCAGATTACAAGCTATAACTCACGTGCAACTAACAGCTAACGTCAAGATTCCAGAAATCCATTATATTATACAGCAAGTGGCTAATTTTGTCTTATCACATTATTTTTCTTAAGGAAAAAATATAGGGGCATTTTGATGGTATAAATTCAATGTTAACCATTATGGCTTATTTTAATGTGTGAGCACCTGAGTTATTGACATAGCTATAAATCCATTTGCTGGCATTAACAGAGGAATTGTTAGAGCATGGTGATAAAGTTCCTTGGGTTGGTCAGTGAAGTGGGGAAAAGGGCAGGGGGGAATGACAGCCAAAAAATGTTTGAATAGTGGATAGGCCAGGCAACAGAATCCCCTGCATTAAATCATGTGTTCAGTCTTAGAAGAGGAATTCCTATGTCATGTTAAAGGTTCAGGAACTGGCTGTCACAAAGAAGAAGGAAGCCAAGGCTTCACCCTGGTAATGTTGTCTTAATATCAAGGTTGTTGTCTTGATATATGTCTCATATTCTTGAGTGAAAGTCTTCTAATCTGCATAGCATTTTACATAATGCAAAGGATTGAACTGGATAGATCCAGTGACTGCTAATGGGGCAAAAAACAGAGAATCCCAGACTGGTTTGTGAGACACTGGTTGTCCATGGAGCATTGGCCAGTAGTCCACAGACAACTACCTCGTCATACAGTGCTGGCTCCTCCTCCTGCTAAATCATACAAAAGACAAGTAAAATACATTAAATATTACATTCCATGTAAGCCTGGAGTGAGGGGAAGTCACAGATAAATGCACCGAGAGGTTACATGGAAATAGAGAGAACGTGTGATTCAAAAAGGGGAAAGGCCCTCTCTTGGTGTACACACGCGCACACACAAACACACACAAAACAGGTTAACTGCATGCAGTTAGCATCTTTAGAGTTACATCCCCCACTCCTACATGCTCCATGAGTGATTCTGTTATACTGTAAACCTCAGAGGCCTTTTCACTGGTAGCTAGTTCCTAGTTCTAATTTAGAACACGCATAAACAAATACAAATGAAATGGAATCAGCAGTCACTTTAGAAAAAGGAAATGACTGAAATATTGAATGCTTCATTGATTGCAGTCTGTGGCATAAACAGCAACGTGTTCCTCCTGTTTCATTTTCATAATTTTAGTGCATAAAAATTGCAAAATATTTGGCAACATTATTACACAGCAGGAACTTTAGGCCCGATTCTCCTTTCACTTATACCATTTTTATGTATGTGTGACTCCATTAAAGTTGGTAGTGTTGCTCCTTTTATACACTAGTGTAAAAGGGAAGAGAATCAAGCCCTGTATGTCTGTCAATTACTATTTCAAGTGCCAAGCTCAGGAAAAATAGGTTATTTTCTGCTCTGCATTTTATTGGCTAAATATTCATTATGTAAGTGTATAGTGTGTGTTAGAGTTGAGAAAATGCTGCAAAACTAAATTCTAGGCGTAATCCTTTGATGTTGTAAGGAAATACTTGCAAGGAATTTAGTGCCTTAGTGAGTTAGGAGTTAGTTGCGTTGACGTTATAGCCACTGACTGTCAACAGGACGTGTGCTCCTAAATTCCTTAGGCACATTTTACAATACCATCCTGTCTTTCCTTTCGCTGTGTTCACACCCCTTTCAAATTTGCATTGTTCGCACCCCTTCTGTGTATGGGAGCATTCTAGCTCATGAGTTCACTGGCAGGAATATTGGAGGAGAGAGCAAATTTTAAAGCCGTGGGCTTTTATAGAAGTTGCACTGGTTTAACTAAGGGTTTGTGTTGCACTGATTTAGTTAAATTAGTGCAAGTTTCTGTGTGGACACACCACATTGGTTTAACTCAGGCTTACATGAGTTTATCTGGTAAATAATGGAATAAGATGCAAAATTCATAGTTATTCAGTATGAATTATTCTTGACCGAAGAAAGAAGACTGTAGCATTGCTGAAAGCGGACATGACAAGACATAGACAGCAGCAGCTTCGTCCACATTGTCTAGTCTCTAGTTAATGTTCCCCTATCCTGATATGAAGAAGCTAGTTAGTGAGAGGAGAGAACAAGTCACTGGCCTAGGATCCATTTTTAGGCCTGTCTGCTGAGACTCCCAACAAGGGGTCAATGAATGCAAGTTATAATGATGAAAACTATCACTTGGATTTATTGGTTCAGTCATTTTTTTTAACGCAGTCAGCATTGTAAGGTATCCCCTGACAGCAGGTAAAACTGAATAATGCAAGTTGCATTACTTAGTGTCTCGTAAACCCAGATGACATGCACAAGAGCAAAGTGCTGACCAGTAATGTAGCATGTTTCATCCATTTAGGACAGTCATCATAACTATATTTAACACTTACATAATGCTTTTCTTTTCCAAATCACTTTGTAACCTTGAATTCAATCCTCACAATATCCCTGCAAGGTCAGATTATTAGTTCCATTTTACAGATGGAGTAAAATGAGACACAGCGAAGTTAAATGACTTGCCTTTGACCACAGAACAAATCAATGGAAGAGCTGGGATTAGAATCCAGAAAATCATGGCTACCAGTTTCATTCTCTACCTGTGAAACAATCATACCTACAGGGCACATTTTCCAAATCCCTTTGAACAGGAAGAAGGCTGAAGTATGTGCTAAGCCAAAGTGTCTGACTGAATGAGAAGGATAATGCATTAGGGATTCCTTATTATAATAAAAAAGTCTCTTCAGTTGTAGGGGATTCTTTTCCATTGTTACATGGCAAATATTTCTTCCTTTCAACCAAGTTCCATAGATTATCAGTGATGTCTTGGTATCAACAATATTTTGTCCTTCCAAGCAAACATTGAATAGAGCTGGTGGAAATTTTTTGCACAAAATTCTTTAAGACAAAAAAATTGCCTTTTTTGCCAAAAATTCTCAACAGTAGTGGAAATTTTCTATTTTGAGTGAGATTTCATTGATATTTTAATTGAAATTTTAATCAAAATCATTTTAAATCATCACTTTTAAAAAATTTCCCAATCATCCAGTTTTCATTAAATAAAACATTATTGATGATGTCAATTAAAAATTCAATTAAAAGTTTTGCAGAAAATTTCAAAAAAAGGGAAAATGGGTTCATTTTGAACCTCAGAAAATGCAAATGAGTTTGGCATTTGAAAATTGTTCACAAAATCATTTTCCCATATTCCAAAATGAGCAACAGCCTCTTTAGGGAGCAATCTTCCATTTCTCTCCCATTCTCATAGAGTGTGAGATACACAGAGAATTTAGGATGAGGTTCTAAATCTGCCTACGAGAAGAAGCTACTTCAACAAGAGTGTTATGAAAATGATACATTTATAGAAAGATTTAGCTATAAAAGTCTCACAAAAACATAGAAAAGCAAAGTGATATGGAAATGACAGCGTATTTTTTATGCATTAGAAATCATTACACATATGGTTTTCAATAACCCTACCATTTATAATAACCCTTAGAAATCCAGAAACAGAAATAATAATAAAGAGCAAATGAAAAATTATTCTTTGTAGTAATATAATGTTTTTCAGCTAAAGATCTTGAAGTATATTATTTCTAACTGTTTTGTTTAGCAATTTTTGTTTGTCTTCTCTCTCTCTCTCTCACACGAGCACACACTCGCACACACACACACACACACACACACACACTTGTTTGTTATTGTAGGGCTGCCTCTGAGTACTTGATTGCATATATTGTTTTGTTGTTTGTTTTTTATTGTAGGGTTGCTTGTGAGTGCCATCTTCTATTTGTTATTGTAGAGTGCCATGAGCATTGGGTCACATACAAAGGATTTCTAAAATTAAAGACTGATCGGTCTTGAGAATTTTGTCCTTTTGAGGCAGGCACTGCTTTTGACTCCAGTCACATTTTTCTATAAGGAGACTGGAGCCAAGATAGTTGCTGCTGTTCAACTTTACTTGTAATAACCATTGCCCGATGTGGCCAACATCATTTGTCACTAATGACATAAATGCTGGTTATGAAAAAGTCAGAAGCTATTTTGCAAAAGAATTTAGCAGCAGGAATTTTTCGTCTGGACCATGAAAGCTACAGCCTGACAGGACCTAAAAAAGGAAAATGTCTTCAAAAGAGAAAAGCCACAGTCACAAGAAAACCAATACAGGCAGCATTCGTCTATATTTTAGACGTGTTTCCTCCTATAAAATGAAAACAAACATTACCATGTTAAATACATTTTTTTAAAACCACTCTCCTGGCGTTATCATAATTACAGTCAACTTGTTCATAAGCAAAATCCATTTGGGCTAAACATTCACAGAAATCCTAGGAAACACATTTTTAATAATAGTTGTCTGATATTCTGGGAAGGAATATGCCTACCTGGTTTGAGCACGGATCTGGGTGACCGGACTCCTGGGTTCCATTTCTACCTAGCTGCATCTCATTTAAGAAGCCAGATAGGCTAAATTTACAAAAGTGGCCACTGATTTTGAGTTCTTCCATTTGTAGGTGGAAGATACCCAATCTAAGACACCCAAATGGAGGCATGAAAAATTAGAAACCAGTTTTTGGCTGGAAAGCTATCAGCAGCCCCATTTGTAAAGAATAGGGTGACCAGATGTCCCGATTTTATGAGAACAGTCCCAATTTTTGGGTCTTTTTCTTATATAGACTCCTATTACCTCCCATCCCGTCCCGATTTTTCACATTTGCTATCTGGGTCTCCCTAGTAAAGAGGTGACGATCATATCTGTTAGATCCAAATTTTCTAGCTTGCATTCATCTCTATCATTAAGCCCAACTCGAGTATTACACAACATTAGAGAAAACTCTTATTTGATATTTTTACTTACAGAATAAAAAAAGAGTTAGTAAAGGAGATATCATAGTTAAACCTTTTGGATTAGAAAATGATTTCTTGTATGACCAGCTCAGTGAAATCAACAGTGACAAATTCTGTTCTCAGAGAAATTGATGGCAAGACATTTAAAATGGCCTGAAGTTCAGGTGTGATGCACCTACAGTTCCTCTGGAGTTCAGTGAGCTTTGTGGATGCTCAGCATCTCTGAAAACCAAGCCATTGTTGATGCCAAAAGGATTGGGACTGGGTTCTGAGAACAGTTTTATTCATCCTGTTGATCTTCAAAGATTAAGTTTTTCTTTCCCTCTTTTTAATATGTGATTTTTATAGATGATTTTCAGGTCTGTTGTATAGTTTTCACTCTTTTTTTTCCTGGGAAATGGCCAAGTCCATTCAAGTTTTAATCTTGAGCACAAAGGTAAATATGGTTCATTTGTGTGTAGATTGTTCTCTGTAGTATAATGGCTTCAAGGCCACCATTTCTTTGTAAATGGAAGAGGTTAAAAATGATCTTCCGTCACAATGAAAGGAAGAAAGGCTACATTAGATTGTGTTACTGGGAACATTTCAAACACACAGCCATTTTAACTAATGCATAATAAGAGCAAAGGCAATGGAAACGAAAAAGCTTGCCTAATGCTATGTGCTGCTAATCTTTGTGATGCTAGGCCCTCCAGTGTACCAGCTGGGCTGCTGCTATCCTTTCACATGCCACTCAAATCAATACAGCATTTAGGAGTCTTTGTATTGCCAGCAGCACAGCAGGTGCATTTTACCTGGAGGTAGCTGGTCACTACAGGCTGCTGTGGCTGTGACCCACCAGTAATATTCCAGCTATCTGTTGTGCTAAGAGACCAGCTAGAGCTGGAATTTATCCAGCACCTGGAGGATGCAATGGCTTCAGTGTATCTGCTCTACACCTGCACTCTAGCTGCAAGAACTTTCTGAGAGCTAGGGAGCAAGGTGCATAGCAGGTAATACATGCTTCTGAGAGGCTAATTCAGATTAGCGCCCCAGAGGCAGAGGATGGGTCCCCTTGTACATGCCCCTGAAAACCACTTGAAGGGGGTGAGAAACAAATAGGATAGGATAGAATCTGAGCTAGAGAGGCACAGGTTTGACTGACAAATGAATAAAGGAATGGGGTAAATGGGTGACTAAGGATATGGATGAACTGGTAGTGTTAAGAATGAGATGCGTGGTGGTGAGAACAAGGAAAGTCTGAAGGAGGAGGTAGAAATTAAAAAGAAGGGCTGAGAGAGAGAAAACAGTAGCATTGTTTCAGATGGTTAAATCTCTCTCCTCTCCTTGCCTTTGTGAAGTGCCCAGTGCCTGTTCTGAAAGGGGGAACCCAGATTGCCCCTCAGAGGCCAGGTATGCCACATCCCCATGGACAGTGCCCCTGGCACTCCCACCGGTGCTCAGTCTTTCACTTTGAAAAACTGATCAATCTGTGGGCAAGGAAGCACTGGGATGGCTCTGGTTACCTGCAGCCTCACCATTTGCTTTGGGCACAAGCAACAACTGTGTAATTGGGATAACAATGGATGTGGGGTTACTTTGGGTGTTATATTTAAAATCTATTTTGCCATTATATTCCAGACCAAAATTCATAATTGCAAGGGTTTGGGAATAAAGGGCCAAAGCCTAGAAGGCAAGGAGAGATTTGCCTGATTAAGGACCACAGAAAGTTCGTTTGCTTGTGTACTCTTTGAAATGGAAGCCAATCCTTCATACTTCTCAAATTTATGACAAATATCAGGACCCAGGCATCACCCCAAACTCAGAGAGAATCTCTGGCCAATAAGTTAAAAAAGACTAAAAGTAGGTTTCTGTTTTGCAAAGTGACTATCAATCTATACCTCCTTGCTCTAGAGACCTGCCAAAATGTGCATTCACAATCAGATCTACTGGTTTTACTGAATGAAATAAATCTGCATTACTTTTTACTAGTGTTAGAATTCCACAGCGAATACAGCTTTGGAGAATGAGCTGCATTCCACTCTGACTCAGTCCTGATTGCAGAATCTTTAATACTGGTAATACTCGGAGCAGAAAGAAGTGAGCTTGACTTGCCATTTTCAAAATGGATTTACAGACTGATGAAGAGACAAGCCAGTAGGCTGGATCCTCCACTGGGATAAATTTTCATAGTTCCACTGGAGTCAATAGAACAACCCTGATATACACCAACTAAGGGTCTGGTCCACCTTCTTTGTACTTTTAAATGGAGTAGTTTTGAACGGGAACACATTGAGAGACAATCGTGATGGAACCTTACAATGCTATTTTTACAAATCACTTTGAAGAGTGTCACAGAGCTTTAAAGAAGGACAACAAAAAGGCCCCAGGGGGTGTAATTTACCACTATGTTATTCCTGTTTTACACCAGTCCAACACCTTTAATATCAACAAATCGCCAGTGAATCAGGGCCTATGCATTTAAATGGCTCAGACCCACCATTTTAAAGCAGCTATTTGAAATCAGACATCTGAGCCCTTTCTAATTCCAATCCAGAATGAATGGCAGCAGCCAATTGAAATAGAAACATGAAGTCATCTCAATACAAAGGGCTTTCTTCTGCTCCTAGGGAAAATTCCTATTAACCTCATTGGTATGATGCCACATTAGGGCAAGTGGGAAAACGTTAATATGTCCTTGTCTTTAATGTAACCAATATGAGAAACAAAAACCAGAATATATTTAATAAATGCAATGTAGATTGTTTTATTTGACCTTCTGTTCACAAAATAATTTTATTATATGTATGAAAGCAGCATACAGGCAATAAAATTATGAAAACATTCACAATACATAAATAACACAGACCTGATGCAGGATGTATATATTTTATTAGACTTCTAATTTTTCTCTCGGTTTTCTTTTCCTGATAACACTTTTTGATAAAGGTTGTGAAGAGTTTTTCTGAAGGATATTTTGCTAACATTCCAAAAACAAATGGCTCTCTTGGAATGTGTCCATATAGTAATGCCTGCCGATGGCTGTTGCTAATGTTTGCTGACTGCTTTTGACACTACAAAGGGAAAGAGGCAAGGATTTTGATTTCAAAGTACAATGAAAAAGTAGCAGTTGTCAAAAGAAACATTGGCAAATTTTATGGAGCTCACAAGACATCTGGAAATGAGGATTGAAGCTCCATAGACATTTAGAAATGTCTTCATCCAAAATGGAAATGAGGCACTATTTATTATTCAATGTACTATTAACATAATTAAGACGAAAAATAAATGTCATTCTAGTTTTCGAGGTAAAGCACTAAAGTACCTCACTTGTTAAGTTATTCTGGCTGTGATACATTAGCAGACAGACAGCATGATTTTTGACTACTGGTGTTTCTGCAATAATACAGATGGTAACAAAATTTGTCATATTTACTACCATTATAATCAATTGTGTTTATTCAGAAAAGATATCCAAGACTTGAAATAAGAAAAGTCTGAGAAAGCTGTTTATCTTACATAAATACAAAACATTATATAGTAATGATTGTTAAATAAGAAGCTTCTCTTCCCAAATTGGATTCTTCTTAAGGTGGTATTCATATTTAAGGTATTTACAGATCCACAAACTGACATTCTAGCAAAGTCTTTGTAACATGAAACTTTTTAAAATAAATAGCAGCAATTCCTTTTATTTCTATAAGGGAAGAGCTTTCTCAGCTTGTCAATCCATCAACTCTGGTCCTATTTTTTTTAAGCAATCCCCCCAAAATAAATAAATTCTACACAGCTTCAGCTTCATTAACACCCCCATCTCTTGCTGTGCTTTTTATGATTGCTTCTTCTTTATTTACTCCATTGGCTACCCAGACTATCAGAGAGGGTTTTTTCGTTTGTTTTTAATGGTCATTATTAAAGTGCTGACTAGTTGATAGGTCAAAATGCAGTTGTGAGACCACTGAAATATCCCATTATTTAGACATTTTAAATAAGTTAAATAAAGCTAGATCTGTTATAACATATGAAAAATATCCATTTAAAACAATAAATAAATAAAACCAGTATCAACATATTATCTCCCAGAGCTTTAAAAATACCCATTCTCATTATAAGGCTCATTGTTTTTCAGAAATAATTTTAGAAGGCATCTACCTACTTTTTTAATCCCTCAAACTATACTTAGAAGCTGGTAGCACCCAGTAGTACTATACATGGCAAATTAAATCCTCTCATTTTCTTCAAAGATTAATTGTTAAGTTGTTAATGGGTTTTTTCTTGTCCCGTTTTAAGATAGAAACCAGTTTCTACAAATGTTTATAGAGCAGAAGAAATATTTTCTTTAACATTGCTTTGTACCTAAATTTGTGTCTCTGTTTTATTCAGTATGAACAATACAGAAATACCTTTGGGTTTTCAATATCTTTTTTGTTTAAAATGTTATGTTTGATTTGAACACCCAGTAATCAACTCTGAGCTTTGCGTGATGGTATAATTCTCACTAGAGTTGAGTTTCTTACCAAAAAATCTTGTATATCTTTTTTGAGTATTGGATTTTGCTGGGCTGACCTCATGTTTTATGTTCATGTTTTATGTTGTCCATTCTGAGTGATGGGGTTGATCTTTTCCAAAGACACATCAGCTTCATAATCCAAGATACCAGACAGTGCTGGAGACATTTTCTCCAAGGTCTTAGATAGTTCACCCTCTTCTTCCTTTTTCAGAAGTTCTTCTTCTGGGCAGATAATAGCATGTGGGATCAGATACACCAGGTTACACTCTTTTGGGCTAGACCCTCTAGGCTCATGATGGCTTGAAAAAACAACTGCCCCATTGTTGTTGATACTAACGGTCTCTATAGCATTGTTGGAAGTAGGGCAGAGTCTGTAACATCCTAGCAGATTTGAAAATGCCTTGCGGAAATCAGCATTGAAGGCATAAATGATGGGGTTCAGTGAGGAATTAGCCCATCCAAACCAAATAAAAACATTAAAGGTCGTGGAACTAATGCAAAAGGGTTCTGCTCCCTTGGATGGTGGGCTGGGCTCACAAAAGGGCACCATGCAGTTCAATATGAAAAAGGGTAACCAGCAGCATACAAACACCCCCATGATCACTGACAAAGTCTTTAAGACTTTCGTTTCCCTCTTGAAGGACATTTTGAAGGAGCTTTCTGGTTGTTGGCAATCCATACTGTTTCCATTCCCTGTGGTGTTTTGACAGTTCTTAGCATGCACTGCTGCTCTTTCCAAAGCTGAGATGCGTCTTATTTGTTTTTGAGCAATCCTGTATATCCTTGTATAGGTGACGATCATGATGGCCACTGGGATGTAAAAGCTAATTAGAGAAGAGGAGATGGCATACATCCTGTTTAGACTGGAATCACAGTTGTCCATGGTTATGCCTTGGAAACTGACATTTAGCTCTAAAAAGCTTGTGGTTGTAGCTTTGTGCCAGTTCAGCTGCACAGGAATGAAGGAAATCAATACAGACAAGGTCCATGCCACACTGATCATGATGAAAGCTGCCTTGGGGGTCATTTTCCTCTCATACCTGAATGGACTAGAGATGGCCCAGTATCTGTCCACACTAATGACACAAAGGTTTAAGATTGAGGCCGTGGAGCACATAATATCAAATGCCACCCAGATGTTACAGAACGAACCAAAAGGCCAGAAACCAGCTATCTCAGCAACAGCTTTCCAAGGCATGACCAAGACTGCCACTAAAAGATCTGACACTGCTAAGGAGATTACAAAGAAGTTGGTCACCTTGGACCTCAGATGGCGAAATCTAATGACAGCTGCACACACCAATGTGTTCCCCAGAAGCGTGGAAAGTATCAGCAAAGAAAGGAAGCAGCCTGTAAGGATTCGAAAGGAGGAGTCCCTTTCCACGAGCAAGCCTTCCCCATCCATTGTGGTGTCGTTCCAAGTCATAGCTTCTCCTGAGGGAAAATCACATCATGAAAATCATGATGACACCAACTCCTTTCCTTGCAGAGATTACAGATATATCAGGCATCCATTAATTACTCATTGCCAGGCAGACCAAAGGTTTGTGGTATAGTCTCTTCACCCTTGGGTGGACCCCATGCTCCTTAGGAATCACATTAAGAGGCATCAAAAGCTGTGTGGCAAGTAGCTGAAATTTACAAACACAGTCAACTCTGCACTAATCTTTTTTTTTTTTTTCGTAGTAATCCCTTCCGAATTACATGGTACTACTCAAGCACAAAATATCCCAATTAAAACAGGCCATCTGCATATGTCCTGCTTGAGTCCCCTACAAAAATATCCAACAGACAAGAGGGCAATCACTTTTCAATCACATATTCCCACTTAAATAGGCTATTGATCCAGTATTTCCAGTGTCCATTTGACTAGCCCTTCAGATCTACTGAAGCGTATTACATTAGGTGCTTTTGTTTCTAATTTACTTTCACAAACCTCTAACTGATGAGACTTTTTTCCTCCCCTTTTCACCCTCAGTGCATTCCAGTTACAAAATACATTAGTTCTCTCTTTATGAGAAGCTTCAGGGAGCAATTCCTCATTTTGTTCCACATTGTTTAGGTCTCACAGTCCTAGAAGCAAAGAAAATAAATTTACATTGTGTGTGTGTGTGTGTGTGTGTGTGTGTGTGTGTGTGTGTGTGTGTGTGTGTGTGTGTGTGTGTGTGTGTGTGTTTAAAACGTTCAGTAAAGAACAGCTCATGTTATTTATTTTTAATTAAATGAGAAAAACTGAATCCTACCTTCCACCTTTGATTCTCTGTTTGTCCTGGGATGAAAGTTTGTCTCTCTTTCTTATTTAGTATTTGAATTGCATAGCAAATCACATATTCAAAACCAACAGAGAGGCACTGCATTGCATCAGGTGGGAAAAAAATAAAAGCCAATGGTTTAATCAGCTGGAATTAATTTTCAGATGAACAATAGGTCTGGTTTTCAAGCTCCTTCATAAAGATCTCTTGTTTAAAACTGGAGGCCTATAAGTGCATGGCCGGCTGCTTCCATTCCACTCAGTCTTTGTGCTCAGCCTGCAAACTTTGTTAACCAGCTCAGTCCTGGCTAAATGGTCATCACCCAAGTCACGCTTTGTACATCCTATTGAAGTGGCACATCAGTACAAATCATCCAAAACAAAGGCACGGTATTTCCAACAATCTAGCAAGATCTGAATGATGTTTCTGTCTTTCGAGCTTCACTGGAAGAAGAAATAAGGGGAAGAGGAGGAAGAAATGGGAAAGACCTGAGTGGAGCTCCCTTCAGCCACTGATGTAGCTTTCAGGCTGGTGGCTACCATAAACTGTGGGAGTGTGTTACTATTCCTGTGGGAAAGAGTTTGCTCTGACACTTTGCTGACACGCTAGTTCTCCATAATCATCAAGGAATAATCCTCTTTCCAACTGCTGCTCCTCACAGTTGCATTCCAGGG
Organism: Gopherus evgoodei; assembly: GCF_007399415.2. Lineage (NCBI taxonomy): Eukaryota > Metazoa > Chordata > Testudines > Testudinidae > Gopherus > Gopherus evgoodei. The sequence continues at coordinate 19,307,624 of NC_044329.1, read as the reverse complement.
ATCAGGTCCAACCCCAGCATGCTTTTCCCTTTAGACAAAGCCCATGTGCAGCAGGCTCTTCAGGGTCTCTTGCACCCTGCCCTGGGATTTACCTCCAGTCCCAGGGACTTTCCCTCCGTCTTGCTGAATGGAGGACCCCGATAGCAAAGACTTCCTTCTGCCTGGGGTATCGGGTGGCAACATCGCCTCTCCAGGAAGTGTCTGTTTCACTTGGGTCTCCTTTCTAAAGCATTAAGAAATGGGAAAGACAGACATGGGACTATTCAATGGGCAAAGGCTGCAGCTGCCCCCCAGTAATCCCCTCCGGCATCCAAGGCACTATTCCATAAAGGAGCATTTCCAGAGCATCCCACATGACTTCCTCCTGTCTCATTGCCCCTGATCATTACGGAGGCTGTATACTGCACACTCAAGCCACACACAAAAGAGGGAGACACAAAAAGGGTAATAAATGCCAACACTGTGGCGTTTGATTGAACAAAGGGTATTAATTTCAGCTGTCCTAAACAACATTCATCTCAGTGGCACATGGGGTGACACAGAGTATTTCACCATTTAAAACTAGACAAGGTCAATTAATTGACATGAAAAGTAAGCAGATGCAATTAACTTGTCCCTTTGAAATAGTCTAAAAAATGTAAATGACAACGCCCATGTGTGCACATATACATTCACTCTGCAAGTAAAGATTATACACAAACACTAATGCTCAGCAACCCATAATCAGACACAAAATACACACACACACACACCAACCACTGAAGAGCTACAAAAAACTAGAAAACTCCCAAACAAATCAAACAGCCACAAAAATGCACAGACACACTAAACACCAACAAATCACACACATATTTATACAGACAAAAGACACAAAAGATATAACACACACAACTGGACTTGACATTAAGACCTAGTCAAACTCTTTCCCCTGAAGCATGTACTCACCAACACAGGGGAGAAGTCATTTATCCCACAGGCTGGCTGTTATGGCTTGCAGATGAGGCGGAGATCCCAGCCGAAAGGACACTCGCCTCATCTTTCCCTGATGGTTTATTTCTCGTTTCTTTCCCACCTCGCGGTTTTCACTCCACATTCACACACTCTTTGATGTTCATTGTTCAGCACATTCCAGGGGTGCAGCGACTCAGTGGGAGCCTGGCTCCCCCTGCTGGATGAACCCAGGTTTCTTTTCCACACATTATCTTGACAGCACCTTGTGTGTGTGCGAAGTGAGGGGTGGAATAGAAAGGGAGGATGGTGGCTTCTCCCTTGACTCCCAGATCCTTATAGCATCGGAGGGATTTATGTAAGAGGAGCCTTAGGCAGCCAAGCAAGGTATGAAAGATCAAGACCACCATGCAGGGCACCTTCCCCAAAGAAAAGTGAATTCCTTTTGCTAGCTCTATGCAGCTGAAGACTGGATTGCAGAATAGACAGAAAATGCCACAGATCTGTTGATTCCAGCCACATCTCCCACAGTAAATTGGCGGCTCAGACCAGTCTTTTGAACTTTCTGGCCAAAATTCCCCCTTTCCCCTCAAAAAACACTATCAAAATACAAGGGAGGAAGTTTCATCATTTCACCCCAGAATCAACAGGCACAAACACATATACTTAGGAGGAAAGTGAATCATGGAATTGACATGGAGTTTTAGGTTAACATGCACATGCATACAGGCACACACTTTTTACCATTTTAAATGAATCTTAACCAAATCATAGAATTAAATCTTTCTGCTCCCCTCATGACAGCTCTGCTATTGACTTGCAAACTGTGGGTTACTGATGCACTGAATGCTGCTCACAGGGACTGCTTGCTAACAAAAGCTGGCATCTGGAGAGAAAAGGAGCAGCAAAAAACTGCTTCCCAAGCTACTACAAAATGCTGCATCTGACTCTTCTTAAGAGATTCAGCCTTATTGCCTGCTATTTCTGAAAATGAGCAACTACAGCAAAGTGATGTGTCCCACACCAGTGCCTCTAGCTGGCCAAGGTGGCACACCAGGGAGTCCTCACACCTCTGGCTGTGCTAAGCATTGTTCATACCTACAGGGAGGCAGTCCATGCAGGAGCGGCGCCAGGGTTTTTGGCGCCCTATGTGCAGGGCCGGCTCGCCAGTCTCGCGGCTCTGGTGGACCTGCCGCAGGCGTGCCTGCGGATGCTCCACCAGAGTCACGGGACCAGCGGACCGTCCGCAGGGACGCCTATGGGAGGTCCACCAGAGCAGTCTGCTGCCCTTCCAAATCCTGGCATCCTAGACGACTGCCTAGGTCGCCTAAATGGAAGCGCCAGCCCTGAGTCCATGCTCTGAGAAGTTTAAAATCTAGAATAGACAAGGCAGACAAAAGGTGTGAGAACGTCAGCATTAATTCTTCCCAATTTACAGGTCCCCATCGACAGAAAGATGAAGTGACTTGCCCAAGGTCATGCAGGAAAATTCTGGCAGAGTACAAATTAACTCCAGATCTCCTGACTTGCAGTCCAGTGTCTTAAGCATAAGGAACATCCTTTCCTCAAGCTGCAGAGTTTTTCCAAAAACTGGAATTTTGGTCATTTGGCTTTATGTCTGTTTTAAAAATCCAAAGGACTCTATTTTCTTTAGCGCAAAAATTTGCTGTTGTTTCCCAACCACAATTTTGTCTTTGCAAAAGTTTCCAGGCGAACACTTGGCAGCACATACTCAACTCAGTATTATGAGGCAGAGTTCTGGCTAGGAGCAAAAGAGAATTAGGGCTAAAAATACCCTTTTTCTCACGATACATTCGAGCTTAGCTCTGCTCTATGCAATGAAAGAACATAAAAATGCTGCTTAGCATGCAACTCTCCTTTGTACAACAACCTTACTCCGCTGAAGTCAGGATCTGAAGATATAAGACATCATAGACAATGGGGGAGGGAGTTAAAGTTTTATAAAAGAACAAATAAAATCACTGAGCTGTCAAGCACTATCAAAGACAAATGTCCTAGGGTTTATCATTAGTAACGTTGTTTTTATGCCAACTGTAATTTTTCATAATGTCATTTATAGCAGATAACATGAAACTAACCTTGACTAGATAACTGAAATGCTTGTATTTGCATTTCGTTTTCTTTCTTTCTTTCTTCTTCGTCTTTTTGAAATTGCTTCTTAGCAAGTTCTCGTTCCCACATCTTATTATCCTGTCCTTTAACCATCATCCTTGAAGGAAGGAGTAAAAAATAGAGCAACTGCCAACCTCGATTACCAAACACTACAGAATTTGTTTTCTTGTCTAACAAAATTCTTTGTACATTTTCTCTTTTTTTCGTCTTAAAATATTTAAGCTTTTTTCAAAACACAAAAGTAGAGCATTTGTTTAGCCTTCAAAACTCTCCAAATTCCTACTTCTGCCTTGCAGCAGAGACCATGGGACAGCCTGCCTGATATAGGGAATCATGGCCACATATATGGACTTAGATCCAGGTCCTGATTTCACTTCCACTAGCGTAAATCTGGAGTAATGCCTCCAGGTGGACTTTTCACCGCTGTCATCATTCATCCACAGATTATCCCAGGAGAAGCCAGTATAACCCAAGGTTGGCTCTAAACTGGTATATCCTTTGATCCAAAATAGTTTAGATGATCTTCCGGGGTTTGTGGGAGAGGATGAGGCTATGTTCCTGCAGAGGGGAAAGGTTCTGTTTTGTTTCTTTAATTTATTGGTTGGCTGAATTAATTCAGTATTGTGTATGATTATTTTTTGTTGCTGGGTGGTATTCATTTGGGACTATACATTTAACCAATTGTTAGGAAGTCTACAGCTGTTTGTATGGGTTGGATTTTTGAAAAAAATAGTTAAATCTAAAATAATAAGCCTGTGAACCTCCTACAGCCACTGAAGACATGACATTCTCTGCTTGGTTAGTGATTCAGTGGTTGGTTTCAGAAGCAAGAATTGGTGTGGATTTCGGTCCTGGAAATTGTCTCTCTGATCTTGAGCATAAACCTAAATGTCCTCCAGTGGCAAGTCTGTGGATGAAGATTGTGTTTGGTTCAAGAGAGGCTTGGATGGAGTAACAAAGCTCTGTAAATATCGAGGCAGGTTTTCAATTCTAGCATTTTATACTGTGAGCCCTGTGGTACTCAAACATCACTGCAGATAATTTGCAGGCTTTTAAAACCTGTATGATTTAATAGTGTTTTAACCAGGTGAGTAATAAAATGAAAGTCATTATAACCCCTGTATTATTAAAGTGAATTTAGTGCTGGTGTAAGGTGCCAGATTAACACAACCTTGGAAATCATTTATCCACAGCAGAGGATGGACTCATCTCCCCACTCATGTGCCTTTAACCTGTCATGGAGGGATTAGCTGTCTTTGAGGTAAGGACCTGACTGAAACAGCCAACAAGGGAGCACAATTATGATGGTGTTTCATGAGTTTCAGGAACAAGACCAGAGATCATCCCATTCAGGTTATCAAACAGCTATTTGGCTAGTTAATGTCTTTCAATCACTATTGACCTATGCCAGCATCAAATCAGTGCCCAAGAGATGAAATCCTTTCTAGAGCCATTACCAGTCACGTCAGACAAACACTACTCCCACAAACTCCTGTTGAAGTAATAAAACACATGAAGGGTTAAATATACATGTCTCTGACTATATTGTGTAGCACCTTGGCACAAATGGTTTTAATCCACAAGGTCTTTGGAAAACTGAGTCAGAATTTTTCATTCAGAGATAAATATGCTCCTGTCTTCAAAATGGCACACATACTAAAGCTTGGGAGAAGGCAGCTCATTTATGAAAATTGTTTACAGTGTGTGGCTAAACATTGTGCTCTTTTCACTCTGGGACAGAGGCCATGTGCATGGAATTTATCAGACATAAAATCAGCTTGGGAATGTTAGCATAGATAAAGTCTAAACAAGTTGCCAAGTTTCCAAATAACTGTTATATTAATAAGCTAAAACAACATTAGTCTTAGTATCAAGGGGTAGCTATGTTAGTCTGTATCACAAAAGGTGCATGTGAAGAAATGGGTTTTTAACCACAAAAGCTTATGCCCAAATAAAGCTGTTAGTCTTTAAGGTGCCACCAAACTCCTTGTTATTTTTATTAGTCTTAGTGTCACCTACTTGGAAACCAGTGGTTCTCGGACATTGAACAAAAAACCTCCTTAAAGATCCAGGAGCCACATCAGTTAACTATTATCAGGGTCAGGCATCTCCAAAGGAAAAAGATATGAAATGGGAGGAAGTGTAAGAAGGGCATGATGACAAATCATGGATATCATACAAAAGTGACAGACAGTTCTATTACGTTGCACTATAAAGCCTCTTGCATCCAGGGATCTCAAAATAATTCACAAACAACTAAGACACAATACCACAGTGAGGCTGGTGATATGGCTGGTGTTATGGCAGGTCTACAGATGTTGAACTAGATGCACAGAGAGATTAAGATCAAATTTTCTAAACTGGTAAGTTTTGGGTGCCTCTGTTTTTATGTGCCCTGTTTTAAACAGGTAAGCCCAGACTTCTATAGATGCAATGTAACCACAGCTCCCACGGAAACAGGGGAATGGCGGGTGTGGAATCCGACCACTTTAAAGTAAATGTCCACAGCTTTCATGTCTAAAACTGGGCACTCGAAACAAGAAGATATTTATGAAAGTTTGAGCCTAAATGATTTGCCCAAGGCAACTCAGTAAATCAGTGACAAAGCTGAGAATTTAATCCAGCAGTCTTGCTCTAATCTATAGACAATACTCCAGCCTAGTTGAATTTACATTAGGAAACTCTGCATCATTTTTTTAAAGGAGCTTACTTCATTTGGAGATTAAGATACCAGATTTTTCAAATCTTATGGTCTTTGTTTGCATGGTTTTGCCTACACAGCCCAAAGGATCTACATATGAAAATCCCTTCTGTTGCATGCACAAGTGATGGAGTGAGCGATAACTGATGCTCAGAGTCCGAAATTAAAGTTATTTTCTTCTCATTCTCAGAAGATGTTTATTCAGCTTGCTAACCTCTGAAAGGATTCATTGAATATAAACCACCAAGGATCCCTTTGAAATGCAGCTTGCAGTGCTTTATAACAAATTGATTCTCTTCAGAGATCAGCAAGCTGAACAAATGCACTCGAGAGAGGGGGAGAAACAATAGAATTTATACTTTGGGCTCTGAGCAACAGATGTCACCAAAACAATTCCCTATCCCTCCAACCCAGGGAGCCCTGTAAGCTGTAAATTCAGCCTAAATAGATACGAAGAGAATGATGTCATTTAACCTGCTGGTCCTATACCTTTTACTTTCTTCAATAGATTTCACCCATTCCCTTCCCCAGCTCCAGAGAAAGAAAAATCCTTCTCCATAAGCACGTTAGAACTAAGCTTAATCCTGCCTCGTACAGTCAGTCAAATCAGAGTGGAGCTACACCAGGCCAGGAATGGTGCACATAGGGAATTCTGAAACTCCTCAAGGATCCCTTCATACAATTTCCATGCTATTGGTCCACAGCTGGACAAGAGGCTCAGTTGGCCTCCTCCCGCAGGGAATGAAGATGTGGTTAAACCATCAAAAATTGCTGGCTCTCCAGAGATGTGAAGGCCCTGTGATTCCCCCTGGCTCCTGCCTTCTCCGACTCTCCTTCCAAATGATATAATGCAGCAGCTAAATGACTACAGGGGAATGCAGAGATCGGATACCAAACTGCAGAGGGGCAATGCAAGTTAATGCTGATGAGAACAGCATTACCTTACCCATTCATGATCCAGAGGTTGTGGGGAGGGAAATAATGCTACAGAGCAATGCTTCTTCAGCACCCCCTCTTCCCAGAACCACAAGACTCATGTCCATGTTCTGGCTGCAGAACAATAGGGCCCCACCTCTGGAAATCCAGACCCTGCAGCGAAGATCCCTTCTTTTAAAAAAAAACGTGAAATAATAAAAAATAAATGAAACAAACCATCTGATTAGTTAAAGCAACAAAATATACACTTGATGCAGCGTTGTCCTTTATAGTCAAATGAATGCAGGCAAATGAGAGCTATAACTGATGGGTATGCTGAGCACTGATGGTATGACTAGCCCTGTGATGATGGCAGACCTCACTGGGGCTTTGCTATAAGGGCAGCTCCACCCAGGGCTATAGGTGTCTCTGGCCCTGCTCATCCTGGCTGCAGGATCCCCATGCTGACCTGTCTCTGAGCACGTCCCTCCACCCCACCCAGGTTGGCACCTTCCAGCTCAGAGGATGCTCTGCAGTCAGGAAGGGAAAAGGTCCACCTAGCAGGGGAACACAGGGACCAGATCTGGCCCACGAGGGCTGCTAGTTAAACAAGCCCCAATAAAACCCCACTTCAGGCTTTGTCATTTCTTTGTTGGGGTTTGTGTTGATGTGTTTGATTGTTTCTTGTACTGAGTTTTATACTCTTTGCCAGCAGTGATAGAATTATTCAGTTTTCCCAAGGGACAGCATGCTTTGTATCCCAGGCATAGTGAGGAGTCACCAGGGGTGGAGGCACCAGGTGTCACAAAAAAGAACCCAATATTCAACCCATGCAAGGAGAAGGGAAAAGCCACTTCAAGGAGCAACCATCAGGGAGGAGGTTTGAGTGTACTACACCTCAGGCGAGGGGCAACATTATTAATTATTATTATTATTATTACTATTATTTGTTTGCTTAAAGATTTTTCTTTTGTGTTCACCCCAGCTAAGCAACACTGCTAGACATAAAAAGAAGTAAAAACACGACCATGTGAATCAAAATGAAGTAAACAATAAAATGTCAGGCACTTTCCTTTTAAAGCTGGCTTTGGCATATTAATTAGCAAATATAAAATGAAAAGCCAAAGCCAAAGATAGAGGATAATTCATTAAAATGAAATTAACCTGAGACATAATCAATCCCAACTGGATGGCTAAGGATGGAATACAAATAAACAGTTATGTTAGCAGCAAAACTGTTCACACACTGATGTGTGTTACACTGACTTATGACTGCAGCAAATGGAATCTACAATAGCATGGGTTGCCAGAAAATAGCTCAGTAAGTGGCATTCTTGATTTGAGGTTATGACCCCAATCCTGAGCTGCATCCCAGCCATTTTTGTTGGTCCCCAAAGTGGATCCTAAACCCAGTAGATCCAATCCCTAAAGGGTCCTCTCCTATGGAGAGGAATCATCAGATAGCGAAGAGCTGACATCGCAGCTCCAGTGACAAACATCTGGCAGTAGCTGGTATAGGAGGTGTGGTGAGGATGGAGCATGTCTGGAACCCCTTTGCTCACCACTGATCTCCAGTTCCTGTAAGGATCCCTGGAGCCATTGTCAGCTGGCATACATTAGAACAGGCATCAGACTTTTCATGTTGTACCCTGCCTATTTTTAAAATCAAAATAAATGCACATTTTCGTAGACTGCATACTGTACCTGCTTCAGTCTTTTTATAGTAGTTGTGCCCAACCACAGGTAGACCCAGTACTCAGCCCAGTACTTTACTATTATTGTATTGAGCATGGTCCAAAATACGCAGGGCCAAATACTCAGTGACAGTGTTTGTGTTCCCCCAGTTTGGGGGCTATTCCCTCAGCATTGTTCAAAGCTTGCATGACAGATCCAACTCAGCATGAAGCATTGGTGGGCTGCTGATGAGAATATGGCCTGAGGTGTTTAGAACTCATAATAGGACTTAGATTCATATCTAGTGTAGGCAGGTTCTAAATGGAGTCTTTGATCTAATTAAGAGTTGGGTACAACCCCACCAAAAAACAAAAAAAGGGTTGAAGCTGGTACAACGTGCAACATCATACCTCATTAGCAAACAAGGTCACATAACACCAATGCTCCACAGCTTCCATTCTCATGAGAGATCAAAGTTCTAAGAGCTGATTCTAATTTCCATGGTCTGGGAGCTTTCTAACTCAGAGACCTATGTACCCTTCATGATCCTCCAAGACCACTGTGCAACATAGAGATGACACAGCTGTTTAGGCCCAGGTTCTGACCATCAGGGCTTGGAAATAGAGTATTCCTGGAAGCAGCAATATGGCTATGGGCCTCTCTGCCAGAACACATCAATCTGAGGTTGATGGTGTTCACAACAAGATGTAAAACACATAGACAAACAAACAGAGCTACGTGGCTATCTTTCAGATGAGACATTAAACAAATATCCCTTCTACCTCACTTGGAAGTCCAGGTGAAAATTAAAAAATTAGTCTAGTGTTCTGACCTATAAAAAAAAATTCCAGCTCCTTTTTCCCTCTAGCTTCCCTCATTAGGATTCCCATTCCAACCACAGCCTTCACTGCAGTGGGGCCAGTGCTGATTTTGACACTTGCTACGTCAGATGGGATCATTGACTCATTCTAATCCCAAATTTGTGACATTCAGCTAGTCACAGTCTGCTCTGATACCCTTAATTCCTTGTCTGTCCTCTATTGCTAAGTGAATTGTTTGCTGCGAGTGGAACTAGCAGAGCAGTCACTGAAGGTTGGTGCTTTCCTTGTCTGGAAATGTTCTCTGAGATTCATCATAGATTTGTCAAAATTTGTCTCAGGGACAGTGTCCTCTAATGTCTCAAAACTGTCTTCTGCTCATTCCCCACTTAGTTATAACAGCACAAGGTCATGTTTTTATGGCATGTTTAAATCCAGCTATGGCAACCTTATAAAACCTAAATGACTTTTTTGTATTTATACCACTCTAAGGACACACTGGCTAGGCTCTCTGCAGCTATGAGGAGTACAATGGCTTTGTTTTTAAAAAAAAGGCATTTTCAGGCTAAAAATTAGACAAATTTCGAGCAGTTTTCTTCAACCATGTTGCTAATTAATTCAGATTGTTAAATCTGACACCATCTACTTGATTTTTCATTATTTACAATGATTGTTTACATTTTTTGCATTTCTTTCAATTTGAGCCATGAAAATAGGTTGGTCAATTCAATTTCAGGTTTTAGTCTGTTTCGTTTTCTTGGTGTCTGGCACTAGCAAAATGTTCCAATGCTTTGGTTGCAAACGCAAAAGGGAATCCTTGTTTATTTGTTTTGTTTGTTTGTTTAAAAAAATTATCACTTTTTTTCAAAGCCATAATACCAATTCTATTTGTTCTAAGTACTGTATTGTAAAAATGTGTTTTTGAAGAACTAGAATTTGGGATCAAATTTGACCTGATAGTTGTCCTACAATGGTATATGGTGATTTGACATAATGATCTACCTGGTTTTCTGTTTCTCCATTCCTGCATTGAATATTGGACCAAAGTGCAGGGCTAAGCTTTAAGCCACCTTTGTACTTCCTGAATTCTGAGACTGAGAGCCTGCTCAGCCTCTGGTGTAAATTACAGCAACATAAGGCTCATTTTGTTCTGGCTGGGACAGTTCCCATTTGGCTGTCTCCACCAGCCTGGAATAGCAAGAGCAAAACACATCCTGACCATACCGTCTTCCTTCTCTTCCTGGATCCTGGCATTCCTTTACACAAGGAAGCCAGTATAGATCTATTGCAGGGACTCTATGTCAACTGTGAAACCCCTAAGCCCTGGTACTCCATTGTGAATGTTTCCACTACTTTTAGTACATGCAAGGAGGTAGCAGAGAATCATCTCCAAGGAGTAAAATACACAGACAGATGCTAAATTTCAACCTGAAGCTTCAGGAAGATTTTCAGTAGATTATCAGCATGATCAATTTCTCAGCAAGAAATTAATGTTGACATTTAATGCAGAATAAAACTAAAAACGTGTTTGCAATTACACTTTTGTGTCTATCAGATATTCACCTTGAGATGTACAGAGGTTATGCACTTAGTTTCTTATCCTGCAAGATGCTGAGAACCAAAACTCCCAGAGAAGCCAGTGATGGCTGGATACCTCTCAGAAGTAGGCCATATATTGGCATTTTTAAAATCAGTTACCCTGAATTCCTAGTAGACAGACATCCACATCACAAAATCCACCACCACAATTGGCACTGATTGGCACACTGACTGGAAATCTCAGCAGAGCGGCAAAGGATCAACTGGAGCACCTCTCTCATCCCTAGAAGTGATCCCTCCAGGTCAGTTTTGAGACATAGTGGTGAAGGAATGGGATGATGCTTTCTGCTGCCTATCCTAGATGTGTATAGTAGATAAATAGAGGATGTTTATCAGGGCTATCAATTTCACCCATTCCTTGAGCTTTAAAATCCCTCTGGTAGTTTTAGAATAATCTAAGCCTTCAACTTCTTTTAGCTAAAAGATGAACATGTTGAATGTCTCAGAGTGGATTGGTGGGGGATAAGAGATGGGAGAGGGAACATATAAAGGGGCTGGGTCTTTTCTGAGCTATTGTATATTATGGGATCTCAGTATAGGCCATATTTAAAGGTTCAGTGGACATTCTAGGCTGATTCCTATTTTTCATGCCTTTAAACTTACCAAAAGTAGATCTTTGAGGCTGAAATTTCACATGCTTATTTTCAGCCCAAAGGTGAATTTGATGCTTTAGTGTTTCTCAGCAGTAAAAATTTTACTTTTTTTTCTTAAGTGTTACTATTTTTTTATTTACTTACATGACTCTATAATTATTTGCTTTTGAAAGTTCAGACCTGTCATCTTCAATGAGGGGAAGTCAATATGACATGCTGAGAAACATTTGGTTTGGAGCGAAGAAAGTTGTTGTTAACGTTTGAATTCCTTAGCTGATTTAGGTGCGTCAACTCTGATCATTCCTGATGTGGAACCTTCTAATATTCACTAGTGCCTGCTCATCTTACAATGTTTCTTGACAGTCCCATGCTCTGTAAGAGCTATAACCTAAGAATAGTACTAGGAGCCAGCAACTGCTGACACTGACTCCCAGTTTGGCCTTGGACATGTCAAACCTCTCTTTTTCACTTTCCTTGTCTGTAAAATGGTGATTGAAATACTTCAAACTGCCACACAAAGATGTTTAGTCACTCAGACACTATGGTGGTGGGAACCAACAAGATGCTTCTAAAGAGGGAGTGTTAAATAGGGAGGTAGTGTAGTCTAGCACAGAGGTTCTCAACCTTTTTCTTGCTGAGGCCCCACCCCAATATGCTATGAAAACTCCACGGCCCATCTGTGCCCCAACAGGTTTTCTGCATATAAAAGCCAAGGCTGGTGTTAGGGGGTAGCAAGCAGGGCAATTGCCTGGGGCCCCCACGAAGCTATGTTGCTCAGGCTTTGGCTTCAGCCCTGGCTGGTGAGGCTCAGGGCCCTGGCCTTCAGCCCCATGCAATGGGGTTTTGGCTTTCTGCCCTGGGCCCCAGAAATTCTAATGTTGGCCCTGTTTGGCGGACCCCCTGAAACCTATTCGCGGCCCCCTAGGGGGCCCCAGATCCCCTGTTTCTAGCAGACAAAGAACTGGACTAGAGCTAAGTTCTATTCCTGACTCTGCCACTATGATGCTGGACAAGTCATGTCACCTATCTGTACCTCAGTTTCCCCCCTGTAAAAGGGGGGAAATTATGTTGAGACTCTTTGTAAAGGACTTTAAGATCTACTGATGACAAGCATTACATAAGAACTAGGTATTATTGAGATGAATTAATATTTTACTGCTTTTTGAAGATTAAAAAGGTGCCTTATATAATTCTCATTATGAAAGGCGAATGATGCTTTTTGGCCAGGAAGTCATTCAGATCTACTGAATGGTGATCCTTGAAGCATATATATGTTCTAAAGTGCTGGACATCTTACTCAGGAAGACCGCTGCTCAAACTTCATTTTGATACTGAAGATGTATATGTGCATCCTGGGATGAATAAATTATAGGAGTCATAATAAATTTTGGAAATCAGAGGGCAGTGTCTGGATGCTTCAGAACAAATTGTGTAAACAGACTTCACCTTCATGATTTTTAGAATTAAATTAGAGTGAGCCTGGTGAATTAATTGGATGGCTGGCAATCTAATGCTCTAGGCTTTCTGGTTATCTCTGATAGCAGCAGCCGCTGACTCCTGAGGGTTGTAACCTTATCAGAGCTTGTAATTTAAGTAAGATAGGGCCTGATGAATACTTGGAAGGGAGACCTCCAAGGAATAAAAGGAGTCTATGACCCATGCTACAGCCACTATTTATGCCACTGAAGAGTTCTTGTTACAATTCTACACACGCCCAACCTCCTTTTATTTTTTTTTTCTTATTCAGGAGTCTTTGGTATCTTGGAGAAGGATCAGGTCAGCCATTTTGAAGAGGAGATGGGCAGATCTTTGTTGTTCCTTTTTATCTGTGTGCAAACTGTGCTGCTCCTGAACTTTAAAATCAAAATAAATGCACATTAGCATAATATTTCCTACTTTGTGTATCTTCCTTGGTAGACTAATAAAACTAATTTTTTATTTGAATTCACTAGCAGCAATCTACAAGTGACCATTTTTGTCTTCACTTTGCACTCATAGGAAAATAGGGACCATGAGTTACTGATTAGGTGTCAACTTTTCAGCTGGCCTGCAAACATGCATCCATTGAATAGTAAAGTGCATCTATTTGTGCCCACAACACACACATTAGAGCTGTTTGAAAAATGGAATTATCCTTTAGAGGAGAAATTTTGACATTTCAAAATTACTTTCCATTTGAAATCTAGGCAAAACATCAAAATATCAAATATCAAAAAAACCGTGAAAAGTTTCAAATCAGACCAAAATGGAAATTTTTAACATTTCCAATTGAAATAAAATATTCTGGTACATTGAAATGAAATTTATCATTTTAAATAGACATTTTCAAATGAAAAATAAATGTTTCATTTCAAAATGTCAATTTGAAATGAAATTTTTCATTTAGGGCATGTTTACGTTACGCGCTGGATCGACGGGCAGCGATCAATCCAACGAGGGTCAATTTATTGTGTCTAATCTAGACGCAATAAGTCGACCACTGAGCACTCTCCTGTTGACTCCAGTACTCCACCAGGGTGAGAGGTGCAAGCGGAGTCTATGGGAGAGCATCAGTCATTGACTTACCACAGTGAAGACACCACGGTAAGTAGATCTAAGTATGTCGACTTCAGCTACGTTATTCATGTAGCTGAAGTTGCATACGTTAGATTGATTCCAGCCCCCGCCCCCCGCAGTGTAGACCAGGCCTTAGATTCTCCTGATTTGGACAGAGTGGGAGGTAAAAGAGCATCAAAATCAACATTTTCCTGAAGAAAATTCCAATTTTGATGAAACCATATTTTCTGACAGGAAAGCGTTGTGGTAAAGAAAAATTCAAACAACTCTATCCCAAACTATCCTGATGGCCTCTTATTTAATTCTACTGCCTTTCCCAAACTCAAATGAGTAAGAATACTCTGGGCAATTTCCCTCTGCCTCGCCACCCCCAGGCACCTTCTAACCCCCAGAATGAATCAGACTCTACAAACAGTCTCTTATAGTTTTTTGTCTGCCCACTCACAGATGGTTCCTGGCTCAGCTTCAGCCACCTTGAACTTTTACTTTCTGTGCATTGCTACAGGAAAAAGAACAAAATGGCTATCTGTCAACTATAGAAAAAGCTCCAAGCAGGGACCAGAGTAACCCTTAAAGGAAATACTGATGAATGGGGTTCCCACATTGCATTTTAACATGTTATTTTCAAGGATGTCCATAAATGGAGCAAATTGTGGAGCTCGAAACAGTATTTATTGTGAAAAATTAAAAATTAAATTAAAATTTCAAATATATATATATTAGCTCACTTAGCTATTGATTTTGGTTATTTTTTACTATTTGTAAGTGAGAGTCTCTTAACTTTATCTTTGTATCTCCTTCTTTAGGTACATATTCTGATATCCTCAGCAGTATACAAATGGAGCTTGCGGAAACTATCCCCAAATACTCAGGATACCCTAACTATAGAAGAACTCTCATCAGAACTTTAATCTATGCTACCATGATGTAACCACCAAAGGAGCTGGAAGGCAAGTTATATATCTAAAACATGCAGCTTGAGCAGTGAGGTCCTCTCTTACTGATTTATTCATTCCCGCTTGTTCTGTGCCTGCTGCAGGACTTCTCAGAGGTCTTTGGTGGCATTTTGGCAGCGAGGGCCCCTTCAGTGCTGATGAAGACATGGAGTGACTGAAAGGTCCCCCGCCACCAAAATGCCGCTGAAGACCCGGACCGCTGCCGGGTGAGTACAAGTGCTGCCCACAGCTCCCCTGCTTTGCCCCAGGCCCCCTGAATCCTCTGGGCAGCCCTGGCCTGCTGAGTCCTTTCCTTAGTGAAAATGTTCCAACCAGAAAGCAAAAAATATATATATACACCTTTTTGCAATTTTCCTTGTGCTTGTGTGCTTCCTCCTACAAGAGTTCAGTACCTCCCTTGGAAGTCCACCCTTAGTTTAAGCAACACTTTCTCATTATTGAATTCTCTTATTGAAAAGCATATGGTACGGGGATGATTTATTGGCAATTCCCATGCATGTGTTTTAGTGCTTTTTAATCATATTCTGGAATGATTATGACTCAAAAGCCAATGGGCAGCTTTAATGTGTCCTAAACAATTTCAGCGAACACATACAGTACACATGAAGCAGCTCCTGGCTTCAGACTGGGGGTGGGGGGCGGTTGTCAACTTCAGCCCCGCTCACAGCTTCAGCCCGAGGTAGGGAAACGCCAGCACTCAGGATACCAGGTTTCATCTGCGGGGCCCCGTGGTCCTCCTGAAAGGGCTTATGGACCTCCAGGGGGCCGCAGGTCCCCGGTTGAGAACAGCTGGTATAGACTTTTCTCAGGTGAATAATCCCATTGACTTCAATGGAAATAATTGCATGAGTAAGGTCTGCAAGAAAAGGCCTCAATGTAGGGCATACATGTTCTCAAAAAGGGAATTTCAGTACAACCAGAAGTAAGAAAATCATTACTGTGCCTTGCATAGAAAACAATTGTGAGGTGATTTCTAAATAAAAATGCTTTCTTTAAGATTGCTGTAAGCCAGTGGAAAGACTCGGCGGAAAACCATTTGCAATCAGCAATGTCTGGTCCTCAAAGAATAATGGAACATATATATTGCCATACCAGATGAGACCAGTGATCCATCTAGTCTGTGGTACTGTGAGTGGGCTGAGTTTCCTAGATGAAGAGTCTGGATGGGGCGCTGGGAAGCTCTTGTTGTTATGCACAACCAGCTGGAACCAGACTCAGAAGAAAGCAGATCCCTTTCAAGCACCTTAAGCCACTGAGTGATCACTGAATACCATATGATACTAAGAATAAAAGGGATACATGAAAATTTTTAAGGACTGAAAAAGTTAAAAAAAGGGCCAGATACATTTCAACGTCAAATGAACAGTGACACTGAGGAAGCTGTTACGTCTTGTTGCATATACCAAAAATGCAGGCCAACTCAAGCAAAAGTGCCCATGTTGGTGGCATAGGAGAAAATAGCCCTCTGTAGCAAAGTAGGCATAGATTTGTTCATGCTGTCTGGAATAAACTATGTACTTGTCCTAGATTGTTGTTCTTACTTCCCTGAAATAGCCTTACTAGAAGATACTACAGCTAAATAGGTGATTGTGCATACCAAATCAATTTTTGCTAGTGATGGTATACCTGACATCGGAATATTTGGCAATGGGCCACAGTTTAAGAGGCATAAGTTTAAGCAATTTGCAGTGAAGTACAGATTTAGACATGTAACCACTAGTTCCCATTATCTGCAATCCAATGGGTTGGTGGAAAACAGTGTCAAAACACTTAAGTACCTACTGAAAATGGCTGGGAAGTCAGACTCTGATGTGTATTTAGCACTGTTAAGTACAGAATGGCATCAATGAAGCACAGTTTGTCACCTGCTGACATTTTGTTCATCAGAAAACAGAATGCCTGCACTATTACAAATGGATGTCTGAGGCCATGTCTACATCTAAAATTTTGCAGCGCTGGTTGTTACAGCTGTATTAGTACAGCTGTATAGGGCCAGCGCTGCAGAGTGGCCACACTTACAGCTGCAAGTGGTGTTAGATGTGGCCACACTGCAGCGCTGTTGGGCGGCTTCAAGGGGGGTTCCGGGAGGAGAGAGCAAACCGGGAAAGGAAACCAGCTTCGCCGCGGTTTGCTCTCTCGGTCCCGGAGCCACCCAGCAAACCGCAGGGAAGGAGACCTGCTTGCTCGGGGTTCCGGGACCGAGAGAGCAAACCGGGAACGCCGCGGTTTGCTATATCGGTCCCGGAGCCAGCCAGCAAACCGCAGGGAAGGAGAACTGCTTGCTCGGGGTTCCGGGACCGAGAGAGCAAACCGGGAACGCCGCGGTTTGCTCTCTCGGTCCCGGAGCCAGCCAGCAAACCGCAGGGAAGGAGACCTGCTTGCTCGGGGTTCCGGGACCGAGAGAGCAAACCGGGAACGCCGCGGTTTGCTCTCTCGGTCCCGGAGCCAGCCAGCAAACCGCAGGGAAGGAGACCTGCTTGCTCGGGGTTCCGGGACCGAGAGAGCAAACCGGGAACGCCGCGGTTTGCTCTCTCGGTCCCGGAGCCAGCCAGCAAACCGCAGGGAAGGAGACCTGCTTGCTCGGGGTTCCGGGACCGAGAGAGCAAACCGCGGCGAAGCTGGTTTCCTTTCCCGGTTTGCTCTCTCGGTCCCGGAACCCCGAGCAAGCAGGTCTCCTTCCCTGCGGTTTGCTGGCTGGCTCCGGGACCGAGAGAACAAACCGGGAAAGGAAACCAGCTTGATTACCAGAGGCTTCCTCCTTCCACGGAGGTCAAGAAAAGCGCTGGTAACTGTCTACATTGGATTACCAGCGCTGGATCACCAGCGCTGGATCCTCTACACCCGAGACAAAACGGGAGTACGGCCAGCGCTGCAAACAGGGAGTTGCAGCGCTGGTGGTGCCCTGCAGATGTGTACACCTTCAAAGTTGCAGCGCTGTAACTCCCTCACCAGCGCTGCAACTTTCTGATGTAGACAAGCCCTCAGTCACTGAGGACTTGCAGATTTGTAGAGACAGATAAAGCGAAACAAGAAACTCATCTGATTTGGGGGCCCAGGAGCTACCACCATTGCATGAAAATCTCTGTGATGGGACACAACGGCACTGTGTCACAAAAGTTTGATCTGTGGTCATATGAGGTTGTCACCTCTGATGGACATGAACTACTGAGGAACAAGCGACAATACCATCTCCAAATCCCAGAAGGGATGGAGATAAAGGGGCACTGAGTCTACCATTTTGCCTCAGAGGGTTTCAGACAGGCAACAACCAGCGCAGATTTGAGACAATAGAGCACCAGGACCTGGAACAAGAGGACTTGCCTCCTCCTCACAGCCACAGTGCCGATGTTCTAGGGGAGCCCTGTGGGTCCACATGAAAGCACAGGGCACTTCAGAGACTAATTGAACATCGTTAGTAAGTGATAGTTAGTAGTTTGGTTATAAGTGTTTGTCGTTGTGTGTTCTAATAGTCTTGTTTTTAAGTGTTATTTGTATTAAGTTTTGTGTTGAAAGGGAAGACGTGATATTGGGAACTGTGCTTTTAAGGCCTTTGCTATAGAGATAAAGATCTTGTCTGGCAGGTGTAACTCAGCAGCATCCAGAGAGAGGAAGAATTGTATCACTCACCAGAGAATCACCCCCAACCCTCCCTTGACCTGAATGTTAATGGATTGCTCCTAGGAGCCTCTGTGATTCTTTCTGGCAAATCTCTGAAAAGGGACAAACCAGTATAGAGCACTAGACCATAGCACTCACCTTTGAGAAGAGTCAGCAGCTCAGCACTTTCGAATGCCATCCACATCTCTTTTGAGAGGTAAGCACATTTCATTTCCCATCTGCTGCATATCTACTTTTCACAAAGATCAGAAAAACCTGACGTATCCCAGGCTTTGCCGTTAACCTGTTTCAATATGTTGCATATGACACCGTGCCGCTGATAACCTAGTCCTGCAGTGCCCCTTACAGGACATGTATGTTAATAGTGAGCAATAATGTAATATGCAGCAGATATACACTTAGATTTTCTCAAGTGAAGTGTCAATAATAAACTAGCAAGATGAAATGGCTCTCTTGATCCCCATCCATGATATAAATACACTTAACATACCTGTGATTATTAATACAATAAAGAATATAGTATTGGGGGAGGAGGTTGTTATTTTTTTTGTTTTTTTTTTGAGGGTAGAGCTGTGTAAAAGCAGAGATCTTCGGTATTTTAAGGAGTGAAGGGAAGATTCCGATAGTCAAGAAACTCATTCTGTAACAATACAAAGAAGGCTACATTCATCCCTGGTGTAACTCCACAGAAGTCAATTGGCTCAATTCACATCTGATTTCCTCAGGGACCTCATTGGTAGCAAGTCTTTGTGGGGTGAGGGGACTGCAAGTTTTATGCTACCTGGAGTGGGATTATCCTAATTAAATAAATACCAGTTGCAGCCTCCAACTGTGAGGTCCTTGTATTATTATTTATTTGTATTTTCTCTTTGTGGGTGCAAATACTAAGAGTATAATAAATATACAGTTGCTTCTGGTACAGTTAGTGATGCCACACCCCTTCTAGAAGGTATTGCTTAGGCTGGGGAAAGACCCAGAATTAGAGCTGGTCTACAGATGGAGGGAGGGATTTCAATGAAAATGGAAAAAATGCTTTTGTAAAAATTTTATGCAGAAAATTTTGAGTTTTTACTGTAAAACAAAAATTTTTGGTCAAAAACTAGAAAAGTTCAATGTGACACTAAGCGAGACAGGGTGAAGCAACCAGCAGACTGGGAGACCTGGAAGCAACCCTTAGGAACATATTAGAAGAGTATTGAAATGGTAAACAGAATACATCCTTAGTGAAGGGAGAGAATAACCCTACTGAGAAGAGTACAAATCTGCAGACCATAACTTTACATCTTTGTAATTTAATAATGCATACATACTAGGTGGACAAAATCCTTCTGAAAATCATATGACCAGAGCTGGACAAATAGTAAAGACAAGGATTTATCTATATCTATATATATGTTTATATTAGAGCTGTCAAGTGATTTAAAAAATTATTTGTAATTGCGCAATTAAAAAAATTAATCACACTGTTAAACAGTAATAGCATACCATTTATTTACATATTTGTGGATGTTTTCTACATTTTCAAATATATTGATTTCAATTACAGCACAGAATACTAAGGGTACAGTGCTCACTTTATATTTATTTTTATTAAAAATATTTGCACTGTAAAAAAAAAAGAAATAGTATATTTCTATTCACCTAATACAAGTACTGTAGTGCAATCTCTTTATCATGAAAGTTGAACTTACGAATGTAGAATTATGTACAAAAAATAACTATTCAAAAATAAAACATTGTAAAACTTTAGAACCTACAAGTCTACTCAGTCCTACATCAGCCAATTGCTCAGACAAACAAGTTTGGTTACAATTTGCAGGAGATAATGCTGCCTGCTTCTTGTTTACAATGTCACCTGAAAGAGAGAACAGGCGTTCGTTCGCATGGCACTGTTGTAGCCAGCATCACAAGATATTTATATGCCAGATGCGCTAAAGATTCCTATGTCCCTTCATGCTTCAACCACCATTCCAGAATACATGCATCCATGCTGATGGCGGGTTCGGCTTGATAATGATCCAAAGCAAAGCCGACTGATCATTATTCATCTGAGTAAGATGCCACCAGCAGAAGGCTGATTTTCTTTTTTGGTGGTTCAGGTTCTGTAGTTTCTGCATTTGAGTGTTGCTCTTTTAAGACATCTGAAAGCATTCTCGAGTTGCAGGTGACATTGTAAATAAGAAGCAGCCAGCAGTATCTCCTGTAAATGTAAACAAACTTGTCTTAGCAATCGGCCAAACAAGAAGCAGGACTGAGTAGACCTGTAGGCTCTAAAGTTTTACATTGTTTTGTTTTTGAGTGCAATTATGTAATAAAAAAATCTACATTTATAAGTTACACTTTCACAATAAAGAGATTGCACTATAGTACTTGTATGAGGTGAACTGAAAAATACTATTTCTTTTGTTTATCATTTTTACAGTGCACATATTTGTAATAAAAAATAATATGAAGTGAGCACTGCACACTTTATATTCTGTGTTGTAATAGAAATCAATATATTTGAAAATGTAGAAAAACATCCAAAATATTTAATAAATTTCAATTGGTATTCTATTGTTTAACAGTATGATTAATCACAATTAATTTTTTTATCGCAGTTAATTTTTTTGAGTTAATTGCGTGAGTTAACTGATTAATCAACAGCCCTATATATAGAACAATAAAAGGAGGGGAGACAGGGCGTATGTGAAGATACTTGTGCTATTTCTTTAAAACTACACCAGGATGCAAGACAATTTGTCTCTTTTCCATTATGGTCATCATGAAACAGAGGGCAGGGAAGAGCAGGAGCAGCACAACTGAGTATCTCTCCTACCTTTCAATAATCTCATGAACAATCCAGTCCTTAATTTAAAAATAAAAGCTATGATATGCTATAGGTCAAATGTTAAGCATCATAATTACTAAAGATCAAGAAAATGCTTGTGATCAAAGAGCCAACTAATTCGTACATGATCATGTCAAACATTGGCATTTTTGTTTTTAGAAGAAGCCACTGTGCAAAAATGTCTCCAGTGATGTTGAGTTGTTTTCACTTACATTTTAGGACCAGGCATTGAGAGTAAATTTCTTTCCTGTCATGGGTTCTTTCCTTGTGCTTTCCTGTGAGCGTTTCCCCGTTGCTCTTTTTGTCTGCAATATTTATAGAAGTAAATTAAAAAGTCCACCTTTATTGTTAGGATTGACCTTTGAACCACCCATTTTTTGCCTCTGAAGTTTTCATGAAATTGATTGATGTTCCAATTTGCTCATCATCCAGATGAAGTATCTCGTTACAGACGTGACCAGTAATACTGTTAAGTGTTATGTCAGCTTTTTCATTATACACTTAGCTTCATGATATGACCCAGAATAGCATTGGTCCCACCTAAAAGAGATCACTATTCTGTGTCAGCAACTCCCTTCAGGCCTGACAAACTCACTACACTCAACACACTGCTTTCATAGTACTTATCCCAAATGTATCTTGTAAGGTTGCAAATGAAAGCGGATGTCACACTGGTCATTAATATCATTATGAACTGTTTGTACTGACATTTTATATATATATATATATATATACACACATACTGAAATCATGCTTTAAAGTCTGTAACAAGGCAGAGTGGACCAACAAATCTTCTGCCAGACAAAATCATGTCTATTTACCTATCTCTGTATCCAAAGTAAATAAAACATTGTAAAGCCAACACAATGGAAATCCTGTCTGCATGTGAAGTCAACAACAAAAAATAGGGGGGAGGACATCTGAAACCAATGTGGGAAGTACACTAGAGAATAAGCAACAGGGGAGAAGAATCTTATCTGGGAGTGAACTTTAAGAAGGTCATCAAAAAGGCATTACTAGACTATTAGAGGAAGAAAAAAGGATCCCTTTCATATCCTTCACTAAAGAAAGCAAAACAGAGGGGTTTTTTTGAGTTCATGAAAATTGCATCCTGGCCACGTGGGCTTGTAATGCTGGAATATTGTTTTAGGTGAGAAATTGCTTTGGACAAGGGCTTTAGCATGTTACAGTTAAGTTTAGACTCTAAGAAGCATATTATCCCTTGTGTTTTACATGTAACCTGTTGTTCTTATTATCCTTGCTTACAATCTCTTACATTTTAATCTTTGTAATGTGATGAAGTCACACCCGACAATTCTGGAAGAGTGGTTCTGTTGGGTTCCAGAGGTGGATGGGCACAGGCCTGCCCACAGCTAAATGCCCCTCCCTCGGTCTCGGGGAGGAGCCACTGAGCCCGGGACTCAAATAAGTAAGGGGGACAACAGAAGAAAAACAAGGACAGGTGTGAAGGTCAGAGAGCCCACTGCTCCTCCGTCTAGAAGAGTGGTCCTGTTGGGTTCTGAGAAGTGGGCAGGGGCAAATTATGGACATCTGCATCTAATTAAGGGCATACAATGACTTTTTAAAACCTCTTTTAGTGGGTGGTGAGAGGAAAGATGAGAAGCAAGCTACAGAAGGGTTGTCTGCAGTGAGGGGAAAGGGACTTCTCCTAGGTAAACAGCTGTTTTTTCACCATATGAAGAAATCTTGTTTGTTTCTGTTTGGAGAGGTTCCCAATATAGCTGGGCCCAGGGTGTGTTAGAGATGGTGGCTGGCAATTAATAGCCAGCTTAATAAGAGGCAATACTCCAGTGGGATTTGGGAAATGTATTTTTTTGTTTGTTTAAAGAAGCCCCTTAGGGCCAACCCTAAGCAAACCAATGTGAAGTATTACCACAGCCCCAATGCCAGAGGGAGAAATGCTCAGCCCTCATGTGATGAAAGAGGTGCATTGTCACAGTACAGAAACTCATATTTGTTTTCACTTTAAGTAGATTCCAGTGCTGTGGTATTATAAAGGATCTGATCCTGAGTTGTGCTAGCTAAGCAGTGTGTACGCAGTCTCTCTGAAGATAGCGTACGTGGTTATTACTGTGAGTGTCTTGTGACACAGACTGAACACTGCAGGGGGGCTAGGATGTTGATATGTGTCTGTCATTAGCCTGCAAGAGGGTGAGGTCTGCAGAGACCTGTAAGTTGGTGCTTGGCTGTGACCAGAAACTGTTGGTTTCAGGGAACCAAACTACATCAGGCATTAGGCAAGACTCTCCACACTAAGAGCAGGTAGGTGGTGAGGTGTCTCACAATCAGGAACACCCCTGGGTGAGTATTACACAGGGCATATGATATCCCAGCAGCTTCAAGTTATGTTAAACTGAAATCAGCTAGCCTGTAAGTATTCTGCCTGACAGGGTTGCCGCAAGGTGAACACTGGCCTATGTGAACTGTCCTGATGTTCCCTCTGCCCTTTTCATACCGGGAATCTCAGACTACTTAACATAAAGGAGGAATTCAATAATAAACTTGTGAATGCAATGCAGGCCTTATGAGCAAACTTACAAGAGGAAATCAGTGCAGACAGAACATGTCTCCTCCTGAGCAGCCTTAAAATGTCACACCAGTGCACACAGCTACCATGCTGATGTGTGGTAGAGCTAGGCAGACGGATAGTTCACCATTCATAGCACTCCTACACTACGTGGTGTGGCTATGTGGACAGCCATGCCTTGCAATAAAAAACTAGTGAGGTTTCTGGCAGTTCCAGGTCTCCCCAGCCAGCGTTGCTTTGGAGGGAAGTGTCAGATTTTGAAATTCCACCTTAAAAACTGCAAAACGTAATTGTGGAAGGATGATTGTAATGGAGCACTTCTCAGAGCCTGGCACCTCATAGGCAGGGCCGGCTTTAGGAAGTGCAGGGCCCAATTCGAACAGTTTCGACGGGGCCCCGCCAGGGATGACTAAAAAAAAAACCACAAACCAAAACAACAAAACAAACCTGTAAAAAAACACTTGGGGCTTGTATTCACCAGGCGGTGCTCTGAGTCTTCGGCGGTGAGTCCTTAACTCGCTCCAGGTCTTTGGCGGCACTGAAGGACTCACCACCGAAGTGCCGCCGAAGACTCAGAGCAAGTGAAGGACCCGCCGCCGTAGTGCCGCTGGAGACCCAAAACGCCGCCAAGTGAGTAAAAATTAAAAAGGCACCTCTAGCCAGGGAAGGGATTCTCACTGGGTGCGGGGCCCTCTTAGGCGCGGGGCCCGATTTGGGGGAATTGGTGGAATTGGCCCTGCTCATAGGGATGGGTGGGCAGCATAGGTGCTGGAATTAGGGGTGCTGCCGCACCCCCTGGCTTGAAGCAGTTTACATCCTACCCAGAGTTTGCAGTTTGGTTCAATGGCTCGCAGCGCCCCCACCCTACACATTGTCCCAGCCCCCTGGGGAAGCGGAACCGGACAGGACAGGGACTGTGTTTATTCAACATCTCACTGGGTTTGGGGCAGCGCAGGGAACTGGGGAAGGGAAATGCCCCCAGGGGCTGCACAGGAGCCTCATTACCAAACGGAAACAACAAGCTACGGCTAATACCAATGATTTTCCCCATCCACCCGGCTGCCTGCCCCCGCTCATCTCTTCCCCGCCATCCGCCCGCAGCTCCCTCTCCCCGCTCCTACCCCATTACTGCCCACCCCCTCCCCAGCTCGTCTCTTCTCGTCTCCTCCCCTCGGCGGGCCGGGCAGGGCCGGGCGCCCGCCTCTCGCTCCGGCTCCTGCTCCCGCCTGCCCGGCACTGGCTGACTCTCTTCCGGCGGCGGGCTGTGCGGAGCGGCGGGCGCTGTGAGTACGCGAGAGCGGGAACCCCGCAAGGGTTAACGCCACCTGCCCTCCCCATCCCCGGGGCAGCCTCCGGGAGGGAGAGCGAAGCTTCCTGCTGCAGCCCCCTCCACGTGCGGGGGACTGGGGGCTCCTCCGCAGCGAGCTCCCTCCCGGGCAATCGCATCCCCAAAAGACCGGGGGTTAAGTCCTTCTGCAGAGTCCCTCCCTCCATGCAAGAGGGAGGCCTGGGGGGTCATCCGCTAATGCAGCAACCTCCCTTCAGGTTAACCCCCCAGTTAATAAACAGGCGTGAAATTGCAGCGGGAGGCCTGGGGGGGGGGGGGTCTGTGCTTGTCCGGGCTCCCCAGGGTTCCGAGGCGAGCTAGCTAGCAGCATGCACCTGCGCCCTGGGTGACCGGTGGGTTCCTCTGCTGGAGCGAGTGCTCCTCGTGTACCCCCCACCTATACACGCGTTTGACTTGACTAATACACCCGGTTTGGGGAGCGATGTATCATCAAGATGAGGGCATTAAGGAGGCAAGGGGGGCAGATTGATACCCAGTCACAGCAAAGATCCGCAGTTTCAATCCTTTCAGGAAAAGAAAGATGCATTATAATGAGAAAAAGTACCACGGTGAGGGTCATATAGAGTGTCTCGATAAAATAGAAATAATTCCTGGTTCAGTTTCCTGTTGACACAGATGAGGGGAAGAAAACACATTAACCCTCCAGAGGAGGCACGTTTGAGGCAATTGCCTTTGGGAATGAAATGAAGAGCTTGAAATAACTGTTCGTTAGCAAAGAAGCTCTTGGAAAAACTAAGGGAGAAACTGGTGGTGAATGCCCATGTGTGATTCAGGGGCGGCAGGGATCCGAGGAGGGGTTGTAAATTGAAAGCACGCTGCTGAGTTGGCTGCTGCTGCTGCTGCAAACCTCTAGCATCTGGAGGTGGCTTCAGTGCAGAATGATGAAATCTCCCTTTAAGTTACACACCAAAGATGGCTGCTGTATTGAAAAGTCAGGCTCAGCGGCAGGCCCTATCCATTTAACACAGACTATTGCTTTTGTTGCTAGGTTACAACCAGGACTTACTTTTTGCCTTATAAATCTATCTGGTAGTGATGGGAGGGGCTGGTTCCAGCATGTGATGTGTTTTTATTAATGCAGTTGGAAAAGTAGACATTGCAGTACCAGCTTTCTGGTTTCAACTGGTATTTACCAGCAAACACGATTTTGGGATAGAAAACATTTGCAACTCATTTGTAATTTTCTGTATCACTATCTTGCAGTGCTGTTGACTCCCAGCTATCATCTTTTAAACTGGAGCTGCCAGCATAATATAGAGAGGGAACAGCCCTGCTAAATGATGAAGATAAATCTGAAATATGCTGGAAATTTGGCATCATGTAAAGATGCTCCTCTCCCCAAAATTATCCTCCCTTGAAACAATCTAGCACTAATTTTACTCATAATGAGAGGTGTTGGCCTCATGTCTCTGGAGCCTGAAGTCTTTTTATCATCAGAACAGTTACAGTATGAGTATTTGCAACGTGTGCCGCCCCAGCATTGCCTTGTCAGACTGCTTCAGCCTTGAGATAGAGGAGTCACCTTTTCCAGGTGGGAGGGAGTAGTCTGGTCCTCAGGGTCTTCAGTCCCTGGCTTCTCCACAGAAACTGTCAAAAGACAGATCATTACGATGAGCATTTTCAGGCCTGGGGAAAGGAAAATCCATATCCATTGGGGACAAGACTGAGACTACCCAAAAAGAGTACATCTACACAGCAGTTAAACACCCGTGGCTGGCCTAGGTCAGCTGACTCGGACTCAGGCTGCAAGGATATAAAATTGCTGTATTGGGCCGGACCACAAGCTCTGGCATCCCATGAGATAGGGAAGAGGGGTCTCAGAGCCCGGACTCCAGCCCAAGCTCGGACATCTACACAGCAATTTTTATCTCTGCAGCCCTAGCCACAGTCAGCTGACCCAGGCCAGCCATGACCATGCCACAGATCTTTAATTCTAGACCCAAAAACGGCGACAGGGGTTGGATCACTTGATGATTATACGTTCTGTTTGTTCCCTCTGGGGCACCTGGCATTGGCCACTGTCAAAAGACAGGATACTTGGGCTAGATGGATCTTTAGTCTGACCTGGTATGGCCGTTCTTATGTTCTTAAAAGGCCAGTGTGTTAATTTCAAAATTAAGCTACTGAGAATGGTTAGCAAATTTTCATAGCATTAGCATCCCTATAAATCATACTGTGATGTTTGGCGCATCATAATAAATTATAAGGATGTCATCTTAAATTAATAGTTACTGCCATTCACTTAAATGAGTTTTTGCATCACAGCAGTTTGTTTTAATGCCATCTCCCCTTCTAATAGGCAAGGTTGCACAGAGCTTGAAAAATGTACCCAACATCATGGGTGGCAGGTATAATAGGCCAGGGGAGGCAGCCTAGCCCGGCTGCTGGACCCCGGTTGCAGGTTCAAGGGGGGGGAATTTTTTCTTTTTATTATGCCCCGTGCAGGTTCCGGGGTGGCTGAGGAGGCAGTATGTGGTGTTCAGCTTCCTGGGTTGCTCAGAATTTTCTCCATGGACTCCAGGGAGATTACTGATGAACCCTGGGTTGCTGTCTGAATAACACATTCCACTTCCTCAGCTGGCTCAGAACCTGCATGGGACATAGCAAAAGCTCAGGTTCTTCTTCTGGAAGAAAAGAGCTTTTGATTTTTGAGGGGCCGCTTGCGGTCTGTGGAGGGGAGGTGTGGCTGTAGGGGCTCTGGCCAGCCCACAGCTCCTCTGAGCAGGTTGCTGGAGTCTCAGGGCTTCAACTGGCCCAGGGCTACTCTGGCCATGGGGGGCTGTGGAGGGGGCCGGGAGTCTCAGGGCTCTGGCCACAGAGGGAAACCAGGGGGTCTTGGGGCTCCAACCACAGGGAGGGGACAAGGGGTCTCAGGCTGCTGTGGGGAGGGGGTCTTGGGGCTCAGGCATGGAGGGAAGGGGATCTTGGGGCTCTGGCTGCGGAGGGGGCAGGGGGCTGCAGCTGTGGAGGGGACTTGGGATGCAAGATGGGCCAAGGGGGTTCGGGGCTACAGCCGCTGCTTGGCTCAGGCTGCAGGGGGTGGAGTCTCGAGGCTCCAGCCATGTGGGGAACGGGGGGACTCGGGGCTCTGGCCACAGAGTAGCAGGGGCGGAGCCAGGGGCTAGCGTCCCCAAAGTGAGGCTTGACCCACTGCCCATGCCCAGCATCTACTAGCCCAAACACTAAGCCTATTCAGCAGGCTGAAATAACATCAGCATCCCTCCTGAGCTAAACCTCCTTCCCTGTCTCATGCAGGTTAAATACATCCCTGGTAGTCTTCCTCTGCAAGCACTCTGCTTCTCCAGTTAAAGCTGGACCTCCCACACAATCTGCCTCCTCGCCATTGAACTTATGCTGGTCCGACACACAGAGTCCTCTGCTGGAGTGGCAGGATGACCCTTGTCTTACCAACAAAGCCTGCTGCTATGGTGACAGGCATCTGGGGCCATTCTCTTGGACTTCCACCTGCCCAGAAACAGGGATCATCAGGCTGAGGATCAGGGAGATGTTGGGTAGAGTGAAGGAGAGAAACAGTGAAGCCAGCACAGCAGAGAATTCTTGTATAAGAATGCCCTACCAGGCAGAAGGGTTGAGGGGGGGGCTTTGCTGACACGGACTCAGCAGAGCCCTCTTCTAGGATTTCCCCAAACACACACCCATCCCCTCACTAGTGCCTTTGCCTTAGGTTTTGGAAGTGGCAGACCCCATTGTACATAAACACTGCCTCCTCAATCATTAGCATTGTTGGAACCCTCCTGACCACCCATCGTAATAACATTATCTGTCCCCTTTTTACTCTGGCACTAGAGATGTCCATCTGTAGAATTAGGAAGGCATCACTGCCTCAGTTTACACTTGGTTCACATTTAGAAGTTTATATTCACAATTATAAGGTCTAGAAACTTAATTATATTTTTATTTTATTCAATGAATGCTTAGATTCTGCAGAAACTGGTAACCCTTGTACAGAAAAGATTTCTACTCACCCAGGAGTTAATGAATTTATCACTGTGATTTTAGTAACCAGTACCATTTAAAATGGTCTAAAACCTTAAATGTTGACTACAGCTAACTTCAGCGCTTTTCCTTTGTATTTTAATGTGAGTAAAAAAGTTAACAAGTGTATGGGCCCTTCAAAAACTCGTCTAATCTATGACTAATTGAACCACATAGAGTTGCTGCTTCATTTGTGACTGTTGCTTCAAGTTACAAAGTAGCTGTAGAACATTTTATATTTAATAAAGAAAAAAGTGAACTTTGAAACATTACAGTTGAGAGTTTAATTTCTGATGACTTCTGAACATGCAGTTTTCAGACCCGTTGCAGCTACTGTTGTTATCCTTTAAACAAAGTTTAAAGTCTTCCACTGCTGTTGATTCCATGGTAAAACTGACAGTGGCCTTTGTACTAAAAACTGTTGTTTAGACTTTGCTCTGGTTTGTGATTTCATTTTCAGGGGAAGATACTGTCACTTTTTTTGATATTTATAAACTTTATTCCCCATTAAGTTTGGTACAGGATGCTTGAAAAAATACTGCAAACGTTTCCATCTTATCAAAGAGTAAGTAAAGAGGGGCAAACTTGAGTGTGTTTGGTAGTATTGCTTTTAGATGCCCCTTCAAATTACTCTCCTAAATATCAGAAGGGAAGCAGAAAAGACATAAAAACTATTAAATAAAGTTTTCTATCAAAAACTGATTTAAAAAAAATTAGCCAATTAAAAAATGAGTTAAAAGTGTCTTGTAAAGAGGTCTTATCTGTTATGTGCAAACATCTTTTATAATGTCTCTAAAGTGCCATGCACACCTAACCATGTATGAAGATAAGGACCCTGATCTGAGGAGTCTAATCTCAAGCCATATTTCTGCTAAGAATTGCATATGGACTACTCGCAGTGCATCAAGTTACGCACAGGCGTGGTTTTTGTTTGTTTGTTCGTTTGTTTTGTTTGTGTGTTTTGCAGGACTGGGGCATCCCTAGTCCCAACTACTCACACACTTAAAATTATCCATGTTTGTCAGTGTTTGCAAGACCTGGGCCTAAATGGAACATAATGCAGACAAAGGAGGAGGAAGAGATGCGGGAGAGAAAGTTATACATAACTTTATGCATCTGACTTCTTTCTTAATACGGCTGTATTGAAGTTAGACTAAATTGACATAGCAGATTTTTTTTTTTTTTACCCAGCTAACTTAATCTGGAGGCACTGTGGTCCAGTGGATAGGAACCTTGGACCTGACCACTGGATGACACTGTTGTAGGAGACCTAGTTTCTATTTCCAATTCTGTCATTTCCTTTCTCTCTGTCCCTTGACAAGCCATATAACCTCTCTGTGACTGAATTTCCACATCTGTACATTCAGGATAACGATTCCTTCTTTTATGAAGCATTCGGAGATCTATAAGTGAAAGGTGTTTTATAAATATTGTTGTTTATGATATTTTTCCTCATAATCTTGAATTCTGGATTAGAACCATCTGGATCTATATGTATGAATTTTATTAAAAAGTAAATATACTTTGAATTCAAGTGGTGGATGTGTTGTGTTTCAGGAATCAGCGGAAAAAAAATATTGTCCAAAAGTAACAAATTAAAAAAATGTTTATATATCCACAACAGAAACAATTGTTTAACTGTATTATATAAAAATATCTTTGGGGTTTTTAATACTTTCCCATAGTGTGTGTCCTTGCATTGTGACAGTCACTTCAGCTTGACTGTTCAGTGTGAATTATGTTAATAGTTGACATGTCTGCATAATTAATTTTGTTTTTCAGCATCTCTGCTTCTGAGCTGTTTGAAAAGGAATGCTGACAATAACTGGAAGCTGAATAACTGATGAGATAATTGTGCTGCTTGTGTTTAATTTTCTCAGATTTTGAAGCATCAGGGATGAAAATGTTGTGGCGCTGTTGATTCAAGACTCTTATTAAATAGATTATTCCGCTTCTGGTGGTGTTCATTAAACAATGTAATCTCTGGAAGTAATAAAATAAGATGCCAAAAAAGAACAGTAAATAATTTGATCGCTGTTGAGCTCTGGCTGCATCAGATTGCTGTGGCAGCTGAAATCTTTTTACAAGATTTGTTCATTTACTTCCCGTGCATGCTCCCTTTAAAAACTTCTCCTTAAATTTATCTGATTTCCTGAGTTATCTTATTTTTATGTAACCAAAATGTCCATAATTTTTCTTTTCTTACAATTTTATTGCTCATAATATTCAGGTACTGATTTTATATCACTAAGGATATAGTTCTGATCGCACTATAAATCAGGAGTAACTCCATTGAAGTGAGTGGATTTAAACAAATGGAAAACTGGTGTAAGTGAGATCAGAATCAGGTTTTACATAATTTGTTGTAAAATTTATTTGATCACTTCTGTTGTTGGATTTTTGTGCCTTCAGACTGGTTAAGTAAGCTGTGGCATTCCTTTAGGGCAATTTAAAACTTGCCCTCTGAAAATTAGTGTATCTGATTAATATAGAGCTGATTAAAATACTGTTACAGGACCATATGACTACAAGGTATTGTACCAGTTCAGAGGACCTTTGACTGTAGGCACATTATTTCACCAGAAAAGATAATTATGCCTTCCAGTTAAGTAAGGCGTCTTCAGTACATTTAAAAAATAGCCATGAAAAAAATAATTTTGTGCACAGTTCCCATTTCTTGTTTCATAGTTGAAGTATTTTTTATATATAGGAATATCTTTAAGTATAGGGACAGTTTCCAAAGTATTTGTTAAAACTCTTTGCTTGTATAGTTTAGTTTGTATGGGATTTTATGTACATCTTCACTATTTACTAACAGTGGATGATAAATTATGCAGAACAGAAAAGAAATACATGAACTGTTTTTTTCCATTCAGACTGTTGGTACCTACCTCTCTGCTGTTAATAGATGGTCTACCAACAAGCAAAACAAAACAAAAATTGGGATTTTACAATCCCAGTAGTACCAAGGACAGTACTTCTGTGTGAAAAATATTTCTGTGAAAAGTTTGTAAGTTTGTCAAGGCAAGGAAATATCGTTGCTCTTTGTTAGATGTATACCATTTTAACAGTGCTTTCCACTGTGAAATCTGAAAGTGTAGCAGCCTTTTTTCAACTTTCAGGCGACTGCAAATTGTGGGCTCCTTACACTATTACTCTTTATATGTTCAGAGCACTTGGGTTTTATTACACTCAGATAAATTAAATTTGTTGTCGGAAGTGTATAGCATTATCTTGAATCAATGCATTTTCACTTGATTTTGATCATTTTCTTTCCTCCTTGGATGGTATCCATCACTTCAGTGGATGATATGATGTATTTTATATTTTTCATACTTGCTTTTATTTTTCTCAAGATTTCTGTGTCTGCCAAATATACCATATAAAGAAAAAAATCTAGAGGAGGAAGAAAACTTTTTGTTTTCTTAAGTAGTTGCTAATTAAGTTCCCCATCTTTCACTGAATTCCATGTGGACTGACAGCTGTGCGCACACAGAGCTCCAGGCAGGATTGGGCCTAAAAATGGTGAACACAATTGTCGTTGGTTTTCATTGTTCATGAATCATTTAACATTTTGAAATGTTTTACCTGTAGTAATGAAAAATGTGGGGTTACAATAATTTTTGAAAGATAAGTAATGAGCATTCTCTGCCATGGCATTTATCATTCT
Source organism: Gopherus evgoodei (assembly GCF_007399415.2). Taxonomy (NCBI): domain Eukaryota; kingdom Metazoa; phylum Chordata; order Testudines; family Testudinidae; genus Gopherus; species Gopherus evgoodei. The sequence continues at coordinate 19,274,721 of NC_044329.1, read as the reverse complement.
TTCCTTGGTGTATTAAGTTAATCTGACAGAGTAGATAAAAATCAATATTTTTTTATTAAAACTGATTCTTTTAATTTATGTTAAAATATTTTTTCTTTTTTAAAATAAACCTCTTTAAAATATGCTACGGCCTAATATTATTATTTTTAAGAAATTAAATAAATAAATATGCTGAATCCATGAGCATCTATCAAAAACTTTGAGTACAAGGCTGCTTTTTTATGTAAAGAAAGAATCAGGAGGAAATATTTAACTTTTGAAGTCAAACTTTATAAATATGGCATAATAGACAGTAGGACTTGATCCTTTGCTAGTGGGTACAAGAGTCTGATGTCATCACAGGAGCCCAGCCTCTCACTCCAGGAAACACCATCAGATGTCTCATCAGGATCATCCACTGACCCAACTGGGTGGTCTCATACTCCTGTTTTTTTTGGCTTTGCCTTACTGGAGCTCTGATTTGACTCAGTTCTCAAATTATGAATATTTATGACCCCACCCAGCATGGAAACTTACTCTCCAGCACATGGAAAAATACTGAAGTTTATCTATCCAAAATATTTAAGCTTAGTTTGTTTAATCAAAATAATTTTACGTACTATTTTGTGTGTTTAATTAAATTCCAGTTACCATCCTAATACAGCTTGATGCAAATCATGATCAAAATGTTAATTAACTAGTAAATAGGCAATATATCATTTGCCATTTTCGAAGATACTAAAATGTATTGTTAATGAGAATCTGAAAATATTAAGCTATATAATTGCTTAAATAAATGTATATAGTTATAGTCTACCTTCCTAGGTAGCAAAAGGATGTACCAAATCTAGTGTAAAGGCTCTGTTTAGTTGTAATTCAATATGTTTTAATGGTCATATCAACCAATGAGAATGCATCTTTCTTTAGTAAATAATTTTAATCTACTTTTCCATTTCCAGTTGGTGTTGTTACTGTCTCAATAAAAAGAAGCCTATGCTGTCACATGGAAGGTCATTTCCAAATATTGTAAATATATTCAAAACTGCTGTATATTTACTAAAATAAGCAACCATAAACCAGAGGACTCAAAGAGCACTAACACTGTTGTCCAAACTTACTGTAAATATAGTTTCAGTACATGTTAAATATACAGATAACTTACATTATCTCCCATATTTCAAAGTTCCACAATCAGCTTGCACAAGAGAAGCTCAAAGTCCCCCAGGATACTAGAAGGATAATAAAAGCAACTCAGTATGGGTGTGGGAGTTTGGGAATCTAGTTCTATTATTAAATCAAAAAGGAATCTTATTTAGGAGATGGCAGTGTCTATTTGCATTTTTTTAATAGAAAGTTGGCAACCTTCCTTCATCAAAAAGGGGAAACACTTTTCTAATTCATGAACTTGCAAAGAAACAAGTTGGCACAATGACATTCCTAAAACAACATTGCACAAGCAGTGCATCACGGACCTCCTGTAGTAAAATAGCCTGGCCAATAAAACTTGTCTAAAGAAACATTTAGATGCTTAAATGATCTTAACACATTAAGTGTATTTAAACCAGGAAAACAGTCTTAAAACATCAGACGATAGTGTTCACTGGCTGCAATATGCACTCATGATTTGTGCTTTTTGTTTAGTCAGATGTTTGCAGCCTTTGAGTTAATACCTCTGTGACGTTGCACTCCATATGATTTTATGAAAATATGCTAATAAGTGTGAATATAATTTAACTGGAATATGCTTCATGCAAAAGGTCCCTTGTAAGATACCATTATGTATCTTATAATCTACTGAGTGTGGTCATCCTATTTGTATAAATATATCATCTTGTATCTGAAACTAGAAATATGAAGTATAACTCTGAGGTCCTATTGTAATTATATAAAGTGTGGGCCATTAATGGTGGTTTGGAATTTTGATGGCGCCCATTAACCAGGACAGGTAACTGTAGATGACTCTGTTTACTTCTAAGTTTTCCCATATATATGTGTGCTGGCAAGTGGGTAATGAAGTCTTACAGTGACATGTGATCATGTCACCTGAACTGGAATCCATCTTTATTTAACCTGGTGCTTTTCCATTTAGAAGGAGGGATGGGAACCCAGAGAGGGACAAAGCATTACCGCTTTGTGCAAAAGATATATAAGGGGGGGGTGAAACAGAACAAAGGAGGCTGCAGTCATGAGAAATCCCCTAGCTACCCCCTGAGCTGGAACAGGGACTGTACCAGGGGAAAGGATTGGGCCCAGACTAGGATGGCGTCCAGTCTGTGATAGAAGCTTATTGAAACGTCTCTGAGGGGGAGATTTTATCTGTGTTCAGTTTTCCTACTGTATTAGGCGTAGACTTGTGTGTTTTATTTTATTTTGCTTGGTAGTTCATTTTGTTCTGTCAGTTATTACTTGGAACCTACTAGTTAAATCCTACTTTTTGTATTTAATAAAATCACTTTTTACTTATTAATTAACCCAGAGTATGTATTAATACCTGGGGGGGGCAAACAGCTGTGCATACCTGTCAGTGTTATAGAGGGCAAACAATTTATGAGTTTACCCTGTATAAGCTTTATGCAGGTTAAAACGGATTTATTTGGGGTTTGGATCCCGTTGGTAGTTGGGTATCTGAGTGAGGAAGACATGAGAACTTCTTAAGCTGTCTTCAGCTAAGCGTGCAGCTTGTAGGGGACATGGTTCAGACTGGATCTGTGTTTGCAGCAGGCAAGTGTGTCTAGCTCAAACCAAGCAAGGGACTGAATTCCCAAGATGGCAGGGAAAACAGGCTCAGAGGTCTAAGAACATCAAGTGGCAGTCCCAAAGGGGTTTCTGTGATCCAACCCATCACAACCTCTCTATACTACTAACCTCTGCACCTCCAGGACAAAAAAGGGTCAATTTATTAATACAATGTACAGTTTTCCTGGTGCCAGAATAAATTAGGAGACTAGAAACAAAAATCCATGTGGTTCCTGACAAGGAGAAATATGTATACATACCCTAAACTTTGTTTATGAGTTTTTAGCAGGATAGCAATCAGGTATTGACTGATGTTTAAGTCAATAGTAGGATTTGTTGTCTAGCATAGTAGAATGTTTGTTAAAGGATAATCTTGGAACTGGCTGAAAACAGAAATCTTTTTAACATAATGGCCTTGTTATTTCAATCTTCTATGTTTGACAGTATAGACTAAATGTAAAAATATAATATCATGGCAGGAGATGATTTGTTGTTTTTTAATTGAAAACACTATAAACTCAATTATTTTTCTTCTAAAGAATGGCGTTTTAACTGAAAGAAATAGTGTATAATTATCAGGGACATGCATAAAAGGATAGTATAAAGGTAAGTGGGAACAAAATATGACTTCATCAAGATCATTAGCAAGTTTTATTTAACAGTGTTGGTCTTTGTATGGATCATTGGGTCATTCCACTGTTAACCATTTACTATGCTGGAAGATGACTTCTAATCTGTTATCTGTCTTTCAACCAGTTTCTTTCTAATCCATGGCAGAACTTTGCTTCTGTTGACTACTTAGTTTCCTTCAAAACCTCTTCTGAGGGACTTTGTCTATTGTGTTCTGGAAAGCCAAATGAATTGTGTTTGCCAGTTCTTCTTTTTCCACTACTAAATGTCATGTATTATACAGCTGCTCCGCATACTTGGTAAAATTAGTTGAAGCCAATTTTGCCTTCATGTGTGTGCCAACACTCATTAATTTCGGTAGGAGATAAACGTGAGGCAGAATTTGGGCAAACTGAATCTCAGTGACAGGTCTTGTGGGGATTAACATCTTAGAGAACTATGGTATCCAGGGACGGCTCCAGGCATCAGTGCACCAAACACATCCCTGGGGCGGCAAGCTGCAAGGGGCGGCCAGCCAAGGGGGGCAGCCTGCCAGTCACCATGAGGGCGGCAGTCAGGCTGCCTTTGGCAGCTTGCCTGCAGGAGGTCTGCCAGTCCCGCAGCTTTGGCGGCAATTCGGCAGTGGGTACGCCGAAGGCGCGGGACTAGTGGACCTCCCACAGGCATGCCACCAAAAGCCACCTGACTGCCGTGCTTGGGGTGGCAAAATACATAGAGCCGACCCGATGGTATCTTTCATAATATGTGAATGTAGTAAACTATGCATGATGTGTGACCATTTCGTTGTAATTTAAACAATAAATAATATAAGTGCATCCAAAAGGTTCTAGGTGCCGTGTAAACATAAAGGAAGACAAAGCTCTTTCCCTGAATATCTTACAGTTTAAAAAACCTTTTCTGGCATAAGTGCATGAAGAGGGAATGTCTTTGTCACAGCCATCAGTTCTCAGTAGTAACTTTGTTTACAAAACAAATTTATGGTCCCCGTGACTTATGTTACAAAAAGATTTAGGGGCCTAAATCCAAGATTTAGGTATTACTGTGATGCACAAAACCCCCACTTGGCTGCTGCCTAACTCTTTAAGTGCCTAATCTCAGTCAGTGCCTACATTTTCACTGTAAAAGTTACCTAGGTACCCAAGTTTCTGCTTCTGGATATGCACACTGCTGCCTTAGTGAGGCATCTGGAGGAGAGGTGGGAGACCCCTTTTCAAATATCTTTTCAGGCAGGAGGATGGGGGGAATTGAACCAGGGTGTGTACTCTGACCATTGGGCTAAAGATTATAACGAAAGGTATCTCCCATTGGCCATCTTAGGTCAGTTCCCACGTAGAGTGCTGGGGCGTTTGTGGGTCCTACTTATAGTTTCCCATCTATTGTATAGGAAGTCTAGGTGCCTAACCCAGGGTTTGTGGATTCCAGTGATTTTCTAGGTGCCTAAAAGTTCCTTTGTGGATCAGGGCCTGATTTTCGCAAATGGTTAATTTCTTGATTCCAAGAACTGGGAGATTTTTTAACCAATAGCATCAGTGGTCTAAATCAGCTTCCTAATCTCCAGTATGAATGTGGATGGTATTTTATATCTCTTACAACCTTTTGCTGGTTTGAGTTGCTTAGGATATGAAGAAGACCAAGAAATTTCTATCTGTAGATAACTTAATTGCTTTTCCAAAGACTTCCAAAGTGCTCTTGAGGTGGAAAAAAAGGACTTTGAGTAACCGTTCACGTCCATTGGATGTGTTAACCTCTCCACCTTTCATGAATGGACTAGTTCCGTTTTGGTGTAAATTTCATATGTTGAAGATGTTTTTAGAAGTTGTGTTATATAGTGCTTCTTTTTATACTTTTTTCTCTACACATCTAATTTTGATTGGTCTCATGCAATTCAAACAGCTTTCATAATTTGTGCCTGATCTTTCTTCATTAGCGAGCAAGCATCAACCAAGTAAAAAGAGAAGCTAAGTTCAGATGAAAGTACTCATCAGAATTTGTTCACATAAAACAGCAAAGAACTATCCAGGTTCAGTGACACAACAACTCAAGTTTAATTGCCGAACTCCAGTGTCTTCGCTAATTTTCTCACAAACAGTATTTGGCTTGTCTTTGATCAGAATATGAAAGAATGCCATGTGGAAGGCGTGACATACTCGAGTACAATGTAGAATAATGAGCAGCTGTGCCACCCTGGCCCTGCAATCTTGGGTGCCTTATGATGCCTTGCTAAAACAGTTCCAACCTGGGATGCTTCCAAACAGCCTTCCAGCATGCAAGTCACTCCCTGAGTGTTTGTGTGTAACTGCAGCCTGCCAGCCACACTTGAGTTATGCTCTGGCTCCCACTAGCCTTTGTTATAATGCAAGGTGACCCCAACATTCCTGGTCTTAAATTTTCTCCCAGAAATGTATGTCCTGGGCTCTCTCCTGGACAATACAAGTTTATTTAAAGTCTGTTATTTCTTTAATGGAAATAATATGCATGCAAGTCACCACCCCAAATAAAGCTCCAGTTAGATAACAGTGAACCCATCAGGAATGCAAATATCTTTAAATTTGGCATTTTAACAATTAAAAGTCTTAACTTTTGGAACTTCACCTGGACTATTAACTAGATCTTAATGGTAGAGTACTGGTACATAGCGTATTGGTTTCTCCTGACAAAGATATTACCAATTAATACATTATAGTACAAATATCATTCTCACATAACATTCCCTTTCTTAAGTCTAGTTAACTTTGGTTGTTTGGGGTTTTTTATTTGTTTCAGGTTGTAGAAATCCACTTTCAGGTTTTATTTGAACAGGTTGTAGAAATCCGCTTTTAATAATGCTGTGGTTGATACAGCCTGTATTATACTAGGAACTGCCTTCGTTCATCAGGATGGTAAAATTATTTTAGTCACAAAACTTTTAATTTTCTGGGCCCTAACCCTTATGGACATGGACATGCTCCAGCCCCAGTGACGTCAGTGGGAGCTGAGCATGTGCTCTTGCTGGTATGATCTTTTGCCTACTTTTGCTGTAGTGTCAATCGTGAAACTATCATTCTCTCAAGTTCTTGTATTTGATCACATATTGAGTATTACGTGTTTACTTTTCTTTTTTCACTAAAGTCTGTAAGTTTGTGATTGTTTCAGTACTAGACAGAATACCATACAGTTTAGTTTAGAAATGCATTGAAAAAACATTGTTTTTATGGTCCCATTCAGTCTTAAACCCTTAAGAAACACAGCAGGTTGTCTTTAACATAACTTCTAAGTTAGACGTATTTTAACATCCATCTGCCTGTTTTAGAGGGCTTTGAGAACAGCATTGCCTTTGAAATACAACTGTCTATTGACCCCAACCAATCATTATTAATTAGCATTTTCCACAGACTTATTTAGTAATTAAACAGAATGAATGGCTGAGCAGATGATTTGTTCTTGGTGTGGAAGCAACTGTTATTACTGCAAACTATGAATAAGTTGTCCTCTTCTACTGAGGTGGCAGAACACTGCTAGGTCTGTGAGGTTAACTGGCAGAGGTGCTGTTCCCTGCCTTTATGCCTAGGAAAACTGGCACACCTTCTTAGTATTATGGATTGCTTGGTAACACTTTTTAAAATAAAGAATATCTACAGGAAGCTCTGGAAAATGCAGCTGTTACAGTAAAAGATATTCTATTGTGTGTTTCTAACTTTAATTTTGTTTTGCGGTTCCAGAATTTTTTACAGTCTTTCTCACAAAATACCGTGGCAGAAGAATAGTTTAACTCACTTAAAGCATGTCTTCTCAAAACATTTAATTTTTAATTTGCTTTGTCACCTTATTCCAATCTGGTGGAGTGTCGAGAGAATACATAATTAATTCAAGTAAAGCAAATACTGAATTAGTATTTTTCATTATCCATTATTTTGTGAGGCTATTATCAATAAAATTCTGCTCTTCAGTTACTCATCTTCTGAGAACCATTCTTTTACTGTGCAGCTATTTTAAAGAAGGAATGTAGAAATGTATATGTATGTTCAGATAAACTTTTGACTAATGCCAATCACTTTGTTGTTTGTGGAAAGCATATGGGAGAAATACATTGCATTCAAAGTATGCACTTGCTCATTTAGAGATTTTAATGGAATTTTAAAATGTTTGGCACCTAGCAAGATTACACCCTTAGAGGTTCTCGGTATATTATGTATTGCTAAGAATTATCAAATTGAAATCTTTTTTCTTTGCATGTAGAGTTCATGAAAATGTCAGCACATATACCATTAGGCATTAATATCAAGGAACCCCGTTGGGATCAAAGCACTTTTGTTGGACGAGCCAATCATTTCTTTACTGTAACAGATCCCAGGAATATTTTATTACCTAATGAACAACTAGAAAATGCAAGAAAAATTGTTCATGATTACAGGTATGATAGTTGAATATTTTTGGCCATCAGTAATAATGACAATTATTTTTCTTGATTGTGGTTTGCTTAGTGTCGCTCATATCAATAGGTGATTATATCTGTCTAATGAAATATTTAAAACATTTTCAAACCAGTATTGCTTCCTTTACGTATTCTATTGTATCTTCTTGTAATGCCACATATATATATGATATTTAAAATAGTAGGATCTAGAGTTATGAATTAACAAATGACATGGTCTGAGATCCTGTGCTAAGAAAGCACTCTGGTCTATGGATAAGCTGTTTAATTTCGATAAATAGTTGGTATGACAGCAATACTGAGAGCTAACTTTGACTACTTGTTCTATTATTTGAGATAAATAGCTTCTCAGATACCTGAAGATAAATTTTCAGACTTGGGCATGGGTTTTTGTCTATGTGATTATTAGTGACTTTAATAGAAGTTATATAGCTGAAATTTTGACATTCTTTTGAACAGGCAGGATTTTGTTACGGGCAGCATCAGCTAAGGTTCCCAACCATGGCAGGGAATTTTGATTCTTTCTTCAGCAAACTATATAGAGGCTAGTCTACCAAATGCACTTATCAATGGGATTCTTAACATGCAGTACAATAGAAGCTAAAGTACAATACTCAATTCTATCTTTTTACATTTATTCTGTTGATCCAAAAGTCCTTTGGTACCCTATTTGTTTGTTTTTACTAATTGCTATATTTTATAACAACGTTTTTTATTTGTTTCCAAGACAGGGTATTGTGGCCCCTGGGTTGACAGAAGATGAACTATGGAGAGCAAAATATGTGTATGATTCAGCTTTTCACCCAGACACCGGTGAAAAGATGATTTTGATTGGCCGAATGTCAGCTCAGGTACCAATGAACATGACTATCACAGGTTGTATGATGACCTTTTATAGGTAAGTGATGCCAATATAACACAAACATTGTCAGTAAATTAAGTAGGTAATATTTAATGTAGTTAGCTCATCAGAATATTTTAAAAGATGTTTTATAAATACTTTTTTTAATATAAAATTTTGCCTCATTTCCTCTTCTGTCCTTGCATCCCTTTTACCTGCATTTATTGGTCGTTTCCTCTAGAAGTAGCTGTGAGGTGAACCTTTTAGCCCCCTCTAATAATTCACCAAATATCCTGTTCTTCCTCATTTCACTGAAGAAGTTGAATGTTCCAAAATCACATCCATGTAGGAGATTTATCTGGAGAACTAAGAGGAGGAGATTCTATCTGAGAATTCTTACTGTAGAGATCTGGTATGTAGGATGCTCTCTGCAATGTAAGTGTTAAACATCCTTCAGTCTATCAGTTGTCCAGTCCCACGTCCCTTTTATTACCTCCCTTGTCCTCAAAAGTGCCTGAATTATCCTTACTCCAAACCTTCACAAATTCAGTGGAGTCTACTTTCAATGGCCAGTCTTAGTATCTTCTGTGAGCAATCTTTGCACTGGAATTTTATTTTAGTTTATTTATTTATTTTCTGAAATATTATTTTTCTTAGAAGAACCAGTGGAGAAGTTAGAGGCAATAATATTATTGTATTTAATTCAGTGATTCTAAAATTTTCCTCACTTTTATCTTATCACTTATATTATCAGTGCAATCCATACTAAGAAATGTAAAAGATTTGCTCATCTCTGGATTCTTTGTCTCTGCCAATTACTTGTCTTCTAGAGCTTTTCCACTGAACAACCTGGTAATTGTAATATTTTGCCATCTGGAAAAGGCCCCACAATAGAAAGAATGTTCTAATCTATATTCTTTATTCACATGAATGGGTTGTTTTCCATCTCAGAATTCACAGTAGAACAGTTACCCCTTCCCCACATAGGCATTTTTAAAGCACCCATCTTGATAATTTTACAGCAGTCACATCAGTTTTTCCGACTGTAGCTTTGAAAATTGAGCATGATCTTTAGCTTTCTTGCTATCCCAACAGCTAAAGTGTTTAAATACTTTCAAGGTAGGATTTCTGTCTTGAGGCATCACCTTACTAGCATTCACACAATTTACAGGACATCTCGGAGACTTTTTTTTCAAGTGAATCTGTCATTGATCCTATATTGAAACAGATTTTACATTCATTCCTGTACAACATCAATATTTATTGTTAGTTCATGCAGAAATGTTTGCTTATGCTTTGAGCTAATAATGAAAAAAAATCACCTGTTAACTCCTGAACTCAAACAAATGTTTCTGTGTCAGAGGACATGTTTTATGTCATGGTAGCAGACTGAAGAACATTTTGGAGTAAGTAGATTTAAAAGATGTGTGTGTGTGTGTGTGTGTGTGTGTGTGTGTGTGTGTGTGTGTGTGTGTGTGTGTGTGTGTGTGTGTGTGTGTGTGTGAGAGAGAGAGAGAGAGAGAGAGTCTCCAAAGAAAGCTACCAATCCGTGTGGTTGTGGACCTGGGTGAGAAATAACCAGGTCTGTAAATGTAGTCATAAGGTGGAAGTAAGTTCGTATACTTTTGTTCAATTTTTAGTAGTGAAGCTTTTGCCATAACGTCTCAGTTGTTGCAGTTCACCTCCCATCTTGAGTGAATAATTAAGATTGTGCTTTATTATACTGACAGCTGATATGGTTTTTAGTTGTGTTTGTTTAAAAACATATTCTGTATTTTGATTAATAAACTACTTTCTGATTGGCAGAAGTACTTCGGAATAACTTTGCTCAGAGAAATAAGAACAGCCAAGCAGCTTTTCAGGTTCATACTCACCTTGCTTGGTATAACATCGTTCTTTTGTTGATGTCCATTTAAAAAAAAAACACTTTTTCTTGTTTTAAGAACTACTCCAGCAGTGGTCTTCTGGCAGTGGATTAACCAGTCCTTCAACGCTATTGTAAATTACACCAACAGAAGTGGAGATGCCCCAATTACTGTCAGGTCAGATGCTTAACCAAATAGTTCAAATATCTTTGTAACCAGCACTGCCATCTATCTGAAGATGGTTGAGCTTCAGTAATTTCTGATGCAGTATGTGGGCATGAGTCACTGCACAAATCAGTGTGAGTGCATGCTAAGAAGTTAGCACAGTTGCAAAGCGATGCTTGAGAATGATTTAAGATTACAGTTATGTTTAACCTTTTAAAAATGAATATAACTTCTATGAGTTAAACAATCTTTTAAATGCCAACATAATCTCTAATAGAGATCTTCATTGCACTGTTTAACCAGTCATTTGAAAATGCTAAATTAGCTTGTTACCTTGTCAGAAGCTTTGGTTAATGTCTTTAATTAAGGACATCAATAGATTAAATATAGGACATATGATCCTTCACAGCCTCAGTGCAGAGAGTTGGACATATGAGCAAAAGCTAAAATGCGATGAACAGGATAAGATTCAGAGAGAAATTTGATTCCACATTAATAAAATGCAGCTTTGTTTTTAAACTAAGTTATTTTAGTACAGTATTGATGCATGTTGTTTTAGAATTTGAAGATATTGCAAGTTAATACAAATGCAGGTCATGCAAGTGCAATCATTTTTATTTTTGTTTTAGCCAGCTGGGAACAGCCTATGTTTCTGCCACTACAGGTGCTGTAGCAACAGCTCTAGGACTTAATGCACTAACCAAGGTATTGAATTTTTCTTAGTTAAACTTTTATTTTTCGTAGAATTTTAGTGGCTTAGTCATCCTCTGGTACCTCTACATCTTGTTAAACACAATTCCCATTATGGAACTATAATTACTACTGCTCATTTAGAACTGAAGATTGATTTTTCAGTGGCCCGTCCCTCCCTCTTGCTAGTGCAAATTGCATGTACTCCATTTTTACACTGGCAGCGTTACATATCTAAGTATCTTTTGGAAGAAAATCAGGAAATTAGACCAGTAAGCACTAAGATATATATGCTCATAATCCATTCAGGTGAACAAAATGTGCAGGAACATATTTGTAGATGCAAAACTGAACCAGCAAACATGAAGGCTGAACCTCAGCCTGGCTGAAAGTTTGGCCATATGTGTCAAAGGCTACGGCTATGCTGCAGTCAAACTGTAATCAAGGATGTGATTGCGACTCAGGTAGGCATACCCACACTAGCTTTAGTCGAGCTAATATGGCTAAAAATAGCGGTGAAGACGTGACGCCACAGACCCTGGCGTAGGCTGTCTGAGCCCTTCTGAGTCCCTGGGTATGTACTTGTGGTGTTAGCCAGGTTAGCTAGATTAAAGCTAGCGTGGGTATGCTTCCTCCAGCTGCAATCACACCTTTGATTTGAAGTTCAGTTGCATTGTAGACATAGCCAAAGTGTGAAATAAGTAGTCTGATATTTAAGCATAAAGTAATGTTTATGTAGGATGTAGTTATTCATGTACCTGTTTATCTACTATTACTTATTGTTATTGTCAAAACTCCTGAAAATATGGCAAGAAGTTTTTTCCAATCAAAATCTTCAATTAAAACTTGTAAACTTTGCAAGAATACTATATTTTGCAATAGCAATACTTGCAACAGTTTTCACTACCTCCGTTTTTATATTTATGTTGCATTCACTTTTAAAATGTAGGGAATTGAAGTTTTTTTATCACCTGATCTTGCACAAGGATTCTGTTGAGCTTATATATTCTTGTTCCCCAAATGCTTAATTTTAATATGTGCTTGAGTTCTTCAGTGATGAGTGAAGATACACATTTCTTTGCTTGCGATTTTTGCAGTTTTTTGCAACTCTGTCCCAAACTGGCATTACAGAGTTAATAAAGCTGCTATGGAGTATGTCTGGATGTTTCTGTTAAAGTGATTCCAGGTTGAAAATTGTCTAGTTCTTTAACTAAATCCTCAGATTTACTGTTAAAGAAGATTCTTTACCTTTTCCTCTTCCTTTACCTGCTCCCCCCCCCTCCCCAGAAAATAATAGCATGTCTTACATATTTTCGTTAAATTTCAATTTTGGATAAAATGCAGTGATGGCAAAATGTTCAAGAGAATCTATTTTAAGTAGAGCATAACAGATTATACAACATATTGATTTGATCAATAGCTTCTTTATAGTCAGTGCCCTTAGTTACAAAGCTATTAATATTGATGCCTGGTGGATATAACCTTGCCAGTGGATGGAATTAAATTGAAGGTCGCTTTGGTGCCACTCCTTGCTATTATGCTGATGGGTGTGTCAGGAAGCTCACACTTCTAGGCAACGGTGATGCTAATAGTCAAGACTATGGCCACGTCCAGACTAGATATTAAAATCGATTTTAGATACGCAACTTCAGCTACGGGAATAACGTAGCTGAAGTCGAATTTCTAAAATCGAGGTACTCACCCGTCTGGACGGCGCTGCATCGATATCCGTGGGTCTCCGTGTCGATTCCGGAACTCCGTTCGGGTTGATGGAGTTCCGGAATCGATGTAAGCGCGCTCGGGGATCGATACATCGCGTCCAGACTAGACGCGATATATCGATCCCCGAGCAATCGATTTTAACCCGCCGATGCCGCTGGTTAGTCTGGACGAGGGCTATCTCTCCTTCAACCTTCCTGCCAATGCTTCCCCTGACAGAGAGGATTGTCAGTTTTGTAAGTTAAAAGTTTTATGTCAGATTTTTTTTGCCCTTGACTTCACAGTGGGTTCTCTGAATTTTAAGTCAAAGAGAACAATCTGCTTTATATGTAAAAAAAAAATAGCTTAAGAAAACCCTTTAAAAAGATTGTGAAACCTGAAAACCTTTTCCTCCCCTTTTCACAGCATGTCTCGCCCCTTATAGGACGTTTTGTTCCTTTTGCTGCTGTAGCTGCTGCTAATTGCATAAATATTCCATTAATGAGGCAAAGGTAAGAAAGAGAATGTGATACATCCATTCTAGAAGAAATGTAATTTTTGTGGCAACACTTGCAGATGAACTATTGTTTTGTTTAGTTAATTTATCCGTTTTGTAATGTTTCTACCTAAGTTAGTTGTTTTCAGTGTTGTATGGCATTTCAAGGGCAGCCTTTTTTAGGTTTTAAAGGCATTTGATTAAATATCCCAAGTATAAAATAGAGCATCTTTGTTCTCTCAAGATAAGTATCCCATCGATCTTTGCTCTTGGATCTCAAAAGCCAAGTACCTGTCCTTCAAGATCTGATATATAGAGATTTATAGAACATAAGAATGGCCATAATGGGTCAGACCAATGGTCCATCTAGCCCAGAATCCTGTCTTCCAGCTGTAACTGGTGCCAGATGATTCCAGAGGAAATGAATAGAACAATGCAATTAATCAAGTGATTCATCCCATCATCCAGTCCTGGCTTCTGGCAGTTAGAGGTTTAGGGGCACCCAGGGCCGGCGCTACCATTTAGGCAGCCTAGGCAATCGCCTAGGGCGCCAGAATAATTGGTGGGCGCCGTTTTGCTGGAGGCGGCAGCAGGCGGCTCCGGTGGAGCTGCCACAGTCGTGCCTGCGGACGGTCAGCTCCTCGCACTGCTCCAGTGGACCGCCCGCAGGCACGACTGCGGCAGCTCCACCAGAGCTGCGGGACCAGTGCGCGGGGCGGCAAAATTGCTATCCGCCTAGGGCGCTCAAACCCCTAGCGCCGGTCCTGGGGGCACCCAGAGCACAGGTTTTTATCCCTGACCATCTTGGCTAATAGCCACTGATGGACCTGTCCTCCATCAATATAGCTAATCCTTTTTTGTTGACTGCACAGTGTAGAGAAGCACTCTTTAGTGTGTTTATCCCCCCCCCTCCACCCCCTAATCCTCTGCAAAAAAAATCCCTATGTTTAGCCTACAAGATAACAAAAGAAATATTTTTGTTTGGCGCCAAAGCAGTTATTTTTTAAAAGCTCTCTAAAGTCTTCACTTAAAGTTCATAAAATATTACAGCTGTATCTACACTGCGCACCTTACAACAGCGTGGTTGTGCCGCTGCAGCTGCACGGTTGTAAGGTGCACAATGTAGCAGCTCTTTGCCACCAGGAGAGAGCTCACCTGGTGACAGAATGAAACCACTCCAAACGAGGGGCAGTAGCTTTGTCACCGGGAGAGTGCTGTCCCTACTGGTGCTTTCCATTGTCAAAACTTTTATCATTCAGGGGGTGTTTTTTTCATGCCCCTGAACGACAAAAGTTTTAAGGACGAAAGCAGTGTACACATGGCCTATGTCACTTGCTTGGAAGTATTTTTTCAATTTGACATAGTTATAGGAAGAAAAATCATTTAGGATCAGATGACAAAAAAGGATAAAAATGAGTGCCACTAATTGTTATTTAACTTTTTTTTTTTTATTCAACAGGGAACTCAAATTTGGTATCCCTGTTACAGATGAAAATGGGAACAGGTTAGGTGAATCAGCCAAAGCTGCTCAGCAGGCCATAACTCAGGTGGTTGTCTCAAGGATTCTCATGGCTGCCCCTGGCATGGGTTAGTATAACTTTAGTCAAACATAATCATTGTCCTACAATTGTTAGAATAAACACAGCTAGAGAGATGCTGAATTCTACATAAATGTTTCTGTAATAGATCAAACCCTCCTAAGGTTGTAGAGACAATAGTTGCACCTTCGTTTAGACATTCCAGGAGGAACCATGCTATATGTTCCTCTTAACTGGAACAGAATTTATTGGAATGATTCCCCAGGAAGAGATTTAGGCCATGGCTACATTAGGGATCTTACAGCAGCACAGCTGTACCGATGCACCTGCGCCGCTGTAAGATGGCTTGTATAGCCGCTGTATGCCAACAGGAGAGAGCTCTCCATTGACATCATAAAACCACATCAACAAGCAGCAGTAGCTATGTCGGCAGGAGAAGTTCTCCCGCTGACAGCACTGTGCACACTTCCACTTATGGCAACAAAACTTGTTTCTCGAGGGGGTGTTTTTTTCACTCCTCCGAGTGACGTAAGTTTTACTGACATAAGTGGTAGTGTAGACAGGGCCTTAAGCCCAAATCTTCAAAGGTATTTAGCTCCCTAACTGCTGTTGAAATCGATAGGAACTAGTTGCCTAAATACTTCTGAGGATATGGTTCTTTGGCTGCTTTCAGCGAGTGGTGGTAACTTCTACTCAAATGGAACAGAATTAGCTAAAAGTCTGGACATATTTAACCAGTGCTGGGTTGTTGAGTGCTTAACCATATTTTAAATAGGTAAGAAATTTTCCATTCCAATGTGTTAGAAGAAAAGTTGTCAAATAAAGATAAGGAGAGGTTGTGAAGGGCAGCAGGGAAGCAGGAAAAGGAAAGTCAGATCAAAATGAAAAGCAGTGAAATCTTCAATATGGTACTCATTTCATTTTAAGTCTTAACTGGCTGCTTTAAAGTGTACTCCTTTTAATCAAGGCAGGTGCTTAATTAGGATGATAGGTCATCCATTGAGGTGTCTCAATTAAGATGATTCTACTGTAAGGGAAATTGTTTTTTCTGTGCTTAGTATTACACTAATTTAGGTGAATACCTTGATAATGTAATCTCACAATGGATGTAAATGTTAAAATTTGTGTGCAGGCTGGCAAAAGCCAAGCAGTAGAAGGAGATGATGGTATATCACCTTCTTACTGGTGTTAATGGGTCCTACTAACCAATGCTTTCAGCTTGCTGAAAGTCAGCTGCTCTTTTTGACCTGGAGTTGTGGGAAATGTGGAGATGCCACTGGAACAGCCTACACAATGGGAAAGGAGCACTAGGGAAAATGAGGAGAAGATAAGTCTGCTCCAGAATGAGGAAAATTTACAATAGACTGAATTGTCCAAGCAAAATGCTTGCACACATTGATAGAGATATGTGTAAATATTGAAACCATCATAATTAAGCTATTTGGATGTTATTGTTCACACTCCAAGAAGTCACCAAAAAGTATTGCAGATTCTAAAGGTGGCATAAGATTTCCAACTAGTGTTCTAAACTGCCACAAAAAGGTTTATGGAAAAATATGTGTTGTTTGCAAAGAATTAAGCATTTGTTTTGTTTTGTTTTTTATTTTTTGACTTTCAGCTATTCCTCCCTTTATAATGAATACTTTGGAAAAAAAAGCCTTTTTAAAAGTAAGTCCCTGTTGCTAAATATATGCATATAGGACGTATTCACATGTATTTCATATACAAAGTATTAAGTAAATGTTACATGAAGAAAGATTACAATGTTATATTTTCAATAATATTTGTATTTTCACAAAACATTGTTTAAGTTACTTAACCACAAATACACACAGAAACAAAAAGTTAGTCTATATCTGCACTGGAATGGGTTACCTAGGGAGGTGGTGGAATCTCCATCTGTAGAGGTTTTTAAAGTCAGGCTTGACAAAGTCCTGGCTGGGATGATTTAGATGGGGATTGGTCCTGGGGGTTGGACTATATGACCTCCTGAGGTCTCTTCCAACCCTAATCTTCTTCTATGATTCTATGACCCAACAGCTAACTATTATATTCCCTAGAAAAGGAAACATTTTGTTTCTGAATATGTATAAAGAAACATTTGGAATATTTTCAGTAATGTAGTTTTGCCAATTAAATTATTAAATCTTTTACTGAATAGTTCGGAAATGCTGTCTAATGGTTAAAGGTTGTTCTGCCAGTCAAGAATTTCTGACTCTTGTCATATCACTTAGGGCTCCATCCTGTGAGGACCTGAGCAGCTCCTTGAAGATATTCAGTCCCCTCAACTGCCTTTGAAGACAGTGGGAGTTGAGGGAGCTAAGCCCCAGTTCACGAACACAGTTCAGAACATGCTTTACGTTAAGCACGTGCAGAAGCCCCATCGAAGTCTGTGGGTTCTTAGGCATATGCTTAAGTACTTCAAATGAGTTGCTCAGCACCAAATAGAATCTAGCCCTTTTAACTTGCCTGTGCTTCAGTTTCCCCATCTGTAAAGCAGAAATAATAGGGTGTTATGCTTGCTTAAGGTTGGCAGAGCGCTTTATATCGCTCTGATCAGAGGTGCTATCGAAGTATTATGAATTATTTAAATAATTCATTTGAACAGTCCCTGGCCTTCATCTCAGCACTATCTAAATAAAAGTTTTATGAAAGGACTGAGTAGATTACTCTGCATAGCATCATGTATGTGTAGATGATATTTTGGTTAAAATCTAGGGAACGTTTATCTGAATCAGCTAGCACAATGGGCTGCACACAGATTGCAATCTGTTTTCGGATGATGTTTGTATCACCTACCTTTCCTTTGCTCCCACCCACCCAAAAAATGAATGAGCCTACCAAATTATAAAATACAATAACTATGTTTTTAAAAAAAAATCTAAAATATGCAATTCTTCTCTGTTCAGCAAGATTTGCTTGTTTCAGTTGAATACTTGTAAACACTGAATTTATTACAAGTACAACGCAAATCATTTTAATATTTTTTTTTAAGTTTTGGTCAATAAAGAGAGGTTCCGCTTAGCTGCAGTCAAAAAGCATCTTGAAGTGTAAAAAAATCTGATTTGAAAATGACCCATTAGAATGATGGGTAAACCAAATATTGGGTGTGCATGTTTCAACAAGTATGATATGTTTCTCATATTTTATTGAAGCTAAATGATGGCCTTATCTAATTGTTCATATTATGTTCATATAAATCTAATACTGATCTATTAAGGTATTTTGGTTTATTCTTTACACTGTGTATATACGTGAGGTTGTAATCAGCAGTAATAACTAATACATTATGAATAAAATATCATACAGATTTCACATGAGACCTGAGCCAGGGCTGTATTTTAGTTACAAAGGTAGAATTTCTTTGCCCATTAATGTCCCTGGCTTCCTTTTGCATCAGTGACTATGGACAAACTCATATTTTTGTATGGGAAACACACAAGTTGAGTTAGGAACATGCTTATTGTTAGAAGCAGAAAAGAAGTACTATGTGTAAACTTACCGACACTCCTTGGAAAGGTATATTTTTAGTGTAATCAGTTTTTAGATTAGTTGACTCTGAGGAATTATTTCTTATATTTCTGTTCTTCATAGTCTTTATGTTGAGTTTAGATTTCACCACTACACTAGTGAAATATACACTGTGTGTGCACATGCACATTCACATGTGTATATAAATATGCATTTCCATAAGACTGTTTAATTTTTATTTTCTTTTAACACCAAATTTAGAAAACTACATTTTCCTGAAATGCTCACTTCTTCAGAAAATTGTGTTCACAGTGCTAAGACAGGGAATAAAGCTGTTGAATTTTGGAATGAAAATCTTTACTCTAGAGACTTAAACTGCATGGTTCTCCTAACTGATAGGAGTAAAGCTCCCATATACACACATCATGTTTTCCCTAGTATAAATGAAATACATATTGATTTGACCTAACTCTTATTCATGGACTTCCTTTGACCTTTAGACTACTTGAGGCATGATAACTACAGCAGTGCGCCTGAAAATTCACTGTCCATAAAGAGCAAGGACATTTGTTTTCTGAAATCTAGGGGGTTGCAAATTTAGAGCAAAAATGGTTATACATGTGCACGGCATGAAAGAATGGTCATGTGTCATATCAACTTGCATGGCAGAAACATGACATTTATGGCAAAAAGAGTGAAGGAGGAATCAGTGTGTCTTTGGAGTCAAACTTCAAGTATTTATTGTGCAGTATAATCAACATAAGGGTGTTGTAAATTTTGCAGATCAGCATACATGAGAGATTTCTTCAGTGGCTACTCAATGTTCTTTGGTACCATCATGATCGTTTATGCTCTCCTGTTCCTTCCCCTCAGCCTCACAGACTGTGAGTTCAGGTGAAATCTTGCTCTGCAATTAGTCAGTGGTAACATTTGGTGTAGATTAGTTCTAAAACTATTAAGGAATGAGCTGCATTTTTAACTAGCAGCTTGTACATGTCCTCTTGAGGTTTCCAGAAGCACCATTCCACCTGCAGTATTGTGACACCACCACCTACAATCTGCTTTACTAACACATGTACCTCAGTCTTTGCTTTGCACACCGGCATTCCAGAAAAATAATTCTTATGTGCCTGTAAAACTCTTTTTGGGTATGTCTACACAACAGTTAAAAACCTGCACCTGGCCTGTTCCCGCTGACTCGGGCTTGCAGAACTCAGGCTAAGGGACTGTTTAACCATGGTGTAGATGTTTGGGCTCGGGCTGCAGACCAAGCTCCAAGACCTTCCCACCTTAGAAAGTCCTAGAGCCCAGGATCCAGCCCAAGCCTGAACATCTACACTGCAATTAAACAGCCCCTTGGCCAAGTCAGATGGCATGGGCCAGCTGCCAGTTTTTATTTGCGGCGAAGACATACCTTTGAGACCAAAAAGCCTGAAAATAAACAAATGCGTGTCAATCAGCAAGTCTTCATTTCTTTATATTCTGCCATAGAATATCATCTCTTTTCTGTTTCTTCTTGTCTAACAGTTTTAATGGTATCATGGTAAACTCCATTGATATTGAAAATAAAAACAAAGGCCATATGACTACATGATTATTACTTATATTCATCATCTCTATTGATTCATGCTTGGGTATATATGTCTGAAAACCAAGTCACAATAGCTGCTGCCAATGGCAGGAGCCATAAACTATGTTAGTATAGAAATGCAGGGTTTATAGGTAAACTTTCATCTCATCTAACCCTTCCATTAGAGGCAATTTGGATGCTTCTTCCATATAAACTTCTGAAAATCGCTGTTGCCGCCTGAACTTGGAGATTTTTAAACCAATTCTAACATGGTTCATAAATTCATATAATTTCTCATACAGGTTCTCATCCTACATTCTCCTGTTGCTCTATACATCATTTCTGATACTCAGGTTGATTCCTGTGTATTTTTTCCTCATTCATGTAATATAACCATCTAATCAGATTTTCTTAGTTTGCAACTGTAACAACCATTGCAAACTTTTTCCCCTAATTAGAAAGAAAGCCTGTTCTGTTGTCTTCTCTCATATAGTTCTGCTCTTCAAAGAACTATCCTGTGATACATTCAAGTTCCTTCCATATGCCTCTAATTCCTTAACTGCTTCCAGTCATGTTATTTATTTATCTAATTGCAAATCGTGCATAGTCACACTGGGCAAGGTGGCATATTCATAAGTCCTTCTAACAGTGAATAGAAGCAATAACTAAAATACTAAGTTTTCATATTTAATTTTCATTTCTACAACCTCTTTATGTGCGCTATTCAACCATGACACCTGCCACACAAACTATCTGGAAGTTAAGTCCTGGTACATTCAGAACTACTGTCTTCCTGAGTTCAATGAGAGAATTGGTATTCGCCAAATTATTTTAGCTTGTGCTTCTTTGTTTTTGTTTTCTCTCCAGACAGATGCACATTCTGAGTCTGATGCCTCTAACTTGTTTTTAGTTAAGTGTATTTTACTTATGTCTCCTTGTTTGGTTGTATTTTTTTCACTCTTCCAGATATTTGTTCTTAAAACTTATCTTTAATGCTGGCTTCTTCCGCCTATTCTTTTTAATATTAGCATTGTCCAGCAGCATTCTTGGAAAGTAAAGGTCAGAACTTTATCTGCCTAACAGGTGTTTTTTACATACTACTGTCATGAAACAAAAAACGTTTCATCAAACGAACCAGATTATGCTAATGATGCTGCCTAGGCTGGTAGACACACCTGTGTTTTTCAAAGTAATATCCCACTCAGATGAAGGCTATATACCACTGTGCTTTACTGTGATAAAAGCACAGATCTGTCATACATACCCCAAGTGACCTGATGCCTCTGTATTATGATATCTCAACTCCCTCAGTTTTCAGTACTTGGAATCTCTCAACCATAATCCTCCCCTTGATCATAGCCTTTCACAGTAAGGAATCTGACTAACATTCCCACAAAGAGGATAGCAATCCCACAGTCCTCTGCTGCTGGTACACAAGCTGTGATAAGCATAGAGTCTCCAAGCACTTCTGCTCCTGTGATGCTGTTCCTACCATCTCTTGTCATTAACTCTCCCACTGTATGAAACCAAAGCCTTTTGAACCAATCTATTTGGGGCAAAGGTCAGATGAAGATGCATTAATGGAATATCAGAACAGTGCAGCAGCACTGAATTCATCCTCCTTTATCACCTTGATGCTGCTTTTTTCCATCTGTTGTCTACTTTTGTAGGTAATTGATGAATTGGACGGTTCTCTCCTGCAGCCATTTCTGGACTACAGACTGCCTCAAACAAAGAAGGGCACAATCTGCTATGTTATTTTCTCTCTGTCCCTGAGGAAAGAGCTAATTCCAGTATTGTTTTCCCACTTCTTTGTTTCTGATGTGATCTTTTAGCACCAACCTTGTCATACTTTCTTAAATTCCTTTTTGCCTTCATTCCCTATTGCTTCCATTTTCCCCTCCAAAATACTGACATTCACTTTTGTTGTTGGTTCACCAGTTTCCTACAGCTTGAGGAATGCTTCTTGTAGACACATCATCTTTATACTTACCAACTGTAGTGTGTAATCTTAGCTAATTAACTGCTTTGTTTCAAATCAACATGTTGTTGTGATAGCAATTGTGTGTTTCATGCTTTTTAGAGACCTTCATTTGATGATAATTAAAAAGCCCGTCATAGCAGAGTTTCATTAAAATGTCTGGTTTTATTCATTAGTATTTAATTTCAACTAAAATTCTAACATAGTATTTTTTTTAAAAATCATCTAAAGACCTGCAAGAAAAGTTTTGTCTTCTTTCCAAGTACATTTGATGAGATTTGCAAAAGAAAGTGCAATAGAGATGAACCAGCCATAAATATCACATTTATATAAAAAAAAATTTGCTTTGCTAAACAAATCACAGCTTCTATTTTATGTTTTTCTTTAATTGTAAAAGGAGTGATTCCCTCGCACGATTGCACAGTACTAGTTTTATCCATAGGAATTTAGAGCCAGAACCTCAGCGATAGCTGAGAAGCATACATAGCAAATCAAGGGGTGAGGAGAGAGGCTGGTGCAAAACCTTACCTTGGCACTCCCATGATCCTTAAGCAGTTGCTGGCAAATCCTCAGGCATAAGTTAGAGCAACCTGAGGGTGCAGAACAGATTGAAACAATAGCCAGGATTCAATACAGCATAGGGCTGTCTTGACCAAATTCCTTATGTTGGTAGGAAGATGGGCAGCATATGAGCCTCTACTCTGCCATATGGTTCTGTTTTCACTGGGCTGATCCTCTCAGGGCCAGACACTGATGCTGCTGCTACATTCTGAAGCAGTGCAGCGCAAAGTGGTCTCACCATGGAACTGGGCCCTAGACTCAAATCAGAATCCGGTCATGAGCAAAGTGGGTTGTCAGCCATCTATTAATCTAGTTCCTAGTGGAGACTTATTCAGATCTGATCCAATACACATTGATGTCAATGGGGATCTTTCCACTGACTTCAGAGGACTTGGGACCAGGCCCTCAAATTTAGCAATGTTAGAGGTCAGGATTGAAGTGTGCTGGCAAAGCTGTGGGGAGAACTTGCGCAGTATATCTGCACAATGTTTAGCTCTTAGCAGCTGTCAGTCCCTCTCTTATGAGTACATGAAATCTCCAAAACTGTGGGGAGGGAAAAGCACACTTGATTCACTATGTAATAATTATTTTTAACACAGCGGTTCCCATGGATGAGTGCCCCCATTCAAGTTGGATTAGTTGGAGTCTGGTGAGTGAGTTTCTTGTCTACTATTTTGAACAAGTGTGACTATAGCTTCCTTGGAAGATGTAAAGAGGCACAATTTGCAAATCAAGGCTGTATGTTTTTAGGCAGTAAAGCCAATGAGCTTTACTCATTTACTCGTTTACTCGTTTACAACGATTCATTCCTTCTGTGAGATGAGGTGCTAACGCGATTGAGCAGATGTAAATGATATATTCTATATCGTATTACCTCTTCGTTTTTTTAAAAATGAATCACGAATCTCTTGCTTCCATTGCTTCTTTTATGGTAGCCATCAGCATGGAGAAATTACAAATGTAGATATAACCAGCAAAGAAAGGGGGCAGAAGGGGATACAGGTGGTGGCTCAGGCATCTGAGGAAGTGGGTATTCACCCACGAAAGCTCATGCTCCAAAACGTCTGTTAGTCTATAAGGTGCCACAGGATTCTTTGCTGTTTTGACCACTGCCTAAACAGGTGATCATATAGAACCTATTCCTGTAATGTTGTGAATGCTCTCAACTCACATGGAAGTCAACAAGGGGCTTGATTATTCATTGCCTAACCTCTTGTTCATCACTTACATCTATGCAAAGTGGATGTGAAATGTCACCAAATCAGATTTTTACTGCTTTATATGGGTGATAGTGCTTTGCACCGTCTTTGCACTCTGTATAGGTGTAAATGACTACACATAGTGCAAGGCAGTGAAGAATTGACTTCATGTCACAGGACTGAGCCCTGCCATCCTTGAGAAGAAAAGAGAATAAAATGATTGAATTGTGTGTCTAGCAATGTTTTTTGGAAAAGTATGATTCTACCCTAAATATTGTAATCTTCTTTTTGTCTTTTATAGTTTGGTGTTTGCTACACCTCTGTGCTGTGCATTGTTTCCTCAAAAAAGGTACATGTGGGTTTTTTTATTCTTTTAATGTTGAGAGCCCTGAAGCATGCAAGACGTTCCACAGCAAAAAGTAAATCAATGCCGCCCCCCTCACCACCGCCTCAAAGAGCATACAATCTAAATTCACATATGACATATGGGAGGAAAGAGAAGACAATTGCCACAGTTATTTAGTAAGGCAGGTGCGCTTATTAATAGTTCTGTTTAGTTGGGGCGTGGAGTTTAACTTCTGATAGGCTAGGTGTCAGAAATGAGTTTTAGGAGGGGTTTGAATGAGAGGGGAGGACTTGGGGTTTGAGAAGGCATTCCTGTTGTGGGGCAGATCTGAAGAAGATACAGAAGCAGGAGTGGAGGGGATGCAAAGGAGATGTTAAAGTGGGCATCAGTGATGGAACAGAGAGAATGGGGTGAATGGAGAAAAGGAAACAGTTGGACATATATATTGGGGTTGAATAATGTGAGGCCTTGAATGTCAGGACAAGGAGCTTGGATCTGATGCACAGCACAGTGAGGAACCAATAGAGGGATTCAAAGAGGGGAAGATGATGTGCTCAAAAGGATGCATATTTGTGCCTTAAGGTGGTGGCATCATTTTAATGTATGAAAATGGTGAGATCCATTTTTTTCAATTGAAAACTCGCACTGAATGGATGCCACCTGAAGTGTGTGTGCTTTATTTGTAGTTTGAGTAATAAGATTGTCCCCAGGTAAGAGCCTCATCCATGTTAATATGTCTCAGAACCATTAGCTTTGTTTGAAAATAAACATGGAGCTGACATTCATTGTCCATGAGATCCTGAAGCAGCCTGAAAAGACTAAATATTAAGGTCAGCTCAAATGCAATACATTATGCAAACTTGGTGTAAAAACTCCACTGACATGTGTTCTTTCCTTTTGTCATTAATGGAAGTCATGATTACTGCATCAAGTGGAAAAAATACTTAATGTGATTTAAATGTTGCAACTGGAGGTTAGTTGGTTAACAAAGTTAGTGGGTGAGTTCACCGGCTTTTCTCTTCTGGAAACCCTGGGTTTCATTCTCATTTCACTTACATAATTTTTACACTGGTGTAACTCCCTTGATTCCAACAATGCAGTTACACATTGTTTGCCCTCCTAGCTAAGAACAGGCCGAAGAGCTGCAATAGCAAGGAACACGGCAGGGCTATGTTGAGCTGGATTGACACAGTTGCACTGGCAAGTCAGTGTAGTGAGCACATGCTATTTCTGAGTCAGATCAGTGCTTCTTGAAATTCACCTTCATGTGTCCTGAGTTGACTCACTAATTTTATAAGGAAATTAATTTAAAAAAAATGTATTTAAGAAATTGCAGCTGTTACATGTCTTGTCAAATGAGTTCATTTTACAAATGAAAAATAAATGTTGCGTCTACAGACTAGTTCCTTTGATTCAACAGAATAAAATAACACAGTCGTCAAAAGCAGCCAAATACACTATTTTTTGAAAGTCTCGTAAAAGGGTATAGTTTGTATCTTCCAGCACTACATTTACATGAGAACCTAACCATCACGGTTGAAGTCCAAGATACTAGAGCAACAGCTATTTCTTGAATAGGCAGAACATCTCATTACCAAGCAAGTTAAGTTATTTTGCTTCTGATCTAAGAACATCATATTAGGAGGGAAAAATAGATCCAGAACCAGCTTTCCTAGTCCAAAAAGCCTTGAGCAGATTCATCATCTTTTTTTATTTTAGATCCAAACATTTTTATGTGTACTCATTTTACTATCTTTCTTTTGTTTAGTTCCATGTCCGTAACACGCTTGGAGCCAGAATTGCGAGCCAAGATCCAAGAGTTCAGCCCTGGTTTAGAACGTGTGTACTTTAATAAAGGATTATAATTCGAGGAAGGTAGATACCCTTCTAGGAGAATCTCGTGAGCTCCTTTTTTAATTGTGTGCCAATGTTGGTGAAGAGAACTCTATTTTGACCTACCCTTTTATTGTTAAACAATTTTGACCATCCATGTTATTTTATATAAATATATTTTAAAAAATTATGATAAAATTATCTTAAATCACAAACTCATTACTGTTGTATTGCCCACTTTGTAGCCGTCAGTTTTTTTAACTGAAAGTTTAACCGCACATATCCAAAATGTTTACATTAGCTTGCAAGCTTCTAAAGACAAAACTCCTCAAAAGGGGGGTGGGGAATCAAGCTCACAAAGAAAATCAGATGATCTTTTCTGAGATTTGCTACCTATTTCTAGGGTTGCCAACTTTGATTGGACGAATTCCTGGAGATTTCATCACATGACATAATCTTTAATTAAAGGTTAATCTTTAATTCCTGGAGATACCCGGACAATCCTGGAGGGTTGGCAACCTGTTCCACTCAGAGTGGGAAGGAACTTAGATTTTCCCTTCAATGTAGGGCAGATGTCTCTTTGTAAATGTCTTTGGCCCCATGGTTGAAGTTGTGACCACAAATCCTTTTCTTCAGGCTCTCCCTGTCCAGTGTTAACCTCATAAGAGTAAGCTAAAAGAACAGCCATGCCCTATTAGCCTCATTTGCCATTTCTAGTAAATGGCAGCAGCAGTTAATTTTATTTTGCTTTATTTTCTTATGTCTTATAATCTTCAAATTTCATGGAAAGTTCCTGCGGTTTCCTTTTTAACTACATTCAGGACATACAATCCTGCTGTGTTCAGTCTTTTAAGAGTGCTCTTGTTTTCTGAGTGATCAATATTGCAGCAAGTACAATCTGCCTAACCTTTTTTCATATGATGATTGTTTGGCCAGCCTCTTTGTTCCTGGAAAAGCACAAAGGAAATATATTGTATGCTGCTGTTTTAATCAATTACTGCACAAAATTACTGACCACTTTCTATTACATTTCACCATATTCTCAGTGTATCCAATACACACCCGTTGTATTATCAAGGCCCACCTATATTTAATATACAGTATATTTAATGTAACATTAGAGAGCTGAAAGAGCCAAATTCTCCACTGGGACAGATTTATGCTAATCCACTGACACTGTGCCAGTTTGCACCAGCAGAGAATTTTGTTCCACATTTCTAGATGTTCAAAGTAATATACATAATGCTTGGTGAGTGTTTTACTGACAGTATGTTGTTATGCGCGACTATATAACAGCTAATGTCTGGAAGTTTAGAGAACAGTCTAGTGGCAGATTTTGCTTTACTGTGATCAGAGTGACTTTTCTCATAAAGCAGAGATTTGTTTGATAGCTTGTAATGTTTATGTTTGATCTGAAAGGATTAACAGATCTGAAGCTTTAGTCTCCTTGAATGCCACTAAGCCTTATCTGCATTTCTTCTGTAATTATCTACCTTCACATTTTTGTCTTAACCTTTCTAGTTGGGAGTGAGCTGCTTTCCCTGTGAATTCTGACTCTAGACATATTTTATTGCAATAAATAGTTCTGCATGAGAAGAAATGAAAAAAACATAAATTCCAAAAAAATTGTTTTATGCTTGAATGATTTAGGAATACATGTAGAAGTGTACACACATCAGCAGAGAAGCCAGGAAGGAATTTATTTAATGATTACAATTTCCTATTTAAAGGAGTTTGTCTCATTTTTAAACATGCCATTTCTCCACCCATTGATTTTTGAACTCTTGCAATCAGATATATTTTATGTGAAATGTTCTATATAAACGATATAACCAAGTTTAAAGGATATTATTGATAGATTTCAGTTCAATAAAGGAGATTCTTCAGTGACCAAAGTATAGATCTGAGGAGAAAAAAAAATCATGGGTATATTTTTTTTTGTTAACTTTCTTTTTTGAAGCTTCAGTCTATTAATGCTTTTCTACAGAACTAGGATCTGTACAGTTTCATGATATTGTTAAGCAGAACAAAATAGTATAAAGATCAGACAATTTATACTGATCTGCTAGAAATAGAATGTTTTTAAAAAAATATTTCCAAGTTAAGTGCAATAACTCTTACTTAAAACTAGAAAAATAGTTATATTTCCACTTGGGGAATATAATTTTTAGTGATGCAGTGACTGAGTACATTTTTAATTTAAGTATTATCACAATGTCTTTCCAGTATTGATGGAGTTAATGTTCCATTTAAAGTGAACTAGAAAAATATTAAATAAACTCAGACTGAAATTAATTGATTTTTCTCTTCTTGTATTGTCTTCTAAATATAGATTTTTGTACATTGAATTTTATGGTGTAGTCGACTCCAGCTCATCATCTTTTGCACCTCAGAAGCTTTGAGTGCTGAGGTCTGAAAATTCATAATAAAGCAATCAATAAAGCTTCTTGATTGATAAGCTTCAATAAAGCTTATAATGGCTTGGGCCATCATAAATAATTGTTTTGCAACTTCTTTAATAGTCTTAGGCAGGTACAACTCTAATGTAAATTTGTCATAGGAGAAAATCTGAATATTAATATTGACAATATTTGGACTCATAGCTGAAAGATCCCACGTGTTTATTTAACTAATATTTAAAAACAAAACATACTTGTGCAGTGTTAAACAATAAAAGCACATGGGGGAGAGGAGTTCAAAGGCATGTAGGGCAGTTGTGCACCCAGCTTCCATGGACTTTTACCAGGAGGTGAATGCCTAACTCCCAGCTATGCCTTTGAAATTCAGTGGCAGTCTCAGTCGTTCATTCCCAGGCTGTCAGCCCTCTACCGATATATAAGAACATTTCATGCCAACAGTACTTGCACCAAAAAAAAAGCCCACATATTTTCTGCTGTCATGTTGGAGGTTCTAAATTTTCAAGTGGCACAATGAATTGAAATTTTGGAACTTTCAGTTTACAATAGCAGCCTCTATATAACCATGTACCAATTTGGCATATTTGCTGATATGTCTAGTCTTTTCGTACGTCAATCTGTCACATTTCATCGCGTACAAACAGACTTTGCCCCAGGAAAATTTATCTCTGAGTACCAAGAAACAAATTCAAATTTAGGGCACTAGAAGTCATCTACAATACTAAACAAAAGTTCCTGTCTGCATGATGTTACCCAGACGTTCCACTTTGGTTTCTTAGGATTTTAATCTTCCTTAATAGCATGGTACCTTAGGTAGACTTTGCAGTTGGTATGTATGCATAGGATGGATGGAGGGTCTGCAGAATGTTAATCAGTCCTTAAGCAGGCAAAATTTCTATGGTTGGTGGCATTTCTCCCATGGAAACCTGTATCCTGTACATAAATGCCTATTTCAGACATACAATTGTTTATCTGCTAGGAGCATAAGGTAAAGGAAGTTCCAATCCTAAATTTCATGGAAATTCATGAATTTGATCATGAGCTTGATCATTCCTTCTCCGTATAGAACGGAGATGCTTTTAATATGTGATTTTAAGCACCTGCCTCCATCCTGGGCACATTTGGGGCATTATGGTAAGAGTAACACCATCTCCATCGCAAACTTCCTCTTTTCCTTGTAGCCTGAAGAAGCCCCTCCACAGAGCTCTGAGTCGTGGAGGTCCTGCAGTGATGCAAACGATGGATGGAGGGACTTGGGTAGGTTTACCTCTGGAGTGAAAACTCTGTTCTTGTGGTTTTACTCTTTACTCCCATCTGGTGATAGAGAAGAAAATGATTTTGTGAAGAGGTAACAATTGTGTTTGTGTAACTGATGCATACATTTGTATTGCAGATAGTGCCTGGCGCAGAAGTGGGCAAACTACAGCCCACGGGCCACTTCCAGCGAGTCAGACATTTTTATCCAGCCCTCGAACTCCCACCAGGGAGCAGGGTCAGGGGTTTGGCTATAAGTGAATAATAGGCCTGTCCAGGTACCTGATGCATCATAGTTAAATAAATTCTGCTGTGCCATCTAGAAGAGACTGCATGAAAACTAACTTGTGTTCCTTCATTAACAGCAAGTCTCTGATGCTGATATGCTGACTTTACTGGAAGTGATCTGAACATACTCTGTTAGGGCAAATGGAGGATATGATCTGCCACTTACTCATAAGCTTTATACATAGGGTTTTTTGAAAGGTTTTTCTTTCTTTTGCCAGAATTTAGTCAGGTTTGTATCTCAGTTATTAAGATACTAGAAAAATCAGAACCCACCTAGATTTCCAAAGAGGTTAACTAGAGCCCCTTTCATTGATCACACAGAAATAGTAAAATAGAATAAATGGTATCTCTTTCAGGACTAGTGGTAGATTACTTTGTTTT
Organism: Gopherus evgoodei; assembly: GCF_007399415.2. NCBI lineage: Eukaryota > Metazoa > Chordata > Testudines > Testudinidae > Gopherus > Gopherus evgoodei. The sequence goes on along the minus strand of NC_044329.1, from coordinate 19,244,371 downwards.
GGGCTTCTCTCTCTCGGCGGGCAGCGATCAATCCAGTGGAGATCGATTTATTGCGTCTAGTCTAGACGCAATAAATCAACCCGCGAGCCCTCTCCCATCGACTCCTGTACTCCACCACTGCGAGACGCGCAAGCACAGTCGATGGGAGCGGCAGTAGTCGACTCACCACGGTGAAGACACCATAGTAAGTCAATCTAAATACGTCAACTTCAGTTACGTTATTCATGTAACTGAAGTTGCATAACTTAGATCAGTCCCACCCCCTAGTATAGACCAGGGCTAAGATAGATGACCCATTTACAACAGTTGTCTCTTGACATGGTTACACAGTTGTGCTGAAAGCTAGATGGAATCTAACCTGTCTTTACACAAGATTAAAACCTTGGACTGTTGAAGCCTTTAGCCCAGTTAAATATATGTGGTTGAACCTTATCAACATGACAATTTTTAACTGGGACTTCTGACCTGCTTACAGTTTTATAAAGGGGGCCTTTCTCTCTCTTGTTTGTGTGTTTGATGCAGTGCATTCCTTTATTCTGGACCTCTACATTTTCTTTTTTGTTGTCTCTATCTATCTCTATCTATATATAGAGAGAGATGATTTATATAATATAAAAACTGGAAAAACTCAAATCTATATTCACATTACATGTATTTTGCAGCTCTTTTTATGCTGAATATTGTACATTCAATGAACACCTCCATTTACGCTTAATGGAGACAGACTGAAAGAAAATCAACATAACTCCCCATTCGGAACATGAACTGTGTCATTCCAGTTAGAATATAATACCTAAGTGGAGTTAAAGCAACATGTGTCCTTAATGTTTACATGACTATGTCGTGCAGCTTTAGTTCTTTGTAAAAAATTACAGTGGGTATCACAGAGACTAAGTTGTAAGCACTCATATTTACTCTCTGAACATTTGGCTCAAATCCTTGATTGGGTCACATAGGAATAAATAATCAAACTCCCTTTCCATTCTCATGTCACAAAACTACCAACCACAGCGAGAAAAGAAAAATCTTGCTCACTCCTGGCTGAGTTGTATTGGAGGTCAGGATTGAGATGTGTTGGCAGAGCTCTTTGGGGGCAATATTTGGCCTGTGCCTGAAGGCAGACAGACAACACAGTGATGGACAGCAATAGAAAATGCTAAGATACGCTCTAAGTACGCTCACAAATAGAAAGAAAAAGTCACAATCACATATACCCGTATTTCAGTTTTTACATGCTGAATTCCTACTTAAATTTAGAAGCAATGCTGGCTTGTTCATGAGGCCCACTAGAGGGCAGCATCTTCCACAAAACTAAGCTAATATGTAGCATACTGATTGTTTTTTCCTCTTAAGCAAAAGAGGGGGGTAGCCAATGCAGGAGATATAAAAGGAGCAGAAAGGAAAAACTATGTATTCTCCCCACTGGGCATTATTTTTTCCCATATTTACACCAGTAAATGCTGCATTGCCAGCATGCGACCTACACATGCATCTAGAGCAGCAGTTCTCAACCAGGGGTACATGTACACGTACCCCTGAGGATATGCAGAAGTCTTACTGGGGGGCACATCAACTCATCTAGATATTTGCCTGGTTTTCCAACATGAAAAGCACTAGCGAAGTCAGTGCAAACCAAAAGTTCACACGAGTTGTTTATACTGCTTTATATACTATACACTGTAGTGTAAGAACAATATTTATATTCCAGTTGATTCATTTTATAATTATATGGTAAAAATGAGAAAGTAAGCAATTTTTCAGTTAATAGTGTGTTTTGTATTTTTATGTCTGATTTTGTAAGCAAGTAGTTTTTAAGTGACATGAAAGTTGGGGGTACACAAGACTCCTGAAAGGGGTACAGTAGTCTGAAAGGCTGAGAGTCATTGATTTAAAGACTGACCATACTCTAAAATACTCGAAGCTCTGGATATGTGTTGATAAGGCAGCAGAGCTACAGAAAAGATAGTTTGCTGAAGTAATTAAAACCACCTCTCCGACTCCGGGAAATGGCTCATTCAGTTGCATCATTAATTTTTCCAGGGCTTAGTTATGACAATAGCTCTGAAATAAAAGTGGGTTTGTTTGTTTTTTTACTTTTTCAATTTTTGTTTTAATTACAGCACTGCTATTGATGATGTCACCTCATGTTTCCCTCTAACCCCCAAAGGAGTAATCACCATCACCCTCCTTAATATAATTTCTTGGTTTGGTTTTGTGCAGGATTGTGTGGTTGCAGACACTGTGCCTGCAGACATTGCTGGATGGGCCAGAATCATTTTGAAAGTGGGTATGGCCAGTACTGGGCATGCTCATTAGCTGTTTGAAGCTACTTGGGTGATTTCCATTGTGGGCAAGCAGCCTGGCAGGACACACCCAGAGTCACTCTCCAAATGTTGAAGCAGTGGGGACTCAAGGGGAGGAGTTTATAGATGAAAACTGGGAGACAGGCTGAGAATCTCAGCAGTAGGGTGGTTCTGAACAGAATGTATTCAAAGGGAGTCTGAAGGAGAGTGTAGGATTATTGCATGTTTCCCAGATGTTAAGAAGCTTGCATGCTCTACAGATGATGTGTGGACAGGGCCGGCTCCAGGCATCAGTGTAGGAAGCAGGTGCTTGGGGCTGCCAATTTAAAGGGGCGGCATGTCCAGGTCTTCTGCGGCAATTCAGCGGCGGGCCCCTCATTCCTTCTCTTCCTCTTTGAGCTGCCACTGAATTGCCACTGAAGGGGAAGAGACAGGGGACCCACAGCCGAATTGCCGCCAAAGAAGTGGTGCGATTGAGCTGCCGCCTCTCATCTTTTTTTTTGGCCGCTTGGAGCGGCAGAAAAGCTGGAGCCGGCCCTGGGTGTGGATGCCATTCCACAGAGACTGAGAAGGATAAATTTTCCCAGAGAAGAGCCCAGTATATGTATGTGCACATGCATAATTATATTTTGCATTTGAACTTGTGATAGTAACAAGACTAAAACTTGTGGGGGAAGTCATGATAGTGTCTTTAGAAGCATTATTGATAATACATTTTTTTTTAGGGTTATAAGTAAACTTATGCAGTCACATACATCTGCATGTGGAGAGAGAAATTTAGTAAACTTTCTCTTAGAGATTTTGTCACTCTCTTTTTAATAGAAATTTAACTCTGTGTAATATATAGTCCTGAAAAAAACTGGTCTGTACTACAGCAACAAGAGAAGCTGAGGTACAGGAAGGGGGAGGAAAAGACCGTGCCTGATATTAGCATATTGCCTTCATCAAACCCGTTACACATGCAAATGCAATTATAGGGAAAGTCCAGCTTCACCTATATACTTCTGGGCTGCAGCATGCTCAGTTGCTTATAGTGAGGATGGTGCACATTCACTTTGCTCTCTGAAGGCTGGGTTTTTAGCTGCTAAAATGAAAAGTCTGAGTATTTGCAAGCTGCAATGTTTCTGGAGGTTTATAACTTGGCCATATTTAGGGAGATTTTCACATGGGTGGCAAAAGGCACATCCCTGACACAAAGGTCACCCCCTTGTCAAATTTCAAGTCTCTAGTTCACAGCCTGGGGGTACTACAGCCATTCAAAGATAAGGTCACTAGAAATTTTTAACATACCCAAAATAATGTACGTTTCTCAGGCTTCAGTCTTAGAAACAGCTAAACCATTGTAACTGAAATTTTCAAAAAAAAAAAATAATAACATTCTAAGGCAGACACCTGCCATGAAAATTTTCAGCCCAAACAGCTAAAATTTGCCTAAGTTATAAGCAATTGAAAAGAAGGTTTTATAATATGAAATGTTAGGCAAGCTTAATAGCAGGTGGCATGATTTTATATTGGAATTGGAAAAGGTTCAGTAAAAGGCAACAAAAATTATTAGGGGTCTAGAAAGGCTGCCATATGAGAAGAGATTAAAAAGAGGGAGTTTTCAGCTTTGAAAAAAGACAACTGGGGGATATGGTAGAGGTCAATAAAATCATTACTGGTATGGAGAAAGTAAGTAAGGGTGTGGTTTTTTACTCCTCATAACACAAGAACTAGGGGTCACCAAATGAAATTAATAGGCAGCAGGTTTAAAACGAACAAAGGAAGTATTTTTCCAAACAATGCATAGTCAACCTGTGGAACTCCTTGCCAGAGGACATTGTGAAGGCCAAGACTATAACAGGGTTCAAAAAAGAACTAGATAGGTTCATGGAGGAAAGGTCCATCAATGGCTATTAGGTTCTGCATGGGCAGGTTCAAATGTGAAGTGATTGGAAGCATAAAGTATATTGACTGAGCTATGATAGGGAAAGGACCTAAATAGCATGTGCAATAAATAGACAAAATAATCCTAACTGACATTTATTAATGATATATAGCAAATGGAAGGAAACTGAAATAAAACTAAATAGCATGTCGCTTAACAGTGTTTTCAGACTATTTTGTTTCATAAAATGTCTCACACATTGCACACTGAAAAACAAAATGCAGTGAAACTTCCCTTTAGAAGATCCCTCCAGGGACCTGCACAACCCTTGTTTCCTAATACAGATAGAGTTCTAGTTAAAGGTCAAGTTATATTGCCCTGGAAACCTAAAGGATAATTTAGCATTTAATGAGTGGTGGCTGCCTTTTAGAGCTGGGATTGCTAGTGCAGATTTCGCTGCCTATCCAACATGTTTTCCACTGGAATGCTTAAAATAAGCTTTCCTCCGCCCCCAGAAAAAATTTATAGTTAATCCAAATAATAGAAAGGCCCAACAGTCCTGTGCTTTTCACCTTCACTTCCTCCTATGCAAAGGTGGTACCATCAGTCAGAGTGGATGAAGAATTCTGATTTTGCTGCATTTTGTACCCTTTCTACACAATTGTTGATGACACAGAAGGTGAAAGGCAGAGCAGATTTAGGTAGGTATTTAATGTCATACCACAACATAGCAATAAAAGTGTCCTAAATCCTGATGTGTCTATACATGAACTAGATGATGAAATGTATCACCCAAGAGAGAGCTGAAACCTGTGCTCTGCTACAACCTTTGCATCAAGCTAAGATTTCCCTAATCTAACTTCCTCTATTTAGTGTGGCTTTGGGAGAAATATGACATAAAATGTTAACTTCCTATTCAACAGACCTGCTCTTCGGGTGTTGAATCTGTATAATTTTCTGACAAATTATTCTTCACAATTTTTTTCTGCTGTTCATGTGGCAAGTCCATCTTATAGTGCTGTGGGAAGAGTGCTAGATGCCAGTATGATTTGTCCATTGTGACCCTCCAGCTGCAGAACCTTTGTCATTGCTACTGTCAAAGAACACAGCTTGTCTTTCTGATCCCATCTTGGGTTTGCAGTGCTGTCAGCTAGAGAAACTGTCTTTTACTTGTAAACGGAACAAATGTGAGAGGTATTCATAAACCTGGAACATTACAGTCATTGTCTAGAATATGGGCCAAATCCTCAGACCCAGTGGTATTGCTTTGTCTCGCACCGTGGCTACTGCTCTGAAAGTGTTCGGTTTGCATGGGCCACACAAATAAGCCACTATACAGCCTGTTCACAATGAAAGACAAGACAAAAGATCTAAGTCTGTAAAAATGACAAAGATATTCTTACCCAAATATGAGGAAGCATTGAGTCCTTCAGATATCTGGGTAACATGATTATAAGGGATGCTAAACATCACTTAGGCTGCGCCTGCACTTGGAGCCAGCGGTGTGATTTCCAGCATGCATAGACATAGTCACGCTAACCCAATGAGAGCTAGGTTGCTAAAAATAGTAGTGTAGCTGCAGTATCATGGGCAGGTGCAAGCAGTGACGTGGACTAGCTGCCCCCTGAGGTCCGGACAGGTTTGTGCTAGGGCCAGCTAGCCCGCCACTTGCTGCAGCCCATAGTACCATGGCTACACTACTATTTTTAGACCACATGCTCAATGAGAGCATGTCTACATGAGCTGGGAATCACACCCCTAGCTCCAAGTGTAGACGTAACCTTGGACATCTCACACGGATTTGGACTCACAACTGCTACTCTAATGACATTCAGCCACATTTAGAGAAGCAAACATATTACTCTGAAGTGGAAAATGAAATTGCTGCAGTCTCGGCATCTTGATATACGCATGTGAGACATGGGTGCGAAGGAAACAGAGCATTAAGAGGCTTTCTGCCTTTTGAATTGAACTGCCACAAGTGATTGCTCCAGGTTACATCATACATGGCTAAGGTAATTTCCAAAATTAACTGGAGTGATACCTGATATCAAGACAGTCAGATGAAAAAATGTCAGTTGACGACACATGTAGGTCGGATGAGGAAGATTGCTGCAACAAGCTTTGTAGGGGTGGGCGCCAGCCCAGGGGAGGCCTGGACAGGATGCAGTACAGTACTCTTCTCAAGGCTGTTTGAAGATCACAAAACGTGGAGGAAGATTGCTGACCAATAATCCCATTGCCGTTTACTGCTCATTGTGATGTGACTTTATGGTGCTTTGTACCATGAGAATAACAGTAATTAATAACAGCCTTTTCAGAGGGCTTGGTAGTGAGCCTAACCATGGCAGATGATCAAGTTCTACACATTCTGCGCAGTCAAGAACCCTCTTTCCTTGCTCCATCCCAATGTCAGCTAAGCATTTTCTTCATGTTTTGATGCCTTTATGTGACTCTTGTGACCTGTTCTTTGCTTCAGCCTTGGTCCGGGTGGTGTTTGAGGATCTAGTTGGCAGGATTTTAGGGGAGCAAGAAGCAAGCACATATTACCCCCTAGAACACTGTTAAAGATTGAGGGGATTTTTATCTGGTGCCCCTTCTAGTGCACGGAACCAACAGACACTGCCTAAGCCACGTCTGGCAGTAGATCCCAAGCCCTAGGGCTAAACCAGATGAGGTATATCCTCAAGGAGACAAATAGTAAGTTGAGGGTAAGGGTCTCTAAGGTGTGATAGGGAAGGGAGACAGCTGGAGGGAGTTTGTGAGGAGAAGGATATAATACAGTCCAGCTTCAGGAAAGGGTCCCAACTGAGGCTAATACTGTGCACAAAGATTTATGGGTATCAATAGAATTTAAATTCACTCTATTTCAGATGATTCTGAAGCAAATATTTCCCACAGCCCTACTGCTACTTTATGTAAGAAAACAATTAACCAACAGGAAAGATTAAGTAAGTTCACCCCTACCTACAGTCAACAGTGGAATCACAGAACACCTCCCAGCCACACAGTACACCAAATGTTAGAGGGAGTGAAGAATGTTCTGTCTCTGTATATAGTGTGTTTCTGGCCATGCTGTTTGAGAACTCATCCAAGTAGCAGAACGCCATCACTCATGGAAATGTCTTCTGCCATTCTAATAAATAAAAGAGACAAAGAAATGAAGCCTTCGCTTACCGGGATCACTGAGAATGCTACAGGTCCCTAGAAAGTATGACCCTAGCAAAAGCAACTCCCCTGAGGGAAGGGCAATGTGTCTTGAGAACACAGTGCAGGACAGGTGGAGAAGGAAAGCAAACCAGACTTGCATTTAAAAATCTTGAACCAAGTAGCTCAGTGCCTTCCTCTGAAAAAGTACCATCTCCTTAGAGTGCGGACAAGAGGTGCTTTCACCTTGCTTAAATCAGTTAAAATAGGATCTGTTTCTGCAGCTGTAAACCAGCTCTGAGCACGTTTTAGGGCTTCTCTACGTGAGGATGTTACACTGGATTACTTTGAACCAAGTGCAACAAATGAACTATATTGAACTGAGGTTCACTCAAACCACTTTGTTATGCTTGTTTGAGGCACTGTCCTTATTAATCATTAAGTCCACAGAGCGCTGTGTTTGTTTGAGTTAACTGTGCAGCATTCTGCACATTTATCCCCTGCAGCACTGTTCTACTACTCAGCTCTAGAGAGCTCTGGGAGTTTTCAGGTAGTGCATTGTGGGTTGTCTGCCAGAACCTGCAGGAATTCTGGGACTTGTGGTCAGACTAACAAACTTCCATGATTCCTCTCCCTGGCATCCAATAATTTACCCATATTTTTCCAGTGCCATTTTTTAACTGCTGTCAGGCAGCATGGAGGACCCACAGCTGAACACCACAGTTGTGACAGTCATTAATACAAACAAGCTGATGCATAGCAATTATCATTTGTGCAACCAGATGGCTATAGCTATGGCTTCCAAGGCTGTAGCAATACAACTACGGGTAGAGGAGGAGCAAGAGAATGACACTGAGCAGTTACTTCTGCAGAGCGTTTATCTGGAATAGCTTCACTTGGTGGAGTGCCGCTTCTGGGCTCAGCCAACTAGCAGGACAGAACAGTGATTTCCCTACACATACACACCCTGAATTTCCACAACACCCCACAGTGGTCAACTAGTGCAGTGTTTCCAATTTAGTCACTGCTAGGAAATTTGAATTGAAATTGAAACATTAATACACACCTTAAAAGCAGATACAATGTATGATAAAATACTTGTACCTGAAAAAGTATAATAGGTTTGAAAAGTGTGAACAACGACTAGCTTCACACAGCTGTTGTTTTTTCTGACAATGCTGGCATATTCATTTTGGCATTGTTGGCCATCCTTATAATTTCAAATTATGATTTGTAAGCAAGGTCTGAATGAACTTTCCCCTGGACAGCTGATGATGAGCCAGGGGTAGGGGGAAAGCTTTGGGACAAGATGGTATTTTCGTGAATTCACCTACTCTGCCTAAGGATCGAGCAGATAGAGCTGTGTTGCCCAAGTGACCAGTTTTGGTTGGTGTTGGGAGTTTCTATACTAAACATTTTTATTATATTATACTTATTTTTTTCATAAGAACACAAGAATGGCCATATTGGGTCAGACCAGTGGTCCATGTAGCCCAGTACTCTGTCTTCCAACAGTGACCAATGCCAGGTGCTTAACAGAACAGGGAAATTACTGAGTGATCCATCGCCTGTCATCCTCTTCTAGCTTCTGGCAAACGGTTGCTCTCAGAGCTTTGTGTTGCTTTCCTGCCCATCTGGGCTAATAGCCATTGATGGACATATCCTCCATGAGCTTATCTAGTTCTTTTTTGAACCCTGTTATAGTCTTGGCCTTCACAACAGCCCCTGGCAAAAAGTTCACTGGTTGACTGGACGTTGTGTGAAGAAATACTTCCTTTTCTTTATTTTAAACCTGCTGCCTATTAATTTCATTGGGTGACCCCTCAGTTCTTGTGTTATGTGAAGGAGCTTATTCACTTTCTCCACACCAGTAAAGATTTTATAGACCTCTCTCATATCCCCTCTTAGTCCTCTCTTTCCAACCTGAAAAATCCCAGTCTTTTTAATCTCTCCTCATATGGAAGCTGTTCCATAAAAGATGGGGGCGACCAGAACTGCATGCAGTATTGGAGGAGTTTGGTTTGCCAGACTGATCAGCAAAGCCAATACTGACAAACTATGTGAAAAGGCTGCAAAATATCAATCCTCTGGACTGCATCAACATGTAGAAAGCCTTATAAACCAGTCATTGTCAAAGCCAATTTTAGAAGTATTTAATGAAGCTGTTATAAATGCTGGAGACACAACACAATTTATTCAAATACACATGGCTGTCACATCATACTTTCTCTTTAAGCAAGAGATAACACACACTGCAAACTGGAGGGCAATGTTAAGTGCATTGTCATTTGTTAATCCTGAAAATGGACACTGGTTCCAACCAAGACTAGCAAATGCTCACTATCTTTCTGCAAGAAACTCAACTGGTTGATTAGAAGTATGCAGTAAAACAGTGAAAGACACAGCAGTTGAAAAAGTGAAAAACTCTCTCACCGCATTCAGAAAATGTGCATACATGACTGATGAATGCATCATAGCAAATGGGTGTCGAGTATTAAGTCAATGTATATGTTATCTTGATGTCAGTGGTAGGCCAGTAGATGAATTTCTAGATGTTCAGGTTATAGAAGACACATTGGCTGCATCACTGACAACCCACATCTTAGAAAAGTTAAATGCTTGCAAATTGAACCCCAAAGAGATGGCTGCTTGTGCATTTGATGGAGCTACAAACTTCTCTGGAAGTGGAGTACAAGCTTTACTCAGAGAAAAGTGTAACTCTAAACTCTACATTACACACTGCAGAGGCCATCTACTCCAACTAGCACTAGTACGAGCTGCAGAATTTTCAAAGGGCATTTAAAAAGCTATAAATTTGATGTCTTCATTATACTCTTTTTTCAGCAAGAGTCTAAAAGTAAAAGGATTGAATGTTTTTGGAAAATAGAGAAGATACACTGGGACTGAAATTCAGATTAGGCCAACCTGGTAAAACCCGCTGGCTTTCTCATGAGCGATCCTTGGCTGTTGTCTTAAAATTACTGCAATCATTATTACTGGCTTTGGAAAGTATCTACTGAGATGAGACAGATCTAAGTAGTGAGGCTGGTGTACTACTTTTGCTACTATGTTCATTCTGTCCTGTAAGTCTACTGTTGAAACCACGTGGGTCATTAAACAATACCATCCAGGCATCTGCTAAAACAGTAGTAGATCTCTGTCCACCAGTGGAACCTACATTTAGATGATTCAGAGAGCTATCCATTGAAAACGTACTGGAAGAAGTAAAGATTTCAGTTCAGAAGTTGACTAATTAGGGCACTTATATTAATTCCTTAAATGAAGAGGACAAGAAGTGGTTGTTAAGCCAGCTGAAAAAGTAAAGTGCACAGACTTGATTCTTACATCTCTACAACAGCAATTTATGGATTCTATCAACCTCTGTGTAGCTTTTATAGATGCCTGTCATAAAACACCAACAGCTGAGTGGAGTGAGGCAATGGAGCTGCCATGTGATCAGGACAGAATAAACAATTTGAACAGAGAGTGGAATACCATATGATGAACAAATGACGATTTGACTTCAACTTCTTCTTCATCATCACTAGTGGTTCAACCCAATTTTTGTGCTATGTTTCCTGGGATGAAAGAAGTAGGAATTCATCTCTTTCTATACCCAGTCACAACAGCTACAGTTGAGCATTCTTTTTCCTCATTGAATAGAATTTTGTGTTCTGAAAGAAGTCACCTTCTGCCTGATCATGAGCATATCATAAAGGACTGATCACATGAGAAGCTACCAAAAATGAATGCACTGCATTTGAAAAGTTCATTTACAGAGTTGTGCAAAATTACAAGAAGAAACCAAGAAGGATGTAGATATAGTGCTTCATAGTAGGCTTGCGTAGGCAACTTTAATTTGTGTGATGATTTCAAAACATGAGTTAAATCTAATAAAATGGTCGTGAAACATTTTTCAGTTTTTATTATGGTGTCATACATCCTACTTTTGCCCTAATGGTCTCACCCCACCCCCTGTATTTTTGAACACACCCCTAATTTCAATTCTGGGGAAAACACTGATAGTGATTCAGAACTTCCTAAAGATCAATGAAGAGCTCACCTCAGAGGTGTTGTGGCAGAACACCAACATGACAGTCACATGCTTTCTGACAGTGTAAGGAACTATCACTGTCTAGAAGTTCACTACTCCTGATTGCTACTGGTCAGTAGCTAACCAGTTTGGCGTTGGTAGATCAACAGTTTGTGCTGTTGTCATGGAGGTTTGTGATGCTCTGAGGAGGATGCAGCTGCACAGGTCATAAAACTTAGCAATGTGCAGAAGATTATTGGTGGCTTTGCACAGATGGGATTCCTGAACTGAGCAAGGGCTATTGATGGAGGACACACACCTAGTCTTTGTCCCCACACCAGGCCAAAGACTTTATCAACAGAATAGGATATTTCTCCATGGTACTGTAAGGCTGGTTGTTCACCAATATTAATCTGGGAGGTCTGGTAAGGTCCATGATGCCAGGATCAATAAAAACACAGGCTTGTCTGCTGGAATGAGCAATGGAATTTTTTCTCCCAGGATCCCTATGACCATTAATGGAGTTATCATTCCTCCTGTCATTCTAGGAGACCCAACTTACTCTCCGTTTCCCCAGCTGACGAAACCGTACACCAGACACTTGGACAAGAGAAAGAAGCAGTTTAGCTATCCCCTGCATAGTTGCAGAATGACAGTGCTGTATGCATTTGGAAGACTGGAAGGCAGGTGGCAGTGTCTCATGACGGGGCTGGATGTTTCTCAGCATTATGTACCTTGCATGACAAGTGCTTGCTGTATTTTTCACAACATCTGTGTGAGGGAAGAAGAAATCCTGGATGGAAGGTGGGAGCAGGGGAAGACTTTCAGAATGCTCTGGACAGCCAGAGAGGGTGCCTCTGCAAAACGCCCCAGGTGATGAGGGAAACCGGGTCAGGCAGGCATTGTCCTCCTACATTAGAGGCAGGGGCAGTAGTGGGTAATGAATGTGCTGTAACCAAAGAAATGACTGAAATGCATTTGTGTATTGATTTTTATTAGGAATTAATATGACAGACGGGATGTTATATAAATGATGGGGGGAGCTGTTCCTCAGTGAAATTTTTCAGCTGAGTTGTTAAAAAAAATGTATTGAGTTTATAAATAACAGAGGTAACGAGGCTGCTTGAATTTTAAAATAGTGAACAAGAACACAGCGCTAAAGCCTGTGGAACTGGGGCGTGCTCAGAGTGCGGAGTGCTCACAAAGGCCTGTAAGCTGTTCTCCATCTCTGGGGAGGGACTAGGCGGGGGGGAAGAGCTTGCTATTTGGTTGATTGAAAGGGAGGTCCCTGTATGGTCTCCATAGTTTGGTAAAATAGGGTGCTGGGCTTGACCTTTGTAGCAAAAGATACTGCATCACAGCTGTTTGATTCTGCACCATCTGCATCACGTGTGTCCCTTTCCAGGTCCATGCACGCCATTTTTTAGTGTTCCAGGAAACCTTCCCTTCACGTTTCTGCCTGCCCAGTCCTCTTGGGCTGCAGTTCTTTGAACATTTCCTCTCACGCCTCTTTTTTCCTTCAGCAGTTTGTCAGCCTCTCAGCGGGTGACAAGTCCCCTGTATACATGGATGGTGGCATTGCAGGTGCTAAGAGAAATTAAAAAAAAAAAAGAGTATGAATTGCCCCTGTCCTCGTTTCCATGCCAACAATGATAAAATGTTGATTTCACCATTTACATCTTCTCCTCTCACTCTGGGGATTGCTTCAAGATGGTAAGATGTTTTGAAAATTATTTCCCTCTCACATAGGTTCCCTGTAAAAATACTGGGGTAGGGGCTAAGTGGTTGAGGGTTTGGGTGGGCTTGTGATGATTTTGGGTGAGTGGGGGCCTATGGTTTGAGGTGGGTGGAGGGCTGGTGGGTGGCAGCAGCAGAAGGCAGGTTAGTAATTCCATGCTGCTGCAGGAATGGAAGCGACACACCAAGTAGATGGGCAGTCCTGGGTCAGCTGCGCTGCCTTGCAATGTGCATACCCACATAGAGCACAATCTTTGCTCTTAAGTTCTCCCGCTGATCCCAAGCATTTCAGAGAGCCATGAGTGTCTGATAATGCCTTAAAATACCTATGAATTTTGAAATGTCTCTGAAGCCTGATTTAGGTAACTTACACACAAAACCTCATTAGCTAAAAGCTGAGGGCACTTACGAAATTGTGAGCCAATTTACTTTTTCTATTACTCTTCTCATTCAGTTTCTGCTACTACAAGAAACATGCCTGCCATGCAATGCATTTGATTTGTTAGCCCCTGTGGTGCCAACATCTTGAACATGGGAAGGGGGTGCATGAGGGATGGAGAGAGCAAGGAGTGAGACAAAGCAGCTCGGGAGGGGGAGGGGGTTGGAGGCTATACATTTGGCTGCTGGTGGTAATATTGGTACTGCAGGGACATAAAACTTGATAGCTTTAGGGCTCCAGCATGGATGTCATTTTGAGCACCTCGTGGGGAAGAGGTTAAAAGCTGTATAGGTGGAGAGAGGCTCCTAGCTCCACCCAGCATGGCAATGGACAGCAAGTACTTGGGAAAATATTGTTGAAATCTCCCTATTCAGTTGTCTGTATGGGGTTCTTTCATATTCTCCAATTCTACCAGGTCATACAGTTCTTGGCTGCCCGGAAAAATCTCCTCTGGTTGGACCCTCTGATATAAGCGAGGTCAACGAAGCTTGTCATGGAGTCTTGGATGCTTTCTGGAAAACTGTTTACTATATCGTTCTTGGGTGCAGTGGCGACATTGCTTGCAAAAATGCAGCCTAGTTCCTCGTGTTTGAGCAGAGAGAGGGAGCATTACCGAAGGTTCAGTTCTGGTCCTTTGTCTTCAGATACTTTTGCTGGAACTCCTTTACTTTGACTTTACACTGGGTCCAGCTCTGGGAGTGCCCCCTTTTCTCCATTTGTTCTGACAGTGTCTTGTAGATGTGTGCCTTCTAGTGACTCTTCTGTAGATGGAACTGGATGTGCGGCTCTCCAAAGAGGGTAATGAAGTCTACGAGTCCTACAGGGGTCCATGCAGAAGCACAGGGGATCATGGCTGCTGTTATGGGTATGTGACTCTGAATGTGTGAACTCCCTTCTACCTGGTATTGAAAAGGGGCTGAGTGCCAGCATTTAAATGGAGACTTAAATGGAGAGATGACATCCGGTCAACATGATCCTGAGGCAGTGATTGTCATATGCAGACAATCCAATCAAAGTTTGAAGAAGTGCAGTGTGGGATAGCAATGGAAGGACTGCCAGCAGTGGAGTAGGTAGGAATACAACCAAACTCTCTGTGGAGTTACTCCTGTTCCAAGGAGGATGACTTACTGTGGCCTAAAATGCCAAATAATTGGCTTTAAAAATGATTGTGTGGGGATGTAAGGCACAAGAAGGAGAACGAACTGCAGTTACATCAGTATAAAAATCCCCTGTCTTGTTTTTCTTATGCACCTTCAGATGTCAGCAGCCTCTGCCACTTTGGGAATACTTCAACTTAATACTGCAACTCCCTGTGACTGTAGCCATCATTTCAGATCTGGTTACAATGATGGTAGACAAAGGCCTGGTCTACACTACGCGTTTAAACCGAATTTAGCAGCATTAAACTGATTTAACTCTGCACCCGTCCACACAACGAGGCCCTTTATATCGATATAAAGTGCTCTTTAAACTGGTTTCTGTACTCCTCCCCGACGAGAGGCGTAGCGCTGAAATCGGTATTGCCATGTCAGATTAGGGTTAGTGTGGCCGCAAATCGATGGTATTGGCCTCCGGGCGGTATCCCACAGTGCACCATTGTGACTGCTCGGGAAAGCAGTCTGAACTCGTATGCACTGGTCAGGTAGACAGGAAAAGCCCTGTGAACTTTTGAATTTCATTTCCTGTTTGCCCAGCGTGGAACTCTGATTAGCACAGGTGGTGATGCAGTCCCAAATCCAAAAAGAGCTCCAGCATGGACCGTACGGGAGATACTGGATCTGATCGCTGTATGGGGAGGCAAATCTGTTCTATCAGAGCTCCGTTACAGAAGACGAAATGAGAAAGCATTTGAAAAAATCTGCAGGCTATGATACAGAGTCCCCAGGCCAGTGCTGTGTGACAAGCGTAACGGAAAGCCAAAGAATCAAATGGACGCTCGTGGAGGGAGGGAGGGGGGACTGAGGACTGGAGCTATCCCACAGTTCCTGCAGTCTCCGAAAAGCATTTGCATTCTTGGCTGAGCTCCCAATGCCTGAAGGGTCAAAAACATTGGAGCCAGTAGTTCAGGGTATATGTTGTCAATTTACCCCCCTCCTTCCCCAAAGAAAAGGGGAAAAAATCGTTTCTTGTCACTTTTCAATGTCACTGTGTGTCTACTGGATGCTGCTGGTAGACAGGGTGCTGCAGCGCTAAACAGCAGCATCCTCTCCCCTCCCTTCCCTGGTGGCAGACGGTACAGTACAAAATGACTGATAGCCGTCCTTGTCATCATCCCGTGAGTGCTCCTGGCTGGCCTTGGTGAGGTCGGCCGGGGGCGCCTGGGTAAAAATGGGAATGACTCCCTGTCATTCCGGGCAGACAGTACAAAATGCTGGGTAACCGTCCTCATCATGGCAGCTGGAGCCTGAGCTCCATCAGCCCCACTCCCCCCTTTCATGTCTAAAGAAAAGATTCTGTACTCCCTGGACTATCATAGCAGCAGGAGACTGCCTCCCCCTCACTTTATCTCACTAAAAAGTCAGTGTTTCTTATTCCTGCATTCTTTATTACTTCATCACACAAATGGAGGGACACTGCCACGGTAGCCCAGGAGGAGTGTGGGAAGAGGGAAGCAACGGGTGGGGTTGTTGCAGGGACACCCCCTAGAATGGCATGCAGCTCATCATTTCTGCGGGATCTCTGGGGCTCTGACCCGGAGCAGCTGTGCTCTCTGGCTCTCTAGTAGACTTGCCCCATATTCTAGGCAGGACTGTCTCTGTTTTTAGACAAAACATAAAGAAGGAATGACCCGGGGAGTCATTCCAATTTTTGTCC
The DNA here is from genome assembly GCF_007399415.2 of Gopherus evgoodei. Lineage (NCBI taxonomy): Eukaryota > Metazoa > Chordata > Testudines > Testudinidae > Gopherus > Gopherus evgoodei. The sequence goes on along the minus strand of NC_044329.1, from coordinate 19,228,031 downwards.
ATGCGCCCCCGGCCAACCTCAGCGAGGCCAGCCAGGAGCACCCATGACAGCAGCAGACTGTACAAAATGCTTGATAACCATCATCACCATTTCCCAATTGCAAACGGTACAAAATGATTGAAAACCATCATCTCATCGCCAAAGGACAATGGCAGACAGTGCAATAGGGATAGTAACCATCTCTGCTACCTTGCAAAGGCAAATAAATGCTGCTGTGTAGCACTGCAGTACCGCCTCTGTCAGCAGCATCCAGTACACATACGGTTTTACAGTGACAAAATGCAAAACAGGCTCCATGGTTGCCATGCTATGGCATCTGTCAGGGCAATCCAGGGAAAAAGGACGCGAAATGATTGTCTGCCATTGTTTTCACGGAGGAAGCATTGAGTGACAACATTTACCCAGAATCACCCGCAACACTGTTTTTGCACCATCATGCATTGGGATCTCAACTCAGAATTCCAATGGGCGGGGGAGACAGCGGGAACTATAGGATAGCTATGGGATAGCTACCAACAGTGCAACGCTCCAGAAATCGACACTAGCCTCGGTACATGGATGCACACCGCCAAATTATTGTGCTTTGTGTGGACGCATGCACTCGACTTTATACAATCTGTTTTACAAAACTGGTTTATGTAAAATCGGAATAATCCTGTAGTGTAGACATACCCTCAGGGTTTGATATGCCAGCTCTAGTCAGGAGTAACTGCACTGAAATCAGGGAGGTTACATTAGTGTAATCCTAATCAAGCCCTCAACAGAGAAGTATTCCTGGAGAAAAGGTTTTGCTCAGAACTGCAGCATCTGGGATTTTACCCCATGGTTGCTATGAAAGTTGTTAGTTAATGTGAATTAATCTATACAAAGGCTTTAAAGTGAAGTTCCATACAAATACTAAGTGTTAATGGGTAAAAGGCAGGGCAGAATTTGGGTTCCTGGCTCTCATTTATATGTTGGTAAATGTGGCAGATGCTGTTCTTCTCTTGGCTAGCTTGTTACTGTCAACAGCTAGATACGTAACTTTTTATGACCTCTGAGTCAGAAGTTTTTTGCACCAGGATTTACTTGTCACTAAATCCTGGTTGTTCTAAGAAGGATCATAATGGGGTGAATTTATTGGCAATGATCCATGTGGACCATGAGACATACATAAAGACAGAGACAGAAGCCACTACCCACTCTACCCAACAAGCTTTTCTGGTGGAAGCCGTTCTACCCTCAAGGCTGCAGAATTGTACAACTAATTATAGGCCCTTTATACAAAAAGTCAGAATTTAGCCCTGGATTCTCTTGAACCAATTTGACGTAACAAACTTCCCCATTCTGTGTATTCCTACCAATATGACTTTATGAAGTACGAATAGTGGATGCTATGTATGCAATAACCAAAAGGCTGGTTTCTCAGGTAAAAATCTGAAGTATGAGCCTTTGCTTTAGAGAAGTAGCAGTTCTTTAAAAAAGCAAATTGCAGTTCTATCCTGCAAAACGTTACCTTGGGACTGAAAATCCACAACAAGATGAAACAAATCTCTTTGGGTGTGTGCACCAGATGTACTTGCAATTTATTATGCAAGTTTCAGCTGCATGATTTCAGTCATGGTGTCTGATCTGATTCCCAAGATAGTCAATGGGAGGTTTTTCTTTGACTTCAATAGGAGGAGAATCAGGCCTCAAGTATGGCAGTGTCTTATTTTTCCACAGCAAAATTTGATGTTTTAGTACAGGGGTAGGCAACCTATTGTGTGCCAAAGGCAGCATGCAAGCTGATTTTCAGTGGCACTCACACTGCCCCGGTCCTGGTCACTGGTCGGGGGGGCTCTGCATTTTAATTTAATTTTAAATGAAGCTTCTTAAACATTTTTAAAACGTTATTTACTTTACATACAACAGTAGTTTAGTTATGTATTATAGACTTGTAGAAAGAGACCTTCTAAAAATGTTAATGTATTACTGGCACACAAAACTTTAAATTAGAGTGAATAAATGAAGACTCGGCACACCACTTCTGAAAGGTTGCCCACTCCTGTTTTATTAGTTTAGCCATATGGACTCCATGCTATGGGACTCCTTGAAAATTTACTCCGGGTCTTTATAGCTCAACTTCTTTTTACACCCAAGACCTTTTATTCAAAACAATAGTACTTGGGTCAAAATATACTCTGTTACCGTGTAAATCCAGAATAATTCCATTGAACTAATTTCTGAATTCCACTGAAATTGGACACTGTCCTTTTAGCTATAGGATTCTTTAGTTTACAGCTAGCAGTTAACAATCCGTATGCGCTTGGCTCATGGATGAATTACAACATCACATGCTGGACATTAATGCTCACTCCTTTACTCTTGATTTAATGTTTAATTAATTGTGTCCCTTATTTGTCTGTGAATTCTTAGTAAAACATCTTGTAAATGTATCAAGAGTCAGTGTATGAATGAATATTGTATAACATAATATGTTAAAAAATCCGTTGCTCAAAAGTAGAGACTGACCTGGAATAGTAAGAGTGCAGTGGTCACCATCAGAAAGTCAGTATTTTACCAACAGACACCCCTTGGTGATACCTGCGTTACTGTAAAATATGTCTGTGCTTAAAACAGGCAACAGCTAATGGTGTTTTAGATACCATAATATGGTACTTGAGTAAACAGTCACTTTTAATAGCAACCGCTGTAGTCAATAAAGAAAAACATAGAAAAAAATCTCTATTCAGAATATGATCTTGAATAAATATTGCACCCAAAAAACTATATTAAAAATGCTAAATTTGCAAAGTCAAGCTCTTAAAATTAGGAAATACCAGCATTAACGCTGTCTATTCAACCTTAATTTAATCCCTTTATGTGTATCTCTTATGAAACAGTTACATGATCATATACTACTTTTGCCACAGGACCTCTGCCTCATTCAGTGCCCAGGGCGGGATGGTGCTCACTGAATGGGTAGCTATTTCTTTTTATCCTCATCATTTAGTGTGTGGCCGCATTAAACATAGTGAGGGACCAACAAGCTAAACTGATGTGATTTATTCACCTAAAAATTTTCTTGCGACATGGTATATTTTTATTGTGCATTCCACTAGGTATTGTGCAGGGTGATGTACAAGTAAATACTGCATAATTCCAAGGCTTTTTGCTAACAAATGTAATAGGTTGGTTTTATTCTAAACTGTACTACTTATAAAGAGAGATTTTCCTGAACAAAAACCTTAATCTGAGTCTGACTTGCTCTCCTCACCCAAAGTTTGGAGTTGTTCTGATCCAGATCTGAACTTCATAGCTGCCTGGCTCCCAGAGCTGACTCTAATCTTTCCTAGATGGGTGTAAATCAGGAATACCACCACAGAAGTGAATGGAGTTAGACCAATGTAAGAGCAGCGCACAGGAGATCAGAATAATCCTCGATCTCTATAGGGTGAAAACAGAAGAACCTTAAAAATAAACTTTGGGGAAGTTTGAATCCAGATTTGGATTTTGCCTGATCCATCAACATTTCCAAGTATACATGACACAGCAAGGTCCTGACCCTTATCCTCAGTTGTTGCTGAGGAACATACAGGACATTTCAGAAAACCTGAGGGCAAAAACTGCCTTTAAGCCACCTGTGAGCTCCCTGAATCCCAGGGCCTGATACAGCAGCTGGGAGCCCTGCTCCCTTCATCCCAGTCCCATATGCACAGGGATATGAAATATCCCTGTCCAAAAAATACTGTAATCTGGTACTGACACCAAACACTGCACTTACTAAATTCTTACCTCAATGTCTGAGACTAATCATATTGAATATTGTGCTATAGCGGTTTTCAGAGTTTCCTGGTTCGTGATCCCCCTCCCACTCAGCAATAAATAAGGGTAAGGTGCTCATGACCCCCGATAATTGTTTGCAACCCACCCCACAGCATTGAGGGTTGTGATTCCTCGTTGAAAACCCACGAGTCTTTGTTAAGAAATCCTTAGTTATAAATAAGATCCAGCATCTGTAGTACTGGTCCCCACTTTGCACCTTACATGACAGAGGTTTTGGCCCGCACTGTAGAATACAGAAGTACTTCAGATTTTACTGATGTGGAGGTGGCATGTGGGACTGCCTGCCTTTTGCCAGGGAGAGGAGGTTGGCTGAGGGGGTTTCCTGCAACTGTGGGCCTATTTCTGATCCTGCCTTCGCTCATGTATCCAGGCAGAGTTCCTCTGGGCAGTGTCTGCTGGCTCCCTTAATGCCTTCGAGGAGCAGTGGGTGCTGTCCGGGGTTCTCTGCTCGGTGTCCCCTTCAGGTTCGGTTTGACCCTGTGACCTTCACACCTGCCCCTGTTAGGTTTTTGGTTGTCCCCCATAATTATTTGAGTTCCTGGACCTTGTGGATCCTCCCCACAGGCTAGGGGAGGGTCCTCTAGCAGTGGGTGGTCTTGTGCCCACCCACTTCCTGGGAGACACTATGAGGACCCTCTTGCAGCTGTCCAGCCTGACTTTGTTACACTAGATGTCTTACAGGTTGTCTCTCGCTATATATGTTTCAATAGCTGTCTCTCTGTTCATCTGCTTAATGAAATTGCCAGCTCCTCACTACTTTTCATGTCCTTCCATTTGACCTTTGCAAGGCTGCGTTTTCCCGCTGGCCTCCTCCATTGCACCTTCATCACCCGCATTTCCCAGTGCAGAACAGCTTGTTGTGGGCAGGCAAATACCCGCTGTTCCCTCTTGATGTGTGGGATTCATGCCCTTGACGTGCACACACCCAACCCCACAGACTCAGCTAAGGAAGCTCTCCGAAATGAGACCTTTAGTGTCTGTAGGGGGCCCTGCTTAGACCAGGGCAAACTTCAACCCTTTTGATTAGCTGTAATGGCCACTGAAGTGGTTCTCCCTTGGCTGAAGCAGCTTCTGGGAATAACCCTCAGTCTCTCCCTGCTCTTCCATCCCCCATCTCCTCCCCTTCCCTCCATCTTTTATGGCTGTTGCCATGGAGCCTAGAGAGAGCTCATCGCTGCAGCAGTGGAGGGAGGAGGAGGCAGCAGTGCCTTCTGCAATCCAGGTTCTCGCTCAGTGAGCTCATCACCCGCCTTCTCCTAGGAGGGAGGTGGCTGGCTAGTGCTGCTGCTGCTGCTGCTGCTCTGGGTGGGCGGGTGGTTTACATCCTCAGCATCACCAAGCAGAGAAAGGGGGGAGGGAATCCCAGCTGCTGCTGATGTTGGGCTCTGAAGCAGCCTCAGTAACAGGGAAAATGGATTCAGCTTGCACATCCCTCGCCTTTCAGCATCTTCTCCTGGTTTCAACATGGTGAGCAGCAGAGCCAGCACTGCCTTTATTTCTGTTATTCATTAATGTGGCGGAGGGTCATTATTCTCACCCTGATGATGTATTTTCTGATCTGGTTGCTCTGAGTATCTTCATTATGTTTGTGAAACAATGACTTTCATCTGAGCTATTAGAGAGAGCATGGGGGCTGGAGAGAGGGAGAGATGGGAGGGATGGAGTGAGAGAGCTGGAGATATAGAAAGATGGAGAGAGGAGAAGGTGATTAGGAGAAGTCTGAGTAAAACAATGTTCCAGGAATTCATCTTAGCTAACCTCATGCTCTAAATACACACCCTCCCTTTTTTTGTCATCTTCTTTCCTTTGCTGTTACAGAATGGGATGCACTGAAGATGGTTGTTAATCAGAAAAAGGAAGGTATTTTTTCAAAGGGCTTAGTTTGATCCTCAATAACTCACAGATACTGGGGTTGGGCCTTAGTGAAATAGCATTTGGTGTAGTAAGTGCAGCTAAGCCAAGAGCAGCATAGAAGGAGCCACTCTGGTTAATTTGTTTGCAGCACAGATTTACCTATTTTGTTTTTCTGTGGCTTTGTGTGAGGTTTTATTTTGAGACTGTCTTTTTAAAAATGTTTCTATATAGATCTTGTTTTTGTGGAAGGGGGGCTGTGTAAATATACTCACACATTGAGCTGCGTGTCTTTGTATGTACAGTATATGTGTTGTTTCACTGCCAGTAACTGAAGAAACATTCCAGTTGGGGTGGTGTATGATTTATTCTTCAGTTACTGAATTATTGTCCCTTGGTTTCATTATGGCACTTAGGATAGACCTATATCATGCATTTGGTCTGTTTTATGGCACTAAATACTAATTTGTTCCTGTCTTCATTTGTTTCTATTAATATAAATGGATGTAAGATACTGAACATATACCTTATGGCCAGGGGATGGATGCATAGATAGCTCTAGGTATAGATATTAAAAGTTTAAATTAAAATCTTAGGAGAAAAAATGTCAAACCATATTTTTAAACATGTGGGTTTGCACTCAGAAGTGTCCCATGCACCATTGTACCAGGAAAGGTCAGATTCTCCTTTCTAAATGCCCTGCATTCATTGCGCCAGATTCTGCCTTGATGTACACTCCATGCACAGCTTGAACTCTGGGAAGCATGTCAGTGTCATGTGGGGTCCATTTTGCCCAGTAATACTGGATTTTATCCTTCAATCCTGGCTCAGGCGAAATTCCCATTGTTCAGGCCTGCTGTTCTGTGTTCATTACACCAGTGTACAAATGCCAAGCCAAAATCAGCTGTGTTCTAAATGTTGACATGATTTACATGCCTGCCCAAATTCTGATTCCTGTTATGCTGGTATAAATCCATGGTAATTCCATTGACTTCAATAGGCTTATACATGGTGTGGGTGAACTCATATGTATATACATCTCTATCTCAATATAACGCGACCCAATATAACACGAATTCGGATATAATGTGGTAAAGCAGTGCTCTGGGGGGGACGAGGCTGCGCACACTGGTGGATCAAAGCAAGTTCGATATAACACAGTTTCACCTATAACGCGGTAAGATTTTTTGGCCCCAAAGACAGCGTTATATGGAGGTAGAGGTGTAGTAACGTAGCTTGCAGTGATTTGCAGTGGGCCTAAAAAGTGAGTCTCATATAAATGGATTTGGGGACTAACTTCAGCCCTGGTACAAGCAAGTGCAATTAAGTGAATGAACACTACACCCAGAATCAATCCCGTTTTCAAAAGGGGTGAGTCTGCACTTCTGGCAGGTTCACCCTCAGGTGAGAGCAGGAGGCACTTCCAATGGGAACAGACAACTTCATCTCTGTCGGGAAATTCGTGGGAGTCCCCCCAGCAGAGGTGACTAAGAGGAGTGCTGACTCGGTGCATCTGGTCATGCCCTTTCCCAGGACAGCCTTGTTGACTTTTGGAACTCCATCACCTACAAGTGGATCCTCTGGAGCTCTCCATCCCTGTAACCTCCCTCCTGTTGGACTTGCTGGCTTGGCCAATCTGGCAGGGCCTACACTGGTTGAGGCTGGTCCTGGCTTTGGAGTTGAATTTGTCCACCTGTTTGTGCAGTGCCCAACACAGCCCTAACTGGGATCTCTAGGTGCTATTACAATACAAAGAATAGGTAACTGCCTTGGGCTGGATTTGCCCCAGCATCTTTCAGTGTCCTCTGATCATATTTTCCTTCTGTGTCCAGTGATTATTTCTAGCTCAGTAAGCTTTTAAATACAGGTCTTCTGTCACCCTACTCTCTTTTGTTTCAGCCTCTACTTAATGGGAAGATAACACAGGTGCAGCACTAGAATGTGGTTGTGCGTAACAAACAACAGGCTGTTATCATTTATAAATGCATGGTGGGACCATCTTGACCTTTTATTATTATCAAAACTTTAATGCAGCTGGAAAGTGGATGCATAATTTCTCCATTGTTATTACAAAGGATAACTGACCTCATGGTATTCAGGTCAGAGAAACATTGTGTAACTCTACTGACAGGATGATGCCAGAGTCACTTTCAGGTTTCAGGTTCTATTACCCATTCTTTTCCTTTTATCCTGTTATGTGCCAATTAATATCACTGTTTACAAATGCATAAAATCATTCCTCTTACCATAAAAAGAGAATAGGCTAGATTCTGATCCTGCTAACGCTGGTTTAAATCAGGTGTAACTCTAATGAAGTCAGTGGATCTAACTGTGATCTCACACTAGTTTCACTCCCAGTATAATAGAGTCACTCCTGATTTACATCAGTGTAAATGAGAGCAGAATCAAGCCTATTAGCGGACCAATGTGGTCCAGTGGTTTAAGCATAGAAATTAGTAAGGAAGGAAGTTCTAATCCCTGAACTGATACCAACTCCATCTGTGGCTTTGGACATCTCATAAACTCTGCTGCCTGTGAAATGGGCAGATAACAATGACAAATTTACTGGGAGAACTGCTGTGAGGACTAATCAGCTAATGTGTACAGAGCGATTGAACACAGAAAAGTGCTAACTGTTACAGAGCTTGTGTATTCACTGGTTGTTTTACATACTGACATGGGGGTTGGTAAAACAATCAATTTATTTTGATTTGAATCTAGTTTGATTTGCTTGAAGATAATCTCTCTAGCGGGGCTAGTATGTGGAAAATTATTCTTCCTGTGACACACTGAGTGTGGAGTGATGTGTCCAGAGCATGCTATTAAGGGTAACCCATAAACATGTAATTTCGGAGGATGATTCATAAACTGACTCTGCTTAGTTCACCTAGGGGAATGCTGCAATCTAGCAAGTGAACCAGGTGAAACTGCATGTACAATTTGAACAATGCTGCTAAACCTGCATCTGCAGAGGACCTGCAGACAATGGGAACCCCAGGAACAGGATGAAATGCTAATGCTATGTTTACTGCATACATTCCAGTGTCACCTGGTGTGGAGTACTAGTGGCTTCAGGTTGACTGAGAGCTCTGTGGGGATAACTTGAGAATCAGGATATCTCCATCTTTACAGTCACCCTGGAGCCACTGCTCCCCATAATCCCTCCCCAAACACAGTAGTTCTTGACACATTTCTTGTTCTCCTCACGGGGTTCTTGGACTTGACCCTCACAACCCCATCTCCCAACTGGCAGGAGGAGGAGGGAAGGACACAGTGAACCATGACCTTGCACATGGGACCTCAGTCATACAGCTTTGCAGGCAAGACCAGATTTGCTCTTGATTCCGAAATGATTAATACGGTTGTCAAAGGAACAGAATAATCTGAACCCACAACCATTGTCTTGTATAAACATTGAAACAAATCTTGGCCTCTCTTCGTTAGCTTTCAAGGCTCCAATTGTAATTCAAATCTCATGTTTCTGCTGCAGTGAGGCCCAGGCAGAAATACTATGTATGGGAATTCTGCCAGTCCCTGCTGTGAAAGTGGAATGTGGGCAGGCCAGGCATATGGAGAAAGTACGACCTGGGAACAGGGGAGACACAAATTCACATCTCAGTGGGTTGCATCTACATGTTAGTAGCAGTTTCATCCCAGGTTCTACTGGTCCCTTGTTGTGTGTTAAGGGGAAACACTCATCACGCAGGTAGATGCCTTGGAAAAAGTCCCTTTACTCAGATTTTATTCCTGGAAACAGAATATGGCCCCTTTGTGACATCACAATCATTTCAATATGTTTTATCCTAAAGTGTGTTGGGATTGGATCCTAGCATATTGGGGATATTATTGTACAAGACACCACTGAAGAATCTGACATATGAATGCTGGCCTCCTCAGAGACACAGGAAGAGGATAAGGATATGCGCCTTCTGGGAACTCACTAGCAAATGTAGCAATGGATGCCCTGGTGCTCCCACAGACAGAGACTCTTTTTCATGCTGTGAACAAATTCCTGGAGTTCCATTGGGTCAGTGCATCTTTTGTATTTCCTCAGCTACTTGGCTCGAGTCTATGTAACCCACTGGTGAGCTTGTGCTAAAAGTCCGCCACTGTCCTTGATCCATAGAGAACATGAGTCTGTTACAGTCACAGTTAATGAGACTTTGCTCTTTGCTTCAAGTTGTAGGAGCTCCTGCTTGTTAGCTTTGGATGTCCCCAGTCCTATTTCATAGACTCAGAGACTTAAAGGCCAGAAGGGACCATCTTGCTCATTTAGTCTGACCTCTTGCACATCGCAGGCCACAGATCCTCACCCATGCCCTCCTGTAATAGACTCAGAACCTCTGGCTGACTTTCTGAAGTCCTCAAATAATTATTTAAATACTTCAAGTTACAGAGAATCCACCATTTATTCTATTTTAAACCAGTAAGTGACCAATGCTGCAGAGGAAGATGAAAAACCTACCAATCTGATCAGGGGAAAATTCCTTCCCAACCCTAATATGGTGATCAGTTAAACCCTGAGCATGTGGGCAAGACCCACCAGGCAGATACCTGGGAAAGAATTCTCTGTAACTCAGCACCCTCCCCATCTAATGCGTCATCTCTGCCTGTTGGGGATACTTGCTACTAGTAGTTCCAAATGGGTTACATGCCACTGTAGGCAATCTCCTCCTACCACCCCCCTCCATAAACTTTATCAAGCTCAGTCTTGAAACAAGTTGGGGTTTTTGCCCCCACTGTTCTCCTTGGAAGGCTGTTCCCGAACTTCACTCATCCGATGGTTAGAAACCTTCATCTAATTTCAATGTTCTTGTGTCAGCATTGGCATTTAACTTGTATAAACTCCTCTCCCTCCCTGGGACGTGTCCCTCTGATGTATTGATAGAGAGCAATCATATCTCCCCTCAGCCTTTGTTTGGTTAGGCTAAACATGCCAAGCTCCTTGAGATCCCACCACTTAAGGTACATTTTCAATTCCTCCGATCCTCCTAGGAGCCCTTTTCTGCACCTCTTCCAGTTTGAATTCATCTTTCTTAACCATGAGAGACCAGAATTGCACGCTATATTCCAGATGAGGTCTCACCAGTACCTACTGGTAGTACCTTGCCTTGGTATGTTGGTGGCTGTCCCATTTACCTGCCAAAATAACCCCGTATGGTATTTACAAACAGTTTTAGCACATGCTTTTAATGGGCAGCAGGTTTAAAACAAATAAAAGGACGTTCTTCACACAGTGCACAGTCAACTTGTGGTACTCCTTGCCTCAGGAGGTTGTGAAGGCTGGGACTATAACAGGGGTTAAAAGAGAACTGGATAAATTCATGGAGGTTAAGTCCATTAATGGCTATTAGCAAAGGTGGGTAAGGAATGTTGTTCCTAGCCTCTGTTTGTCAGAGGGTAGAGATGGATGGCAGGAGAGAGATCACTGAATCATTACCTGTTAGGTTCACTCTCTCTGGGGCACCTAGCATTGGCCTCTGTCGGTAGACAGGATACTGGGCTAGATGGACCTTTGGTCTGACCCAGTACAGCCATTCTTATGTTCTTATGTTATGTTTTATAATTTATCTATGGCGGAACTAAATATTATGTCCTCTCCTCTCACATGGTCTTGACTTGCTGGAGTTCAGCCGTGAACAGCCAGCAAGATGAGAGAGCAGGAGGAGTCACAGAAAAACTACACATTTTAAGTAAGGCTCCATCTTGTAGAATCTAATCTAAATTGGCGTCATAAAATATTTGCACCCAAATGAAAAGCAAATGCCCATATTACACCTTCCTTGCAGTGCCCCCATCCTACTTTTAGTTATAATTTTCTATATTAGCATTCATTTTATTGATTGACTTCATTTTTATTTACTACCAGTCACAACATGCAATTGACAGGGATCACAGGGCCAAAAGAGATTAACATAAAAGATGTGATACTTGTTATTTCAATGAGACATGTGGTACACGTCTCCTTCATAAGTGTTCAGTACAGTAAGACCAAATTGGTCTGTACTAAACAATAAAGAGCAAAATTTATTTTGTACAATAAAGAGCAAAACTGAAGAGATGAAAGCTAAGTAGCTTGAGAATGCAAATGATAATTTCCTCTTTTTTACCAAATTCAGGAACTTCTCACTTAAAGTCGTCCCAGTTCAAGTTTTTTCGATGTTAAGTTGCTGATCAATTAGGGAACGCGCTCTTTTAAAGTTGTGAAATGCTCCCTTCTAACCTTGTTTTGAAGCCTCTGTTTTGTCCACTGCTTGCAGGAAGAGCAGCCCGTTGCAGCTAGCTGGTGGGTGGTTGGAACCAGGGTGGACCGGCAGCCCCCCTATCAGCTCCCTCTATCAGCTCCCCACTCCCCTAAGTTCCCTGTGCAGCAGCTATCCCTCCCCCATTGCCATGTGCTGCTCCTGCCCTCTGCCTTGAAGCAGCTCCCAGAGACTCTTGCTTGCTGTACTGGCGGAGGGGGGAAGAAGAGGCTAATGTCAGGGTGTCCACCCCCCACTCTCCTCCTGCTCCTGCACCCCGCTTACCCCATCTTCCATAGAGCCGGGAGGGACACACTATGATGGAGGGAGCTTCTAGGCAGTAGCTGCGGGTCTCAGGTCTCAACAAGCTGATTTAATTAACAAGGCAGTGTACTTAAGCCTGGGGTCAGCTACTTAAAGGGGAAATGCGCATTTTTTCTCTCACATACAGGGTGTGTGTCTCTGTCTGCCCTCCCTCCTTTCCTGCTGCTTTGTAGAGTGTTCTGAGAGTTAACCCTTGAGGGCTGAGTCAATTACTAGTTCATTTAGCAGTAAGGCATTCCCTGGGAAATATCCAACCCTCTGACTCCTCCACCTCAATCAAGCTTCACTATCATCATCACTGTGTGCTAGTATTAAATTGTTTGTTTAAAACTTATACTGTGTGTGTGTGTATATATATATATATATATATATATATATATAGTCTTTTGTCTGGTGAAGAAAATTTCCCTGGAACCTAACCCCTTCATTTACATTAATTCCTATGGGGCAATTGGAATCACTTAACATCGTTTCGCTTAAAGTCACATTTTTCTGACATAATGGAGGAAGGCTTCTTTTCTGACTTGCCTCAGTTTTACTGTAGTGAAACTCCATTCATTGCAATGGACTTATGCCTGGTTTAGACTGGGTTGAGAGCAAAGTCAAACCTAAAGATTTGGATAAAAATATGCTGAATCAAACTCCACAAATGTTGGGAAAGCTTTTCTGGTAGTATTAAGGTGAGATAAAAGCTACTCATATGAGCAAAGGTTGAAGAATCGGGCCTCAAATGTAAGAAAGGAGGGCTGAAGTCACTATGATGCAGAGTAATAAGAATGCATAAATAAAATTGCAAGACAGCAAAATAAATAATTTAATACCAGGCTACAGCTGAATGCTTTGTGCATGAAATGTATTGGATCCATGTTCTGAACTAGTACTGTTGGTATTAATTAGCATTAAGCAATAATACTGGGAGACAGGACTCCTTGGTTTCATCCCTGCTCTGCTACTGATTTGCTAAAATTCACTCAATCACTTTTCTTTAAAATGGATATAATATTACTTCCCAGATTCATCTCTGTAAGTCTTAATTATTATTTGTAAAATCCTTGGAGGTCCTAGGATCACAGGTGTTAGGTAGAAATTATTATTATAATCATTACTTTATTTTATTATTGTTATTCATATATTTGTTTTAGAGTGAAGAGGGCCATATAAGAACCTAGGAAGCTAATTGTCTGCTATCAGTCTATTATTTCTCTGATCTAGGAACATATTTTTCATTCTTAGGTTACCATACTTTTATGTCACGCATAGATAAGCCACTCATCTTATATTTGAGCTGTTGTTGTATTGATGTTCTCTGCCTCTGGCATTGATCAGAGACAAACTGAATTGTTATTTTTGCATGATCAGTCAGTAAAATCTGCCATAATTTCATGATTCCTTTTTTAACAGGAGAAAATATATAATTCCACTAAATAATAAAAGCCTCAGTGTAAAATTATTTGTATACCGATTTTAAATGTAAGAACAGCTAAATTTGCAGACAGGGTTCAGCAATTTATAGCTAAAAGAGTGATTGCATTAAT